>NC_071571.1:70799107-71478749 GCF_024509145.1 Vidua macroura
TCCCTCCCTCTGTTCAGCAGGCAGAGTCTTTGGAAGGTGGGGGGGGGATTTCTCCTTCTCCTCCGCAAGAGAACGCATCTTTTGTACACATCTCTGCGACTTTCTAGGCCCGTAACTTGTGCCTTGCTTAGTATGCGTGTGCCACAAAATAGTAGCTGTTAAAAAGCACTGGGACAGAGAGTGAAGGGAAGGCAGCCCAAGCTACTGGTGAGGGCTCTCAAGCTCCCCGTCTGAAAGAGAATTGGGTGTTCGGCAATATCTTCTTCTTTTTTTTTTTTTTTTTTTTTTTTTTTTTTTTTTTTTTTTTTGCCCCCTAAACAAACACAGCTTGAAACGACTTGGGTGGGCAGAAGGGAACAATTTGTGAGCCAGAGAGCAAGTGAGATGGGCAGGCAGCTGGCCCACAACTTACCTGCTGGAGACTTTCACCTGACCTTTAGATGTCAGGGGGCTTGGTTTTGCCGTGTATCACCCCACGTTCAGGTCAGCTGCTTTAGATTGCGTTCAGCAGAATTAAAACAACAGTGAAAACCCCAAACTGGAATCCCCCCTCCTTTCCAGCCCCCATCACCTCTGGGGAGAATCCAGGAAAACCAACACATTTAGAACCATTAACTCTTAAAATAGCTGAATTTCCTCCAGCAGAAAAAACGCAAATTATTACACTCATGAGTTCAGGATATTTATATATTATATGAATCGATGAATAAACAGGTCATATCACTACAACCATCATCCCTTGGAAGGCAAATGCTCGGATCAGAAAAAAAAAATGCCATAAACGTTTTTCCCAAAACGTTCATGGAATTTATTTACTTGCCAGAACATTTAAGCTAATTTAATTTCTTCCTTTCTGTTCCTTTTTTCTTCTTTTAAAAAAAATAAATATTTAAAATAAGGAAAAAGAAGAATGTTTTCCATTGAACTATAATGGTAAAGTACTGATAATATCGTCCGTAGCAGAAGAGAATTGTTTAAACAATGTCGGTGCTTGCAAGATTGCGCAGTATAAATACATTCCCAATGCCGTTTTGATGCGAGTTCCGAGAGAAACTCTATTTTCTGAACACATACTGTATGTGCATTTCCCCCAGTCCGATTGTGTGAAGGCTAAAGCTGACGGAGGACACGTCGCCCTGCCAGACCCGCGGGACCGGGCCGGGCATGCCCGGCTACCCGAGGCGTGGGACGGGGCGCAGGCAGTGGGACGGGGCAGGGCGCTCGCACACACCTCGCCCCTGCCAGCGAGGAGCTGCTCGCCGTTTTCCCCAAGCGAGGATTTATGAAAGTGCTGGCGGCCAGCACTTCTAGCCTCGCCTCTCAAGGATGGGACGGATTTAAAACCGAATAACGAATTGCAGAAAAATTACGACTTTCTCCTGTCGCCATTTCTCACCCCCCAAGCGCTCCGCCGGGGGGGTGGGACGGTGATGGAGCGCGGAATGCATCGGTGCGAGCTCATTAGCAAAGCAAAGGTTGCAATTAGCGTCTGCTGCTGCGAAGCGACCTCTCCCCCGTGCGCCTCTCCTTTAGCCCCCCATCACCAAATAATTGCAAAGTATCTGTTGATGTTTTTCTTCCACCCGTCAAAACGTTGGAGCCCTGCCTGCTCCAGGGCTCCGTCCTGGTTTTGTTGTGTCTGGAGACAATGCTCCGCCAGCGAACCATCAGAGGTGAAGGGGGGTCACAAGTGGAGGCAGGAGCGCGGCCCTGCGAGCCGACAGGGGCCTCCCCTTGCCGCCCACCCCTGTAAACCTGCCACCCACAGGCGGGAGGGGTGGCGACCCCCGCCCGGTGCCCCTCTCCCTGCGCTGCTCCAGGGCAGCCCCGAGCACGCCTTCCCGGCCGGGCGAGTAGCGGGAAGAGGATGTGACCCTCATGTCCGCCCGAGGGGGACGTGGCTGCCTTATGTGCAAGGCGTCGGGGGGAGGTGGTGGCGGCGACAGACTCTTCCATTCTCCCAATTTACACCTAAATTTTGGTTTTCTAAATACCCTTGCAGCACTCGATGCGTCTCCGAGAGCGACCAGAGCCGGCCGCAGAGCCGGCTTCCCAACCACCCCCCTAAGCCGGCGTGTTCGTGCCCGAGGAGTGGGGCTGCGCTGCCTTCAGCCCTCATTTGCTGACCCTTCGGGCTTGCGCTCCAAGCTTCGAGGTGTATTTTTAGATGACGCTGGCGGTTTTCTCTGCGACCCCGAGGAAAACTCCGTCGCTTTGTCTCGCCGGCCTTCCGCACCGGGGCCGGGGAGGAGGGCGGCGGGCGGGCCGGCTGTGTCGCCGACGGGCCCTGGGGCAGCGCCGACCCCCGGCCCGGCCCGCCGGCAGAAGGGGCAAGGCCTTGTGTTCCCGTGGGGCCACCCCACCTCAGGCCGCCGCCGCGCTCCTTGCTGTCTGCAAACCCACGAGTGGCCGGGGGCCCCTGAAAGGCCTCAAGAGAAGGGAAAAAAAAAAGCTTAAAAGGGGCTCTCGTGGTACTTTTACCATTGTCAAGACAGATTCTGGGGAAGGGCAGCGGCCCGTATGGCGGAGGCGAGGGGCTGAGTTATGGCTAAGAGACGTGGTGCGGCGGCGGCGGCGCTGACAGGCGGCGGGCGCGGGGGAGCGAGCCCGGCCGTCGCTGCTCGTAATTCCTGGCGCTGCCGGGCAGGGAGATGCAGGCAGGGCCAGGCCGACCTTCCCCACCGGGCCCCAGCCCTGTACAGCTCGCTGGGCAGGAGCTGGGCTCTCTCTCCTCTCCCTGCCCACCCAAGTCCCCTCTTCCTGACGGGGCGCACTCCTGGGCAGCCCCCACAACCCAGCGCTGCCACTGCTATCCTGCTCTTCTCTCCGTAGCAGCGGCGCAGGGTGAACTTTCCGCTTCCCACGACGCAGTGGAACAGGCTGCCCGGGCAGGGACCCCCGCAAGAGTCCCGGGCCCGTATTCTCGGCCCCGGGCAGTGCAGAGTGTCAATAGTCTGGCCCTGGCCACCAACCGACCTTTCCCCGCCGGTGCCACAGCGGTTCCGGAAAAGGTTAAACCCACCTTGTTCGCTTTGTTGGGTGCCGCTGGTGCGGATGGTTGGAAGCTTGCGAAAGATGCGAGGGACTGGGGACCTGATCGGTTTCCATTAACGAAGCTGCAGTGTCTCCATATGAGACCAGAGATGGGCAGAGGGGGAATGTATCTTTCGAACCTGCACGCAAAAAACGCTTGACATGCACAGGAAACTGATGTGGAGAATGTAAGTCTGTAATTGGTGTATCAGCTACATATACCATATCATCTCTCTAAGTCGAAGCTTGTTAGTGGTTTGTTTTGTTTTGCTTATAAGTTATTATTTATTTAATTTTCAAGACTGTGATCCTGTGGTCGAAGAGCAGTACTTTAGGAGTAATTAAGAATCAGGCAGGAAGGCAGTGTTGGGGGAACCGAAAAACAGTTCTGACCTTTGCCAAATGGTAAAAAGCAGCGGGGCAGTGTGCATTTTGTCATGACTAGTACCTTTTTTTTTTGTCCCTACAAAGGCAGCAGAAAGACACCCACCACCAGGCCACCGCGAGGGACTGCTTGGTCTAGAGTCAGTTTTCACTTTCCCATCCTCTTCCCATCTTCTCCTCCAATATAGACAGAGAAACCAGAGAATGAAAACGCTTCTCTGGAGTGTGCTACAGTGAGACATGCCAAAGAAAAGACCCTGAAGTCGAAGCTCCCAGTCCTCGGCAGAGACGTGTAAACTAATATTCGGATGTACCAGCAAGCCTGCTAGTGAATCACTGTAAGAAAAAAAAAAAAAGTTCGCTGCGATACAAAAATGCCTTGCCATAAAAGTGCTGGAATACTCCTAAAAAATTATTATTCCGTTCTCCACCAAAGACTCTCCACCCGCAGCCTGCGACCGCCTGGCCAGGGCGCTGAGGAGGGGGCAGCCGTCGGTGCGGCCGGGCAGGCGGAGCTCGCCCCCTCCCCTTTGCCACCCGCCGCGGCCCCGGGGCGGGGGGAGGGGGGGGGCAGAGCTGGGCACAGGAGACCCGTTCGGCCGTGGAAGGGTGTGGGTGGCAGCCGCGGAGCACGGCCGCGGCCGTGCGGCCGCACACACGTGGGTACCCAAGGCATAGGGACGAGCGCGTCAGGCAGGGGCTGTGCAGCCGATCAATGCGGTGTGAACGCTGCGGAAGAACGTAGCTAATGTAAGGACATGCACCCACGGGAAGGGGGCTTAGTGCTG
Source organism: Vidua macroura (assembly GCF_024509145.1). Classification (NCBI taxonomy): domain Eukaryota; kingdom Metazoa; phylum Chordata; class Aves; order Passeriformes; family Viduidae; genus Vidua; species Vidua macroura. Next base: position 70,803,313 of record NC_071571.1, read on the forward strand.
TTTTACTCTTAAAAAAAAAAAAAAAAAGGCGCAGTCGTGGAGTCGCACCCATTCGAGGAGAAAAACACCCAAGGAGGCTTTTTATAAATATACCCACGGGAAGTGAGTGGCAATGTGTACATGATGCCGTAGGGAGGTCCAGGCCTCCGGACTGAGTGTCCGCGACCTGCTCGGCGTTGATCTGTGCTGGAAGAGCCCCGAGGGTGCCGCGGAAACTGCGTGCGGGCTGGAGAGCTTCACACGCGTGGGGAGATGCTTGGAGGAGCGCAACAGGGACATCCTTCTGTCTCCGCAGCTCCCTCTCCTCCCCGCCTTAGGGCTCGTACTCTGTGCACCTGTAGGAAGGGTCTCAAGCAGCGGCCAGGCTCCCACGTTTCCCTTTCCCCATTCGCGCTTTCGAAGGAACAGCCCCAAAGGAGGCGGCTGCTCCAGTTGCCCGGGCGCGCTCCACTCCGCGCCGCGCATTTCCCGCGGCACCTCCGTCAAATGTCGCCCTTGGAGACCGGCGCACGGAGCACCCCCTCCGGCTCCCCCTAGGCTGCTCTTGAGCAGCACTGCTCCTGTCATCTGCATCACGGGATCGCTCCTGGGCATAGCTACCCCTCCCCAACCCGCGATTTGCCTCCTTTTAAGATGGGGGTCCCCCCTACATGAAGTTAAAAAGCAGGAGATGCACTTCAAAAAAGTGTATCTCCTGTGTGTCTCCCTTCTGTGAATCTTGCTCTTTGCTCACTTCCAGGCATAAAGTTAAAATGATGGGAGTAATTGGTGGGTGGAAGATCCTAAACCAACGGGAAATGTATGGGCTTGGCGACCTCTGGATAACCCAGGTGCCTTGGCACAAAAAGCAAAAAAATATTTACTCACCTTGAAGTTTCTATTTTTTTAAGCTTTTTTTATTTATTTTGTTTTTATTTCTTAAGTCATCTTTTGAAATGGTTCACGCTCCTGTCTGAGGTTTAATTATAGTAAGCAGGAAGAGGGTGGAAGGGGAATGGTTTGATTCTTGGGGGAGGGGGTCAAAAACTAAAACACCCTAATCTCCCCGTATTGAGAAGGCGCTGGACAAAAAGGCTTTCTGTGACTCATGCACACTCTGAAATGAAGATCTGAAAAACATATACAAGCCACAGCTTGACTGGTTTGAAAGCGATTCCAGCAATTAGGAATTAATTCAGCATGGTCAAAAGGCGATTTCACTGCAAGTTATATCAAGTTATCCAAACTTTTACAGAGTTCAGGTGCTGGAAATGGGCTGCTGGGGTGGAGGTAAGGCTGCAGGAAAGAAAAACAAGGAATGTTCAGGAAAGGCAGAAAGGGTAAGCCGTGGAACAAAATCTGGAGGCATGGTGAGCCCATGTTTGCACCAAAGGTCTGCTGATGTGGAGAGGGGGGAGTGGGGGTCAGGGAATGCTTTTTTTCTTAAATGGGATTAAGTACTACAAATGTGCTGGAGGTCCTAGAGAATAGAAAGATGAGTCTCAACTAAAAATGAAATCAACGCGTTTGGCTGATCAATTTTTCAGGTACAGTATGATCCTTCCCCAGTTAGTGGCAGAAGACAGATTTAGCCCAGGCAGCGCTGACCCTGGGATGATGTATGGGGCAAGAGGCACTGGGAGGATGTAGAGGGTGGAAGAAGGAATAAAACTGGTCTTTTAGACACAGGCAGGCCTACAATAAAAGCATCACAGGGAGGGGCAGCTGCCCACCCTGGTGGCTCATGCAGTGCTGGCCGTGGGTTGCCTCTGTGGCATGGGTCCTGTGATGCTTGCCAGGTCTAGCCAGGGCTCAGGCATTGGGATTGTTCCTCATGAGCTCCACGTCAGCGTCCACCATCTCCCTCACCAGCTCCTGCAGGAAGGAGAGAGACAGCTGAGGGCCCCAAGTGCAGGGACAGATGGGCAGCATGTCAGGAATGCCCCAGAGCATGACAAGCCCACCTGGTCCCCCACAGCAGAACAAGGAGAGGATGGGGCTTTGTTGGGCCCTTCCCCCTGCCCTGGCCCAGGCCCTGGTGTGTCAGTGTGCTGACACATCTGCTTTCTTCAAAGCAAGGATCCATGCAGAGGAACCAAAAATGGGGTTTCTCAGGGTGCCCAGGTCACCCTACACAGAGGTGTCCCCCCCTCCTTTCACATCCCTGGGAATTGTTTTTAGAGGACATGAACACCCAGCAGGTACAAAGCATGCCAGAAAGGCCACTCACATCAAACGTGACTCTTGGCTTCCAGTTCAGCTTTTGCCTGGCTTTGGTGCAGTCTCCTTGAAGAAAATCCTGTGGAAAAGAAGAGAGAGGCACTGCAAGGACTGCTACCTTCCCCCACCCTGATGGCCTTCCCATTGCTCCTGCTTCCCTCTGAGCTGAGCACAGGCCAGGCCCATTATTGGACTCTTCCAAGGATGAACTACTTCTCTTGAAGATGCAATTTTAGTGGAAACTCATATGCCTATTAAATCACCAGGAGGCAGCATCCTTTTGCCAGGCTATTTCAGATGGAAAGAGTTATTCTTCGTGTGTACACAGAGGGCTTGAACTCCAGCCTTATAGCCATATGACGGTGAACATTTTATAAGAAGTTATTGTACATCTTAGTCATGCTAGTGAATGAGCTGATTCAAAATCTTTTCCCCCCATTTGTTTAAATAATGTAAAACACAGAGCAAACATGACAACTAGTCTCTTTCAAATAAAAACATGATCACAGACAAATGATGCTGAAAGACTGTTAGGGGTATGGGTAACCATATGCAACAGCAGCAAACATCCAGCTTTTGAATGTGTACATATTTTTTCCTAGAGTATTTTGAGTATCCACACGCAAATAAGAAGAAAGAAATTGCCTTGAAACCATTACAGAAACCAAGACTTGGGTCATATTCACCTTATTGTTCAAGTATCCTTAAAAGTGCTACCACGCCAAAACAATCCCACAACCAGTCATCAAAAATAATGTAACAAAATTAAACAAAAACAAAAGCTCATTTAACTGCATTTCTAATTGAATACAAAAACTAACTGTATCTTTCTTTAAAATTGGAAGACAATGTTTAAACAGTTAGCTTTTTCCAAATATATGTGTTAATTGAATAAAATATATATCTCTTCTCACAAGCTGTGTGTCTTTATAGCAATAAATACTAAAATTATATTTGTCTTGATTTAAAGAACCCCAAACAAACCCAGCTCAGTTACAGAACAACAAAGCTAAGCCTGAATTCTCCTCTTTCATTTGACTTTATGGTGGTAACACAAAAGGTTTTCAGAAAACTGCAAGGACTGCTTTTTCTCTCCCTCCTACCCGCTGACCAGCAGTGGAGCTACGGAGCATTTTGTGAATGTAAATTTTTTTTTAAACTTGTAATGCTGCATGCTACATTTTTCAGATGCTCTGTGTTATCTTACGTGGTTCAGGTCATGTTAACTTCCAAAATCACCTCATCCTGTGCAGTAAAATGTAGGAAATTCTTCTTCATAACTGTGCACAAGAAAGCTAGACAGCTTGCTTCCAGGAGCAGAGGAAATCCACCAAAGGAAATATGGCACTGAAGTAGGGGATGTGGAACAAACACGTCTGCCGAGGCTTATTCCAGGCAGCAGTTTTACAAGTTCAGTCTTTAGGCTAGAAAGCATTTCAGCCTGCTTCCAGAAGAGAGTAAACAGATAGATCAGAACACAATGATATGAAAATAAAAAAAATGCCATGATTTCCTTAAATTAGACTAAATGATTTCCTACTGCAGCCCTATAATGGGCTTTTTGAAACTGCAGCAGACATTTGAGGCCAAGTCATGCAAAACTGCATCAACTTGAGGGATCCCCTGGAGGGTCGTGTGAATATGGATTGCAAAATCTGGTTTGAAATGGGAAAGACACCCATTAACTTTGATAAAATTTGGATCAGACTCTAATGTGCTCATGGAGGTATGTCTTTTATCTGGAGTTGAGTTCAATTTACATACGCGTGTATATATATATATGTCTGGAAACAAGGAAATCCTTCATAAAATAATAATTTCAGTATAAAAACAATTGCCTTTTATTCAGCCCTAATTCAGGCCATTAGCTGGAAGCGAAGTATTTTAATATCACCTAGTTTTAAGTCATGAAAGCTGTATCACAAAATTTAGATTTTCATTTTTATAAATGCTGTGCAAGTAAAACTTTTACATCCACAATCTTTATATCAAAAACATACTTTGAAACTAATCCTTATCAAAGATATTGGCTTCCCATTTTAAAGAAAAAACGACTAGGAAGCACAAAATGAATTGCCATGGCCTGCTGTATGTAGCTGCATTCTGCTTTCGAACAGCTTGGGAGCAGTCTTTTAACTGTCTTGGACAAATGCTTTTTCTTAAAACAGATTGTCTAATAAAATACCTCGTTCTAGTCCTTTATTCAAAAACATAAACACTCATCTGCTGAGTAGGCCAAAAAAAGGTTGGGGGTAGGCTGCAAATCAGTAAAAGGTAAGTATTTGCAGTGCTGCATTATACACAGAGATCACACAAACAACTAGTATGTTGAAGGCATCTAGGTATAAAAACCCTCATATTTTTCCTTTAAAAATTCACAAACTTTAACAATAATGCAGTAAAGGTATTAGGGCATAATCTGTGAGGAAAAAAAGAAAAAGGGAAAAATAATGGAAGATTTAATAGATATGATAATACAAATTCCCCAGGTGACCTGGGTTAAAAGATTTTAAGTGGCTCTCCTGAAGAAGTTTGTGTCCTTTTGAGAAACACAACTTTGTTAATTTACTTGAAAACTGCATTACAGACAAAATACCTCCTGGACACTTTTAAAAAGGATCACTTACAAAAGTTACTAGGTACAGAGGCCAAATGAAACCATAATGTTAACACTATATTACACCTAAACTCAAGGTTTGATTGTATTATTAGCCAAAGCTTCAACACTGAATGGAAATGATGACTGGAACAAAGCTATTCCTGATTAAAGGATTGTATTGCAGTCATGTTTCCTGTATTTTTCTACAAGTAGCTCATAATATGAAAACAATAAGGTAATTACAATAAAATAAGAATATTAAAAAAAAGCTTCCCTTGGAACAGAATGACTGCTTGTTTATATTGTTTAAATCTTTCACTCAAACCAGAGATGCATCTGTCAGGCTTCCAAAGGGAAAAAATTCCACAAACAACCCCACCATCCAAAAAAACCCCTCTGGTATATTCATCATTAAAGTGTATTAAGTTTTCAACAGCAGGGCATCACTTTCTGGAGATACAACCAGATCAGAAAGCGAAGAAAGAAGAGATCAGATTCTATTGGAGAAGACCTGAATTTTTATTTTTCTGGGGCCTGGGGAGGTAGTTTGGGGAAATGGGGGATGGTTCTTGAAAAACATCTGCTGCTGAATATAAACTGCCCCATATCCCTGCTCCTGATGGAAAAGCACCTGATGAAATGACACCACTTCATGTTTTGTGTTCCTGCAGGATTACTTTTTCTGTGCCATTGTGCTTTACACACTGACAGGAAAACAAAGCCCTTTGACTCTGTGAAAACTCTGAGGGTTTAGATACTGAGCTAAGAGTCTATTACCCTGAAAACACTGACTAAGGCTTTCTGTTGTTTTTACAGCACTCAGATCATGAACATAAAATCAAGCCTTTGCTTTTACTTACCCATTTTCTAAGGAACAAGTCCTTATTTTCCATGCAAGCAGTTAACATAAGTGCCTAGTAATGACAAGTTTTAATGGCACGCTAAGAGTCAGAAACAATATCCAGGTAAATATTTAAAGGGAAGGAAGATGGAAAGACAGCAGTCAAATTCCCTGTTGCCACTTAATATGAGCAAGTAAATTCTCCTACAGCTTCATATGTAGCTCACTGTCATATGACTGCCTCTCAGAGAACAGAATGAGTTCCTATGATGTGAGTTTTTTTGTTTTACATTTTGGTGCAACTGAGGCTGTGTAACTGTGTAGAAAATACCCCATTATTACTAAATTTACTTTTGTGATTATTCAATTTTGTTGTACAAATGCACACACACAAATGCATACAGATAACCAGCAAGAAATTTGTTATGCAATGTGGTAAGGCATTTTTAAATTTGGCTTTTAAATCATGAGACAAAAATGTAAAATATTTTAATGTAAATATCACATTTCCCAAGCTCTTGTTCTGAGTGTCACTGCGACTCCTATTTTGTCTTGAGCAGTGATTGATCTGGTTTCACTGTGCATTGCATCACTGTCTCATTCAATTAACTTTAACTGAAAATTTAAAACCTCAAGACAACGTAAGAAAAAGGAGATAGTGCGGCCTGAAACAAGGCCAAGGCTTCCTTTATTACTACAGCTCGGTTGATTCCCTTTCAAATGTGCCTTTACTGAAGCCAGCACCCAGTGCCAGCTTTTGCTTTCTCTTACACTAGAATAAAACTGAGATCAAGTCCTCAGTAAAACACCTGTGATGGAATTGTGCCCAGCTCTGCTTGCTGAAGCACAGACAAGGCTTTACCTCTAAAAATAAACAAACTTGAACTAAGCACACAACAGTATAACTGCATCTGAAAAGCAGCCAGGGTTATGTTCACAATCAGCACCACTGCTTGGAAGATGAGTTGTTACATCAGGGCTCCCATAAGCAAAGAGCACTGACCCAGCTTGGTGGAGGCTCTGGCTTGAGAGTTTAGTCTTGCACTTTTTTGCTCAAGATGTTTTTTCAAAAAGGATTTCAAGAACAGAGGAGCCAAAGTTTCCTGCAAACTCCATTAGTGTTTTATTTTCCTTATTTTCTTCTTAAAACCATCACCTTTTAGCTTTAACTTCTCCTATTAAAAGGGAAAAAAAAAAAAACATAGATACTTGATTAGACTGCAGTTTTGTGTTTTCATCATTATCATAGAATCCTAGAATGGTTTGAGTTGGAATGCACCTTTAAGTTCATATAGTCCAAGCTTTCTGTACTGAGTAGGGACATCTTCAACTAGGTCAGTTACTCAGAGCGCCATACAACCTGACCTCTGAAGGTTTCCAGGGATGCGCCATCTTTCATTTCCCTAGGCAATCTGCTTCAGATGCTTCAGTGTTTCACCACTCTCATCATAAAAAGTTTCTGCCTTTTACTTTGTCTAAATCTACCCTCTTTAAGTTTAAAACTATTACCTTATTACTCTTTGTGCTATCACAACAGGCCCTACTAAAAATTTATATCACATGTATATACTAAGGTCTATATTATGAAATAATCTCCCCTTTGTGTACTTCTAGAAACATTTTGCATAGCATTTTTTAAGAGGGTTTAAGTAGTAAATCTCAGTAGTAACACCAGCCCCACAGTACATATGTGCATCTGCTGCAGCTTATTGCTTGGAGAACAGCCTTGTTAAAGTGTTGCAAACACGTCAGGAGACTGCATGCATTGCTCACTAGGCAATTCTTTCACCATCAACCTTATCCCCCATTCCCTAGTGTTCTGCCACATTTGCCACCAGGCCCAGGGACATTGTGTCTTAACCTAGATGCAGCTTTGGAAAACAGTTACTGTGGCTTCTTTTGAGCACTCTGTTGAGAAAAGTAGAAATATCTGACTAAACTAGAGCTGTAGAGCCTGTAAACATGGGCCTTACTGGTGCAAAATTCAATGCACAGCTCAGCGGAGCTTGGATCAAACCCCAGAAGGAGTCAAAGTAATGAGCACTGTGTCCTGTGCGCTGCTCTGCATGTTCTTCTGGGGATCCACAGGGCAGAGAACACTGGCTTGGCTTCTTTGCAAAGGGTAGTATTTGTTATAATATCTTTAGTAACAGGGATGAAAACCCTGTATAATCATAAACCAAGAGACTCCGGTCTCCGTAGTAAATGTGAGCAGACTGAAGATAGAACATATTGAAGAGCAAAGCCCGAGCCTAACAAGGAGCACAGTAAACATCTTCAGGAATTTAAGATGAGCCAAAATGTGTTGTTGCTCAGTTTTCATTTTTTCTTTCCACTGTTCTTAGAAAAGCAAAGTTGTGGAGCAGTTGGGGTACCGAGGGAATAGAAGAATGCCAGTGAATTTGGTTCCTGATCTAAATTTGTTTTAATGCAGCATGAACAGACTGCTTTCCACTCTTGGGTCAGCAGTCTTTTGCAGAAAGACAGTATTGTTCGCAAAGAACCACAGGAAAAGGCAAAAGGCAAAAGCAACCAATAGGCTGAAACTCACATATAACTAAATGCCATTGAAAATAAGAGGCATAATGTTTTTTTTTCCCCTAGCATGTTTTCCTATGCAAATCCCCTCCCTATTCAGAAACTTTAATCTTTACTAAACCATGTTGAGGAGGAAGGGAAAGGGAAAGAATGACTTGAAGAAAGGACTGATTCTGCACGGCGCTGATCCCCTGTATATCCGACAGACCTTGGCAGGCTGCGAGTGCTGGGCATCTTTAGGGTAAGGTCTTATCTCGGTACCCCCCTGTACTCCAGCAATAAGGCATCAACACAAACCACACAGTCAATAAAACCTGAGCACAACCTTGGCTTTTCCGCCAGGAACCAGGGGCATTAGAACAGCGGCTTTATCTTATCAGTTTGATAATCTTTAATTTGACCAGCTTCCAAAGGGTTAAGGCAAATGAACTCGGAACAGCAATAAACATTAGGGCGATAATAACAGTAATGGAGCTCCTCTCCCTCCTCCTCCTCTTCCTCCCCTCCCTCCCCTGCGCCTTTTCCACTTCGCTGCTGCCTATCAGCCCCAACCGAAGCCGAAGCCAGACCTCTCTTTCAATGACAGGGGGTGATAAGAGACTCGAAGAAAACAGCAAGCTGTCTGGTCTGCTCAGGAAGTCGGGGACGGGTGGTATTGTCCATCAGCGGGGCCACGCGGCGGCCGGAGGCCGGGAACAATGCTCCGCTCTGGGGAAATGGGCTCACTCAGCGCCGGTCCTGGCAGCCCCACCGCCAGCACAGATAAAGCGCTGAGGCAGGAGGGGCTGGCCCCAGGTGCCTCCGGAGCCGCCGCCGGACCCGAATGGCTGGGCTGGAGGCGGTGCCCCCCTCACGGCCGCGGGGCCGCAGCCGGGGAGGAGAGACCTCGGCCCCGGGGCGAGCACCGGCGGAGCTGCAGGCACAAGAGCCCCTCGCAGGGCTCAGCGTTACTCAGATCTGTCCATTTGCCAAGCGAAGCCTGAGAAAACATCTTGGCCAGTGCCGTCCCTCGAGCCAGATAAAATTCCTCCCGAATTACAGCCCGATATCCCCGAAGCCAGTGCTGAATTTCCCTCGCCTTGGATCCGGAGCTGAGCTCACTCATCAGGACCATCCTGCACAGCTCTGTGCCAGGGCATCCCGCTGCAAGTGGGACCATGGCTGCTTTTCGGGCTGCCACGCATGAGACAGTCCAAAGAGTGCACCCCCGCAGCAGGGAAAGCCCTGCTGCTGCAAACAGCGAAATTCCTGCAGCTGGCTGCAGTGAGGCGGGTGCTTCCCTCCCTCGCAGCTTGCCCTGAGGCCCAATTTTGCATGCCTGGGAAGACCTGGAAATTGTTCTGCAGCCTGGCTGTAAATGCAATTGTAACCTCAGCTCATGGTCCTGCAAAGTGCCAAAGAGGCTTCCGAATAGCATGATCAATTCTAGTTCACAGGAATCCTTCTCCTAAACAAGAAAGGAACTTCTGGAGGAGAGGAAGAAAATCAAACCCACTCCATTTGCCATATACAGACCATAATTATGATAGTTCAGGTATTAGGGCTCAACACAATCCCAGAATCAGAGAAGGGTTGGAAGGGACAGTAAAGATCATGTAGTTCCAACTCCCCTGCCATGGGCAGGGACACCTTCCACTAGACATGGTTGCTCCAAGCCCCTTCCAGCCTGGCCATAAACACTTCCAGGAACAGGGCATCCACATCTTCTCTGGGCAACCTGTTCCAATGCCTCACGATCCTCACAGTAAAGAACTTTTTCCTAATGCCTAATCTGACCCCTCTTACAGTTTAGTTTAAAGCAATTCCCCCTTGTCCTCTCACTACATGCTTCTGTATAAAGTCCCTCTCCAGCTCTCTACCAGGTCCCGCGTAGGTACTGGAAGGCTGCTCTATTTCTGTCTTCTTTTCTCTGGGCTGAACAACCTCAAGACTTTAGCTTGTATTCATAGGAGGTGTGCTCCAGCCCTCTGACCACCTTTCAAGTCCTCCTCTGGCCTTGCTCCAGCAGAAAGAAACCCTTCCTTTCTGATATGTTGTACCAGGTCGTCCAAACACACACATCACAGCTAAAATCTTTTAGCATGTTTGCTAAAATGCAAACTAATAATTATCAAAGTAAGATTTTCCTACTCATAACAAAAGAGAAATGCTCTTTTCAAATGCTGGTTACAGGTGGTACCACTCCCACTGACTTCCACTGCCCTGTAGCCTGGCTGCTGATGTGTGAGCTAACAATTCCATGCTTCAAACTAACCTGGGCATTAAGAGGTGTCTGAATGACATGGATTTTGCATGACATGGGTTAGAAGCATTTCTGAATTTTCCTTTTACAGCAGAGGTTTGGAGGAGATTGTTTAAGAGCATGTTTCTTCAGGCTCCCTGGACAAATATGTCACCTGCACATCACTAAAAACCAAGACCCTGTGAGAAATGAACCTCTTTCATATAGATGGAGATCAGCTGTAATATAGGAAAAGAACAGGTTTTTTATCTTTTCACTGGTACCTTCAAGTCCTGCTTTTGCCCACTAGTCAATGTGTTTTCTTCTTGCTTTACCTGTTCTCCACTCTGACAACTATTTTGGGGGTGGAGAGTAAGACAATAATGTCCTCATCATATGTGGTTTTATTCTTGCATTACATATGTTTAGGTGAGGGTATGATACCTTTAAAATTTTTACATGTAATTCTCTCTCTCTCTTTTTTTTTTTTATCCACTCTGATTAGTTTTGTCATCACTCCCTACTCTTCACATTTTCTGCAAAGATCAGGAAATCACTTTGTGAAGTTGTTTGATTTCACCTGGGTTTTAGTGCAGGAATGAATGTCTTTTTCAGCTGTCTTTGCTGAGTGACATGTCAAGATGAATAGGAAAACGGATAACCTCAGCAATCCATGCTGCAATCCTACTTAATTTCTTATCTTCTTCCACTAAAAAATAGTTCATTTATAGCAACTTATATAGGAAATGTAAACGAATTCAGTTATCATCTCTGGCCCAATATCAAATGATAAGTAACAAAACAGCAAACATTAGGACAGCTATCTTGTATTCTACTTACAGATACTGATCTATCTACTTTTAGAGCATTAAACAGCAATTTAATGAATGCAGATCTATGAACTCAGGATATTACTTCTTCATACAGTTATTATTTTTCTTTTACGGGAGGCATTGTTTGTGGTGATTTTTCTACCCCATGGACATTCATATTTCTGAAAAAAACCATACATTTGTTATGTTAACATCAAAATTATATTAAAATATTTTTGAATGGTGTGCTGTTATATTCACCCTAATCAAAATATTAATTAATTCAAAATGGAATTTTTCATCTAAAGAGCATGTAATTGAAAGATTCTAATTAAATCACCTACAGCAGCAGTTGCTGTTTTTGCCCTTTTTTCACCTCACCACTTGAAGTTGGACGGGAGTGATGTCACCCCCTGCCTCAACTCTTACAGTGTTCCATGAACCTCTGTCTCTCTGAAGCTTGTGGTAAGAGCTGGGGAAGAGGACAGAGGGGAGGTGGATATTTCTCTCTTCCTCTCTTCCTCCCTGCCATGAATTAAATAGTACATAAGAGTTAGCATGGAGGATGTTCAGTCATTTCTCAGTGTTTGAAGAGAAGTTGTAAAATGCTCCCTCCCTGCAGTATGGGGAATGAAGAAGGGAGCTGCCATTTCTCTGGACAAAGTCACAGTCTGCCTTTTACTGCTGGCTGTTTTTTTTAGAAGCAGCCTCCCTCTACACAGTCATAAACCCGATCTAATTTATGGGATGCATCACCTTATCCCCCATCTCTCACTGCATTCCAATTTCTCAATAAAACCCCCATCTGATTTGAAAACCCTTTTCAAGACAAAATATCTGGAGAGAGTTTAAGCTGTGAAAAGCTTAAAGGGAGCTCAAGAACTGAGATCTTTTTACCCGAGAGGGAAAAAAAATTTCAAGTCCCCATAGGGAGGGGATTCAGAACATGATACTGTGGGGCTCCTGTCTGCAAAAATGAAGCTATCCTTGCCTGAATACAGTTACAAGACAAGCAAGAATCCACAAAAGGGTTAAAATAAAACAAGGTAGGATAATTTCTGATGCTAAGTATGTCCCAAATGTATTCTCCTGTGCACTTCATAGAGAAGGAAGTCCAAGCAATGGCCTTTCACATGACATCATAAAAGCCTAATTTATCACCAGCCACCAAACATCTAGAAAATCATAACATCCTTTCAGGAAAACCATGTGCAAGATAATCAGACTTGCTTTGATGAAAGATTTAGTGCTTGAGTCCAAGTAGGACACTACAAAGAAGAACCTGAAGGTAGTAGCACACAACAATGCACATCACATTTAATGCTTCAAACTCACACTTTATTAATTAAAAAGCTTATGCATTTCCTGTCCATAAACAAACATCTTTTTACTCTGCATGTGTGTTCAACCAAACCTGTTAAGATAAAACACTGGTCACTGGTTAAGTCCAGACAAGGTAGACAGCTGAATATCTCTTTTACAGATGAAACACATGCAATTGCTGCATATAAAGGCCCTGTGTTCCCCATTCCCTCACCTCACAGTCCCTTGCACATGTGGATGTGGGCTGAGTATTGCCACAACTTGTCATAGCTTTGGAAAGGATAAAGTCCTTCCAGCACACTCAGCATCACAGCTACGCTGAACCGAGGGATGCACTCTCCCTAACAAATTCCAAAACATTCTGCCAAAGACCTTGTCTCTCTGTCCAAGGCTCTCACTGTTCTGCCTCATCAGTTTTTGGTGACTGGTGTAACCTGACTGTCTTGATGGAAAAGTACTGCTCAGCAAGCAGTATATTGCCGTAAAATCAATTGGTTTCACCTTTGCAAATGAAATCAAACAAGTCTGCTGTTTGTGTTGATTAGGCAGACAAAACAAAGCACAAAGCAATTAATGAATGGCTACAAATACCAGCTGCATGGTGTTCAAGATTTCTTTTTGACTGTAATGGAAGTTTGTTGGGGTGTATTTAAAGATGCACAGATTCCAATTGCCATGCAGTTCACTGATCCTGCTGCTTAATAATCTGACCCTTAGGCTCCTGCTGGTCAATGACTACAGGTTCTTCTGGTCTGACTGGAAAAATAACCGGATTTTTCACACCATTCTTGGTAGTTTGTTGTTGCATATTCTCTGATCTTCATTAATAAAAATAACTTCCTATTACATTTCCTGCACAGGAAAGCCTGGTAAAAAAAAAAAAAATCATAGTTTTTCCTATGACATCTTTCACTTTCACAGCAGACATTATACTCACCACACAATCTTCCAGTAAATCAATAAAATGAATACAACTATCTTAGTTTCTTTTCAAAGATCAGTATTTTGTTTTCTTCCATCCTTTCCTTACCTTGTTATTTAATTTCTCTCACTTTTTTCTTGTTTAAATATTTCCCATATTTTGGTGAATTTATTTTCCTGTAAAATCCCATTTATCTCTTTTTATTGTAAGACATATTTCTTTCCTACTTTGATGTGTCTCTCAGTCTTTCTCTTTCATTCAAGCTTGTCCCATTTCTCTTTTGAGCATCAATCTTCTGCTCACAAACATCATCTTAATCCTGGCCTTACTTTCCTTCATCGTCAAAACAAGGTCCTTCACACTGAGATTATTCTCTTCTCATTTCTACTATAATCTTCTTTTTGCTTGAACATTTTTTCAATTTCTTTTCTCTCTATATCATCACAGATTTGTTCCTTTTTCTTTTCCAGTGGTACTCCATCACACACCTGCTTTCTCTTCCCTCAGGATTTTGTGTGGAACATTGCAGGGTTCTGGGAGGCAATTCATATTACCAGTAACACAGCAGAGATTTGCTGACAGAGCTGAAACTATGTTGAAATAAGTTTTAAAGAAACAATAAGATAGCCTAAAGCTCACAGTGCCAGTGTAAGTAGAGGTAAAAAGCAGATTCATTGACTGCTATTCACAGGAGCTGCCTATAAAATTCCACAGATTTGGCAGTGCATTAGCCATATACACTTTAAAAGCATGGCTAATATGCTCTGCTTCTTTCCAAAGCATCACCAAATGTATATACCACTTCTTGAAATCTGTCCTTTCAATGACCTTCTTCTCTTAAATACTTTCAATTAAAGAAGAAAGGAATTTTGGATCTGTTACCAAAAACTTCTTCATTACTTCACCCTGCAGCAGTCAAACATGAAAAACTTCATTACACAAGGAAAACAGTTAGCATTTTCTATGGGTCCTGCCCTACATACCAAACCTCCTCTAGTTCCACAATTAAAAAGCAAGCAAACTGTTCAGGCATACACGGCAGCAGGCATGGGCTCAGAATACTCCAATGTTTTCACCTGTATAATGTTTAAAATGTGAGATGCCTCATCAATCACTCGACTCCTTTACAAGGAAAGTGTCTCTTGAGTCCACTCACACAGGAATCATTTATTGCCAAGTTTCAATGTGAAAGACAGAGCTGTTCCTCTGACAAGCAAACCTATTTTTCATTCATGTTTTGGCAGGGCAGAGATGCCAGGTAAGGGTCCCATTATGCATTGCACAAACACAGAAACGGCAGGCCTTTCTCCGAATATTTATCAAAGTCAAATATCACCTCCTGGCATATTCTGTTAGAATTCATCTACAGCTCCTTTTCAGTGCAGGTCACTGGCAAAACCCTCTGGCTTGATTTACTTCCTTTGATGCATTCTGGTGCAATGGCAATACATATGAACACACAAAGCCATGAATTACAAAACTTACATGTATCTACCGAGAATCTCAATAGCAGATGAAGAAAGCTAGATAAACATCTTGGCAGCTTCATTCCACTTGTAACCTGAGCAAGACTTCAACTAGATGTATTATCACTTAGACAACGCAGAACTGCTTCACAGCAGCACAGCAGTGACAATGAAGGACCACCAGAGAAGATACGGATTTTATGTAATTAAGCAACAGGAATGGTATTACAGTGGGGAGAAAGCACTGTCACCCCCATTTTATGAAGCTAGGAGACAGGATGATTTAGGGACTTGACCAACACCTTGAAATGAGAGGGAGGAACAAGTAGAGAACTCAGGCTGTATCCTCTGATATAAAGCTTACTACAGATGAAGAAGCCAAGCATTCACATCACACTGCATCAGGCACAATTTGCCCTGGGTAATTCCTTGCCATTGATTTGTAGTGAGCAACCCCCCAGAAGCAAACTGCTCCAAGGATGAGTGGTCATATAGCACCTTGATGCAGCAGGTGGCTTATTTAATCACATGCTTCTCATTTGTCTACAGTTTCACTTCTATTTCTGCCCCTGGATTTTCTTTTATAGTGTCTTTCACATAAAAATCAAATACTCATCCTAGCAATACTAAAAAATTACCATTGCTTCCTCAGCTTTTCCACCCCAGGCTGCTACAATTGACTTGTGAGTAACAGAACTTAGGAGTTTATTGGGTTGTCTTGTCTGCTCTAAAGACTTAACTTTCAGTTGGAAAACACCCAATTAGACCAACAGTATCTTTTACAAGTAAAACAGTATATACATTTTAACTGCATATATTACAGTAAAGGCCCACAAACTTACTATTCCATACAGGCAGTGACCTGAGAGAGCTCTCACTTTTCACAGCATCTTTTGGCATAATTTATATTTAAATAATAACAGTCAGGATCATTTTCATCAACATGAGAAAAAAAGTTCAGATCTAATCAAGAGACAGTTGTCTCCTGACACTGCCTGCTCTATGCTTGCTTGAGCACGTAGGAGGAGCTGGCACTTCCACAGCTTGATCATTACTACTGCTCTTCAAATGATGCCTGTCACACAGGTTAGGAAAACATGAGTAATTAAACATAAACAGCGTCATAAAATAATAGTAAGAAAAAAATTAATAATCATCCAAAAGAGTGTTTGGGGCAACTCCCTACAGCACCTTGGATTTCTGCCCCTTCTGCTCAGACAGTTTTCCTCTGTGTACTTTTTAATTATTTCCTTCGTGAGTCCTTTAAGGCAAAGAGGTTTGTACAGGCGGGAAAAAAAAAACACATAGTAGAACCGATGAGAACAGTGATATGCAAAAAAGAGAAATGCCAATTAAGTATTCCTCAACTACTGCAGGCTGACTCTGAATTGCTTATGGCAGGGACTTATGCCTCACTATGAAACTGATAGTTTGAGATGCATGGATTTTAAAGGATTTTAAATGCAAATTTTCAGGAGCTGCTTGTTCCTTATTTGAGCCATGCACTACTGGTGGTCACTTGATGCAGTATCTATCTTCTGGCCCATCAGCTCCATATACCAAGTTCAGCATTTAAGCTGTATGGAGGTCAATGCAGGAATTCTGCAGTCCTGCAGCTTTAATAGTCCAGCACACATGTAGATGTGTGCTGCCTTTTGCTCAAATAGTCAACAACCAATCTAATTCCTAGCTCAGTTCTCTTACAAAACCAGCATAAAACAACAAAACAATAAAGACTGAGACTTGGGACCATGTTATTAACAACCCTAAGCAGGCTGCTGTAGCCTATTTTTGTGCACATGGTTACTGGAACTGAGCATGCAATTCTGGTAATTGCATACAAAAATGACCAGTTACATGAGTAACGGGACATTTGTCATCTGCAATTCTTTCTGTGTAGGAACTCTGTGAAACGTGTGATCCTTCATGATAGGAGACATGCAAATGCTATGTAAGAGCAGTACTGTGTTCAGCTGCTTTACATCCAGACTAGTTATTCACATATTTAACTAGAAGGTGCAACCAACTTGATTTACTCACATTTGGTCTGTGTTTTGCATGGGTATGAATTAGACAAAGTACAACATAGGGAAGACTCATGCCTGTCTACATAAGAAGAAAAATAAGTATAGCAACATATATAATGTTGAACACATTCAAATCCACCTATTAAAAGAACATTAAGAGATGGTTGCTGTTTTCATTAGGTAATTTTTTGCTCATCTGTGTGCCTCAAGTTATGTATTTTCATACAAATTTCAGCATCTCTCTGAAATAAAGCTCTTCTTCCTACAAACCCTAAGTGCTTCAACTTCTATATTCAAGGCTGAAATTGTTTAATTGACCTCATCAGAGGTGTTAACTAGCATACTAAAAGTATGCCAGCAATTCAATACACCTGATCATGCTATCCAACAGAATAATTTTCGGGAGAATAGCTATTTCTGGGGAGGACAGACTTGCACATTCTCATGCAATCTCCCACTGAAATCATCAGGAGCCTGGCCAAGAAGTGACTGAGTGGGCTAAATACAGCCCTGGTTTGTAATGTTCATCATCACTGCTGGTAGCATCCCACCAGGCTAAACTCATAAATTTGACAGTAGGAAGAAATGAACTGTCCCCATGTGCCATTATTCTTGCTCTTTATATGTCTACTTGATTTAGTTCTTTTTCCACTAACATGATATAAAGACCACTAAACTCAACAGCAGATTCTCTGCTTGGCTTCAGGCCTTGCTTTAAGCTCTTTCTTTCTCAGTATCAACAGATAGCATAGGAGGCACATCCAACTTGGTTCCTCCTTGGATCAAGTATTGTTGGGTATTCCCAGTATCTCCAATTGTGGTTATTTTAATCTTCCATTTGATGTTTTTCTTCTACACCTTTCTTCCATTTCACCATTACCTTCCTCCCCATCTCCTTAAAGGCTCCACCCGCTGTCTTCCTATGTCTCAGCTCAGTGCAATCCCCATCTTATGCTTTCCTAAGGCTTTTCTACCTTTGACATATATGAATATACTTCAATCTTTGGTCACATCTCTGAAGAGGGTGTTCAGTTAAGTTGGCTCCCTTCACTGATCAGCCTTTCAGCAGAATTTGCTTGCCAGGACTGGGGAAAATTGCACTCAAAATCATTAATTAAGATATAATAAACTTCATGTGCTATTTAGCAATGTGCCATACGTGGCAATAAAAAAAAAAAAAAAGGTAGACGAAACCAGAGGAGACCCTCTGGCTCGTTTATGGACTCAAAGTATTTCTGGGAAGGTCACAAATCTTCAAGATATCTCCACAAATTAGATTTTGCACTTGGATTTCTAATTTAGCTGAAAGATGTGTAAAAGCACATGCAGCCAGACAGCTCCTTGGCTATACATCTAAGGAAGCTCAAAGCATAAGTTATTACTTCCAAAGTCAATTGTAACTTATGTTCACTAAATTGGCTCCAGATCCACCCTTTTCAGACAGTAGTATAGGAATAATTTATTCTTCTGGTGAAAAGCACCCATTTTAGCTAAACCACACCCCCATCTGGGAGTCTCACCAGCAGAAGTGCCAAAGGCAGAGGGATTCAGAGGTGCAAAGGGCTATTGGGGGCTGACAGAACAGGGGTGAATAAAGCCCAGTATGTAATAGTGTCTGTCAGCACGCTGAAACATATAACCTCTCCCTAACACAGGGGGTCCACAACACAAATCTGAAAGGCAAATTTGTTCCTGTGGTTCAATCATCACATTAGATGAAGAGGTTTCCTCGCTTTTAACATCCATGTGATTTATACCAGAAGTCCTATGGATAGTGGTGAAATCATTTCAACTTTCTGCATGTTTTGATCTATATCCTCAATGTGTATCTTGTTTTCTCCCTTTGAGAACATGCATAAATATGGTACAAGAGGTTTGAGAGCTCTTAGATTTTAGACATCTGCCCCAAATGCCAAGTTAATTGCCTTACCAGTGCAGAGATAAAAATTCCTACATAAACCAGGAGCTTTCCTCTCACCTATTACACTGAGCTGAATGAGGCACGTGAGTTCAGCCCCTTGCAGTGGCAGCAGTGACTTGAAGCGATCTGTACCACAAGAGAGTTAACATTCCCAGGAGAAGTTGCTTCACTAGCTATCTACAGGAACACTGACCTACATACAAGGCTTTTCTTTCCCTAGGTGAACTCCTGCATCAGCAGCTACCCGACAGGAACCTCCTCACGGGAGATCTTTAATAGCAGTAGCTGCTGAACGAGAGGGAACTGCAGAAACACACTTGTTGCCAAACTGTGCATTTAGTTGGAAGGAGGAGAAACAGATGGGGAAATCACTCTTCAGACAGTGTTTACTAGCACAATCAGCACCTGAGGCAGCACTTATTCAGGTGCTGAAATTACAGAGGTAAGTTTTACAATGAGAAATCTATTCCTCGCATGACAGCTATATTTCTCATCATGGATCATAAAAAGTAGATAATCCATCAGATAACTACTTGATTGCAACGTGCATCACAGTAAAACCATCAACCTTCTGCTTTGTTTTACGACCCTGGTTACATCTGGAATGTTTTCAAGAAAGATGCTGATGTTTGCTTTGGGTACAAACTGACTCAAGAAACTTAGCAGTTTGCTACTTACATGGTGGTAGATAGTAAGAATTAGGATGAATGATAGCAGGAATACCTCCAATTTTGCTATCAGGAAGATCACTTTATTACTACCAATATAATTTTATTGTATATTCTTCTTGGACTGGACCATAAAGAGGATTTTTAATTGTCTAACAATTTTCTCTTCCTTTTCAGTCTAACAAACTATTCCTTTCAGTTGTCTATTTCCTCTTACATTATAGACTTTTCTAGACACCTTATAGACCTTATAGACCTTTCTAGACAACTACTAATTCAATAATAGTAATGATAGTAATGAAGCCAGTATTTGTAGAACTCACCTAGTTCCATATTTTTATAATAAGAACAGTAATTTCTTATCTTTACGCAGTATTTGTTGTCAGATAATTTATAATTCTTGTCCCCTCAGAGGCAGAAAAAGATATGAAACTACTATTCTAAGGTTGCAGAGCAAGCCACAAATAAAATTTCTGATTTATTTAAGAGTATGTAGTAGAAATGTGAGCTGTGTTGTAAGCAAACACCCCAAAGAGACACGTTACCAAAACCAATCTTTGTAAAAACTTAAATATTTGCTCTTGGAGATTGTTGTGATCTCAGCAGAGCATAAAAATTGAACAAAAAGTTGTCCTTACTGATGTGCAGTCTGTCTCTTGCCTGGCAAGTCTACAACTCCATTAAACAAAACAAAACAAACTAACCCTCTGGTCTTGCACAACTCTGCCATGAGGGCTTGCAAGTTCTCTGGAAAACTGAAGTTGCTCTGAAATTGTGGGGTTGATCCATCACATGTTGAAATCAACAACATTGAACCACAGCTCAATATTCAAATCAGTTCTCCATGCAGGAATAGCATGTCTGTAACAAGCCAGGACATTGAGTCACTTCATTCTTGACCTTAACCAAATGGGTTAAAGCAATATATATTTCATACTGCCCTGCAAAAGCTCATCTGTGCTTGGTATTAGCAAATAATTTAATTCATTCCAAATACCAGACTTCAGTCATTTTCTTTTCTGCGTGATAAAATTCAGATGTTTTAAAAATATCTGTCTTCCCTGCATGTGCCCACCCAGGCAGCAACAGCAGGCCTTCTGCTAAAACCTGACAATGAAATCTGGTTTTGGAGAAAGACCAAACGTGGAAAACTTCAGTGTAAACAACAATTGTTTTGGAAAATTGTGAGTGTACCATCCAGGGGTAGGGGAGTTGAGAAGGAACACATTTTTGCCAGCTCAACAGACGTTATCAAACTCCTACTTTCTTAATGGACTATGAGTTCCTTAAGCTTCTTATTGTACAGTCCAGAACTTCTCCACTGAAAGTACATTGGTCTGAGCACCCCTTCACCTGAAATCTCAGCCTTCCTTCAAGTGACTGCAGACATCTCCTTATCCTGTATCTATAATCTTGTTTCTGCCCCAACTGACAGGGAATCCAAGCTGTCCCTCCACGAGATGAACCCATACACCCTGAACTAGGCACCAAACCCTTCCATTGTGTTTTGCCCACTCACACAAATGTATTTTCCTTTTGCAATACTTCCCGTAGAGATCCTGCTGGATCCTAAGGGGTCTCTGAGTGGCAGATATCTGTCAGCAAAGCTAGCAGTGACTCTGTGTCTGCCAAATCACTGAGCTACATGTGCTGGGTAGAAAGAAACAGAGGTGAAGGGATTGACCTTATATTTTTACTTTGATATCCTACCCTACAGATATTGGGGAACAGCATGGATGAAGAGAAACAAAGATTAAGTGATGCAGGAAAGTGCTCTGCTCTAGATCCATAAGGACAAAATAGGCAGGAATAGGGAGTACACTTAGAAAATAGATGAGCTGTCTCTCTGTTGAGAAGTAGGTGTCCTCACTGAAGTCCCTAGAGATGCTTAGGTGTCATTAAGATGATGAAAGGAGCTTTAACACCTGCTTGTTTGTGTGCAAACAATTCCCCTTCAAGACCTAGATCATGCTGCATGTAATAAAGTACTAATGGGGTGGAAACAAATGCACTGGTGGGGATGAAGTGGGGCCTGAATTACAGAATGGAAAGCAATACATCTTCTTCTACTCCTTTGTTTTTTTATCACAATTACCAAATTTAAGCTAAGGGGTGTAATTAGAAACTGGGAGTTTAAAATAAGCAATGATTGTCTTGCCTGTACCCTCAGAAAGTAAGCCAGATGCATGGAAGTGTTGCCACTGTTTCTACAATATTCAAGTTATCTAAGGGGACTGCTTTTTCATTCTGCAGATGAGACACTGCTATTTCAACTTAAGAATTATTTCTACTTAAAAACTCATACTTCATTATAAAAGTATAAGACCTCTGAAAAACAGGCCTATATCTACAAAATCATTGTAGAAAAGAAAGAAATACATTGGAAGCACATGGTTTTAGATGCTTCTGTTACTGCAAGAACCAGCTATAAGAAGAATAAAAAAAAGAAAAAAAAATTAGCCAGCTTTCTTTTTCTTCCATATGGTTGTTAATTTCTTTTATTCCAGTTGTTCTCTACAGTATGTAAGCAGTATCCTCATATGTGGGAAGACAGAAGCTTCTGTTTTATAAGGAGAAATTCCTTTTGCAAGATAACCAAACTGGAATTTGATGCTTTTTCTACAATGCTTTTAAGGAGCTAGCCTCCATTTATCTGCTTATGTTTTCAGTTGTTGGTAGAGTAAGTTTGGATACACTCTGATGAAGCCCAAGAAAAGGGAAAGAAATTTGCATATTTTGCTTTTTAAAGTCAGGGTGTTATCTGATACTGTTGCAGCTGGGGAGGGTCTATCCTGCACCCTTTAATACAACATTCAAAATACCTCTTTCATTATAGTTAATTTCAGTAAAAAGACATACATTTCAGTTTTACAAGATTCTGCACTAGGGCTTACTAGTACACTTTCTCCTTCAAGGCTCTGTCCCCACCCCTTCCACAATATCTCTCTGCCAAACCAGCCCAATGTTCTCATCTTTTAATTGAGCCTAACTGGATCCATCTGCCACATGACTCTGGGGTTACTCTGAACCTTAAATTCCATTCTTATGCCAGATTGCTGAGATTTGAGTCCTCTTTTAAGAAAATGCTGTTTTCTTTTTAAATTCTATATGAGGGAAATTTAAATTTTAGCACAGATGTTTGCACAGCAGTGAAGAGCTCAACGAGACACTTGACACATTTCTGCCAAACATTCTAAAGTCAAAGGTAATGAACATATGGCTGCTGCTACTCTGCCTCATAGCCCGCTTGCTCTCATTCATGATGCTCAAAGGTCACATTTTTACAACTTGCTACACTCTTCTTGAGGCCTGGACCTGAATGTGTGCTTTGGCTGTCACAGAGACCATTCCTGTCCTTGAGCATCATGATGGGCAATGCTTACAAACACCTGCAAATGGAGATAAGAAATACTTCTGCCAAGTAGGTGTCTAAGATGGACACTAATGTAAGGAGGCATTTCTACTTTCCTTGCTGGCAGCCAAAGAGAAAGTAGCATGTAATAAGTAGGACCTGTGAGTGTCTGAGTGTGGGAACAATGCTCACACAAATTGGAGCATTATGGTTACTTTTTCATTGGCAATTGAAGAATCACAGTATCATTTTGACATAGCCTGGCCACAGACATAGTTTCAACTGACTAATAAACACATATCATATTTCTACAAATGCTATTATAATATTGCATAGAAGTAACTCCTGTTGATTTAACAGTGCTTGGAAAAATAATACAGCATCTGTCTCCATGGAATAAAATTCTTCAAGATCCTGGCAATTAGCTGAATGAAGCAGCAGAAGCAACAAAAATACTAGAAGTGCTAAATAACTGATGGGAACCAAACTTGAGCAGCTTCCCCCGTGCCAAGAACCATAGAAATCTGATTTTGATTTTTGGCAGTTCTGCATTTAACGGAGCTCCTAGTGGTTTATATTGGTCTAAAAATTAAGATCTCTTTCCATGAGTTCAGTCTTGTCACTCTTCCTAAAATGCAGTTTGAAGCAACAACGAATCAAAATAAATGGTATATAAATGTAACAAATTATTAGAAGTGTGAAAGGTATTTGGTATGTCCTGCTAAATCCTTTGGTCTGGACAAATCTTGGGTGAAGAATTTTAAAGTCACTGTCAAATGCTGAACTATTCCACTAAAGATCCATCTTCTGTGCTCTCTAAAAGGCTGAAGGGCAATAACAAAGCATGACACATCTCTCCAAATATTTAAGCAACAAAGAACAATGGTATGAGACAATATTGCAAGATAGTGTTGCATGTAGGGAGTGTTGCTGGCCTTGAAGTCACCTCTTGAAGTGTGGTAACACCCTAGGGTGTCTCCTGTCATTGCATCATTTAAATATGAACTGGAAAAAAGAAACTTTAGACCTTTAAAGAAACCTATTTTAAGAGAGGAATTATTAGCAGATGGAAGCTAGTGGAGACAGGACTTTGATTTCAGCAAGTTTAATTCCCACCTGAGTTTCATGTATGTTCAAAAGGGTGCCATCTCCTGAAGGAAAGGCAACACATTAGGTCATTATTCACTTTACAGTAATTTCATCTTCCCAGTGAGCATATCCCATTTTGAGGGCCATCTTCTGACAACTCACTGAAGCAAAGTGGACTTTGGTCACTGTTCTCCTGCATTGCTTGATCCTGTGTGTATCCATGGCTCTGATCCACCACGAAGTTTGCACAAGAGCTAATATAAACTCTAAGGTGAATCTACCCAAGCATTTCAATGTCTTCATCTCACTGAGCAAATATTTTCAGGTATCATTCTAACTCAAAAGTTTTCCATGTTTGATTCCAAGTGAACCTTTTCTATAGCAGTGTTTATATTTGGTGACCTGCTGAATGAAAGCCATGGGTTTCTATGAAGCTGTGATGGGAAGGAATTTGGCCTATTTGCTTTAAAACATAATGTGCTAGAAAAGATGAGACATGAGATGCCAACTGGCTGTACTTTATCTTGGGTTGTTTCAGATAAATTGGGCCTGTTTTCTAGTAGGCTGAAGTACATCCATGGGACTACTGCTTCATGAGAAGTGAAAAGGAAATAATTCCCCTTCAACTGCAGCCATCTTACTGTTTTGAAATCCAAACACTCAGAATAGCACCGTAATTAGAATCAGGAGGTGCACGAGTTTCAATTATGTCAAATTTTAAATAGATGTGCATTGGATCCCCTTGATTAAGAGGGCTGTATTTCACCTGCTAGAAACTGAGGATTGTGTTTCCCATTCTTCTGCAAAGACAACTGACCACGCCTTATGTTTGCCAAAATCATTACTGACATCACTCACTCTGCAAGGGGAATATTGCATATGAGCAGGGAAATAAACTCCTGCTTCATTGTGGGTGTCCACTGCTGCACACTTTGAAAGGCACACAGCATGAAGGCCCCAGGACGGTGAATATTTCTGTTATTGGATACAGCAAGCCATGATGCAACCAGTCATGGACAGGGAATAATGCTTCACCAAACAGCATAAGCACACCTAATAAAAGCAATGCTGGGACGTCTGTTTAAGTGTGATTTTTAAATCAAGAACGGCTTTCAAGAATGTGGTGAGCTAGCCTTGTTGTGCTGACATCGCTAGACTTCCGAGAGGTGCAAGTTGGCGTTTTTGTCCAAAGTCAACGCCTACAGGTTTTGTGGATTTTGCTGTGTCACCTTTACGCAACCACGTAGGCCTGACATAGTGCTCCAGAGAACCAGAGCTGAACACCATGAGTTTATCAGGTCAGAATGCTGGCTTAATTTCAAATACAAAGCTTAGTGCATTTTCAGGTATTTCAGAGATATTGTACAGTGATCTTATACAATATACAAATTCATGGGTGTTAGCAGTGAATGGATGCACTAACTTCCTTCCCTAAAACTGAAACAAAATTATATAGAGAGCCACTTCATGGTACAAATTGCCTTTTTGAAATCCTAAACATGTTTAAATTGATGTAATTTTTGTTAGCCTTAAAAAACACCAGCCCACAAACCAGTAGATCTTCAACTTAGCAGACTATATGTACATTTATGAGTGTAAGAAGAAATACACCCTGTATCAGTGTCAGGTGAGGACACAGTCATGCACAGAGATATAATCAAAGCAATAAAATGATACAAGCATGCTTTAACATATTTCTGTTTCACTTTTCATGTTTACTTAACATCAGCTCCATATGTAATGAAAAGGAATTGCCTGGCTTCAGTCTTGGCTAGCTAATGAAGTGTGTGCTAAAGTGAGGCAAAGTTTTTGGAATGCGTGAAATACAGATCCTTCATAGAGTATCAGTAAGGCAAAAAGCCACAGCATCAAGACAGGAAGAGATAACTAGGCAACATTTATACAGTAAGTGTATAAGTAAGAAAAGATATGCTATTGATCTGAAGCTGTAACAGCTCAATATGATTCCTACAAGGAATCCCCAGCCAGAGCTGAAATGTTAACTTTTCATTTGCAAATGTATAGAGTTGATAGAAAATAATTTCCCATAATAATTATTTTTATGCTTCTTCTATTGTAATTTGTAATTAATTAATAAATTAATAAATAAAAGCTTGCAACATGCAGGTATCTGTGGATTCTATTAGCAATTAAGAGATAGAGGCAGAGGCATTTCTATTTACAGGGAAAGTTCTTGGAAAAAAATGGACCTGAATCATCTTTGGCATGAGAAAAACAGATTGTCATGAATTCTAACATTTATTTGCAAACATGCAGGCAGTCCTGTATGGCTATTATGTATATGATGTCATCATGCTTTTAAATTGTAAAAGATATGAATGACTTAGCATATAAAAGTATCCCTAGATGTCATAAGGAAGCTGTGACAGTCATTCCCCCTTTAATTTTCCACAGAAACCACCAACAGCCAAAGTGGTTCTGGAGCAGACGGCTAAGAAAACAGAGTGGCAGTGGGAAAGCCCTGCTTTTGAACTCAGGTGAGATGAAAGATAATTATACTGGCTGCACTCTTGGTTTTTTTTTTTTAACAGCTTGCTTAGCATACAAGTGGTGCAGCTGGAATGCTGCTCGCTGTCAGCCCGGTAGGCACACAGGTACCTTGGCTGCAGAAAATACCAAGTTCCTGGTGTGTCTGCTTGCAGTGAGGTGGCTTCATTGCGTGTTGGGACCTGCATGGTCTGTAGGACACACAGCCTTTGTGTTGATGCCAAGGGTGGCAATATGGTCCATTTCATGTAAATGTGAGACAGCCCTTGGGCTCCTGGCAGGCTGCCAGGGCAGCCCACAGCTCTCTTATGAAGATAATACCACTGTGATATTCTACACAGATCAATTAAAATGCTGCAGCCACTTCAAGCATGTGGGATCCCCTAACCCAGAATTCTTAAGTATGGCAAAGATTTATATAGTTATTGCAGCCACATGCATGGATGCACAAAAGAGCTGGAGCTGGAGTTATTGTCAGTAACTTCTAACTGAAAGATCTAAAAATGAGAAGATGAATACAATACACAGAATTGGATTTTAAATATACTCTGCAACAGGTCAGTGGGACTGTTTCCATCGCTGACAAAAGAGAACAGTCCTGCAAATCTACCTTGCTCACTACAGTTTTCTGCTAGTTCTTGTACAATATTGGCAGATTAATAATTTCTTTATGCTTTTTTTCTCCAGGAGAAGCCATAATTTTCTCTAATATCATAGTGGGTTTTTGTGGAAATTAGCATACTACAAAATGAGAATGGCAAATAACTCCATTTCCAAATGCTATGTTCAGCAGCCAGATTTATTAGTGGATTTGGCAGCATTTGCCAACTCCTTTGCACATGAATAACTCTACTCACATTGTTTAAACAAATGAAACTAGGATAAATGAGATTAATTTGCCAATAGCAAATTACATTCTATTTAAAAATAAGAATTAGCCTGTACCAAACCCACATGCTTTTGTTTGTTTCCCATATAATTTATGCAGAGAAACACTATAGCATATTATCTGAGATTATAGGTTTCAGTGCACTTAAGCAGCAGAAAATTGGAGGAGTGTCCTGCAACAGGGGTACCTTTCCAAGAGCCTGGAGACCATAGAAGGACCTTACACAAGGAGACAAAGCAACCCTGAACCTCTCACAGAGCTCATGCCACTCTGAGGAGGAAAGAGCTGTGTGTTACAATTGGTTTAGTCAACATGCCCAGCTCAGACTGAGGGAACATAAAGCTGGCTTAACCTACCCTTGCAGATATTGCTACATATGCAGCCACAGATGGGGATACTGGTTACTCTACCCACTGGAAGGCAGAGTCTGCTGTAAACATGACACGAAACCTAAACAAATTGTCTGTCATATTGTTTTGTTTGTCCATCACATATTCAAACTAGTTCTCCAAACTCCATTTTGTTCTCAATTATTGCATTCCTCAATTTGCTATATAAAGTTGATGTAATGACAGCACTCCAGCTGTCACTGATGGAAAGTGAATTTTTTTTTATTAATACAGCTTTGTGCTTCAGTGCCACAAATACTCTGAAAAATGTTCCCTATACCCTCCCTAAGACTGGCATGCATCTTCCCTTTTAAGAAGTCATGATCTCTCTTCATTTCCCCTTGGCTGTTTCTGCTTCCTTCATTGAACACTTATTTTCTACTTGCCATATTCCCCTCTAAATCACCTCCATTTATCTACCTCTCTCCCTCATACACCTTTCTTTAACATATATTCCATTTGTCCTACTGGTGTTTTCAGACTTTTGCTGATTCTTCCCTTCCCCATTTCTCAGAAGGGTTTTCATTCACACTTGTCCAGGACTTCTCCTCCCATTCTGTTTTCCATCCCATCACCCTTGTGGACTATGTGCTAGGTACTCCCTGAAGCGCAGAGCCTTCAAGATGGAATCTAATGCCAGTGGTGGCAGAGGGAGCATGAAGGATGCCTTCTCTCCTCAGTCCTTCACCTGGGAAGAGATACTTGGAGCATGAAATAAAAGAATTAAAAGGTCTCCTTACTTGGAGGTGACACCATGGGTTAGACCACCCTTCCAGCAGATGTGTCTGTTCAGACCAATTGCAAGACCATTCATAACAAACTCTGAATAGGGAGAAGGGTAGCCAAGAACACAACAACCGCCTCTAGTGATTAATCCTTCCACACCTTTCAGGGCTGGCAAGACTTGGGGACAAATGATGACTTCCCTTGATAAAGTCCGCGAACTTGGAGGTGGGCTGAAAGCATCTTTCTCTTAAAAGAAACAGACCTTTCATAAAGGTTATCACTTGTCACCAGGAAAATTGCATGCTGGCATTTTAAAGACTTTTTCTTGAAAAGTAATAGAAGTAATTAGCAGAAAAGTGATGTCATTTCTGATATTGTCTTTATGGAAGCCCCCAATAGGAAGTACTGTAAACCATTTCCCAATCTGCTTTTACACAGGCCTAGGACTTAAAAAGAAAATTTAAGTGTTTAATGCTTAAACCAAATGTTTAATTTTCAACATCCCCATAGAGTCACACTGCAATGTGGAGGTTGCAGTTAAAAGCCCAGATTCCTTCATCTTCCTGACATTGAATCTACACTATAACAAAAACATTTTGAAATTAATGTAGAAATAGCTCTAACTGGAGCATTAACATAATTTACTTCAGTCATGTTCATCAGGATCATTTATATCTTACACATGTGATGTGTAAGTATTCACTCTGCCTGTACATATACAGTTGGATCTTATATATTATATATAAAAACACTCCCTTAAAAAGTATGATTCATTGGTTTAGCAGTTGGTATTTTAGCTTTTACAGTCTGCTCAAAAGCAGTTTATACATTTAGAAGTATGGTGTATATAATCATTACCACTTTAAGTAGGGCCTCATCCCATCTATATGAGAAGACACATTACACATGCTAAGCTGAGCACTGAAACCTACTGAGACAACTCAAAGCTGTGGAAGAATTGTGAGTCACACTTAGGCTAACTGTTTTCTGTGCCATTAGAAAGTGGTTTACTACCTGATTTACAATTACCCACAGTAAGATATACTTATCAGGATAAAAGAGTGCAAAATGCTACCCTTTATCATGTACAAGAGCTGATCTTACAATAGGGTGTGCCTTGGCCCAGGAGCAGGACTTTCTCATGAAAGCAGTGCTTTCTCATGATTAGAGAGCAGATCCCATGGTCTGTCCTGCCACTGATCTGTGGCAAGTTAAATGGTCTCCCTGGGTTTTGGTTCCTCAAAAGGAGTGGCAAATCTTACCAGCCTAAGCTGTATGTTGAATTTTCTTACCTAAATAATATAAGATAAACACAGAGATTTGCTGACTGCCAAGAATGGTCCTATATTCATTTGACATGAATGACAGGCATCCCCACCTGAGTATCAGCAAACCCAGTGTAAACACATCATAAGGAACATCCTTATGGGAAAAGTTCATGTGCATATGCAGAGAAAATGGAAAAAATGCATGCCCTGATCTAGAGTAAAGCTTGTGCCATATGTGATTACAAAGACTTGTAGGCTGAAACGAGGCTGGGTATATTCAACATTTGGGTCCCACATTGGCTGTTATGGATCTTCTTGTCAGTCACAGACAGCCCACCCACATGTGCTCCTTGAGACAAAGGAGAGTATACTCCCCTTTTGGGTGACAGATGTAACCGAGAACCTACTTCCCTGTTTTGTTTGCAACCCAAGAAAATTTAATGGGACCTTTGCTGAAAACAGTTAGGTCAGATAATCACTAACCTTGCAGGCTTTGAGGTCTGTGTTGCCTCAGTGTAAGCAGTACAGTGTAAGCAAACTTGGGGAGAGAGACAATGTTGATCTTCTGTACCAAGTGGTTCCTCTAACCACAAAAAAAATGCCATGTGTTGGCTCAGATTTATTCAATTCAACTTGATGGTAGGATGGAGGTTGGAGGGAACATGCTTGATGGTTCTCAGAAATAACCCATCCCATTTAGCACCCATCAGAAGGCTGAATATGTTGAATATTAATTAAATACTCTGACATTTTATCTGAAAAAATTAGACTTTTGCTAAGTGTGTGCAAATTCTGGTTGTTTTTTTTTTTTTCTAAATCTCATAACATGCAGTGATTTTCACAGGAAAAAAAGAAGTATGCCAGTGACACAGCATCATCCCATTTAAAGTCCCTGCCTCAAAGCAGAATGTTACCAATGTCAATTGGCAACAAGTCATTTACATTTATTTTTTTGTAACAATGATTATAAATTATTTTGACTGAAATTTCCCAAATTCTTCCACTGGGGACAGACATTTAACAAAATTCCAGCCAGGGTAAAGCAAACTATAAAAACTTTTTCACAAAAGAAATTTAAATTATATGATAGGAAATTTTAAATATAGTACAGATGAGGGAAAGAGGGTAATACCTATTTGTTGACTACCCTGTTTGGCCAGCAAACCCAGACACATTCTGTATGAAAAAGCCCCTCTTACGGTCTGAATTAGCATCAGCAGACCAGACTTGCCTATGATTAAAATCCCTCAGGATGTCTTGGATATCTACGTTCTCCTAATGAGTATACATTTTGGGGTCTGCCTGGCAGTAATCTTGAATATTTAAATTGCCACACACCAGCTCGGATAGTGCAAGGCAGGAAATATGTAATTGTGCATGATGCTTTCTCACGTTAGGAGGGCAGCCCAATCCGTTATTCTGTCTGGCACATTTCCTCAGCGCTGTCCTGGGTCACTCAGCACTCGCTCAAAGTAACGCCTGGCCAGCAATCAGCCACACACGTATGCACTTGGAAACCACCAAGTTCTGTCCTGGACTTGACATCCCCCATCCTGAGCCTGTTCAATGGAGTAAGCTCCTTCCTCCAAGGAAGACATCTCCGTCCAGGTTATATTGGAGAAAGGCTCCTCATCAAGTGAATTGATAACAGCGGTGATCAAAGTCTGGCAGTTGTACCTTATCTCCTGGGGATCATAATTCAGGAATGGAGCTGCCCTTCAGTTTGCTCCTCCCCACCATTAAATTACATTCAATCACTGCACGGAGAATGCAGCCCATGCGCTCACAGCCAGATGTTATCATTACAGGCCTTTTCTTATAAACTGATGCTGAAACCCGAGTGGTTGATGAGACTAGCTAAGCAGTTGTACCTTTGACCTGATTGCATTAAACTTGCCCTATCAATTTAAGCTTAGTATAAACACCATTTCCCAGAGTCCCTCATGACTTCAGTAGTGAGAAGAAGCTGACTAAGCCTAAACATTTTTTAACAGCAATCTTGTCTTACAACACCAAGGGGATTTGCCATGTATCTGGGGCTTTATAAAACCATATGAACATGCTGAAAGAATTAAAGTCCTTTAAAAAAGCAAAATTGATGGTGACAGTCCTTTTAGAAAATCAGTTTGCAGAATGTCAGCACAAGAGGAGTTGGAAACAGGACTAAAATAGCTTTTAAAAATACAATAGATTTGTGTTTGTTTCACACAGTTGTTCCTGAATACTGAAAGTTAGAGTTAAAAAACAAAACAAATGAAAAAAAATCTCAACCTGAATTCACCCTCTATTAAAAAGAATTCCTCCCCAGCACTTCACAAAGCAAAGCCCTTGCAGATATATCACCTATCTGAGATCTCCCATAATATATGAGCATCTTTACTCTGGCATATCAGATTTATTTTTAATAAACTTTGGTCTATTTCACATTGAGGATAGTTCAGATAATCCTATCAAAAGTTCCTATGTAGCAGCACATGAGCTATAGCATATGGTACAGCATATGGCCAACAAAGCTTAGCTATGCTGAATAAAGGGGGGCATGCTTATAACTGCAAGGATGAGAATGAAAGTAACATCATGCTTGACTCAGCTGTATTGCCTTCTGTGGAGTGCTAAATCAGTGGTTTGGTAATGCAAATGTTGGTAAAACTACGGGAGATTAAGAAGCAGAACACAAATATTCGCCTCAACAGGTTGAAGGCGCTCTGGCCCTGACGCAGAAAAATACACTTGAAGTTGAGCAGATTCCTGCTAATTTTAGCAGAAGTATAGAATTAGTCAAAACTCTGCAAGACCAAACCTCTGATCCAGAATTGGAAAAAATTAAAGAAATATCTAGGAGTGACATGATTCATTTTAAAACAGATGCATTGTGCTGTCTATTGATTATACTAATGTAAAAAACCAGACAGTAGATCTGCTGCTAGAAGTGCAAAGAAGAAATAGCAGCACATTAGCAAAATGTGATGCTTCCATGCTTACAGAAAACTTGCTTCAGAGCACTGAAACATAAAGCACAAAAAGGCAACAAAAGATTACTACTGTTACTATATTGCTTTACTATTTTGAAATCTAATAAAACAAGAATATGAATGTAAAAAAATTCAGACAACAAAAAATCCCTCCAAAACTAACATAAAACCCCAATCCAACCAACAACTACTGCTATTTAAATAATTATGGAGAAGCTTATTTAAGAACTAATTTACCTGAGTCGCTACCTTGGCTACTCTTATAAGAAGCAGCATCTGAATTTTGTTAAGCAAATTCCACTGCAGGAAGGAAATGCAGGTAAGGAAAAAAAAATAACCTGGTGCACAATTTTACATAATACAGATGCAGAAAACAATCTAGAACATAATGTAGAGCTCTTTTGTGTTCAAATTAAAGCGGGGTCTTTTTTTGCCAATAAGTAAAGTACCCATTTAAATGACAAAACTTAAACTCAACATTAAAAGAATACTTGCACAAATTGCTCGCCTTGCAGAAAGAATCTCTGTTTCTTTCTTTTTGGGATCAGATGAGATAGAACAAGCCCAGTGACCCTTACTGTGAATTCAGAGAGGAAAAAAAAGGAAAAAAAAAGGTGTCTGCTATTTACTTAAAACTTTCTAAACTAATGTTGATTTAGACATGCCCTGTCATTACAAAAGGTATTTCTGTCTCATAGCTTAAAGCACAATATGGAAGCATCCCAGTAGCTTTTACCCTACATTTGAGTGATTTAGCTGTGGCAGGACAGGGAACAATACAGGCTAATTTGGCTAATCATGGAGTTGATGGATGCTGGGTAAAAATGTGACTGGATGGCTGAGCTCAGAGTGTGGAGTTAAATCCAGCTGGCAGCTAGCCACAAGTGGTGTTCCCCAGGGTCAGTGTTTTGGGCTAGTCCTTTTTAACATCTTTATCAATGATCTGGATGAGGGGATTGAGTGCACCCTCAGCCAGTTTGCAGGTGACACCAGCTTGGGTGGGGGTGTTTATCTACTGGGGGGGTAGGAAGACTGCAGAGGGATACAGACAGGCTGGATTGATGGGCCAAGGCCAATTGCGTGAGGTTCAGTAAGTGCCAAGTCCTGCCCTTGGATCACAACAACCCAACACAGCATGACAGGCTGAGGCAAGAGTGGCTGGAAGGCTGCTCAGAGGAAAATGACCTGGGAGTGCTGTTTAACAGCCACTGAACATGAGCCAGTGGGTGCCCAGGTGACCTTCTTGCCCAGATGCCATCCTGGCCTGTATCAGCAATAGTGTGGCCAGCAGGACTAGGGCAGGGATTGTCCCCCTGTACTCAGCACTGGTGAGGCTGCACCTTGAATCCTGTGTCCAGCTCTGGGCCCCTAACAGCACGAAGGACATTGAGGGGCTGGAGCACATCCAGAGAAGGGCAACAGAGATGGTGAAAGGTCTGCAGCACAAGTCTGATGAGAAGTACCTGTGGGAACTGGAGGTGTTTAGCCTGGAGAAAAGGAGGCTCGGGGTCACCTTACTGTTCTCCACAATTACCTGAAAGGAGGGTGCAGCAAAGCGGAGCTTGGTCTCTTCTCCCTGGCAGCAAGTGACAGGGTGAGAGAAAATGGCCTCAAGTAGCACCAAGGAGAGGTTTAGATCAGATATCAGGAAAAGCGTCTTCACTCAAGGGGTGGTCAGGCAAGCTACCCAGGGAAGTAGTGAGGTTACCCACTGGGGGTCATCCCAGTAGTGGGGTCATCCCTGGAAGTGTTCAAAAAACGAGTAGACAGGGCACTTTGACATATGGTTTAGTGGTCACCATGGCAGTGATGTTTGTCACCAGTCAAGTTTAGTGCCTTGACTCAATGATCTTAGAGGTAATTTACAACCTAAACTGTTCTATGATTCTATGATTTATCCTTCTACTAACTGCAGCAACGTCTAAGCTGGAGAAGATGAGGTACAGCAGGGGAATAATAACATATATAAAGGGGTGGTAACAGGTCAGAAAAGGGAAAATCTGTGGCTGGCATGAAGTTGTTGGTTGGGTTTGTCACTATCTGCCTTACAAATCATTACAGGCACTTTCTGTTAAGTCCAAAATATTACAAACAAGCTGAAGAAGGTTGGTGATGATTTAAATTTGAGGAACATCAGTAGAGGGGAGGCTCAGGTTAGAAAGCATCAGCTTGAAGTCTGCCACCATGGAAGATTTGAGAGTCAAGAGGAAAAAGCTTGAGATAATTCAGTTAGAGACTGAAAACAAAAAGCTCACTGTATTCTGAAACAACTGGTGTAAAGAACCTGGAGGTATGAGTTCACCAGAGGTGACTGTGAATCAGGAGTGTGATGCAACCATGAAGACAAACATAATCTTAGTATGTGTAGGACGAGCTATTTTCAGCAAAAGTAGGGGAGTATTACTGCTAGAATATGAGACACTAATTGACGTGTCTTTTATTTCAAATCCTGTTTAGTATTAAAAAACTACTCTTGGTAGTGTTGTTAAAAGAAAACAAACTGGATTTCGGGTAGATAAAAAAGTAAAGCTGTCAAGGGGTGTGGAAGCATAACAACACAAGGACAAATTTTGTTTCTTTAGTCAACCATAGTAAAACTTTAGAGGTGAAACAACTATGTGCTATACCATCACTTGGGAGAAGATGCTACAGCACCATCAAAGGAAAGAACTATTTAAGTGAAGGACAGTGGTATAAGAGCAGAGGGATATTAGCATGCTAAAAATGCCAGTACAATGGGATGTTAGAAGAAAATTCCTAGCTATAACATCAGGCAGGTTCTGGACTGCTGTACAGTGGGATTAGCTGGGGCTAAGCATCCTCATGATTTTCAATGTGCAGTTAATGAAAAGGGTTTTGTGATGTGATACCTGCTACAGAGACAAAGTGTAAGTATCTCCCAGTTTGCTGTTAACATCATGGCTATAATATGAACATCAGCATCTGGTAATGCTCTTATTCTTCTTAACGATTTAATATCTTAAATTTACATCATACTTTTCAACCCAAAGGATCCCAAAGCACTTAAAAAATTGCAATTGACGTGCAGTCTGTGAAGAGAGGGCTTAATTCACTGCAGAAACAGAGCTGCAGCACAGGTGAGAGGCAACAGCTGTTTAAAATGTGGTTATCCTCGAACTATAAAAGAAGTGTCTATGTCTTATAATATGAAGACCAAAGTGGTCTTTTGGGGGAGAAAGTATTTTCACTGGAA
This sequence comes from Vidua macroura, assembly GCF_024509145.1. Lineage (NCBI taxonomy): Eukaryota > Metazoa > Chordata > Aves > Passeriformes > Viduidae > Vidua > Vidua macroura. Next base: position 70,839,257 of record NC_071571.1, read on the forward strand.
AAATGTAAGCACTCTGTATTTCCTATTTTCTTCTTCAGGCAGGAGCTCTGCTGTTGATGTCATGGAGGGACCAAGGTGCAGGAATCCTAATAGAATGAAGGCAAAACCATTTCCCCTGTTCATGCTTCTACTACCCATGAAAATAAATTTGCTATGTGTAATGTTGCAAAGTCATCACTACATTCTTATTTTAAAGGGTTTCCTGCCTTCCTCAGGGGATATTATCTTGGGAGATTCATTAGGGCTTGTTCAAACTAATCCCTCTAAATCAAGGTGGATACTGAAATATGCTTGTGCAGTATCCATCAGTGGGTGGGACAAGTTCAGGCTACCTTCCCTGGAATGCGTGAAAACCCAAAAAATCACAATAGACATTTGCAGGTTACATACAAAGGTGAACAGCTGCCAAACCCAAACCTTCAAAATCATGATACTGCTTTATGAGTAGAATGATGCTATGATGCTATGAATGATGCTTTATCTTCCTTCTGCCTTGACTTTGGGATTGTTTTGATTTGCCTGTTTTAATAAAAACTGAGATTTTTTTTTCCCCACTGAAGGCATGACATATAATCACATTATGCAAAATAAAGCCATGACTTTTAAGGACTGTCCTGTGGCTGTCTTTCACTAAAAGTGTCTGCAAAGAAATGTGTGAACTTATAAGGGCCCAGTGTAGGAGTTAAAACTTCTCATAATCAGGTTCTTTTTGGCTTTTGAAAACAATCAGGAGAGTACAGTGGTCACCCCATTATCATATATAAGTGAAAATAGATGTATTAAAGTCAGTTTTCTGTGAAAAGAAATCACAGTGCAATTGTGATTCTCTACAGCTATAAAGCAGGAGTAACATACAGAAACTGAAGAGAGATGAATATTGTTACTGGTAACACCTGACCAACAGGTAAATTATGACTTATCATAGGCTCAAGGTCTGTTGCTCTAGAAGCTGCAAAATGTGCTCATTTTGAAGGATTTTCAGTAAAAATTCAGCATACTTAAATGTCCAGAGCAATCTGAAATCAGGTAAGGAGATAACAGTGTCGTGTCAAGCTTGGAAATAACTTTTTAAAAATAAGCCAAATTAAGAAATTCCCCTTTAATTGTAAGGAATGGAATTTTCTCTACAGAAGAGCTGAATTAGTCATAGAGGTGTCTCCTGGATGGCTTTTTTCTTTTTTTCCCTCCCTTTCTTCTACATTCCATAGTTACAAATGGAGAAGTCATCCACAGGTCATACCACTGCCTCTGGTGGTACTTAAACATTTTCTAAAAATGTATCTTCACACCAGCAACACACACAACCCCTGTAGGTTGGATTTACATGAGCAGTTCTATCTGAGCCCTCAGTTGTCCCCCTAAGCTCCCATCCACTTCCTCCTCCTGGCTCCCGTGTTCCTGAGGTTGCTGGGCTCAGCTGCCTGGCTGTCACGGAACCGTTGTGGGGCTTGGGGGAATTTTAGACAAGCTCACTCCTTTCCAGGAGGCTCTCCTCCCAGTAACACATGCTCCTGACATGACTTTAGGCCTCTGGCTCACCAGAACTATCCAACAAAGGCTTCCTTCTAAGAAGGAATAGTTGATAGGAGACCAGTAAGGATGGCCCCAACCACTGTGTCACTGAGATTACCAAGAAAATGTAATGCCTCACAAGAAAGATGCTTACTTGTTTTGGGCTGCTGGTGGGCTCAGCTTTCTCCCATTACTGAGCTGCAAGGGCCTTATTGAGCCTTTAATGAAGGCTTCCCAGTGGTGTTCCAGCAGCCCTGGACCATTTGTGTCCATCTGCACCTCCTTTTTCTCTTCATCTCAGGACAGTGCTGAAAAGCTGTATCCTGCAACTTTGCATGTTGGAGAGGTCCCTCTTGCCCCCAGCCCCTTTTTGTATGAGCCTGGGTGGAATGGAGGAAGAATGGGATCTGGAGGCTCTATCCCTGGCTCCTGGGTGTCTCTCCTGGGTGTTATTTCCCCATCATGTCTCAGCTACTTCCAAAAGAAAACTGTGGACAATTTAGAAAGCTCTAATCCTACTATTTTATAGCTGGGACTCAAAACAAGTAGGTTTTTTCACCTTTGCCACATGGATGCGTTTTGCCATTCTGGTGAAAGTTCACTCCAGCCTGGCCTTTGAAAAAAACCAAAAATGTGGCAGTTTGTATGTGCCCAGCGCAGATCTGCTAAGGGTGGATAGCTTAAATTTTTGGGCAGTCCAGCATCCATGGAACATCTCACATGCTCTGGCTATTGACTAGACTAAACAAGCAGGTAATAATCCCTGAAAAACTAAGATTTTGTAATGCTTGCATTACCAAGCTTCAAGATGTTTGACTCTGTACCTTAATAAGGTTCCTTTAACTCATGTGTGGTTTCTACTTTTTAAATGTTTTTCTAGTGTATTTTCTAGTGAATTTTTGTTTCTCTGTGTACACAGACAGATAGACAGACAGGCAGTTTCTGCATTGTAAAGCAGGACATTCCTGCATGCTCTTCTTGCGTTAAAAATAATCTATATTCAAGAATGAACTGGCAGACAACTCTGTTTGTTGGTTCATAATATTGCAAAGGGAAGATAGGATCTCAATGATTTTGCCTAAGGGAGCAACTTAAGTATGAAAAGAGGAGAAGAAGAAACCAGACTAAAAATCTTTACAAAACCTTCATTTTGAACTAGAAACAGAAAAGCAATCCCAAGCCATCAATTACTGAAGCATGTGAATACTATTTAGAATACAATTTAAAAACTAAAACTGAAATACCTTGGACCTAATTTTAAACAGGTTTTGCATGGTGTAACACCATTGATGTCAGCAGAATAATTTCCAAGTTATAAATTTGTTAACATAAGGTTAGTAGAAGGTTGCAGTGCAGTGGATGAGAATTGCTTTGAAAGTACTGTACTAGATGGAAGGCTGTATGCTAATGTTGAATAACCTGCTGGGAGATCGTTTGCTTTCTGCCTACACAGCTAAGCTACACATTAATTAATGCTACCACAGAGACTGTCATCTCCTTAGGCATAGAGCAAAACAGTAATACTCTAACATTAATAATAATTAATATTCTTTCTTATGAATATTGTTCAAATAAAAGGATGTTGTATTTTAATACACATTTACTAAGACCATGTAAAACACAAAGCACCTGATTTATTTGCTGTTCTTCTGCCAAACACAGGTAATGATTGGTAAATAACTTTGAGCTGATGAACAAAGATAGAGGGTTACATCTTTAGAAAGCAATAGCAGCCTCCTCAGAAATTTAACTTGGCTGTGGTTCAAAAAGCCAATGTAAACAGCCTAGACAACCATATTAAACACAGCTTATTCACACTTTCAGCCCACAAGAGTCGATGAAACAGTGTTCAACAGTCTGTTTTTGCCTCCTCAGATACACAGGCACACATGCAGTACCAGGTGTTAAACACACAGCACGAGCCTTGGATGAGGCAGTGTCAGAGAGCATCTCTGACCCTGAGACATCACCCGGACAGGTACTTTGCAGGCCCCTAACTCCTTCAGGACTTTGGGTAGCTGCAGAAACACTTGCAGATTCCTGCACTGAACCAATGAAACAGCATCCAAAATACAACCTCAGCACCAGTACTGAACACTAGAAAAACTTCAGAGTTGAGCTGGACTATGACTCAGCTCCAGAGCTGTGAGGTGATGGCTGAGCACAAGATAAATACTAGGTCACAGAAACCAAATTTAGAATGGAAGGTGGAACAGAGGCTCTAAGCTGAGTTGTTACCTATGTAAACTAGGGCTGCATGTATTACTTGAGCATGAGGAAGCAGGTGGAAAGACTGTGTTTCCATTGGTTCAACAAGAAGCAGAATAGGGAACAGCATATTTAACTTGTGGGGTAAAACAGGCACAACAGCATGGAGCAGAGTAGCCTGAAGTCCTCAATGAAATACTGCAGGAATTAAGAATACAAAGCAAAGGAATTGCTAGATTATGAAAAGCAACAGGGCAAAGCAAAAGAACAAATACTTGATGCTGATACTATGGGAACAAACAGTAAACCCTGGAAGAAATTCAAGGCAAGATAAACTGAAGAAAAGCCAGGTTTTTATGATGTTTTATATAATAGTTTTTGAATGGTGACAATGGTATTTAAAATAAAATACAGTTGTAGTTACAACTGTACATGCAATGTAGTGTATTGAGAAAAGCAGGGGACTTCTAACAGAGGACATCTTAAGAAACAAAACAATGCCAGTTATGTTACAGAGTTCAGGAGACTGGAATATGATAAAATGAAAAGATACTGCCTGAAAAAAAATAATTCAGAGATAAATAGAGGATTCAAAAACAGGAAAAAGAATAAAAAGATAAAGGAAGAACTAGGAAAAAAAAAACCTACCTGGTTTCACAGATCTGAAAAGGCAATAGTGTTCTTGGATCAAGAGTACTACAACACTCAGTGTAATATATTAGAATCTCAGGAATGAAAAATAAAGGGAGATCCGAGTAGTAGTGGAAAAATATAGTGAAGAATTGTGTGCAATACAAAGGTTCAGAAAGGAACAAAGTTCCAAATCTGATAGATGTTAGAAAACAGTGGCAAGATTTCATTTCCACCCACTGCTACCACAAACAGTAATTGAAGTAAACAAACAAACAACCCCTTGTTCAATTATTCAGGCCAGTTAATTTAGAGTTGTTTGTTTGTGGCAGGAGACCGAGATCTTTAGTTGATATAACTGAAATCATGCCAGTTAAAAGTTAAATCCTGCCTGCTAGACATAACTTGGCGTTTGGAGAATCATGTTACATGTCTCAGAGAAAACAACCAGCCCAAACAACCCTCAGAGATGCCAGGGCTGGTGAGGGAAACTCATGTTCTCTGCTGCACTTTCTGTCTGAATTCATGCTGCAGTTCTTGTTTCAACAATACCACAATCCAAAGCTTTCTGATGCCTCAAGATCTCATGTCCTATGTAGTACAGGGACTATAGCTTCCCCTAGCACTTTGATGTGTAAATAACATTTATTTTTCCATTTCCTCCATTGTATTTCAGTGTGGCCCTAAGTTGCCATCCTGACTTATTTTCTCTCTTCCTCATCTCTTCCTTAGGTAACTGTACACTGCATATGCTGCATACTGGCTAAAAGTAAACATAATGTCAGAATTATATTCAATACTATCTTTGATTGAAGCACCATGCCCTGCCTTATCAAAGACATCAAGTCCCTATTTGTAATTTTCCATTTCTAGTTACAGCCTTCTGATGCATATCTGCTTTTTTTGCACCATGTTATTATTTGGAGGATACACTTCAGTTTTCTTGCAAGTTGCTAAAAATAGCAAAGACTCTGTCTAGAAGAGACACCCCATTCTGGCAAAACCACCCTGAAGACAAAAGAACAACTCCCATATTTTCACCATGGACTTGTTAGTGGGCGTGGTTCGCCATTTCCCCATTCCATCTTTATGCCAGTGTAATTAAGTCAATGGGGCTTACATCAAGATAAAACTGAAGAGCATAATGCAAAGATGAGTCAGAACCCACATGCTGCAAAATGTAAGAGGACCGTTTCATAGCAGGATGGTGAGAATTTGGAACTTGCTTATCAGAAAACATGTGCTTCAAAGTGATTCCTGATCATTTTGGAATTGAGATTACAAAATCAGCATAGGTTTGTTCTATTGTTAGTCAAATCACAACTGAGGAGGAAACATGCCAATGTAAACCTTCTGAAACATACTTCATATTTACTCTTGAACAATAATCTGGTCTTCAATAAGGGAAAAAAATTTACAAGATTAACAATGGACTACATTGTTCTTTGATGTTGCAGCATGGACAAATCACAGGTGTATTACGTAAATACCTGTCAAACTGACAATTAATATCAATTAGGCTTTAATCTGACATATTACATTGGGCGCAGCAAATGCAAAATCTGTTCAAAGTAGATCGTAGATATGTACCCTTCAATTAGACATGAGGGAGGAGGAAATTCTACTCTCTGGGAAAGCACAGAATTTAACTCCTGAACTGCTAGAGATTTGTGTGGATGAAATTCATCCTTGTGAAGGTGGTCTGTCCAAAACCTTTTTGAGCCCTTGCAATTTCTAAAGTGAGAAGAAGCTGTTCCTCCTCTCTCTCCACATACACAGTCTTGAGTGTGCAGTGTTTAGCAGTTTCTTTTTTTGACACATAAAAAGGCCAGAGTAAAGGAAATAAGAGTGAGACCTCTCTGGATAAGGCCTCCTGAAGCAATCACTTCGGAGTTGGGAAGTAAGAGAGTACTCACAAAGCTACACAGGAGATGGAAAATGGAACTTTCATGGTGTGTCTCAGAGCTGGAAACTGATCTAGAAGAATACACATCTCTTCATTTACATAGGTGAGACCTACTGATACGGCTTCCTGGATTTGGTGCGTACGTGTGAACAGCTCTCTGTGTTCAATATGCCTCTGGGATTTTTTTCCAGCTTTACAACATCAGACAGATGCTTAAATCACTACAGTCAAAATGGTGATACAATAATTTCTCCTCAAAGTGAGAACCTGCAAATACATTACCAAAACTGAACTGACAGTTTATGCTACAATGGATTGTCCTGGGGTTAATGAGACAAAGGAGTAAAACACTCAGTAGACAGATTCTCAGGAAGATTCTCAAGCATGCCACAACTGCTGTTATGACTAAATATGTCCAAACCTCAAAAGAAAGCAGACATGACTGCAATATTTTGTGGTATATGAAGAATACATAAATGAGGCTAAAAGTACAATACTTGTCCTCCTTCTAGAGAAAGCATCTAACCTGTTTCATAGCTTCCTTCATATACTATGAACCTGCTTCCCCATTTTAAATTAACCTTTTCACTTTATTTATAATCTCATGTATCGCGTCCAGAAGAGGATGCTGACTAAATTTTTATACAGCACTATTTTTAATGTTGTGAAAAGCACTTCTTATTAATAGACTTTTCAAAGAGCTGGCTGAAAGAAAATACACAACTTCTCATTAGTCCTAGAATATGCAGATAGAATGCTGTCTCTTGCCAGCCATCAACATAAGCGAAAATCTTCACTCATCTGACATCCCACTAGTCATGCCTCAAATTCATATGAGGTTTAGAAATGCAAACCTTCAGCAGCATGCCTTTAAATCAGCAGGTATGTTTTGTAACAGAGATTTGCAAAAGAATTACACTTTTAAATAACTCTACTCTCCTTTAATAAACATTAAACATAATCTCAATAATTTTAATCAGGACTGAACTAATGAATATGATTGAAAATATCCCCTTTCATTTGAGAATGTAAACATCTACTTTTCCATCCAGTCATTTCATACCCTGAGATGATGCTACACATTGCTTTCTGAACCCAAGGATGGGAATGACTTTCTACCTCTCAGCTCAGAAGGAGTGAAAGGGAAAATACCAGGGAAATATATAATAGTCTTATTTCCAATTTAAAAAAAGAAGGCAAAAAAAGAAACATGTATCCTGGTAATTAAGTAATAGTATTTATTAAATAAAGACTAGATTGAAAAAAGGAGTGAAATAAGAACTTTACAATCTAACAAGAAAGCCACTGCTATATAAGAATATGGAACTCATATTTTCCATTTTTTGTTCCTACAACAGATGCTAAATTCTGCTCTTTTTTTTTTTTTTTTTTTTTTTTTTTTTTTTTTGGCAATGAGGTATTGTTGACTTTAGTGACTTTCTTTTGTGAAGGAAAGAAAGGAGAATTCAACAATTCTGTGATTGCCTCTGGAGATGTTCAGCTCATGTCATGGGTAACTCAATCTCTATTGGAACAATTACTGTCTATGTTAAAAATGTTATCTTGTGAATTCTTCTTCCAGTGCTTTACAGCCTTTCATTCACCTTTACAATACAGCAATAGGATTTCTGAGAAAACCTTCAGGAATAAGAAAATCCCGCTTCCTTCTTCAACTTGGCATTCCTAACTTCCTTGTTGACTTTCAGTGTGGTAGAAGACCTACTGAGATATTATTTTTCCTTCATTTTATGATGTGGACCTCCAGAATATGGAAATGGAGCATGCTTGTGTCCCTTGAACTTTTGAACAGCACTGGAGTAATTCCTGGTATCACCTTGTGGAGACACCTCTCCTGCAGCCTCTGGGTAGCAGTAGGGGAAGCTTTTCATTTCACTTTGTATTTCCACAAAGCATTTCAAGCTGCTGTCCTGACACGTCTGAGTGAAGCAGGAGGAGGCCTCTTGCCAGACAGCTCCCCCATGGTATGCAGCTGCCTGCCGCTCCCTGCTCTGAGGCCGCAATTACACACTCGGGTGGCGACTGCTGCCAGGGGTTTTCATGGCTCCTGGAGCACAGAGACCAGGGGGAGGACAAGGAAGGAGAACCAGGCCATCACTGAGCTCTGTCATGAAGTCATATGAATAAGGAAAAGGATGGGGAAAAAAGAAAATAAGAGGAAAAAAAGGAAAAAAAAAAAAAAAAAGGAAGAAAGAGAAAAAAAGAAAGAGAAAAAAAAAAGACTTTAGTAAGAATGCACGTCTTAAGAGTCTTTTTAAAATAAAAGTGAGCTGTCTAACTTTAGTTAATCTCAGGGTCTCAAAGCTGATCACATTGAAGTTAATCACTATATTTTGAGTATGAGTCATAGCAAATATGTCTATATTATTCCTGAAATACAGATTTTCTCAAAACCATCATTATTTCTCTTTATGTCCTCTGTCTCTCAGTATTATTTTCTAGTATAATGGCTGCTGTCTGATTTTTTACTGAAAGTTTCAGTAAAAAATAATCTAAGCCACATATACTTTATGATCTTTAGATGCTAAATGAAGAGAAGTTACATGTAGTTACATGTTAAATGAAGTTACATGTTAAAGGAAGAGAAGCCACTTGTAGCCACATGTGACACTACACTATGAAAGCAGTCTGACAGACAGAAAATTCCAAGTTTTGCTACATTTGTTAGGACAATGTACAGCATCATCTGCTGTTACTTTGTAGCTCCATGGCCAAAAAGTAACCTGAGGAGGATTCATACCACATACTTCATATGAAATATTAGCTCAAGCCTAGGTAATATCCAACCTTCCACTTCATGAACAGCAGAAATTCTGGGATTCACAAAGGCTTTTCTAGTGAGCCTAGAGTCCAAAGCAAGCAGCATTCCCAGAAAAAAACCCACAACACAGGACAGGCAATCTGGCCTATTGCAGAGCCACAGCTGTGGCTGAGACCATGCAACAGCCCTTGACAGGGATCCAGAGAGATCTCGGTCACAAGAAGGACAGAGGGGATTTAATAAGTTTGGGGAGGAGAGGAAAGGGATTCTTCTGGGCAGAACAGATCAGGGTTCAGCTTTCATCTATCTAGCAGAACTACAGCCAGATCCTTGGGCCAGCTCTGTGATACTTTAGGGCCATTGGCCAATGTTATATTATCAATATGTGACAATACAATGCAAGGGCATGAACAGAGCACTTGAGCAGCATCACCTTAGTGTTGCACTTGACTTTTTTTGGCTGTAGTGCTCATATTTCAAGTCCATCACCCATTGTGTCAAGTATGAACTACATTTTAAAACAGTTCATCAAAACCATCAGCAGTCCAGCACAGATACCCTTTTATGTACCTTTCCACAATCTATGACATATATGTCAGCTGGGTTACTTTGCAGATCTCTGCTATTTGGCTTATTTTAAACCTTGCTCCACAAGGTACTCATAACTTCATAGTTGGTTTTCCTAGTTTAGTGAGGGAAAACTGCAAGAGCTTCTCTTCCATGTTTTGAACAAGGGTTGTTTCTCTTTAACTCGGGGTTCCCCAAGAGCAGAGCACTGCTTCTGCAAAGATCCGCTGCACCTAAAGGCAAGGTGGTCACTTTATTGGAAACAAAGCTGTATTTTACTTTGAGATGTCTTTTCCTTCAAAGGACTCAATCAGAGGATGAATTGGAATATTCTTGGCACCAGTGCCAAGACTACTGATTTTCTTTGAGCTGACATAAACCAATATAATATATATATATATAATATAATTTTTGACTGTACAGATCTGAAGACATGACCCAAACTGATGGGTTTAAAGTAGTTCATGGGTAGCCATCAACTATGCTGAACAGTGATTATGAATAATGGATCATAACCCCTGTGAGTAGCTGAACTGAAATACATTCACCTAAACAACTTTTGCATTCTAGAAAGGAATTGCAGAAGAAACATTGTTAAGGTTGCTATAATTAAGTTCCCTTTTAACATATTTAAAATATACTAGGCAGGCAATCTTGGGTTACTTAACTGGTACCACCAGTTCAGACTATCACCTATTCTGTGGTTTTGCATGCATATCCCACATCTCTCCAAAGCTTTTAACCCATTACTAGTTATTATTTTGGAGGAATGTGATACATAAATTTAAACATGTCAGACACAGTGTTCAACACTTCTAATGATCTATTACTCTCATATTATTGAAGTCCCTGAGGAAGTTTGGCAGATGCCATTCAATCATCAAGCTATCATTACTATGTTTTAACTTTAATCTAAAGTGCCTAAGAGCTTTGTGCTTCTTAATTCACATTCTATCTCTCTTAAGGGAAAAAAAAAAGGGTGGGGAGAATGGGTGGAAATAGTTCACCTTAACTGGCCTAGAGTTTGTCATATTTGGGGAACACATTTTTTTCCCAAACTAGATTACTTTTTCTTGGTTTAGTTATAAATCTATTTCCTCTAAAGTTCTAGTGATATCTCAGTAACTTAGTATCGATGTAGAATAAAAAAAAACACTATGGTAACATAACTTCAAAAAGCAAGAGTTTTTGATCCAAATCTTCCCAACATATGAAAAGTAGTGCAAAGTTAACAGTTTGTGCACAAATGCGTTATTACCAATGACTCTGTCTTGCAGACTGCCTATTTATTAGTGTCTCATTTTCTGATGACCTCTCTTAGGAAATTCGGAGGCCTAAGATTATTAAGTCACAGCACAGCTTTATGAATACCTCACTGTTTGGGTGCTTTGCCGCCTCTGTTGACGACAAGATTCAGACTGTTTGTTGCAGGCAGTAATACCTCAAACAGTGATTCAGGATGTCTGTTTTCCAGAGTTCTAAATTAATCTGGGCCACCGCAGATATGTATGAGCCCAGTTGCAATTCTGTGGGCTGGAACACATCCAATCCACAATGAAACTCCATTTCAAGACAGGTAAATGCCTAAACACAAAGACCCTTATGCCCTTATGGCTTATACACACTGTGGGCACACGTTGCCCAACTTGAAACCAGCACATAGCAGGTGCTGCGGCCACAAGAGGTGATAGCCAAATTTTGTGCAACAGTTACAACGTACATTAGAAGAATGGGAAAACTGGGTTCAGTTCCCTTAGTTTCTCAGTCAACATTGTGGTGGGCAACATTTTTTTCATATCTATTTCATACCATTTTTTCTGCCATTTAGGCTTTTACTTTTTTGTCCCATCCAATCAATACAGAGAATAGGCCACTCCCTTCTCCCTTGTAGCATCCTTATATCTATTGAAGGATTCATTCCTTTCTGTACTAAACATATCACTAACCATATCTTTCTTTAAAACCTCTGTTTTCTAAACTTTCAATTGGCTTTTTTGCTTTTCCCTGAGTCAAAACCTACATGCTTCTGCAACGTGATATGCAAAACCAGACACCATCCTGGGCCTTGATAGCACTGAGTTATAAGAAACACTTCATGTTTTAGACACAATGTTCCTGTTCATCAGTTTCAGTAGGACACCTGCTTTTCCACACTACTGACAACACGGACAGGTTTTAGATGGCAATCTCTTACGATCTCTCTAAACTACTTTCTGGAAAATGGCTTTATAAGTCTTGTTTTTCATCCCATATGGCAGATTTGGAATCTCCTCCTTACGTGCAGTACTCTGCATGTGTTCCCATTGAGTCATTCCCTATTCATGTCAGACTATTTCTCCAATAGTCAAGATCACTTTGAACTCTGAGCCTTTCCTCCCACCTCACTATCAGGTGGCTTTCTGTCCTTGAATGTTAAGATAATCTCATCTAACACTGTTCAGATTCAACAAATATGCTGCCTGTCCCATCACTCTGAAAATACTGGAGTGACTTCTGTAAAGCCCCATTTGAAACTTGTTTGTAGGCTGATACTCTGCACAAAAGCAGAGTAATTGCTCAAATACTTCTTTGTATAGATCTACTTTAAGATAATACAACTTCTTCAGTAAATCCTCTTCCAACCTACACCCTTCCCTAATCACAAATGAGTCAGGATACCACTTAGTCAATCAAAAAAACAGATTCTAGCCAAGAGACAGGATTTATTTTCTCTGGATGGAGAACATTCCTATGCAGGGTAGAAAGCTAAGTCAACAAAATAGTACAAAGGCCCAGCTCTTGCCCACAACTATCCTTTTTATGCAGACAATTGACACCAGGGTGTGATTCTTGGGAACGGCCTGCTGGATGTGGCTCCCAGCCAAGCCCAAGGAGGTACAGGCACTGTTCATGCACCCCATCTTCCAGGGCAGCATACCAACAGGGAGTGCTTCACAGACCTTCTCTTGACACCATCACTTCCTTTGGGACAACTGTCTCTCTTTGCTCTCCTAACAGGTACACCCTGCCTGCTGTATGTGAGACACACTTCTAAGAAAATGAGAAAATAATGTGTTGAGTGTTGAAGACCTCTTCCCATGCCCATTGCAGATAATAACAGGGTTCACCGAACAGAGAAGTTCACAGGGCCCTGTAAAGCTAGCTTTCATTTTAAAATTGCAATCCAAACAGAAATAATAAGACTGGTGTGTTAAAGACCAGTTTGAACTCTACCTGCAGCAATTAGAAAGGGTAAATTGCAAAAGAAAAGGAGGAAAATCCAAGCACAAGCCCCTTTCTTCCAGCAAAACATCATGAGAATTCTTGGGGTTTTACAGTTTCCAGTACTCTTTATAATTATTTAATTAATTGGAAATTAGAGGTAACGGAGACCTGTTATTTGACTTGTTTAAAGTCATATAAAAGAAATTAAAAGAGTGTGTTGAATTTTTTTCCTTAGGTAGATCAGTCTGAGGCAGGGTCTTTTAAGGTTGTTTCCAACATCTATCTTCTTTCAAACACTGGGGGGGTTGAGTTAAAGTGCTAAATTTCTATTTTCGAACCAAGTAGAATGCATTATAGAATTAAATTATTGGGAGATGAGGCCTATCTGGGGCCACAGAGAATTTATGTACACAGATTGTCATTTTACCCTTAAGGAAAATAATTTACATTTGACTAAAACACCTCCCGTATGCCCCTTCATATGTTACGTTACCTTTGTCTGCTTTCACACCACAGGTTCTTTAGGATGAAGACATTATTTATTTTTGCCTTGTATGGTGCCAAATATGTTGCCAGTACTTAAAATAAATAGCAGTAATACAGGCTCATTATCACGCAATTTAAGCCCTGGCAATCTATACTTGATCCAGGAAAGCCAGTTTTTTCCTGACACTATCTGTGCTATCTGGGGAGGGATTGTGCTAATACCTTCCATGTGTGTGAAAACAGCCCTTGCTAAGAAGGTTTTCATGCTGGCTCTGAATCTGATTTCACATACCCCGTTTCACACTGATGTAACTGTTTTCTTCAGTACAGTTGCACTTCATATGGAACCTTCTCCCAGAGACCCTCTGTGAGCCAGAGGGGAGATGTGAACCATTGTTTCCTGAGTCAATGTGAACAAACCTTATGTGACTTTATATATATATATATATATATATATATGCTGCGGAGTTCTGTTTCCTAACCAGTACACTAGCAATTTAGGCAAATTTTGCCTTTGTAGTATTTAATTAAAACAACTGGAAATGGGTCTGTGCTGGAGCACAAACATGTTTGCAAGAAAACAGGCTTTACAGTGCTTTCTGTGCCCTACAGCCATAGACTCCTGAGACAGGAAATCACAGCATTAGCCTGATGATCAAGCCACAGACAGCAGCATCGATGTGCCACAGACTTCTGGTATTCTAAGTAAAAGGCAAAGGCAATGAAAACAGATTAAAACACAAAAATCTGGCAAGTCAGAAGAAATTTGTCTCATGCCTCTCTGTCTATATGCACATGTACAGCCATATACAGACAGAAGTAGCCTCTTCTACATATATAAAACCTAATAGGATGATAAAGATACAAATAGATTTTCAACTTCTCACAGAAAAAAAAATGCATTCTGAAATGATTCATATTACCTTGTGGCGTGGCAACATATTATTTAATAGCAGTATAAAGTGATACATGCTCTAAAGGGGCTACACTCAGAAGAGAAGCTTCTTTTGGAGTCAGTTGCACACATTACATCACTCGTAGCCACATGTGAATGTTATTTGTGTATGTACTCTGAAACAAAATAAGGGGAATAGACAAAGAGAGATTCCTCCCACACCCCACATGCCAGAATCTCGTTTCCTATCCTCAGCTGGTGCTCAAGAGCCTGACTCCAGCAATAACAGTCTCCCACTGAGATTAAAGCGCTGGCAAATGCAGCTTATCTTGGTTAATGTATACTTAAGTTTTGTGTGTATAATACATACATATATTTACATATATAGACGCACACACATATGTATATATTTATGTCTCTCTCTCCCTCTACTGATACACATATTGTGTTTATACACATTTATAAATATGATATGTAGGACATCTTTTGCAGAGAGGAAATAGTCCCCGGATGGAAAAACACTCGTAGATGTGAGCCCAAGCAGAGATGATTCTTGACTTCAGCAGCCTCCTCCTGCTCCTCTGCACCTCAGTGGACACAACCACTCTCAGAGACTTCTGTCTCCTTTCCCCAGAGAATGCTGGGGTCCACTCCTGCTGCAGAGCTGTGGCTCAAACCTGGCCAGTCACCAGCGGTGCTGCTCTTCCACTTCATATGAACTGTATCAAAATTGTCATAAAGCCCAAAGGCTCAGAGACCTATGACAGCCAAAGCATCAGACCATGTTTTTGTGGAATCATTGAGCAAATGTGCCTGAAGTAAGCAGGATAGACCCTGAAGATGTTGCTTACTGACTAGTTTGCTCAGCATTTCTTGAGGCATTGCAACATTTACCAGATTTCCCCATGGGGACAGTCATATCGGTAAATGTGGTTCACTTGATGATCCTCTGTAAGTTTAAATTAGTCTGGACAGACATACTTAGCAAGGGAAAAGACAAGAGAAAGTGATCCAAATCTTGTGGACCATAAACAAACACTTTTGTGGACTGTGACCAGTAGAAGATTTACTGGGACATAAACAGTGCTTACTTACTCCAGGGTAAAACAACAATGATGTTTCTGAAACAAAGAATAAAACATCTTGGCTAGCAAATGATAGCTCATTAGGAGTGTAAAAATACAGGCATATATGTCTGTACACATATAGTTGCCAGAAATTAAGGGTTTGTACTTCAGATTTATGTGACATCCCTTCATTATCAGAGTAAATTAATTTACTCTGATAATTAAATGGATCTGTACAATGCATGTTTGCTAGTGCTTAGAAGATACAAATAAACATGAAGTAACTTTCATACAAGTGAAATGCTAAACCTGCCAATACTTACTATTGCATCATTTTGGGAAAAAAAAAAAAAAAAAGAAGTAAGAACAGGATGTCCATAAATAAAAGCTGTTATTTTAAATCTGCTGAGAAATTCAGGTATAAATATATACCAGTGAGTCAGAAAGTGAGTGGAGTTTGATCATACCCTGTTTTAGGTGGATACAAATTAGATGGAATAAGGGAATTAAAGCCTTTAAGTGCCTGAAATTCCAAGACCAAGATTCAGACCTGTAAAGTACTAAGCCAAAGAAACCATGCTAGCATATCTGCTGGAAAGAAAGAGCATACAGCAAAAGTACTTCTATGCTAGGATCAACAAAATTGGAAAAGTTGTGAAGGACACATACACAAAAAGGAAACACAGTGGAGAGGTACAGATAAAAGAAAAAAGAGATTATGGCAAACAATTGCTCTTTACCATCAACGAACGCACATGCAGCAAGAATTCCTCAGGGGTAAATATCTGCACATTAAGCCCTCCTATTAAAAATAGTAAAAAATTTTGGTAGGTGAAATACCTACATATGCCATATACATATACATGAATAATATATTTTGGTAAGAAGCAGCCACGTAATCTGAGAACTTTTAATGTGAATAGCATCAGATGCTCTGGTATAGAACAAAAAGAGGAAAGTAGGGGGAACCTACTTTCTACTTTCTACTTTCTACTACTGCTCCCACTCTCTTCAGATGTTTTCCTAAGCTCAGCCAGTAAGTGAAACATCATTTTACTCAAACAACCATTTCATCCTGGCAACAGTATGTGCACTCCCATCGATATGCCTTGGCTTAAGCGCAGACCAAAGTCCACTGCTTAGAATGCATATTCGGAATGAGACATCTATTTCCACAGTGGTCTTCATCACTCACAAAAGTTCCTGATTCCAAAATATTTTTCAACAGAATTTATATATCTAAGATCTAGTTTTCTGTTGTGGACTTAGCAGTATTAGGCTAATGGTTGGACTGGATGATCTTAAGGGTCCTTTCCAACCTAAATGATTCTATGGTTCTATGTAGCTGGGGCATTCAGAAGAGACTTTCTGAGGCTGCAAACTGAGCAGCTCCTTAACTAATATCACTTCCTATGATAAGCATAGATGCCTTCCCCTCATCCACTGGCTGGATTTGTTTTCTTCTACCTTGTCATAGAACAGATTCTCTCCATTAGTCTGCAAAGGTGAAAGCAATTGCAAAATTTTGCAACTCACAATTTTTCAGTGTGCTCATGATACCACCTCAAGACGGTTGAGAAATGGTGCTGGAAAAGGAAATCCCTTACCTATAAGTCTCAGTTCTAGTCAACCTTACTGCTTACAAGCCCTACAGCTCTTCTATCCTTATGGATGTCCACAACCTGTTTTGAGTTCAGCAAGGCTGCTCAAGTACAGAAGCACTGCCAAGTTAGTTTATGAAGTCATCTCTTTTACACAGATTTTCACAGGGTTCCTTCAAAATTCTGGTTCTTCAAGTGGTAAAGTGAAGCTGCCAAGGAAAGGCCACATTTAATTGAAAATCACAGCAGAGATGTGGGAGAGATGAATGGTTTACATACAAGGAAACTGAATGGCAAGCATGGCTCTCAGAAGCAAATGTGTTTGGTTGCACCTTTTGAATGCTGGTGGCATTAAACACAGCCAGCCCTCACAGTCAGAGTACCCTGCTGCAGTCAGATCTGAATTTAACAGCACACTGCAGTTCCAGTAAAGCATAGTCTTAATTTTCATTCTTTAAATTTGTGTTGCTTCTTGAACAGCACTTCAGGCTGAAAATGCATTCTGTAAACTGGAAATCTATTAGCCCATTTAGAGAAATAATTGGATTAAAGCAGCAGGGGCCAGCAGGGATGGAAATTATCTATCCTTTAAATACATCTTAGTGACAAAAGAAAAATGTGTGAAAAATGTTTAATGCTACTCCTTCAGTGCAACCTAGCCATATGAAAGGCAACTTTCAATTTTACAATGGGCTTTGTGCCACCAGAGATATGATAGAAGGGAGTGGGAAGGAGAAATGAAGCTTAGCTAACTAATGAGTTGGGACTCAAATCCGCTGTTTTTGGCTGAAGAGCTGTTGCTCGGTTAAATATAGCAGTTATTCTCCTGGCAGTGCAGAGATGAACACCTCATGAAATGAATTAGTGACATTCCTCTGGTTTGATTTCTCATGATCTGTAAAATTTTAAAACTGATCCTAATTCCCAGATCTTAGTTTCTATGCCAGATTCACCAGACGGGAAAATATTAATCTGCTGGGATTTTTCAAGGAATTTTCTACAACTAGAAATGATGAGAACATGTTCCTCCAAAATGAAGTAACAGCTATGCTGCTCTTCTCCTTGCTTTCAAAATTACCTTAAACTTCTGCAAGTCTACAATGCCTGTACCACTCAGAATACAGTGGCTTTTAAAGGAGAAAAGAGGAGGTAAAACTATTCAATTTTTTCCCACTAATCTAGTTCTACTAGGTGCCAAATCCAGCACTGGAAAAGTATTGCCCTCGCAAAATAGGAGCACTGCAATTTCATTAAGACTCCATCTGAGTCCTGCCTGGGATTTTGTGTCACTGCTTTGACTGCCACTTCCCTGGGCCCGCTTTGCACCAGGGAGAAATTAAAACATGCAGTGGGAGGGTGCAGCTCAGCACACACCTCTGCAGGCCAGGAGTTCAAGACAAATACTCACAGGACCTGAAGGACAAGGTCGATGCAACACAACACACTGAATAACAGGAGGGGACAGACTGAGCTCTCACTTCAGAATCCATTTCAGAAAGTATGAAAAGCAAATGCCTGTGACTGTAGCTGTGGCAATGTGCATCATCCCATGGCTACTTTGGGCCTCAAATACACTGGCTTGATTTTCCTACATCATACTAGAAGTTAAAAAAAAATTCTGATAAATGTGGAAGAAACAGATGTCTGAAATTGCAAGGACAGAACATCTAATATGACCAAGTGACATTTGTGCAAGTGGGAGGAGGCATAAAGTGTTTAATGACAAGGTTCACAAAGCTTGCTCAGTTTGTGGATATTTTCTAGGAAGAGAAGCTCTGAATGGGCTGTGTCAACAAAACTGTCTCAAATCCTTATGCCTGCCTTTAAAACTGCATTGCAAAAACAAGTCAAAGGAGGTACAGCCATTAATAGCAGTTAAAGACCCTCAGACATCTTTAAACCGTGATTGTACCTCACTTACTTATATCACATAAGGAAATACTTAAATGCTGATGTCCATATAATGCTGACAATTGATGCAGAGTGGTAGCCAAGGTAGTCTTTTGAGTTAAATATATCCATCTGAAAATAATACAAAGAACTAGCTAAAGGTTAATACTGATAACATTTTGCCTCCTCGAGGCAGACATGATGTTATAAATGTAAAATTTCCAAGTTTTGTGGGGCGTGGGGGATTCCTTAAAACTGACACATCCCTTCCCTTGGGCATTGTCAAATCTCAAACTGAACTGGGAAGCTAACACTTCTCTTCCTCCACTAGACAGATTCAAAAGAGAGAAGATTCTGCTGGAAGCATCTATGTTAAATTCTGCCAAGAAAGCATGTTTTCTCAACAAGAAGTGACTGTCTCTATTTTATTTGTCTCAGACATGTAAACAAGTTATTAATTCAGCTATTTCACATTTTGGACGTGGCACTAATCACAGCTTTGATAATGAAACTCCCTCCCACTTTGCAGCTTATAGCTTGAGGAGCCCCATGAAATGCATAATAAAATACTTGGGAGCTCATTGAGGGAATTCAGCACAACAAATACCTGGAGGAAAGATTATAATCTATTTCCTTTCCACAGAGTCAACAAGACTAAAACTGCCCACTTAATTGTGTCCCTTTCCTCAGGGCGAGTCAGAGATGCAAGTCAAAGTTACTTGCTTGACAGAAAACACAGGAAAAAAGAAAAAAACAAAAGAAAAAAAAGCCTGAATTTGCAGTCTGGATGGGTCATGCCTGGTGGCAGATGTGGTGGGCTGGTGGTACATGGAATTTCTTGCTGTCTGGCTTTGCATGTGTTCAGCCTAAGTGCCGAGAGTCTGGACCTTTTTCTGAGCAAGCCAAATTACCCTTCACCACGAAACCACACTGCCCCATCTGTGACCTCTCCTCCTGGATCTGGAAGGACCCACCTTCTCCATGAAAGACAGTTAATTGCATCTCCATGATAATTGAGCCCAAAGACTGCTAAGTAAGTAGAGGCTATCAATTGTGTTGAAGTAGGACTTCTGCTTTTTGTGTTCCAGATTACTATCCACCAAGGATTTCTTAAAGCTATTGGACTCTAGCCCACATATGCAAAGACAATCTGAAGTGTTAAATGAGATGCTGAGTTGTAGCTCTTGCTATGGCCAATGCAGATTATTTCCACTGAGGAAACCACCTCCTTTCTTAATTGCAGGGAGGTGTTTCACTTGCTCATTTTACAGCCAGTGTTTGCATCGCACATGGAGATAGCTGTGAACTTTGAAGTGTAAAGTGAGAATTAAAAAGTTTCCAAGATTGCAAAGAGCACAGTAACTTAATAAAAACTTATTTAGGAAGCCAAGAATAATGTGTGTTATATTACACCAATCCTAGATCAAGAGCTTAGGACTGAAAACACAGAGAGAATTTAAAGTCACAAAAAGCTTCTCAAGTTGAAAATCTTGCTGAAGCAATTATTATTGTTTTGTGTTGCTTTTATTTTGAAACTTTTGGAGAACTATTAATCCTTTCACCTCAAAATGCAAGTAACTCAGACACTAAAAATCTTCAATTTAACCTTAAAGTGTACAATGGCTCTTCTGCTTGTCTGCACAGGTGTCACATTTCTCCAGCCTATGGTCAGAACTGCCACTGAATACATGCAAAATTTTGTACTTGTACTATTTTGTGCCAGCTAAGTAAAATTTGTTATTCTCAGCTCATAGTGCCTCCAAATAAAAGACCACCATTTTATCTGAAGGAAATTGAATATGGAAATCAACAGAAAACACCACTTAGTTGCCACCTCAGCCATTACTGAAGACAACTATGCTTGGGCAAGGTTACTTGCAAGTAAATAAACTACTTTTCTTTACCATGTCAACAATGCCTGTCAGTCAGTGTTAGCTGACTTGGAGAACTGAGGTCACTTCTGAGGTGCTTATATTAAGAACCATTGCATTGGGTATGACTGGTGAAATAAAATACTTGTTTTCCAAAGGATGAACAGTTACAGCTAAAGTAAGCCTTCCCTTGGTGTCTCTGTCTTTCCACTGCTCCTGGCTGCAGAGGTGTATTTATACCACAGTGCTGCTAAACTGCAGACCTTTTCATAGAGCTCCGGCTTTGCTGGCAAGAATTTCAAGCCTATGGGCCAAGACACCGGCCATCCCTTCCTTCCTCTGTGAGGCAACCCTGGAGGGGATGCCTCACTCACAAATTCTACCCTGAAGCAGGACTCAAGATCCCAGGGAACTGTCTACAGTGTCCCTCTATCTAACAGTAGTGCGATTACTGTCAGCTATTAATGTGGGACTAAGTTTGGAAGTGAATTAAGCATGGTATCACTGTTTTTTTTTTTCCCTTCAAAGCTGACTTTCTTCATAATTACAGCAATTAAGTGAAACCATCTGAGTGGCAATGGAGCTGCAGCACGAGGCCTTCTAATTGCAGCATTTCATCAGAGAAAAAGCAGAGGGAAGGAGGCAAAGATTTCCGAACTGACAGGACAGAGTGTTTGTGTGCATATGCGTGCGTGTGTTTCTTTAAATTACCAAAATAAAAAAAAAAATAATTGTAACAGCAATTCCCATTCTTATGCTGCCCAGACTTAGGGTGGAATTACCATTCCCTCTTCTTGCAGTCATCCCATCAAAAACCTTCACTGAGGGGCATAAAGCATTTTATTGAAGACATCCACTCTCCAGGAAGAAGGATCCCTTTTGTGGAAACACACCAGAAAAATGAGACCTGGAGCCCACTGAAGGCTGGGGTCAGGATTTCAGCCTCCACCTGACTGATCATTTCCACACTTCACCTTTCTGACCACTGTATGCTGCAGGAGGCTCTACAACAGGCTCCAGCACCACAGTACATTTAAATCAATTTCACCTGAAGAATTAATGGCTCCATTTGTATGTCAAGTGTTAAGAGATCTGTTTCACAGCCCACAACTTACAACCTCTTCAGTTCAACATATTTTTCTGAGAGGACGTATGCTGTTTGTAAGGCTACCTTCTCATTCTCCACTAACAACAGTTCCTAAGGTTCTCATTTCGATAACCTTTGCTGCCTTGGCCAACAATTACAAGCAGGAAGGGTGGGATGTACTTAATTTGAAGATTCCCGAGTCCAAATATCCTTGTAGCCAGAATATTTGTTCCAAATAATGCTATCATCAAACATTCTCAAGATCGGCTCTTCTACAGCACAAGTATAAATTACTTTGCTATTTTTGAGCATAACACCAAGGAAAGCAGGCAGGAAGCTCAGTAATAGCAATTACGATATCTTCACCACTCACGAATATCTGTTGTCATTTATAATTTTATTGCTGAAACCATCACTACTTAGCATCTTTTTCTAGTGTTCCACTCATTAGGCAGCACCCATAAGTAGAGGCATTTATTTTTAATAGTGCTCCCTGGTCAAAACCCCTTATAAAATTCCGCAGTTTTCTACACTAACAGTCCCTAGTGCTTTGTTTTACAGAAGTGTTAGGATACTGCTCTGGGCAATTACTCAATAGCATTGGAGTACAAGAGTTGTTAACCTATGGCTCTGAATCAGCAAAGCTATAAATATATCCTAACACGTTATTTAATTAAAAGAATGGTAAACTTCCAAACGTCTGTGTTTCTTCAGATAACCTTCTACAAATACACCCAAACTGGGACTTTAGAGATGGCTAATGAAAACATCTATCAGGAGTAAAGGACCAAATAGAAATATCACAACAGTTTGTAATTCTGTCAGGGGAAAAATGTTTCCTTCAGTAAAAAGAAAAAAAAATTGTTTTTCTTTCTATGTAGTAAACAGCAGTTTTTTATAGGTGCTTTCAGTCTACTCTGAAGCTGTGTGAAATATCTTGTCAAACAAATCTAAGAAAGTACCAATTTGGCTGTGAAGTTCTGTCATTTTCTGTTTTGTAATCTTGTCCCTGGCTAAGCACAAGAAACTGAACAAGATACAGACTTCGTAGCTTTTAAAAGAGTGTAAGAAACACTTTCCAAGAGGCACTGTTTGAGTTCTCATGAACCTCTTTTTCCCTCTTTTATGACTCCTCAGCAACTCAACTGGTTGCAGATTGTACAGCCGTCCCTCCAGCTGGTGTTTGCCTCATGACAGAGTTGCACATGGATTACAACTCCCAGCAGTCACTGAGCACTGTTTAAATGGGATTTAAACAGAGAAGAAAGAGAGAGAAAGCACATGTATGTGCATGACACATGCATTTCATCAAGAATGAACACCAAATCAAATTCTGTTTCACTTATGTACCAATATCTGGGAAAAAAAAAACTCCTGACAACAACCTACACCAAGAAACTGGACTCTTTTCCTTCTTTTCACTAGTAGACTATTTCCAGGCATGCACTTTTTTTGTTTTTGCTCTGGGATTCTTAGAGATGTTTTTAAAAGGCATCTCCTAGAATAAAACCTGAAGTTCTGGTTCTGCAAAAAGATGGAGAAGACACTTGCATGTTCAGCTAGCTGGGCAGCAAAAACAGAGAGCACTGTAGGTGCTGGGGAGTAACAGAAGTGGGGAGTTAGTGTTCTGGGGCAAGAGTCTCATATTTATTTTGAGAAAAAAAAAAAAAAAAACATTAAATAAACCAGAAGTATTTTAGCACTGAAGGGATGTAACAGTAAAAATGCGATGTCTAAATAAATTTAAACAGGAGTGATTACAGACAATTGAGGGGAAAGAGGAAGGAAAATAGTGGAATGACTAATGATGCTATTGGAAAACGGGTGATTAGATAACCAAAATGCAGATAATTAAGTGTAAGGCTAGGGAGAATAATAAAGTATGAAGACAGTGTATCTCAACAGAGGGATATAAGTCATCCAATGCACCAGCACATACTGAAAAGAAACAGGATGGGAGACAAGCCTCAGCCCTGCAAAAATACTGTACAGACTCCACATGACATTGCCATTAGCAGAAATAATCTGATACCTAAGCCTTCACTCAAGTAGTTTGGTAATAATAAACTTCCTCTGTAAAGCCCATTTTCTTGTACAAGTATGGGAATGTCACAGTTTAAATGAAAGTGAGTTCCCTGCTCCCTGCATAAAACTTTCTGAGTCTGTAGCATCAGAAATCATATAAAACTCCCCAAGGGTCACAGCAAATCAATGACAAACTGATCCTTAATATAATTTTGCAATTTTTAGTAGAAAACAACAAGGTGGGTGTATTTGGATCTATTAGGTACTTGATGTGCAAACGGGAGAACCAGAGGCTGGAGAGTAGCACCATGGAAAGGGACCTGGGGGTTCTGGTCAATGGCAAGTTGAACATGAGTCAGCAGTGCCCTGGCAGCCAGGAGGGCCAAGCATGTCCTGGGGGCATCAGGCACAGCATGGCCAGGCAGGCAAGGGAGGGAATTGTCCTGCTCTGCTCTGAGCTGGAGCGGCCTCACCTCAAGTGCTGGGGGCAGTTTTGGATGCCACAATATAAGGAGGATATAAAGCTGTTAGAGATCTTCCTAAGGAGGGCCATGAGGATGTTGAAGGGTCTGGAGGTGATGCCATATGAGGAGCAGCTGACTTCTTCAGCCTGGAGAAGAGGAGACTGAAGGGAGATATCACTGCTGTCTACAACTTCCTCAAGAGAGGAAGAGGAGGGGCAGGCACTGATCTCTTCCCTGTGGTAACCAGAGACAGGACCCAAGAGAGTGACCTAAAACTAAATCGGGGGAGGTTTAAGTTGGGTATCAGGAAAAGGTTCTTCACCCAGAGGGTGGTTGGGCACTGGAACAGGCTCCCCAGGGAAGTGGTCAGAGCACCAAGCCTGACAGAGTTCAAAGAGTTTGGAAAATACTCCTCAGGCACATGGTGTGAGCTTTGGAGTGTCCTGTGCAGGGCTGGGAGTTGGACTTTGATGATCCTTGTGGGTCCTGCCCAGCTCAGGATATTATATGATTCTATTCTATGATTCTAACTGCATCTTTCTGGAAGAGGAAGAAGTCAGGTACTAAACAATCCATATAAGGGCTGGATGAAATCACATTTACTGCCTACAACATTTCCAGCATTTTGAATCTAAAATATGTGTTACTAAAGTACGCCACCAGGACCGTTGGGTGAACATACCTTGCAACAGCTGAAAATATGCACTGGTTTGAAATTTATAGTAACAGAGTTACCAGTGTAACACTGGTATGATACAGCCAACAAGCCACTACGTCACAACATTTTTTCCACATGAAGAATAAATTTGCAGAATTGGCTAATGAGCTGATAGTGGAGACTGGAGTGCCAGATATTCTCATTTTCTTTGGATCTTCCTTTACTGCAGAAACATGAGAGCTTTATATTTAAAAAATGTGTCAGTACAAATATGTAAGTTTACAGTTGCAGACCATTAATTTGAAATGCTACTGCAAAGAAAGAAGTGCCTAAAATTTCAGAACAGACTTCCATTGATCCACCAAAGAGTGGAAAGTACTAATAAAAATACTGTAAAACATTTAAAGATGGTATCCAAAGAATTTCCAGCAAGAGACGAGCTCCTTGGGTCTCAGGGCACTGAAAAGCTGTGTTGTTATCCAGACACCGATTTAGGCTTGGTATGCTTCCTTCAGCTTTTGCATGTAGGTGAAAGTCAGCATTTATGGGGCAGAATCTTAACAGATGTAATAGTTTCCCACACATGTTTCTCTAAAATCTTTACAAAGAAATGGTGATTATTACAGCCTGTGTCTGAAAACCTGTGCCATCACCCAGGATCTTCCTGCTCTAGCTGTGCTGCAAATCAGAACCAAAATGTTGGTTTTTCTGTACAAAATGTTCATAATTCAAGGCCATGCTGCACATCACTGAACCAGCTAACAACATGAAGTCATACTGCTACTATGACAAATAGGCTTTTATATGAGATAATTTACCCTTTTTCTGCTGCACTGAAGCATTTCACACTCTTGTGACTAGATTTTTCTCCTTTGCTCAGCCTGAATCATTAAGTTAAATTGCATTCCCATGCCCACAGTAGAGGAAATGGAGCACAAATAAGTAGAGACACAGTGTGAGAAGACAACAACAAACAACAATGGTCATCAAGATGCTCAAGAAGTCACAGCACATGACTGGTATGCAGTGATTTCTGAAGGCAACAAGAGAGTTTTCAGGAGGGATCTGAGGGTACGGAAAGAAGAATCTGATTTCTTTGCAGCAGCAGTCAGTGGGGTGTTTTGCAGAGGGGGCAAAACAGAAGCAAAAAAACCAGGATGCTTGTAAGCTGCTTCTCCACAAAGCACCACCTTTTTAGGCAAAATAAAAATTAATTTGGGTTATGTGAACAAACCAAAGCAAAACACTGTATGGGACATGAGGAAATGATTTTGTCAGCCTGCCTGGAACTTGGTTTTGGAGGGAGCCATCTCTGCATCTGTGCCTAAGGCCATGAGAATATTCAAGGCCACTTTATACTCAACAACATGATGCTCAATGGGATTATTTCAGTTCAAGTCCATGGGATGTCTATCAGGCTCAAGACCCTACATATCCTATTCTTTTGAAGAAGCCTAAATGTGAAGCTGACATATACTCAATTTGACATAACAGCAACACAGGAAGAGTTTATCAAAAGAGGATATTAGTCCTTTTCTCACTGCTAGTCTTAACTGTACAATGTTTCTGGAAATGCTTAATAGAACAAAAGTATGTGAAAAAAAAAAAAAAAGAAAAACAAAAAAGCTGCAGGCACAGCTGATGTAAATGCTTGAGTTGTCTTTTTTTTTTTTCTTTTTTTTTTTTTTTAATAACTTTTATATTGCCTAAATCCCTAAAGTCAGAGTCTGGAGTATCCTGGACTCTGTCTGGAGGCTTCCCAAAAATCACTGCTTGTCAACACCCTTTTTACAGAAATGAGTCTATTTACTTCCACCACCACATTGTCAAGTCATCTGTTCCCATTAGCATTACAGTTTAAATTGGTATCCTTACAGAGATGTCTAACTCTCCCTTTCATTATTATTCAGGAATTTCTCTAAGAGCCAAAGTCCAAGTTTTAAAATATTTACATCAACAGAATGCTTTTTTAAAAGATGTATTTCTACATAGATCACTGTAATTGGTTAATGGTACATTTTTTGAGAAGATAAAAATATGGTGAGTTGATAGTGATAAATAAAAGGAAAATGCAGAAAATTCTAACTGGAAATTTATTCACTTTGAACCTTGAGCCAAAGTGAACATTTTACTGTAGAGGAATTTGATATAAAGTTCATTTCTGTGCCTTAAGAATCTCCTTATGGCTTTTGGAATTGACACACAGGTGTGATACCTCAACTGGAGCATGCCAATCTCCTGAGCTGTCTTTGAGAGGTTACACAGGAAACCTGAGAAAGCCTTCATATCACCCAGTGTTTGAGGACAGTCTAGAGGTTTTGAGGTTTTGCTCTGCAAACAGCGTCTCTCTCAGTTCTTGGCAGCTGAAAAAGACATTGAGGGATAACCCAGATTTTGCAGGTTTTACAGGAAAAAACATAGTCAGCAACAAGGGAAAAAATGGTACACAAACCAAGGGGGCATTCACATCTAATGTGCTTAGTTCTTTTTGTCTCTAGCTGCCATTGGCATTCTTTGGTTGGTGTGTGGAAAAAGAGTTATTGATTACATTCCTCCAACCACTTCATCAGGCCCTTTTCTCTTTCTGTGATAAATAGGACAATACTTGGTAGTCCCAGCCAAAAGCAATGACTCCACTTTGTCACATTTCTAAATGGTCCCTCCCAGCTTAAAATCCTCCTAAGTCATAAGTTGTCTGCATGCCAATGTACAAAATGGCTATTTGATGAACTCTGGTATATAATGCTGATCCTTACAAAACCTGCAGAAAGTACACAAGCTGTCGTGTACCTGCACATATGAAGGTTTTTCCCAGAAGTTTTTCACCCAACAAGCACAGCCCCAAAATATGCTTTGTCTGAAAGTATATCCCAACTGACATGGCTGCTGGATGTAGATGTTTGCATCCATGGTATTCTAAGTCATAGCAAGCTATGTTATCAAGGGTATCAAAGACACCAGGCATTACTCTGAAGAAAGAAATCCTTCTAAAAGCCATATTTAAGATCCTAATGAAGTAATCTTTTTTTCCTTAATTCCATTCAGCGGTTAAGCCAAAGCAGAATTAATTGTGGTTGCTAATACTAGAAGGCAAAAATAAGAACACTCGTGAACTTTCCAGCACACAAACCACCTGTCATCCATCTCCAACCCCGTGTGGCTGTTCTTCAAGTGCTCGTAAGTCTTCACTGCTGTGGATCTCTATTGTGGTGAATAACACACCTTCCTGTGCTTTTGTTTTCATTCGTGTCCCCTTACCCTTGCATTTATTTATGCCACAAAGATGTTGAATTATTATAGAGGTGGATGGCTTACCTATAGGGCAAGTCATATTCTAATCATGACAACTTTTTGTTCATAATACCTAAGCTATCTCACTCTTGGGATTCACTTTAAAATTAATTAAGGTCAAAATTAATTTTGGCCTTTATTGTAAGCCCAGAAGCCGTCCAGAAGGCATCTAACAAATATGCAAAATACAAAGGTAATACCAATAAGCACCCTGGGGAGGAGACAGAGAAAGGAAGGTCAGGAATAACACACCTAAATACTACCTTGGATACTCCTCTGCAAGCCCTTTCAGCCACCTATATGCAGGATAAAAGACTGTGGTAATTTTATAGGATTAGCACAACAGAAGAATTGCTTTGAGTGAGGAGCAAATGTCACAATGTGTGATCAGTGGTGACACTGCAGTATAAGAAGAGGCCCCAGTAGGCTTTGTTTCATAGCTATAAAAACAGTGGACAGAGCAAACTTGGCCCTACCTGAGTTTTTCCAAAAAGCTCACATTTCCTCTGTTTCCAATTTCACCTTCATAACCCACTTTTTAATCTCCACCAACACATGGAAACAGAAACTTGGATTAAGAGGAAAATGCTGCCAAAGATTAGAGATTTGGAAATTTACAACTGTTATCTGAGGAAAAACTAGAGTGGCAGCCAATTACTTTAGTCAGAAGTTTTTGTTATTGTAAAGAAGCTTAAATATATGATTTTGCTTCCAAAATCAGAAGATAGAAGCATAGTATTTTATCAAACAGAATTAAAAGCAAGAACAAAAGTAATTCAACTCCTAGTTACCCAATCCAGAAATTTTTAAAACTGAAGTCTGCAACGACTAACTCAGTAAGAGATGTAGGGAATTATAAACATAAACTTGTCACAGACCACTGTAAAAAAAACCAGGCAGGTGTCCTGTTTTAAAACATATTTTTTTGTTTTCATTACTGTTATTCCACTGTTCCCCTTACAGCTAATCAATACAAAGCATGATTACTACTGGTACAAAGTAGTACCAGTTCAGCAATTTGGAGGAAGTAAAAAAAAGTAAAGAGTGCTTTCAAAAATTACAGAACAGTGTTCCAAAAAGGAAATCTGATTTAAAAACCCATTTTTGTGCAGCAATTTAGTGGTCTGTTTTGAATTTCAATGGCTATCTGTAGCACTGAGGTTTCTGTTTTGTTGCATACAGAAAACGTGACGAGGAATGGTGCTGTCTTACTCTACTCCTAACCACAACCTGGTAGATAAATTCTGAAGTCACAAGGCAGCTGAGAGCTCTATGAAGACTACTAAAATGTACTGGCAAAGCTGGAAGGAAGAAATTCAAATGAGGCCAGGTTAGAGGTTTCAAAGGGATGAGTGACTGATCCTGTTTCATCTTATGCCAGACAATGTTAATAGTTTAAACACTAGCTCTGTCAAACAAGAAATAGATGTATTATCGTCTGTGAATTATTAAAATTGACTTCACCTACTCACCTTTAGAATTTTCTAACTGAAAGGAAAAAAAAATCAAGAAAGAAAAAATCTCACAAGAGAGGCATGCACTCTTAATCTATTACTAATGTCTTCTTGAATCCGGTTAATATTTTTCATATTGTCTGCTTTGGTGAGCTCAGAGACTATATGTGAGGAATGAGCAAAAATTCCAGCTGATCGGAGGCATAAAGCTCTTAATGTTTAAGTCTCTCCTGCCCTGCAGATAATTACTGTCTCCTCTTTCACCCATCCAGCTGGGACATCAGACAATTTGGGGAACATCCAAGATGGTCATGAAGAACCATTTCCTGATTCATGACAAATACTGTAGATGTTTTTGACACAGAGATAATTCTTCTCAGGTTTTATTCAGCAACAACACTTCTCCCCCCACACCCTCCCTCATTTTTTAAAAGTTGTTTATATCTACAAGGCTCAATTTCCCCTGCTATTCAACCATACAAGCTCTTCTTGAACATAAGGATACAAAAAAACAATTAACAGTGCAAAAGGTTTTTAAGTTCTGATACAATCCGAATCATCGCTATGAGTTTTTTCTGGAATACAAATATGAGACAAGAAGATACAGAAGCTGATCCTCAACATCACTCAACAAGCACTCCTCAACATCATCATCATCACAGAGCAGCAATAATAGCAAAGTTCCCACCTATTCATGCCTCCCCCATGAAGTCGTTAATTTACAAATGATGACTCTAAAGGTGAGAGAGGGGAAAGGTGAAGGTTTATTTTCTTAAACAACCACTTCCAAACTTCACCTCCTTTCAATTATTTTCCCTTGTGAGAGAAATAGCAAATGATGAAGAACAGGAAAGAGTCTGAACAAAAACTCCTTGTTGACTTTTTTGGGGAGACAGAAGACCTCTAGGACTAAACGAAAAAAAAGTATTGACTCCCCTAGAAAAGCACCTTCCTCCCCTCCAAATTAAACTTTCCTTAGAAAAACTGAAGGGATAATTTTGATTTCTTTTTGTTAGCAGAATATTTTTTATATTTTTTTCCCCAGAGGTGAAGTTAAAACACCCCACATTTTCTAGGGGAATAAATAAATAAAGCTTTCAGAAACAAACCCCCACACCCTCCTCATTCCTGAGAACTTGCTATGCCTTTATGCATTTCTCCTAACCCGGTCCAAATGGGCCTTTCACACTATTCTGGACTGTTCCTCAGAGAGACAACTGCACTCACTCTCATAACATCTCCAGCAGCACCAAAGTAACAATGATAAATATTTTGCAAGAGGTGGCACAGGATTTTGAGAATCAGTGGCTTAAAGTACTATCTTTCAAGAAGAAAAATATGAGGTGCCATGGCATACCCAGGCTGGAGACACCTATTTCCTCAGCAAACCCCTGACTGGAGGACTTCATGCTGAAAAGGCTGATGTCAAGGCCTCTGCTGACCCAAACCCAGCAGAAACTGTGTTTGCCAACACTAAAACCATCTCATGGCTTCTCAGATGAAACACATGAACACTCTGGGGCTGTCATCTTCCTTTGTACACCCACTCACTCATAAAATAAAGTACAAGCAGCTGAAGGCAAGCAAGCTCTGGCTAAGGCTGGAGAAATTAGAGGTAAGACTACCCCATAATTCCAGATTTGTTGAAGGAAACGTTACCTCTGTCTCATATCCTCTGTATTCAAAAGCTATTTTAATATAAATCATGTCATTTACTGTTCTCTGCTGCCATTCTAAAACCTTTGCAAGGGTTGAATTG
Organism: Vidua macroura; assembly: GCF_024509145.1. Classification (NCBI taxonomy): domain Eukaryota; kingdom Metazoa; phylum Chordata; class Aves; order Passeriformes; family Viduidae; genus Vidua; species Vidua macroura. The sequence continues at coordinate 70,870,611 of NC_071571.1, forward strand.
GCACAGCACGCTCAAAAGAAAAGGTTACAATGATGTGGGAAATGCAGTCAAAATGAGAACAATACTGTTAACATATTGCTTGACTTTTAAAAACCCATTGTAAAATAAAGTAAACAGCATCTGAAAGTGAGACAGATCTTCAGACACGCTCCCACTTTTAAATCTGAACAGTAATCAGGTGTGTAAGTGACCTCAAGCACCTCTGACACCAAGGTCTTCAGAAAACCATGATGGGAACAGATTTGTGCTGAGCCACTCTGCCACTCTCACTGGAAACTCCAAAATATGGTCTGAAGCACAATTTGGCTCTTTTGAATGGCTGAAGAAAATGGGGAAAAGGCTGTAGGTGGTGGAGACTGCTGTCAGGAGGGAACACTTAGCAGTGGTGACAAATGTGCCTTGGTGCTGCCTGAGCCTGGACTTCTGTCATGGCTTTTGCCTGCTCCAGGCTCTCTCCCACCCTCGTGACTTCCCTTCAGAGGCTTTGCATTTCCCACCACATCTGCTGGAGTGTTTGTATGGGACAGGCATAGGACAGGCAGTGATAAGAAAACAAGGGTCCAAATGAGGGTGAGACAACAGAGAGATAACAAGGGGGAGGAGGAGGCCAAATGGCAGGCCAAGAGAAGGGGGAGGCAAGGGGATAAGAGGTGAGATAAAAAGAGACTTTCTGTGCATGAATAAACATGAATATGTGAAGAGGTGGCAGTAAGACCCCCCAGTGCCAGGAGGCAGAAAAGAATTATGGGCTGGAGCAGTTGATTAAAACGACAAACTGCATGAACTTGGTATAATTCCTTCTTGCCTGTGAGGCTATCCTAAGAGAACCTGACTAAAGAAAGTATCTTGAGCTATTTCAGCATCTCTGCTCCCAGGCACTGTACAATGGGGCAGGCAAACGAGAATAATCAGCTGGCACCTCCTGAGCTCCCACAAGCTCAGGGCGGGCCTTCTCAATTCCCATTACAGATAAATTGCTCTCCTTCATATTAAGATGCAGCCATGCACACTCTTGGCTACTAGTATGGAAACTGTCCCTATTAACTATTCAGGCCCTTGAAGTGAAGCACTTGCTTGGATGCCTAGCTGAATCAGGTAGGGTCTAATTAAGGAGGTAGACAGCCTTCTATTCTCATTCACCTCTCCCTCAGCCTTAATCCTCCAGTCACCTAAGTCTAATTTAAAAATCTGTTTTCCAGAGTTGAGCCCAGATCCGTCACATCCAAGATTGCCACTAATTGCTATGTGTCAACAGCATTTAGAAAAATGAGCAATGAATCAAAACCACCAACCCTTCTGCCTGGATGACAGCTTTATCTTTACACACCAGCTTTTCCATGGGGTTGCAATTTCTTTACCCACCCAGAATGGAAAATTGCATTGCCCAAAATCAGTCAGAGATTTTTTTCAGCCAGTCTGAAACACTTCCGAATAAAAAACTACTAATCTCATAGATGAACATAGGGTGTACCACCCAAGCTGCAGAAGCACTCCAACCTAGACCCCAGGAGGTAAGGACACCCTCTTCCTCTGGCTAGTCTTGTCAGATGGTTGTGGCATTAAGGGATGGGAAAGCAGACTCAGAGAGTCTCAGGAAGATCAATGAAGATGTGAAGGTCACAGATGACACATGGCTGGTTTCAAACCCTCAGGAATGACAGCAAAGAAAGAAGTGGTGAAGGAGGAAGTGCAACAGAGCCAGCTGTAGAAGTTGCCAGAGAAATGTTTTGTTGGAGGCACAGCAGAGGAGGAGCAGGATGACGCAAAGAGAAGCAACTGAGTAAAGCACAGTGTATGAGCAGTGGTGTCCAGAGGGATTCCTTTACTGGATGTGCCAGTCAATACTGATGTGATGAACTAATTATGAAGCAAAAAATCATAATTTGTGTGGGAGGGGTGGAGGGGCACATACTAGGTAGGTCTCTGCTCCTACTAGAAAGGAGGTAAGCCAGGGCTCCTGCTAAGAGTCTGTTAAGAGGATTAAAAAAGACACAGAGCAAGACTGGGCATGCTTGCTGAATCTTCTCCAGTTTAGTGATATATTGAGAGGAAAATTTGATAGCAATAATGATCTTCCTTTCCTCTACACAATTAACAAAATCAAAAAATGTGACAAAGATGTGACAAAAAAAGCAGAAAGCTACCTGTTCAAGGACGGTGGCCTCCCCTAGGAACGACAGCAGGTCACAGTGCCATCGGCTCTCCCCCAACTTTCCTGCTGCTTAATGATATCACTCAAGTCGTGCAGTCTGTCTGCTCTGCCATACTCGTTTCAGAGGCAGAAACACAGTGATGCTATTTTTTTACAAACCCTTTCTCATATGCTTGTTGAGAAATATTTAAAATATGTTAAGTGCCTCTTAGATGCTACAGAGACAAGTTACTACTAATCATTATTTTACTTGGCTGAATTTGACATGTATATTTTCAGAGATACCTCTGAAATGCCTGATATGTAAGGCCTTAACTAAAACAAACAAACAATCTACTGCAGATTTTATTAGCAGGAGGGACAAATAAAAGGAAGAGGATGGCAAAGCAATGCAGAGATAATGTTGAGATTAAAGTAAGGAACAATATAAACATTTTGGCTAAGACAGAAGCAAAGTCAGCTTGAAGGAGAATTAAGGGCAGCAGAAGCAATAGTTTTCAGATGTTGACATATATTTTCAGAACAAGGAGGAAAGAAAACAGATAAGACTGTCAGCTTTATGACAGTTCACAACTTCTTTACCCGACTGCTAGAGGAAAATAGACAGGAAAATAATCTGAAGATTATTCTTCCTTGAATGCTCTCATTTCATTTTCATGAGTATTAATAAAGGCCACATATTGACATTGATGAGCAAAAAGATCCTTGAGGAGGGGAAGCACGTGTTTCCTCATGCAGATATCTGAACAGTTTACAGTCACAGGCAGCTCTGAACTGAAGAGTAGGAAATGAAGCTTGTATGAAAACTAAAGTGGAAGTGTGGGGCATTTAGGGGTTTGTGATCATGGTTTCATTAGACTTTAAATGCTCTTTACGGCAGGAGCACTTAGAGGAGTTCAGAAATGTTTTTGACTTTAAGAAAGCTGACTTTGGGAGAATGTGATATGCCCCAAGGAATTTTTACTGGAATTCTATGAAACATGGGAAACACAGAGCTGAATTTTTAAAAAACATCTGAAGAGACTGAAATTTAAAGCCGTCCTGCTTAATTCCGAGGAGGAAAAAGGGTAACTGAGGCCAAACACAGTTAAGCAAAAATGCAAAATTTAGTATAAGTGACACACATAGGACTTGAGAAGTTGTATATATATCATATATATATACACACATATATATATATATATAATTTATATCAGTGCTAGAAAGAACTGGGAGAAAAATTCCTCAAGGCATATAACAAAAGGAAGAAGTTAGCAAGTTAGCATGCCCTTTTTTCCTTTGAAGAAGAATAATAAGAGGCCAGATGACTACTTAAATATTAGCATCACATTGTGACAGAGTTTCCAGGCTTGCTTAAAGGAAGGAAATTTGCATTGATGATGTGCACATCCTCAGAGTTAGAGCCATGCCAGCCCATAACAAATGTGATGCACAGATTCAACCTGCAGCTCCTACGCCAGGCAAGCTGTAGGACAACTGCAGAAACAGGTGGGAGAAAAGGGGAAGAATTCTCTGTAACACAGGCAGAGCATTAGATTGGGAGAAAAAACAACATCTACACATGGTTGAAGGGCTTCTTTTATTTTCCCCCTTCAAACAGTGACATAAACTCCTAACTGAGAGATATATACTTCTAAGTTCTGTGATGACAAGACAGACCAGTGAGACCTGTAGTTAATCTTCATTGTTGCAGGAAAATGCAATGAAATGAAGCAAGCTCCTATAAAACTGTTAGCTTAATTTCTGCCATGCAAAAATAATAGAAGCACTTTAATTCAAACACCTTAATGGGCAAAATTTAATTAGAAGCAATTGTGCAATTCTTGGGGGAAATTCAAGCATACAAATTAATAGTAATTGTCCTGCTGAAAGATAAGAAAATTAAAGACAGACCCTAACTCTGTAAAAATTTCCCAACTTCTGGGGTTGAGAGATCTGATGCTTACGACATTATGTGCTGCAGGGCTGCTTGTTTCCAGCTCACCAAGCTGCTTATTGCATTTCAGTTTTAACTTCTGAAAAAAAATTAAAATTATTTTAACATAATTTTTGTTAATGCCAAGTAGATTATTTAAATCCAAGTATACACTAAGTCGCCTACATATAATATGAACATTCTGATTGTAAGTAGAAAAGACTAGTGAGATAATTTCTGAAGTACCTACATTTCACAGGTGAGTAGACTGTACTGGAAACGGATCTTTACATGCCTAGAGCAGAAGGTGAATGTAAAGCATGACTTTTCTAGCCATGTGCTTAAAAACCTTGCAAAATAAGTGAAAGCACCTTTTGTAGTGTATCAAGTTCGGTATAGAAAGTGAACTTGCCATGAAGCTCCTGTTGTTGATTTTAAGAAAGGAACAAATAAAAATTTTTCCCCAATCCTTGCAGCAGGTTAGCCTCCAAAAACATTTTAAAAAGGGTGAGAAAATATACTGATAGGAATTTGATAAAAGCTGAAAGAAATGATACTGATAGGTTTACATTTGGCAACACACAAGGAAGGAAGGAGAGAAACAGGCATTACAAGCATTAGCAGGAACAATTCCCAAGGCCAGTAAATATCAAGGGGCCCCACAGCAGTCAAAAGCAGAGTGAAGAGATTTAGAGCCAAGACATTCAAAGGGTCTACTTAGTTTGACCAGAAGATTGTCTCACATTTCAAGGTTTCTTCTTCAGTACAGCTAAGCTTTTCAATGGGAGGCCTTGACCCCAGGGATCACTAACTGAAGAAAACAAATGTGTTTTCAAATGAATGTATTGGCACTGTCAGAACTGACTGTACACAAGATTAAATTATGTTTATTTTCAATTTCCAGAATACCATGTTAAATTTTAGAGAGACAGACAGACAGAAATGTTTCCAAATAAGACATGAGAATCTGAGCATCAGATTTTCTGTGTCAGCTGTGATTCAACAGCAGAATTCCTGTCAATTGAACTGGCTAAGCCTTCTCCCAAAATGTCAGCCTGAGGCTTTCTTGCCTTCAACAGTATTGGTACAAGTGGCAGCATGGGACATGTGCTGTCAGTTCATTTTAGTTATCTAATTGCTCTTCCTTGCTTTCTTGTGATGGATTGCATTTTGGTCTAGAATTTTGAATTGCACAGATGGGATTCCCTGAATGAAACAAAGAGTAGTTTGCCTGCCTTTGACAAGGAATGGAAATCAAATTAGAATTAAAAAAAAAAAAAGGGGAAAGTGATTCTGCTTATCCATCCTGAGATGATCTAAAAAGAAAACTGATTACAGAAAAAGGATATCACACCTCTTCATAGAGGAGTTCCCTCATAGCTCCTCTGCATGCTCCTTAGGACAAAGATACTTCACTTTGTGCTTCTACCTTGATCATGCTTGAGGCAGTTTCACAGCCTTCCTGGGTTCCACAGGAACCAGTCGGGACTGCACAAAAAGCAAGGCAATATGAGGGTACTGGAAGATAGAGATAGAGCCCTCATTCAAGGGAAGACAGCCTATGAGAAACCAGGTAATTTCAGATAAGCATCAATCTCCTGTGGTTATACAGTCCTATTTCAAGCCCACATTCCACTCTGTACTTGAATTCCTCCCTATTCTCATGTATGGAGCAACTAGAAATGCCGAGTATTCCTGAGGGATGTGTGCTTATGCACTGTCCCAAAACAGTAAGTATAATGAGCTGAATTTAAAATCCAGAAACTGTGTTCCCAGAGGGAGACCAATAGGGACAGAAAGGAAGAAGACCATGGGCAGCACTATTTCAGCAGAAAACATCTGAGTACATGAAGAGGACTTCCTAAGAGCTACATACTAATCATGAATTTTGAGGAGTGAATATGTACTTGCTAGTAAGAGGTATGACAAAGCAGGAAGTGGGTCTCACAAAGCACAGACTTGTTGGGTCAAGTGTCCTTTTCCTGTTTCACAAGTCCTTTTGTCTCTGTCCTCCTTATCATCCTGACACCTTACCATAGCACAGAATGACAGACAGCTCTTAATGACTTCCTAGCATTTGATTCTGATACACAGGTCCAGCCCTTTTTAATGAAACATGAAAGTCTCTATTCCCCTCTGAATTTCAGTTTAGAACCCATGCCCACTTCCAAACAACAGCCCCCTACTCCCACCCTGCAATCTCTGTCAACAACACAAAGGTGCTCTTGTCGCCCCCCTGCTTGAATCACACAGCTCTTCTGAATGGGCACACTGACAGATGATGCTGTGTCAGCAGCCAGTGGGGCTTGTGTCACTTTCCCCAGGAGAGGAGAAATCCTCTCCTGGGTACACCCACTCCTACACAGCACAATTGGGGCTACTGTTCCCTGTTTCTGGAAACCAGGCTTCATCCTGTACCATCTCTGTGCATCGCCTCCATCCTGCCTCACCTGGAAATACTGTTGTTTTTTTCCCCTCTCCCAGAATTCTCACTGATTGGAGCACAGGGGTTAGGGATTTGGTCCTGCCAGCAGCATGTGCTGCTGGTTTAGTACCCCTGGTACATTTCACTGAGGCATTTCTGGGAGTAAAGGTGTGTTCTGCAAATGGGCATTTGCTGACTGGGACCCTGCAAAGCACACAAGCACATTTAAACGAGCATTTTGCAGCACACACAGTTACCCACCCAGATGTGAGCTGGACAGGGGACACTCAGTGGCTGGAGCTGAAACACTACCGTGAGAACAGAGAGGATGCTGCTTTATAATCAAGCCCATCAGTGCCCTCCTTCTGCTTCCCCTGCTTGCAGCTGGAGAAGAGATGATCCTATGCCCATTCACAAGGAGCTGTTTCATGCTTTGTCTTGTTTCCCATATGATGTTTCAGCCCCCTCACCACCGCCTCTCCCACTCGGGGAGGGTGACCAAAGAGGAGCGGCGTCCCTGTGAGAGGGCCACCCGCTCCTCCCGCCTGCTCCTTGTTTCTTCCCGGGTAGCTGGCTGTGAGGGGCCAACGAGCAGGCTAATTTAGAGCTCTAAAAGCTGGCAGCAGGAGTGCAATTAACCCGTTTTCACAGACTGCTGGCCAAATGCGGCAATTTATTGGCTGAGTGATTGGATTATTCATTTGCAAAGCTAAGAGAGGGCATTTTCTTACCACTTCAGTTGGCCTGTAGTACTTGTGATTGACTGTCACATGAATCTTGCCAGTCTCTTTGCATCGTCCCACTTCATTTTCGTTCTTCCCTTCCCACCTGTAAAGAAGATAAACATTTAATCAACCCATAATTACTTTAGTGCTCTGATCTTACCAACATTTGGCCTGCTTTCATTTACTTGAGGCTGGTGTCAATTCTCCCTGCAGGACAGTATAAACTCATTAGCTAAAGGAACAAAGGGAGAGTTGAGACTTGAATAGAGTAACAATGGCTTTTGAAGTCTTTGTTTTGGTTTTTGATTCAGTGGAAGGTCTAAAATACAGGACTTCCAAATTAAACACATAATGCAAAGGGAAAATAAAATGCCCTGATTTCAGAATGTCTCATGTATCTGTAAATAAATATGACAGTGAGGTTTTTCATTTGTGGATTCGTTCAAAGCTGTTTTCTTAAAATATTTTTAATTCTTGTATTTTGGCCAATACGTTCAGGAACTCTTTAATCTGTTAATTTTTTAGACGTGAAGCTCTGTTTGAATAGCATTAAGCTGCATAATTTAATTTGTGCTTAACTAGAAAAAACAAAACAAAAACAGTTCTTGGGTTTTCAGTCCTACCTCGACATGGCACTCCACATATATGTATTGTAAACTCTACTTGCTACCTGTGAGCTGAAAGCCAGCTCCCTCAGTCCAAATTGGTTTCATATGTGTTGAACAGCCTGCAATTTGCTGTAATTTATATGATCTGGTTGCACTATGAACTATTTTCTTAGGGACTGTCCTGGTTTCAGGAGCAGCAGAAGAGGAATGGTTTGGTGGGTGACTAGCTCTGCCTTCGGGGAGGTCAGGCTGCAGCCTGGAAGCCTGGGGAAAATGCTCCCACTCCAAATAAATGCTTCAGATGACACGTGTAGGAACGTACATCAGTGCATCAAACTTCATGCACTGAATATACAAAATCCAGAGTTATGACTGAAATTCTATCCTCTCTTTGCGTTTTGCTTTTAAGTATATATATACCATGGGGCTCTGAAGCAGCTTGGCTTAAAAATGTGATGATGAAATCCTCTAGCTTTTTTTTTTTTTTTTATGTTTAAGTAAAAACTGTATAAATTAAATCAACACTGTGATTTAGGCTATTTAGCCTCAGTCACCAGCAAGGAAATAAAAGCACCCCTAGCCTCCCACTTACTAATTTTTCTCCCAGCTCTTGGGATTTTGTCACAGATATGATTTCTCCTTGCTCCCCTGCCCCCTCAAGCTCCTAGAAGAATTTAATTCTTTGACAATCTCAGCCTTCATTTTGGAGTTTCTAGCCTGAGGGCTAAGGAGAAAAGTCTGAAAATGTGACCTCTGTGTACCCACGAAGGTTTAAACACTGAAAGGCAGAAGGAAATACCAAATATGCATTGTTGCAAGTTCTTAAATCTCACAAATTTTTAAGCACAGCTCATGACTTTTGAATGACTATAAAGCCTGTAGGATGCTTGATACTGGGAACATTTCACATTGAAATAATGCCCTACAGATAATAGTGACAGTGAAGTCAGCTGTTAATGGGCATGCCATGATACCAAAGACGATTTATAATTTAAATATTCTTTCTTTCTTTCTTTTGCAGTTGCTGTGTTGTGAGCCTGAACTGCAAAGTTTTCATTCAGAAGCCAAAACTAACATTAGTCCCTCCCTTTAAAGGGCAGAGGGTAAAAATGTGCAGGACTCAAATGAGCTTAATAGAAAACCAACCGTCACCAGTAAAACAACAGGAAGCGCTTAGATCAGGAGACGTCAGTTGTTGTTGGAGGTCACTGAGCAGAGAACCCCATTTAACACCCAAAAGGCTCCAGAAGGCTCAGTTGAGCCAGTAAAGACTCACTTAATGTTGCTATCAAAGTTATATAACAATAGAAATAGCTTAAGAAGAAATCTCCACCCGTTTTGTTTAGCCCAGTAATGTGAAAAGGTCACAAGGAGGGGAAAAAAAAGAGAAGTGCTTCTCATTGTGAACAAAGTAACATTTGATAGCTGCGCTTCTAATTACTCCTGGCACCTTGATGCTCACAGCTGGGATCATCATACAGCTGATAAAAGGGACTGTGTGGGGGCCAGCCTGACACCCGGACCAAGACATCCATTTTGCCAACCAACTCCCCCTCCCCTCTCCCTCAAACCACAACGCAAGAGGAAAAAAAACCCACCAAAACCATCCTTAATTTATAGTTGAATTGCTAACTGGAAAATGTCATGCCAAATTTTCTTGAAACACGAGCATGGTGGAAGGGCCATGGGGAACCCTCATGTTATGCATGTTATTTCAGCTAGCTCCAGCCACAAAGACTACCCAGCTTTCTGCTCTGCAGGGTAGATGTCCACATAGGCACAGAAGCAGCCTTGTGTAAACTGGGGGAAACACAATGGATCCCCAGCTGGAGAAAGTTTGGCTCATCAGGACTGGGCTAAGTTTTTAGAGGATGGGGAGTAGATCCCCTCAAGCCCAGCTGGTGCCGAAGCCCAGAGCTCCCACGCAGGCACCTGCTGGCCTGGTGCAGGCTTTGCACAAAGCGCTGCTCCTTGAGCCTGCATTGTCCATGAGCCTCTGCAGCGAGGCCACTGCCCCACACTGCGTAGCTTCACCCTCCCACTGAAGCAAGGAATGGGTTTCCTGTCACAGCTGATGGCCTCAGCTGTATGCCACCGTGTCCAGCACCTGGAGAAGGATGGGTGAGACCACAGAACTGCTCCCAACAAAGCAAGTCTGATGCCCTTTGCATCTGCACTTCCACGTCGAGTGCTTCGCTGATGGAGTTGGGTGCTTTGGGATTGCTTGGGGTGATAGCCAGTGGTCAGCTCTGGTGGATTCCACTGCTATCAGTGACCTCACAATTTTCCATAAAACTAAGATTCAAATGCATGAGCAGGTCTATTTGCTTGAAAAGTTCTTCCCATCAAGAGCTTTTAATCTCTGGATTTACAGTGGGATGGATTGCATTTAATTTAAGGCTAATTTCATATTTATGATAATTTTTTATTTTTGGAGGTTCCAATTATTTTTCATTTCCTATAACTGTTCAGTGAGAGAGCAAACTTCAAGCAATGAAAACTCCCAGAGTATAGAAGATTTTTATGAAGATGAAAAGCTGGGGTACCCCCCTGGTAGGGTGTGAGGTGGGCAGGAAAGGAAACAGGGGAGCCAGGATAATTGAGGAGGGGTGGGAATAGCACTGCAATGGACCAAATGGCCTGGCTGTAATTGAGGAGGAAGCAAGTCAAAGTACATAAATTTTTGAGATGGTGAAAAAATCAAATAAAAATGATAATTTTCACAGAGGCAGAGATAAACTGAACAAGCATATGCATTTCATCTCCTTGCTTGATCTTTACACAGAAACAGAACCCGTAGCATTAAAGAAAAGTATTCAAAACCACTAGAAGCTACAGCTGCTCAGTTTCTTTATGAAAAATAAAACTATCATCATTTTTTTTCCCAAAAGCTCTGATGAATCAGTTATTCAATGTTTTCTTCTTTTACTAGTCCAATAGTCCAATCATTTTCAAGCTCAAATTTTAAAAATTTAATTGCAACTCCCCATATTACAAGACAATAAAAAAGAATACATGCTAGGCTTCCTATTTTTGTTTCTTTTTTCTTTTTTTTTTTTTTTTCTTCTTTCCAGTTCATTGGAAAGCTTTTGAAAATCTGTCCCTCTACTCCAATTTGTGAAAGTTGGTATTGGGGAGAAAATGTTTTCTCAAAGAAATGCTTCCATGAAAATCAAAGCATTATGGAAAGAAAAGTTTTAGTTTCAAGTAAGTTCCATTAGTGTCAGCCTGATACAAAATTATATTAATAATATCTGAAAGAGAGGCTTTTACATTTTCAGAATGGACTTCTTTCTTTCAGAATGGCTTTAAAAATTCTAACTTAAGTTAATCTTTCTTTAAGTGGAGGTTAGGAAAAAAACAAAGAAGTCCAACTGACCTGAAATCAGGTATTTTTCCAAATTGAATTTGTGACAAATATTTTCATTTAATTTCAGAGGTGGGATATATGGAATTTCCCATGAAACACCGTATTTCATTCTTACCTAGTCTTTCTATTGGAGAAACTCTCATAACTCTTATGTAGTCAGATAATTAAGACTATTATAATCTTCAAGGCTTAATTTCAATTCTGAAACAGTTATTGCATCTGCCTGCAGATAAAACCTTGTATCTATGAGAAAGTAATGAGGGCACACTCAGTTGAAATAATGAATTCTCCAGTTGAGGTGGGTTAAATTCCCCCTGAAATATATACTCTGCTTTGAGAATCATGACAAAACTGGTGCAGACCTAAGTGAGGACTCTTTGTGAGGGCTCACCCAGGCCAGCATTCTTCACTGATATGGCTGGGTTCCTTTCCACTACCTCTCCTCAAAATGCCTTCAGTTGCTCTGTGAGATTCTGTTCCCTTCCTCTTCATCTGAAAGCTTTTAATTTTCTTTTCTGATTTAAATACAACACACAGCACTGGCCAGCCAGCAATGTTTGGTGGGCAAAAGACAGATCTGGAGAAAGCAGCTGTTTTGCTGATGACTGCTGATGGCTCCTCCTCCATGTCCCACATGCTTTCCATTCTTACAGCAATCCTTCAGATCTCATGTGTTTCTGTAGCCCAGCTTTCCATTTTAAGATAAAAAGAAAAAAACAAACAAACAAAAAACCCCCAACAAACAAACCAGAAAAACTATTCTCCCTTGGTTCAATCTCAGTTCAACCTTCACTGTCACTGAAGAGGCCACAGGAGTTCACCTCAGAAGACCTTCTAGCTTATCTGCAAACTTCCCTGTTTTAGGCTGATCTTTTATAAGACCAACAAGTATCTAGTTAAGATAAAATTTGTATGTAGAACCAAATTACTAGAGTAAAATATTATTTTTTTCTGAATTGGTTCTGTCAGCAATGAATATTTCTGTAACAAATGTGTATGCATTTTTATGTTAATAAAAACCACAATAAATCTTTCTGCAGCTTGAACAGTTTTTTTTTTTTTTCTTTTTTTTTTTTTTTTTATGTTTCCACATTTGCAGACAGGAGTCTTTGTAGCAGTCTGCAAAGAACTCTGAGTGCTGTAGTGGTTTCAGGCTATCTTTGCAATCCTGTTCTAATTTAATAAGATTAATGGCAGAAAATTAGTCAAGACAAGCGTTTGCCTGTTTCGTTTACCCTGCTGTAGTTCAAATTATAGGCGGGAAGTGTTTCCCCCAAGTACCACTTAATTAGTAATAGGCAGAAGGGAAAGTAAAAGAAAAAAAATGTAATCCTTACAGGGGAAAAATATTTGTAGCTCTGAGGCTTTCCTGTTAGTACAAAGGACTGAATTTGAATGATTCAGAGGACTATATAAATATAACTTGAAATTTCTCCCTTGAAAAAGAAATGTAAAAGGAAAAAAGCCACCCAAGGTAGATAAACTTCCATGAACACTTTACAGTCCATTTCAGAGAGAGAATCAGTCTCATTGCAGCTGTACATTTCATTAGTTACAAAAATGTAGTAAAGTTTCTCTCTCTCTTGTTTTGGCTAGAAGACAGTCCTGACATGTGCTAATGACTGGCTAGGACAGAATATTATGTTATGTTCTTGGAAGGACCTTTTAGGCTGTCCTGGATTTTCAGCTGTACAAGTTAATGTGAATTGTTAGGAAGACAAAAACCTAAAAAAATAAAATCAATATTTTTAGTTGGTTGATGAGGCAGCCAGGATCTCTTTTTTTCCTGTTCTCTACTGCAGTATCATGATGTGACAGCTAAGATTTTACATTTGCAACTTTCCTCGACAAAGCACAAAGTAGGGGTAGTTAAGAGCCCCTGCACATGTGCCCAGTTTTCTCAGATGTGATATGAGCTCTGCCAACTTTTGTTTGCCATGACATCTGTCCTAGACATTTACTCCATCATTTCACCAATTTTGAAAGGCAAGTTGTACAGCAGTACTGGGAAGCTGTACCATTGCTTGTAGCAGTGGCAAAGGCTGCTGGAAATCCAGGTTAAGTTTTTGAGGTTGAACAATTTCAGAATACATGCAATCCTGCAAAAAAACCCAAGAAATCTCAGATAACTCAACCAAACTTTGAGGAATATGAAGGAAGGAGCCATCTTTGTGGGAACTTGTTTAGCCATTGCACTCTGGTGCTCTGGTTCTTAGGTGCCTCATAAACTGTAAAGTAACAGATCAATGGGACTCACCAGCGGGGTCTCACAATGCTAAAAGGGAGGATTTTTCTGCAAGGCTACTCCCCGAAGGAGATATATTCAAACTGGAGGAGGTGGGAGTAGAAATTCATTGGGGCTTTCAGAGAAAGGTTGCCAGACAGAGCTTACAAGACAGCTGGCCAAGGACCATGTGTGTGTGCTGCAAAAGCATGGGTCAGGCTGACACCTGGAAAAACTATGGAGGTTCTTAACAAAACTTCCCAAATCCTGAGGAATATTTTACATTTAGTGCAATTTCAAAGATGAGCAATGGCTACAGGATGAGTACTGTGTTGTAATGTTATTCGTGCCTTGGGAGCAGGGGGAAAGAATGGCTGGTTTATCTGAACAGGCTACATGCAAAATGGTCAGAGTTACACCACTGTCAAAATGATGAGCAACAAAATTATCACTAGCACTTAAAATGTCACCTCTGTCCTCATATGTATAGTTATTTATATATCACCTGTAAATGGCTTAAGGAATTAAAATATATTCACAGGAAAGAAAAAACTTTAGAAGAGCTAGGGGGACTAGAAACCCAAGCCCTCATTTCTAAAGCAATTTATGTTCCTAAAAATCCATGTGAGTTCTTATACAATTTTTGCAAATTGCTATTATTGATTAGTAATAAAAAAAGGCAACTATGCCTTCATATACAGAAAATACCTGCTCTACTTCACATTGGATTTATACTGTGAAATTTTTCTGAGAGACCAGTTTGTGACTTACTCAATCCATATACTGCTGCATTAAACATCAACATAAATGATACACAGTCTACCATATGGGGCCATATGTGAGCAAAAAAAATTAAATGAAAAAGACACAAAGTTTTGAGTGTTATGAACAACTAAAGCTAAAGTAATCTTTTAATATCACCTCTATAGCAGAAGGTATTAATAGAAGTACTTTCACTTTTATTTCTGGCCTTGTTATTTTCTTTAGGTTTTCTTGAGGATTTCATTTGCTTTCTGAAAAACACACATTGATTTGTCACTCTTGGAAAATGCTGAGACTTCTTAGACCAACACCAAAGCAGGGTGTTTTGGTTTTAAACTAATGGATAAATTTAGTGACATCAAAAGAAACAGTGATGTGGGGAACATCTGCAAATAAAGACATTTAGCTAGGTACTGAGCTTTATATATCAGCCTCTAATTGTAGGTAATCAAAATTTAAAAATTGAAAAAGTTGTTCACCAAACATTCATTGTTGCTTTGACAAATAATATTATACAGGGACATGGCAGTTCTCAAAATCACTAGAATTCTTACTCATACGGAGCAGTTGAATCTGCTACACTGTCCTATCCATTCTTACTAGTTAGAATTAGCTTATAAACACAAGAAACAAAACTATAAAAAGAGAAGAAAAATTAAGAAAGACAAAGTAATTATTAGAGCTCCTACTATCTCCCCTTTAGCCTCTCAAACCTCTAAAGGTATATGGGACAATGTGTGATCACCAGGACATCTTGCAATCAAGAAATGTGAAAAACATGGAGAGAAGCTTATTCCCCAAACTGAGCTTTTGGGTTAGAAATACTATTTATATGGTCTCTCTCTCCCTCATCAGAATTTCTTTTTCTGGAAGTTGATGCCAAAAATTGAAACCAGACTAAAAACTCATTGAGGAGAAAATGTTATTACCTCCCCAGCCACCCACTGGCTGTTCAAATAATATTGTATATATCTGTGCACTTCTGCATATTTATTGAATTTGTCAAGTTTTTGTTCCCAAGTAAAACTTATTGGCCCTGTCAAAAGTTCACCAGCTGCACAAGTGACTTTGATGGCCTGAGGAACAGCCCTGGCGCTAGCGTCATGGAAGAGCCTGTGGCTTTCCTCTCCCTTTTCCAGCTGAGATTGGTATGTTGATGCATGGGGCCCAGAGAAGATACAGAAGGAGGGAAATTGAAAAAATAATAAACAATAAAAATATAAATTACAGAAAGCGCTCACCAAGCCATCCTGATTTTATTATACAGCCTTGGGAAGGAATTTTGTATTTTCAATCGAACTATGTGGAATATGCATTGTAAACATTCTGCACCCACTGCTCAACATTTCTACGGCTTAGTAGGAGAAGAGCTGATAGGAATGTGGAGCGGTTTGCTACATAAGCCGTGTAGTGTGGCTGATGGGCTGTCACCTGAAAAGAACAGGGCTGGTAGGTGTCACCTCCTCTTCAGATCACAGAGGGTGGGAGCAGGACTGTGGGGATCTGGGGCACAAAACAGAGAATTGGGCAGAAAAGCCCCTCTTCCAGGAAGGGGATGACCAGCACCCTGGTACTAACAACTTCGGAGGGGCTTCCCCACCCCAAGACAGGGAGAACAAAGAATGAAGATTTTTATAAAAAAGAAAAAAA
Organism: Vidua macroura; assembly: GCF_024509145.1. Classification (NCBI taxonomy): domain Eukaryota; kingdom Metazoa; phylum Chordata; class Aves; order Passeriformes; family Viduidae; genus Vidua; species Vidua macroura. Next base: position 70,886,442 of record NC_071571.1, read on the forward strand.
ACAGATGAACCTTTTAAACTTATGATCTAGAAGGCAACACTAGACATATCTGCTGCGGCAGTCATTTATGCATGAAAGGTTACAAGGAGAAAGTGAGGGGGGGAAAAAAGAAGAATGTAGACAAAAAATACTGTTTTGTCACAGCAAATGTGAGAGGCTAGAAATGTTCAACCTGTGGCTACTCTCTCATCCTCATACTTACACAATGGTTTTCCCAATGTGCTTAAATGACTTCTCCACAAATTCACGGACACTGTGGACCTCCCCAGTGGCTATGACAAAGTCCTCAGGCTCATCCGTTTGCAACATCAACCACATGGCCTGCAGAAAGATAAACAAAGTCAGATTCAGTGCACATGTAAGTTGCCCCTCTTTGGTACATGATATTGTATTACTGCATTTTTGATTTGGAAATAACTACACATACACACACATACCCCAAGCTGGGGAAATTAGCACTTTCTTTACACAGTGGCTATTAACCAGTTCAGTGCAACTCTGAAAAGAGTTCAATTATTTCTTATTACAGAAAACAGTGCTCTATTTGATTTTCAATTTGTTTCACAGCAGGAGTTTCTGCAGGGAGGACTTTAATATGTTTACTTTTGAACACTGAGACTTGGTTTAGTGCTCATGAGCATGGATTCACTTGTTTAAAGCACTGCATGAATTGACATTGATATGGGGAAAAGATAAAAATTTTGTAATGTTTCAGTCCAGAGTGCTGTTGTCTGTCTGCTACAGAATGATGTCAAACACACTGAAGCATGAAAATATGGATCCTTTTGGCTGCTTCTTCTGCCACATTTGTTTTGCCTAAGCTGAGATTTTAATTAAGAGTAAGTAAAAAGGTATTTGACCAAGTTAATCTGGTTTCCCTACTGAATATGTGTTGAACATTAAATATTAAAGTACTGTAGAAGAAAGTTTTGATGCAGGAACAAGAAAACCCTGGTGGAAAAGCAATGCAACCATTAACATCAGTTTCAGAGGACTGTTCATGCAGCAAGTTTTGCAGTATTTTTTGAAACAAAACTTCATCTGATTGCCAACATATTTGCAATTTATGGGACCAACTTTTAATTCCCACAGCAATATCTTTCACAGAGTCCTCTCCCACAAACAAGTAATGATGGGTGGGCGCCATCTCAGAGGGCTGGCCAGCTAAGTCAGCATGAAAGCCGGAAAGCAGATGGAAAAGAGGTATTCAAAGACATGTCTGACTTGTTTGAGATATCACCGAAGGTACATTTCAATTTTCTGATGTGCAAGGCAGTGCCCTAGTGACTGGACTGTTTGACTGCATAGGAGCTGTAGGTGTACAGAATAATTATTACTTTAGATCAATCAAAATGATGCAAACACTTAATTTCCTTTGGAGAGGAAAAGGTAATACCTGTATGGCACGATCCTTGTTTCATAAATAACCAGAAAAGGGAAACAAAATAAATCAACTCTCTCTCCATATGGTAAAAAGTACTGTCATCCTCTCACATTGTAATCCATGATGCTATTTGCATTGACCTCTTCACATCAGCTTTAAAGAAAACAACTTTAGTAGGTCCCTTGATGGTAGTGGATACTCTGCAAATCAGATTAATAAAAGCTTTGGGATAGCTCAGACTCTCTTGGTAAATACCACCTGAAATATTCAATTTTTCCTTTCTATTCTCAATAAATCAGTGTCCTGCATAGCAAGGCAATACATTCCACTTAAATGGCTATAGGTGCGAGACATTTTTCTTTACAGTTATTATTTTATGCATCTTCCAAAGTTTTGACAAGATTTTATTAACATGTTCCTTTTGAACCTTTTTACTTCTTGAATGTGTACGGAAGGCTTGGTTTTGGGCAACTGCTGTGTAAGTCCTCGACATAAATTATAAATTGCGCTTTAGGGAGATGACCTGCTGGGCAGGACAATGGCAGCAACTTTATTTTTCCTTTCCTGGATTGAACATCCTAGCCAATGACGCAGAAATACCCAACTGGCTGATGAAACTCATCTTGTGGGGAGGAGATGTCTTAACTTGTATCTCTCATATGAGCGTTTTTGGAACACTGGGGTTTCCCTGCTGATTTGAGAGGTCACCATAAATCACCAGCTTCTGTTTCTTCATGACTGGACAAGCTTGCAAGATTCACAGTAGCAGCAGCTGCACAGAAAGGTAACAGGAGTATCTAAGATAAGTGCTTGATAGTTTTGGTTCTCCCAGCCTAGTCCCTGATTTCACAGACCTTCAGGCTTCCTTAAGCAGTCTAGCTGAAAACAACATGCTTCCTCATATGAGAGGGCACTATTTGGGCAAATAAGGATCTCCAACATTAGACAATCAGTCAATCAGGGTCAGTGGTTCTCCTCCCAACACTGGTGGATGTTTGCTGTACATAATGAAGGTATGTACTCCTTTTCTTGCCTTGACACAGTAGTGTCAGTTACACTGGAGAGAGATGCAACTACAAAATATCATTTATTGGTAAAAATTCCCCCTTACCCAAAAATGGTACACTGGTTGACTCAATATGCAATTAGCATAAGCACCTGCTATTTACTATGACTGTTGGTAAGGTAATATTAATATGTCTAAGCAGAAGCAGGATCAGACTTCCAACAATTTTTGCCACCCCATCACTTTTAAACACCTCAGTATTTTAATTCCTTTGACACAGTTTCAGTGCAGGCACTAATACTAAGACATTCAACAATCCAGTGAGTATTTAAAATATTTACACATTACTTTTTGTATTAATATGAAATAGAGTTGAAAGTTTCCCTTTACTCTAAAACACACCCTACACTGAAGGAGGCAGCTGCAAAATCCTAACAAAAAAACAGCCTTTGACAGTGGACCCAATGAGGTTTTATGTATTTGGATTTATCAACTCTTGTTTACCATTTCAAAAAGCAAGCAATCACTGTCTCAGCAATGCGACTTAAACTGCAGTAAATTTCAACAGGATCAACTTAGAAATGATCAAACAATGCAGAAAGAGTTGTTAAAAGTGATTTTTGGTTCAAATCCTACCAGGAAAGAATGTTTACATTAATGGTTAGTTGAGAATCTATCACTGTGGGTTCTTTTAATTTCATTCACAATTGCTGGCACTTAGAGTTACCTCAATCCAATCAGGTATGAAAAAAATTAACATGCTAAAAATTACAAAGTAAGTGATAGCTCTCTTTTGCTTTGAAGAAGGTGACCAAATGCTGTTGCTTTGAATGGGTCTGCATGAACAGCCTATAAAAAAATGCAAAGGCAAGCCAGAAGACAGAAAAAACATTGAAGAAGTTCCACAGTCAAAATTATATTTCCTCAGGTACAGCCCATGACAACTAATAAAACATCCATGTACAGGCAGTAGCTATATCCCTTCCCTACATCAAGTGCCAGGAATGTGATTCTCGTCACATCAGACTAATAAAGGTCCTTGACCTATGAATTTCTAGGCATTTCCTTAAAGAATTCATATTGTACCAGACTCGAGGCTGAGAACGAGAGGAAAGGGGGTGGTACAGCTCCAGGTTTATTTGTCGTTACTGAATGGCTTACTGGTTTTAACAGAGGGGAAAAGCTTTGTTTAAATTTCCACTGAAAGTAATTAATGGTTATTGACTGGCAAATGAAGAACAGGTGACACTCTGAATTAGAAGATAAATGATCTCATGTTCTAGCGTGATAATGGGTTAGTAATTGCCACAAAGCCTCAGACTAGTGCATCCCATCATAATGCTAGATCATGTCCAGAACACAAAGGCCTCTGTGTGAGAGGTATTCAGCCGTTCACCTCCCGATCCAGCTGCAGAGTGATTTGCTCCATTTATTCTCTGATGGACTGCACAACCAAGGCAAAAGTTCACCCATTCTCACCTTCCTGTTCACATGCTGAACCACATGACCCATGACATGGCTGAACTGGGATAAAAACATTGCCCAGCTTTGGCTCTTGGATATCTTTTAACCATCACAAGGTCATATATTTTAGGAATTTTTCTGGCGCAGGAACTGAGAATTGTGGATTTTCCTGTATTTCTTTGTAAAGGCTTTTTTGGATGGGCTGACAGCAAGTAAAGAAATTACTTGTTTTCAGTTCTGCCATCCTCTCCCTAATTTTTTGCTCAGTCCAGATAACAAAATATGGGTAGATGTTTAAAAGGAGGAGAAGATTACCATGGAAACAATTCAGGCTTCAACTGTCTTAGAGTAAGACTCTTCCCTTAATGGCAAAAGTGACAAAACATATTTTTCATATTTGAATTCTTTTTCGCTCTGGTCTAGTGAGTCACAAAGTCTAAAGGCACTTCTATGTCATTTACTTTCAAAGACAGAAACCTAAAAGGAGATACGTAACTAGTCTAGCAAGCAGACACACTTTTATGATTATGTGGACTAGGATATCTGTTTTGCATGCCTGAACTCCAGCCTCTGCCAAAATCTTTCCTCTTTCATCTTTCCCCTCTACTCTTTTCTCTATATAAACCCCTGCCAGTAGTAAGCACTATTTTCAAGCAACATATCCAAAACATGAACCAGTCTTCTCCCTGCCCAAATTTCTTTGCTTATGCAGTGTTGTACCTATAAGGTGCTAGTAGCAAGCAGGAAAACCCAAGTTTGACTAACACAACCCCCACACAGATACATTTTGTGCATGCCACTGCCACTGTGGTTGTGATGTGTCTGCTTGTCTCGAGAATCTAGAGTATGTTGTAGATGTATTTCACCATTAACTTCCAGTCTAGCATCCCAGTAAGAAAACATTTATTAACTGGGCTGTCATCCATGGATAACAAAGATCCGGTAGTTGAGGTTATGTTTAACTCCATATATTTGAGACTTTTGTTTCACTGTCTGCTCTCGCACTATGTATAGTTAAAATGGGCTCATAATCAGGTACCTTCCTATTCAAAAGCAAAAATAAATTCAACTTTTGAGATTTTAAATCAGTTGATAATTTCTACTCTGGAAAGAAAAGCCTTTTTTTCCAAAAGAATAAAAGTATAAAGCCTTTTCATATGTTGCATCCAATTCAAGACCCAAACCAGATATGACTGAACAGGTCCCACAATGGGATAAATAGAAAATGTTCCTGTTGGTACTAATTACTATTGCCTTGCACTGCTACATACACTTGCAGTTTTTTCCAATACCTATACTGTAAAAAAAAACCACTTTCATATGTATTTCTAGGTGTTATGTAGAAAAATTCTGACTTTGTATTTGCCACACATGGAGAAAAAAAAATTGAACCAAATCAGTAATGTTTACTTTAGGAGATGGAACAGATAGCTGCAGCCTGATGCATGGTGCATTGTCTGTAAGTTTCAGAGGCAAAGAAGCAGAGGCTGATGAATGCCTAGCTCTACTTACTTACTAGCTCTATCACTGCGGAAGGAAGGGGTTACCTCAAGGCTGTCAACAATCAGGGAGCAATTTCTGACTAAGTCAGAAAATATCACCACCTGGAGAGACCCAACAGTACATTATCACCATTTATAGAAATTCTATCTTTATGGTATTCCATACTCTATTGTCTAGAAGTGGGTAGAAGCATTCATTGGTTTGGACATGGTAGTCTAGTGATCTGAAACACAGCTATCCTGCTGGGGTCACCACTGAGAAGGAGAATTGAGCATTTTGGGCCAAAGCATGATGAGCCTTTGCAGGGATGTGGGAGCAAAGGAGAGCCTTCTCCCCATATGGCGAGCACAAAGGCCTGGCATGACTGCTGTTCCTGTGCGCATCATGAGGGACTGTGCCACAAAAGAGAGGGCTATTGTATCACCTCCCTCTCTGCATTGTCCCAGCTCAACTGCATTGGCATTGATAGAGGCTGCTTGGCATCTCCTGTGCTGAGCGACGTGTGGAGATGTCATGCCCACGCACTTCCTGCCTGCCTGGGATGCGAAGCAGTTCCAGATGCCATCACCCAACTCCTCCTGACACAACCCAGCTGACTGGCTGTGGTTTCTCAAGCTGCTACAGAACTGACCACAATTGATGGTCATGCCTCAGGAAAGTGAGACGGGATATTGACTCAGAGCTCTGAATCCAAACCGACTCCCAGTTTATCTATTTACTCACTTTTGGAGGGGCAGAGAAGGAAGAAAAGGTGCTGCACTGGGGGCTGAGTCACCCACATCTGATTGACTTCTGCGACTGTTAAAAGAGTAGGTGTGTCCTGGGTGTACCCGGCAGGTATCAGAGTGTGTTATATAAGGAGATTATGTAAAGACACAGTGAGACTTACAGATAATACACAGCAGAGGGGGGGAAAAATCTCCTTACACATGTTTAGCACACAACAGGGGCACAGCACACGTGGCTGAAAAACACCAGTGAAGATGAAGTGCAGCACAAAAGTGTTGTGATCAGAGTAAATTGTAAGCTGCCCCTGCCTGACAGCCAACATACAAAAGTGTTGGGCATGAGCCCATGCTCCCTGCCACAATGGGAGTTCAGTCTAGAGTAATGACTATTGCTTTAGTACTTGTTTCTGACAATGTTATAGGTCAAGGCAAGCACAGCAAGGAGACTCTTGCCAAAGAAAACCACAGGGATGTGCTGCCAGGCATGCCGATGCTCCCAAGAAGCCAGTGACAGCAGGAATATGGGAGTATGCATAATCAATATACTACTATGCTTCCCCCCCAAATTACAACCCTTCTTTCTCAGCTACTTAAAAAGCAAGGGTGCACACCCAATATGTAAGAACCTTACTGGGCTGTCACAGTTTGTATTTGAAAGGCAAACATAACTTCAGGATTAAAGTCATTGTCTATCATTGCAATTGGTGACTTTTCACATGCTCAACCCTTTCTCAGAACCTTCAGCAATAGAGGTACTTCCCAAGAAGGGCGGGACACATGCCTCTTCCTTTCCTCTAAAGAGTTATCATCCTGTTTTCTCAGATTACCAAAAATCACAGCGTTGGTGCAAGATCTGTTGCTCAAGGAGCCTCCATTCATGGAAAAACCCCTCTGAACACCATTTGAGTATCCATCAGATCTCATCAATCTAAATACATTTTGATATGCTTCTTCCTTAACTGTGTAATGCTGAACATAAGGACTCCAAAGTCTGTGTACAAAGTTTCTCCTTCAGCTGTGTCTTTTCTGCTCATGCAGAGGAGACATTGAGTACTTATGACATGGCAGCTGCTTCCATTCAGAAGAGCAACATTTGCAAACCATAGACATCGCTGACACAAAAAATATAAAATGGGAACAGATTTGAGATGAAAACAATTTCCTCTGAGAGAAAAAATACATCATTTGATAAGAAACAATGGACAATTTACCCTAAGAATCCCAAGAAAGTAAACAAACAGCAAGTCTCCTGGGAGAGAGTATAAGATAGGAACTCATTTTATAAACTTTCTCAGAAATTTTTGAAGTTTCAGTTGAGAAATTTCCACAGAAGCAATTTGAAGCATGCTTGCTGATTTAGTCAAATTCTATGATTTGGCTCTAGAGGTGAACATGTTCAGAGCACAACTGTGTTCAGGTCCATGATATTTTCTTTCAAGTTGAAAGAGTATAGTTGATACATTGAAAGATAATAATCCAACAATTACAAAGTTACTAAGATAATAAGATACCTGATAATCTTTGTGGACCATCTCAAATGAAAACAATATCAATGTCTTCTGAAACAAAAGCCCTCACATCTGTAGGAAATACTGTCTAACTGCTCTCTCGTAAGTAGATAGGCCAATTGTTTTACAGATCTCAGGGAGGACTCGTGAAACTTTAGTAGGCAGTTCTATTAATAAAAACCACAAGAATTATAATCCAGATAAACCTTAAAGGTCAACCTTCCCTGTTAACGCAACATGATGTTTCTCACATGGACCTCGGGTGAACACAAAGTTCTCATTGTGTTATCAAAAACTAGATTACTCCTTTTTTCTTTTCCTTGTGTCACTGAATGTCAAAATATTGTTCTTTCAATATGTGGAAGTATTTGTATACTGTTTTATAACTGATCTTTAGTTCCTAGCTGGAGGCAAAAAAGAAATAGTAAAGCTGCTTGTTGGGAAACCTCAACCAACAATGAAAATTAATATAGTCCTTTTTTCCTGCCAAAAAGTTTTGAACAGATTTTTAGGTCCACAATGGTTTGTTTATTCTTCAAGTAGTTAGATTGGAAGTGACATGTGTGACACAAAGTAAATTAATGAAAAAATACAGAAAGGATGCACATATGCTCTGTTTCTTTCATTTTAATTTTGGAGGATATTGTCGTAATTGCTAACAAAGAGCTTCCTTAAATTCTGTTTAAGAGAAAAGGGAAACAAATTCAAAGGTAAAGAGAGAGAAAAAAAAAAAAAAAAAAGGAAAAATCTGAACTGTAGAAAGTATGTGAGTGTTTTAACCACTTAGATTTGAATTACATAGACAAGACTATAGAACAAATACATGTTTCCCAGGCTCCACCTAGCAGACAATTCGGAAAGATATTTGACCTGCTTTCCCCTCCCTTTTTACCCTTCCAGAATTAATTTTCCCTGCTATTTTTATATGAATGTAAGACAAAATACCTCTTCACAAAGAGGCAGACTCCCATTTGACAGGATTACTCACCGCTAAAGTAAAGGGTTGTACCCAGGTTGTGGTGAGGGCAGAGAAGTCTTAGGGACCCGTGCCAGGAAGGGCTGGTTGGGGCCATGATCTAACCACAGGAAAATAGATGAGGCTTTCAAGTCAAGTACTGGCATGTTCACTGGAGCAAAACTGTCAGCCTCAGAATAATGATCACAATGTAGATATTGATCACAAAATGTTTACAGTGCAACATTTGACTATAAAAAGATCCTGGTTCCTGCTTCTAACACCTGTTTACCTCCTATTTCTTTCCGGGATTGCTTAAGCACTTACAGCTAAGCACAAGCTAACTTGTGCTCCTTTTGAGGGGGTCAGAGGGACAGCATGATCTATGGGCCAAAGTACTACTGATCTCCACAGAAACAAAAATGCTGTTATCCATACCACGACTCAGAAAATTATTTTCTCTTTCCAAATCTTCCTTTCCTTTCCTCCTATCTGTCAAAACTGCCTCTACAGCTTGCTAGCTTCTCAACTCCAGGTTTGTAGGTCTGCCCAGTGCCTATCCAGTAATGGGCCCTGACTCAGGTTAAACCACTACTTGTACTCTAAAAAAATTGCTAAGAGCATCAGAGAACTGCCAGAGCACAGGCAGATAGGCTCAGAGATAATAAAGCAGCACTTCATAATGTTTATACATGTTTGAGGGTATAATTTGGAAGGAAGAAGGATAATCTTTCAGGACAGTAAGAGTAACAAAGCAAGAGTACTGGGACAAAATTTATGAACAGTATTATTGAAAAAAAATGCAGGAGAAAGAGTGAGTCAATAGCATAAAATTAACCTGAAATTTATTTCATAATTTCTATTTCCCCCTCAAATTTCCAGAGTTCTTGCTTCACACTTTTGAACATCATGCATTTTCTCCTCAGACTGCTATGAGTTTCCAAAGATGTTACATTCCTGAATATTAATCTAAAATAATTGAATTGAAATGTTAATTTACTCCTCTTGAGAAAAATATTTATATCGATTAGGTTCTCAAAAATTAGAATCCTTGTCTGAATAATCTGTGTAAATAAAGAGCCTGCTATCTTAAACACATCACTGAACTTCACTTTATGATTTTATTGCAGTTTTCAGTGCACTGGAGTTGGAAATAAGAAAGATTTCCATCATCAAGTTATTGTTACTTATGAGATAGTGATAAAATTGCCCATCAGGCACTGTTTTGCTCACTATAAAAAGCAAGAAGTCACTTGAAAAAAGAGAAGAAGGATGCTAAAGTAATGTCGTTCCTGGTACAATGGATTTTTTTCCTTTTTCTTTACCAGAACATTTCAGGTGACAACATTTTGGAATTTGATGCTAAATTCTCTTGGCTGAGTACGGACTGAGACAAGCGCACGACTTTGATGCCTCGGGGATATGGTAATGCAATACAGAGGGATTTATTTTCTTTTTTATTTTTACCTCATGTCACAAGTTCAATTTTAGGCCAACAGTACCCAAAACGGCCACCATGTGATACAGCAGCTTATGCTGGCGGTTTTAACCCAAGCCCTGGGACAGAGGAATCTGCCTCACAGATTTGCTGCCTCAGTGTTAACACTGCAGTTGCTCTGAGCGAGTTCCTCTGTGCTAAGGGTCAGGTACCAGCTCATGGTCTCTGCCATTGCAAATTGGGGCATAGAATTCTCAGCTAAAAAGAAGGCAACAGCAAAATGATCCTAGAAAACAAAGGATGTGTTTTAGAAGCCTGGCTGTGCTGTGCAGATGTGAAAAGGCAATGTGAAGATTATTTTTGAGCATGCTCAAAAATATTTTTGGAGGGCATTTTGCATTGACCTTCTCTTGGCTTGCTCTGGCCATTCTGATTCCACCATCATTAGTAATTCCTGCGACAGCAGTCAGTCGCACCAAATCCTGCATGAGGGAAAGAGAAGGATCTGCACTGAAACCATAGATACGGCTGCTCTCCATGGGCTAGTGTCAGAATGGAATAGAAAATTTTATTCAGTTTGTTCCCAGCAATAAATACAATCTTGGCATCCTGGATAAATCCTTCACATAACAGCATGTGTTCTTTTATGCACCCTGGGAGTGATTCTATTTAAAGCCATGGAATTGTGGGTGTGAGACTGTAAGCACATCCACTTACCCAAAACAAAATTAAAACCTGTCTTATATTAGAGTCAGGAGAGCTGTTACGAAAAATGCAAACCATATGAAGTTTTAAGTATACTTATGTTTTTTATCTGTCTCTGTGTAGCATATACAATTGACTTTCACTGCCTGAGATGAAGTGACGACAAGTGTTTTACCATATTATTACAGAATACCCCAGTAGCATTATCACACTTTAACTTTTGCTTGCAATAAATCTCTGCTACATGCATGTCAGAAGTCATTGCTCATATCACATCCAGACAAATTAAGAGCCCTCCCTCCCCAGTGGACATGAGCGAGACTCCACACACTAGGTATCCTGCCATTAAGGCTGGAATAACTCCTGCAGGTCAGACACTGGGAACAACGTTCCCACACGCATTACTTGGCAAGGGCCAGAGGTCTGTTCTCAGGCAAATAACACTGGCACAGGCATGAGTCATTGCAGAATGCAATGGATTTATCACCACAATGACACCATCATCCCTTATATGCTGGTTTCCATATGCAAGTCTCATTCAATTTTTTTATTCTTCTCAGAGATTTTTAACTCAGCTGCTGAAACATATTTCACATGAACACAACTCTCTGTTCTGTATATTTTTTTGTAGTAGAGACACCATAAACCATTACAAGGATCCAGCTTTAGGTCCAGCGTGCTTATTGATTTCGGTTTGGTCCGGCAAAATGATGAGCAGTGTTCCAATCTCAGCAGTGTTAATGACTCTCTTTGGGGACTTCACTAAAGCATTTATCTACAGCCCAAATTCTGCTGTCTATGAAGCTGGAGTCATAATATTTATGCAACTAGAGTGCTTTAAGAAAGTTAAGGGTAGCACAGACATTTCATCATGAAATGCATTATTTGTTATATAATTAGATTTGACTTGGCACTTTCATAGCAAAAGGTGGGAATTCAAACATTCTTCCTTAATACTGACTAGCTCTGGACTAATTAAAGTAGCAAGGAAATGTAAGGATGAGATCACACAGAAATCACTGTTAGACTACATTCTCCTCCAAAATTCAACATAATAGACATTTCTTGAGATAGTGCACATTTTTTGTTACAATGCAAGAAATAAGTGAGATAACTACTCAGGTAAGGAAGATACTAATAACCAAGCAACACTGGTGTCTTTTACTCTCTTGCCTATACTTCAGTAAATTTATTTTTTCCCTTTTTGCAAAATAATCGAAGGAAACTTATAAATTAGCTCTTTGAATATTCTCCTAGAGAAATATTCTGTCCTGCAAACCATGCCTAATTCCAGCTTCATGTGAAATCAATTTCATTAATTTCTACAGCCTACCAACATAAGAGAGGAAAGAGGGACGTGTAGCTCATGTCACTGTAAGTAGCTCTTTGATGCCACAGTCTTTTCTGCATTTGACCCAAGAGGTAGTTGTAATACCAGGTATGAAACAAACTGTTGCATCACATGGCAAAATAACAACTAAACTTACTATTAAACTTCCTCACTTAGAATTCTTCCCCTTTTCAGCACAGAGAAAATAGCAAAGCATGAGGCCATGTGAGAAGGAAAGGAAACAAAACCATCTTGCTGGACATTTTGGAGAAGCATCTAAAGCCTGAGACTACTGTATTCAGACCTCCCTCGAATCCTGCCCTCTCTAGCTGCCACCTCTCAGTCCCCATGCTGACCCCCTGAATCAAGCCAGATGGGACTGGCAAAGACATGTCAAGGAAGTGCTGAAAAGGTGACTTGGGTCTCTGGCAGCTAGTCTGGAGCTCATTTCTATGTGAAATCTCTGGGGGCTCCTGCTTTGCAATTTCTCAGGAATGTTTAATTCTCCTCATCCTTTTGCCGAGTCTCTCTGGAGAGGTCATAGAGGCCTGTGACATCCCTGGAGGGCACTGCCTAACTAAATTAGCATGAGATAACTTTGGACTCTCTTCCAAACAAGAAAATACAAGGGAGAGAATTTCATTAAAAGCAGAAGACTAGGTGATCCAAGTTAATCCCAGCCCAGAGCTGCTGCAGAAATGTTCTCTGTTTATATTTTGACTTTACTCTCTGTTACAGAGTTCACTGACTATAATGAAAGCTGTGTTAAGTGCACAACTTGACCTTAGTTGACCAAATCTTAGTTTCATAATAAAGACAAAAAGTGAGTTAGGCAGCTCTAAAAGGTCTGACTAGTTACTGTTTTGCCTGTTTGTGTGTGACTAGGTAGGACACTGAGTGAATGGTAAAAGATAAGCACTGATGTACTTTATTCTTTAGATGAACTTTTTAATCAAGAAACATTAAAGTTTTAACATGCAACACTACTATAATGCATACATGTGTAGGCTTAGCAAATACAACCAAGTCCCAAACTTGCATTTTGGGTTTTTTTCATGACTTGTGTACACAGAGTTTTATTTGGGTTCCTTCAATGGGTGATGGAAAGAAAGACAAGTTGGAGTAGAGGGAATGGCAACATCTGCATGCTGTTCTGCAATAATGCTTCCCATGCAACTGAAGAGCAGGGTAAGACACAAAGGTAGATCAACACACCCAGCAATATCCCACCTCATCTTCCAGCAGTGTAGCAATCCCAGCAACCACCACAGCAGATAGCTCCAAAACAAGGATTTGATTTTCTGTATACAAACAGGATGGAGAGCAAATCAGAGTTTTTTTTTTTACTTGGGCTGAGGTTGTTACAGCTCACACTAGGGAAACGGGAGATAAAACAAAAATGTACCCAAAACACCTCATTGCCTGAGCTTCATCTATGGGAAAAACTGAGCTGGTGAGACCCAGGAATTCACACTTCAAAATATTGTTACAGATATGGGTACTAATAAAGTGAGACCACCTAACTCAGTACAATATGAATGAAAACCACATTATTCTTGAACACATGAGATTAGAGAGGGAAATCTTTATTAAGTGCTGTTTATAAGCTAGTCCTGCATAACAGCATGCTTTGGCTATATTGGGACAAATCCTCCTCCTTCTGAGAAGACAAGAAGAAAAGGAAAAGGTACAAAAGTTCATGCAGTTCACATTAAGGACAACCCAATGCGCTCTCTCCCTTCAGGAAGGAAATATTAGCATGGCCCCTCAGCTATACTCTGAGGGCAGCAATCTGCTGGGAAACATGATTTCAAGTCAGCAGATCGTGGGGCACCAGCAGGCTAAACCTGTCACAATTGTCTCTTTTTCACAGAAGGACTGCTGCTTTGCCATGGGTGCCACCAAGCTTGTACACATGCAGTTAAAAAGCAAATTTTCCCACTGAGCTTTTCCAGAAGCTGAGTGTCTGTTTAGTAAGTGCTTTTCCTAGTCTTCTGCAGAAAGATGAAATCATACTCCAAAGGAGAATGTTATTCCAGCATGGTAGAGAGACTGGAGAAAACGCATCAAAATAACTTCCTTCCACAGTGAATATTCTTACCCACTCCTTAAAGCTTGCTTCATCACCAAAATCACACCCTGAAATCAGGCATGTGGGCCCAAATCCAGCCCCCCTGGAGTCAGTCAAATCTTTGCTATAGACTTTTGTGAGGATGGAATTGCATTCCGTATGTAGGAGCCTGTCACGGCCAAAGGCAAAAAAGAAAGGGTGTTTTCCATGTAGGCTCTGCTTTTCTACTTTTGTGCCCCTTGGGAAACTGGTGCAATTAGAGCCCTATTATTATGTACTGGAAAGGCATATTTGGCACTGCATGTGAGTGTATGTACTTAAAAAACAGAGGGAAATTTTAAATGTAACTTACTCTCTTTCAAACACCAGACTTTATATATAAACAGCTCAAAGTTGCTACAGTCTGGTAAGAGAATAATTAGGGAAAAATAAGCATGTGAAATATATTATTAGCTGGCAGAGAAAGAGTGCTAAATAAGATTCTAACCCCTTTTAAATGCCAAAACAAGGGATAAAAATTCAAATTTGTGTCCAAAAAATAACCTAATTTCAAATGTTTGAATCAGATCCACAAGGAAGGAGACTTCACAGCTATAGGCTTTTGTCTTTATTGTAGGACTTCCTGGGAAGGTGCAAATAGGAAAATTAACCCAAAGAGACTAAAGGTGTGATCTCAACAAATCTACTTATACATGCATTAAATGCATCCTTTGTCACAATTAGAGTTCCCCTTTTCATCTACCTAAATTCAGAACTCTCTGGTCCTGTGGACAAGCCCACATGGGGGTTTAATGCAACTGAACTGATTTGCTGTACTATTTCATCCAGGCTGATTTTCCTCAACCAGACCCATCAGCATACTGCACTATGAGGAACAACATGTATGGTGAGTGATAGACTCTTGCAGTTCTTACTATAAACATTGAATTTTCTTACATTTTTTTTTTTTTTTAATCTGAGAGGGCTCAGCTTGTGTTCTGTTTCCTTAAAACCATATATTCTCCTTCTCGAGTTTTAACTGGATACATTAGTCTGCACTGCCCTAAATTATCAGCAACAGTATTTTGAAGGATTTACCAGATAATCTGTTTTACCTCCTGAGAAAGCAGCAAGTTAATGGTGAAGAAAATCCTTGCATTTTCAAATTCATCATGCACAGGAGGGCACATCCTCAGATGTCATATGCATATCCTGGTATGTCAGTTAGTCTGTATTGTCTTTCAGATATTTCTGGGTAAAAGTATCACAGTAACCCAAATCATTTTCATCACATCTGAACTTTTACATGCCTCACCAGAACACACTTAGATAGGGAGGAAGGATTTTGTCTTTATGTCGCAGGGCAAGAAAGGAAGATGCCTTTTTTTCCAACTCCCCCATCAATTCAATGCCTGGAGGAGAAACAGGAAAGAAACCATGGTGACCTCTCTGAACTTAGGGAAGCAGCTGCCAGCTCAGCAGGAATAGCATTGCTGATGGACTCTTGTACCTACCACTGGAAGAAGCCTTTAAGCCTTTCTTGCTCTTCCTCCCCTCTCTCTTTTCTTCCCTATCTTGGACATCTTCTATCTATGAATTATACAAATGGAAGAGCAAGAGAGAACTTTCAGAAACCTCAGAAGTCAACTTGTTATTAGACTGGATAAGGAAGTCACAAAGTTAAAGTTTCCAATTATCCATACAAAATCAAAACAATATAATTGCTGTAGTGAGCAAGCAAAGCATAACTTTGTTTAAGGAATGATTTATGTATCATTTCTACTTTCTTGAACACTTTGTCTCTTGACATATTAATGTTATTGCTCTCTGAATTCAAACCTCCAGAAAAATGTTTATGCTTCTAAAAAAGATTTAAACTTGGCAGACATGAAACAAACCCACGTCTCACATGTAGGGAAAAATTTCACACAAAAGGAAAGTGCTGACTTTTCTAATTCTAGATTTAAAGGTACCTTGAACGTTTCTAGCCAGTTATCGCAATGAAGTTCAGCAACAACGCATTTCCTCTACCTTTGAGAAAATGAACTTACTAAAAGAACAGAAAGTAAAACAAATAAATATGGTGAGGGGATTTTTTTTTTTTAAGATTAAAAGTGTGAGAAAGTCATGGAAACCAGAACACAGTTGATATCCTGATCCTAAGTATTTTATTACACAGATTTAACCTTATGCATCAAAGGGGACTCATGCACATATATGAGGGGAAATACAGCCATGTTCAGTACCAACACCACACAGAGATGCCACACGACACTGAAACATGACTGCTGGTCAGTTAAGGTTTCTTTTTGTTTTCCTTGTTGTGAAGCCAAAGTAAATGTATCATCTTAAGACTGGGTATGAAGAGCATTAAGCAAAAGCACTTACACTTGTGATGGGTTAAGCGCACACAGTGCATCTGCTATTTGGATCAGCTACAGAAAGAAACATGCAACTCTGCCTTAAGTGCCTGTTCTTGTTCTGTTTTCTTTTTCTCTTTTATTTTTGTTGTTTTGGTTTTCTTTTTTCCCCTCTCCCCAGCCCAAAACCCAGGGCAATCAAGCAGCTTCATCAAGCTCAGACCTTTAACGAAGTAGTTCAGGCACTGTAGGTAAAGGAAAGAGTTGATATGGGGCTCAGAGAAGAAGGCAGATGAAGAGGAAGGTGGAGGAGAGAAGAATGTTTTCTGCCAACTGACCCATGTTTAAAACTGTGTTTCATTTTCTAAAACAAAATCAAATCACTCCTCCAACTTTGGGAAATCCTTAGAAAAACAACAAAAACATTGTTTCAGAAGGCAATTATGGTTGCTAAAATGACACATCATTTATGAATGGAAGTACTTAGGAGAGAGTAAACCAATTCTTAAGGACAATAGCAAACACACATTGGACCTAAATGTGCTGTTCCCTTGGCACTGTTATATTGACAAATTATTCAAGATTTGCACTACTGTAACAAAAAGCAGAGCCAAGACCATTATTTCCATCACTGACTAAGAAATACTTCTATCCTAACTGTGCAAAAGTTTTAATAAAACCACAGAATGAATGATTTAATCTGTAAATGAAACACAGATTGATCAGAAAATGCCTAATAGTAGAGTAGTAGTAGGAATAGTAATAATAATAACAATAGTGATAAGATAGTGGCCATACATTACAAACACTAGGTTCAAAGTGATTCCTCTGTCTATCAGGTGTATAAGTCAAGAATTTCATTGCCTTATCCTGTTAAATGTTACCTTCAAAAATGTAGAGCTCAACAACTGAATATATGCTTTGAAAAACTCGTGTAGTTAATTAGTAAATTCTCATAGGCAAAATGTGTCCAGTTTAACAGCATACCAATAATACTGACACAGAAATCAAAATAGTAGCCAATAAAATGCAACCAGTTCACAAGTCATACTTAAGACTGTATATTGTAATGAAAAGTCTGATTTTTATTATCTGGTAAAAGTAACGTGCTTTTTTATCATCAAGATCACATTTAAGGCTTTCCAATGACATCATTCATAAGGACTCCGGTTTTGAAAGAAAGAGGATTAATACTTCAAATTGCATTTCCCCCCAGTCCCCTCTATTGTACAGCCAACCAAGTTCACAACAGAAAACCTTTCCCCTCCTCTTACATATTTAGTGTAAAACAGACAGACACAACTTTTTTGTTTTGTGTACATGCACTTGGTTGTGTGCCCAATAACTCCTGATTTCTTACTGCCTTATTTCCATCAAAATTTGGTGAAGGAACAGCAGTTACAAAAATATTAAATTACTGCAAGTCTGGCCAAAATAAGAGTTGACAAAGGGAGAGATACCCTGTTGGATGGCTAAGGAAATGGCCAAGCCTGAATGTAACCAGGGAATGCACACAGGAAGGAGCTATTACAAAGGACCAGAATGTATGGGAAACTTCAGGCAAAGGTTGCAGTTCATATGATGATACTAGACACCCAACCACATGTTATAAAACAAATGGCTTGTTTACAGAATGACATCTTCAAAAAATGAATTTCAGACTTGCCAGCTTTGGAGAAAGATTGTGCAGAACTACAATGCCTGGGTTTTTTTGGTTTGTTTCCTTTTAAATGCTGCTGGCTTTGCGTAACAACTAACACATAATAATTACAAATGGATGAGCTGAACATACCTAGCTCAACACACCTGACCAGCAGTATGAAATTATGTGTGAATTTCCACACCAACTGCTCCTATCCTACCAAGGGAAGTGCATGGAATGCTGGCATGGAAACCCTTTGCTCTTTCCAGTCAGATGGATACTTCAGCTTCAGTGTCCCCAAGAGCAGACAAAGTGGGCTGGGAGAGGCTGAGGCCATGACTGGTCTGGAGGGCCACAATAATTGAACATTGCTTCCCGCAGGGGTTAAGCCAGGAAACATCTCCTGTTTTATCACTGCAGTGCATGCCCAGCTCTGCTGATAGCATCTGCTTGCTCACTTGTAATTCTAGACAGCATTAGGCATCAATGGTGTAAATATGACACCAAGGGGGGCGCCCACTACCCTCCTGTTTTAAGTGGATTGATATATAGAGGCTATTTTGATCAAGCAGAGGAGAAAATGCAATCAAGAAAATGTCGGCAGTTCAAACTGGCTTTCAGTTCCTAGTGTTCTGCAACAAAATTAGTTGGGAGAAATTACTTATTTCCCTTGTCCTCCCCAACTCAGCCCAGAAAGCTCTCAGTGTTGACACCCCTAGAGGTTGTACCCATGGATCTGTCGGTAGAGGCTGGACAGTGGGGAGTCTATAACATCCTGCAACCACAAGGGAAGAACAAATATCTGCCTAAGAGCTGTATAAGCTGTCATCAAGGCACCTGGATCAGCCCTGATCTCACCAGCAGACATGGCTGCTCAAATGGAACACAAATTCTTTGTACATTTGCCAAGACATTTCATCTCTTAATTGAAGTAAAAAAGTCCATGTAGCTGAGTCTCAAAAGGAAGCCATTCTTTCGTTGTGCAATCCCAACATACTCCTTTCTAAGCACACCTTCAATCATGACTCAGACCTGGGAATGCCACCGAGGAAGAGGAAGGATGCACTGCAGCAAAAATGCTTGCTAATGCAGCCAGATTACTGTGGGCAGGCAGGCAGTTAGAGGCACACTGGAGAGTGTATCCCTTCTTTGTGGTAAGAGAAAGCTGGCAGGTCTTTTATTTTATATCATATTGTGGCATCTACCAAAATCCCTTAGAAAAATTTTACAGCTAGATACTACATACCACTTTTCCATACATCAACAATGTGAAGAGAAAGTATTCATAGCTATTTGGAAGAGTAAGCTATATTAGTGTCCTATAAAATCATTAAGCCATCATCTTTCCATAATAATTTCACATGTATGATTTTTTCGTTAAGTATTTTTCTTTAGATGTTGTCTGTGTGTGTTCAGTTTGCAGCTCGATACCATCAGAGGCATACAGGAGTTCTTGTCTCTTGGTAAATACTATGTAAATTTGTTCCTATGATTACAGCACTTGCTAAAATGAGCACAGTAATTAGGAGGCAATGCTTACTTTATGAATTTTCCATAGTACGTTTGATGCTCCAAGATAAATCTCCAGTTCATCAAAATAGCTGTGCTTGTGCTTAATTTCAAACATACCTTTACTCCACCACAATTAAGCAAAAGTCTTGAATACATGCTAGTTGCTTGAAGGGGATTAAATCTGTGGACTTTAATTAGATTTATGCCCAGACTGAAGTTCTTCCCTGAACTGAGGCCTGTGAAGTACAGTGTTTTGAAAGAGGAAGTGCTGAATGAAAACTAAGAGAGATTATTCAGATTATCATTTGAATATGAAATAATATTTTATATTTTTCATATTCTGTATGCATTAGCTATGTAAACCATATGTCAACATCCATAAGGAAGACAGTAAGTGCTTTTAATTTATTTAATGTTATCCAACTCTGTTGTAAAAAATCTCACACTTATATCAAGCCTCATAAATAGCAAGTCAAAGTACAAAAAATTAAACACTTTTCCTTGTGAATTAGTTCTAGGAGAGGATATAGAAAGGCTGTTATAGATAAAACAATCAGACGTTTCTTAGGAATTACTTGTGGCATTTCAGGACAATGTCTTGATGGTCACATGAATCTATTTTAAAAGGTTTGGTGGTAACTTTTCTAAGAACATACTGTATTAAGAATCTTAAAACATTTCTTTTAAAAATAATTTCTAAATAATGATCAGTGAAGTAACTTCCATAAGAGAGCTAGATACGAATCATAATTTGAAATCAGACAGACAGGAAATCACCGCACCCTACATTAGTGAATGCATCCAGGTCCCATGGTAGTCTTTACAGTGAGTTTAGATTGTCTATGGGAAATGAAATCATGTGCCAAAGGCCAAGTAAACCTGAAATTAAAATTCACAGTTATGTCTCCCTGTTGCATTCATAATCCTGCTTATTGCCTCTTACATCATTACAAAGAGTTCTCCAGAATAGAACAACCCTCTGCTATGCTATGTATACCACTACACAATATAGGCTGTCCAAGTTCTGCTCCAGAGGCCAAATATCACCCACTCAGTCTTAAAAATCATGCTCAGTGTCATCTTTCATGTCTATGTGGTGGTGAGACTCTGGGATACTGCGTGCCCTGGAATCATCTGCTGCTAATTCCCAGGTTTGTTTTATCACAAGCCCTCTAATTCACTTTTGAATATTATCCTCTATATGATGACAACAGCACCTACACTCTACACAGTATTACAGAAATAAAAAGTGTCTCTTCAATTCTGTAAAAATTATCACTGCAATCACTTGTCATGACAATTCTGGACAATGTCTTTGTGAACATGTGCATATATTTTATATAGTTTGCTGCTAACTTTTCTTTTACACATATTTGTAATACCTACCATCTCTCCAAAGTTCATATTCAGTGGTCTCAATTCCCTTCACTGTTGTTTGCAAGAATGGGAATCAGAAACTTTGATGACCTGGTGAAATCACTCACTCAAGAAATTAAACCAAACAATAAAACTAAGTAGGCTAAATATTGTTTAGCAGAAATGTGGCACCTGCAATCCATTACTGAAAGAACTCAGTACCATAAAATATAGTGATCAAGTTTTCAGATAGCACAAAAGATGTTAGTAGAGAATGAAAATAGAGTAAGTTTATTTTCTTCTGGTTCTAACTTCATTTAGATTTTGTAGTTGGCAGCATGTCAGGACCAACAGGCTTCCGGCAGGAGATCATTATTTTAAAACATTAACTCCCATGTTAATGTTTGATTTTGCTAATGTTTAAATTGGGATATATTTCTGAGCAGGAGAATGGAGGGGTAAAAAGATCACACACAATGCTTTTTCTCCAGTAAAAGTAGACAGAGGTGGGTTACAGTAAAAAAATATAAGCTAACATCATAAAATTCACACAGGTAACTGCTAAATCCAAGGTGCAGGAAAGACAAGAAAATACAAAGAAAGAACTTAGTGATAGCAGAAAAAATTTATTTGGCATAGGAACCTCTGCCAGATTCCTGCTATCCCACTATTTGAGTGAGGGCTCCTGCAGAGCATCAGCATCCAAGCTGTGTGTCATCGGAGAAGCAGTGCTCTGGAAGAGACCTAAACCTCAGCGCCTGACTGTGGAAAGTCATCAGAGATCCCACCATACTTTTAACGAGTACAGAGGTATCAGATCCTGGTCAAGTGCCACCTGGGTTAAATAACTGGCAAGCTAGCATGGAGAGTGCGAGAGTGGAAAGTCAGAGATTAATCACAAATAAAATCAGATTGTAGAAACAGATATTCTTGCCTCTTAAGTTACTCAAACTTAACTCCATAAAATAGCTGATTATCTCATGTAAGTTCACGAATGCACTCATCAAAATAAGAGAGTAAATTTTAAAGAAAACCCTACTCATTTTAGTCACAAGTCACCAAGGGGTTCTGAAGTATATGAGCTAACTCTGAATTGGATCTCAGGCATTAGAGTACACAGGACCCACTGCGCATAGTTCCCTACTGTGCCATCCACTCCTGCAGCCACTCTTGTCCCCATCCTCCTCGCATTTCTGACTGCATCACATATGTTTCACTCTCTGTTGATAGCTTTGTGTAATACTGCAGCCATGCCTCAAAATTCAGCTCACAGCTCATCTAATTTTCAAGTTTTTCTCATAACAGGAAATGTGATTCATACATATCTTCAATTACATATATCAATGTAAGACACTAAGCTGTTGCAATAGCTAGGTCTGGGTACCAAAACTTTTCCAAAATTTCAGGGTAGATTTACAGAAGAAAGGATTTAATGCCATGATTTTCCAGTGCCACTTTGTGTGTACTTCAGGAAGACCATGCCTCCAATATTGATACCCTGCCATGAGCAATCATGGAGTGTTTGTCCTCTGCAAGGAGAAGTCTGACCAGAATTTCATACTTCTCTTTACATAACAAGCC
The DNA here is from genome assembly GCF_024509145.1 of Vidua macroura. NCBI lineage: Eukaryota > Metazoa > Chordata > Aves > Passeriformes > Viduidae > Vidua > Vidua macroura. The sequence continues at coordinate 70,908,964 of NC_071571.1, forward strand.
ACCCTGCAGAGATACTAAATTTCAATATAAATGAGGCTTCATCCATACTTCAGAGGGCTGATGTTGCTGGGTCATGCTTATGGGCAATCTAACCAACAAAAGATAGTAGAAAACAGCAAACTAGAGCAACTACTTCTGAGATGACAGGGACTATTCCCATTAGTTTTAGTCAGCATGATGCAAAACAGAAACTTTCGTTACACTACATCGGGAACAGGAGTAAATATTGTAATTTTCTCTCTTAGCATCTAAAAGCAGCAATGCAGATTTTCATTCCCGTTGTGCTTTTGCAATATGAAATGACTGGTTATTTGTTGAACAAACTGGTGGGAAATTACAGAAAAAAAAAAAAAACATAGAGAGAACACAGGCACAGAATACCACATTTTTTTAGGACTTTAATTAGCAGAGGTAAAACATCTGCAAGCTGTTTCTACTGTAAAATAACTGGTTTGCATAAATGCATTGCATTAGCTAGTCAGTAGCTCAATTATTACTTTGTTGTCTTGGGTTTAAATATTGGAAGTAGAAGTGTAACTTCTACTTTAAAACAAGAAATATCTGTCAAGCAGGAAAGCTTAAGATACCTTTTAATAATATACCAGAGAGCTGCTTTATTGTGTTGCTGCTGCTGCTTCTTTTGAACTCCTAGATAATATCAGATGAGGAACATTATACTGTTGTATGCACATTTCCCTCATCACCACAGTATCTGAAAAGCTTCCAGTAGTTCATTAAGCAACATGACTAACCTCCCTCATTTGTGGCTTCTCCGCTCTCTCTCTCATCCTTTCTCCAAGGGAAGAGTTCTGTGTGCACGTGTGTGTGCTCACTGTTTTGGTGTATTGTGCTGGTTTGGTTATTCTCAATTTTAAATTTTACTATATGCATGCTACTCTGCATTTATAACAAAGGGATACATGGCTTTATCTCCCTTAACTTCTGCACTTGCTATTTGCGTGTTACTGAGCAGAGCCTGCATTCCTTGCCTTGCCTCTTTGCTTCAGCACACATTCCCTGGCTGTTCTTCCATACTCCTAAAGGACACACAGCAAGTGGATGCACAGCACAGAAAAGCAGAGGAGGAGAGTGGAAGGGTGGAAGAAAGGTCCCATGTCTTATGCAGGCCATGACATCAAAGCTGCTGACATGAACTACGACAAAAATCTCTTTCTGCTATTAAAGTGGATAGTGAGCATTTAAGAGTCCCCCATAATGGCGTCTGTGAAGTTACAAAATCTGTCTACTATGCACAAGATGGAATATATAGGGGTTTTGTTGCCATTACACAACTGTGTGGATGAAGATGACTTTTCACAATGCAGATAGGAAAAACTTCAAAAAGCTAAGCCTGACTCTTCCCCTCTATTATGCTAGCATATGCAGAGCATAACTTCACTAACTCAGCATATTAATGCACAAGAAGAGACCACATCTTGGTAGCATATGTGTAATTTTTTTAAAGCCCAGAGTGAAAGACCTTATGATAGGTAAAGTATTTAAGTTAGAGTGCTGTAAGGATTGTGGAGAGCTATTGCAATTTTTATGCATTTATCGAATTTAGTATCAAAACACTGGGGATAGTTTCAGTTCCCCCAACTGAGATTTCTGGTATCATCACCTCTCTCAATTCAAGTTCATATGCATGTCTAGCTGTAATAAGCAATATAAAAATGCCCTCAATTTCTGCATTTTTTCCCCCAGTATATGTTGAAATGGTTCAAGAAAGAGCAATATTTGTTGGGATTTTTTTGATGGTGAAAATGTGAGAAAGAAACAGAAGCTGACTCTTCAAAGTCAGTCAACAGATCAGGCCTTAGCCCACAGTGAAACTTCAGGGCTCATACACCAGTCTACTCCCAAAGCAACATAGTCACACAAAAGTCTCTGTTAACCCTAACAGAATCTACTTTAGAAAGGGAAAATTACTCTAATCTTCACTGGCGTAGATACAAAATTAACGCTTTTTTGTGTTTGTTTTTTTGGTTTTTTTTTTTTTTTTTTTTTTTTTTGTGTTTTGTTTTGTTTTGTTTTGTTTTGTTTTGTTTTGTTATTGGAGATCTAGCCCAGGATTATCTGCTGTTTGAATGCTGCCATTCAGAATGCTTGCAGGAGGAGACCCTATGCTCTTATTCAGTTGATGAACAACTGAATCTTTAATTTTGTGTAGAGGATACTTCTGGAAGATTTTACAATCCCATATTTAAAAAACAGGAAGTCGGGTAAAGGCTTGTATCCTTTAATATGAAAAAGGTTGGGAATGGAGCTAAGATGCCTAGCTGATGAGCAGAAGAATCTGCAGGATTTGCTTGCTGCCTTCAGGCATCAACGTGCCCAGAAATGACACAGAGAGACCTGTGTGTCAGCTGTCACTGCAGGGATCTCACTGAACATTAAAATACTCCCTGCATCAGGCAAATTTTTGGTGTAAAACCAGCCACTCAAAGGCCACCTCAATTTCCCTTCAGCTTACTGCTGCCAGTGAGAGCAGATGGAGATTAAAAGTAGGGGACAATTTTCCCCCTCATGGTGGCTCTCTTGCTTGGGACTCCACAAACTACAGTACAGAGGTCAACAAGTGCCACAATAAACTAGAGCTGGCTCTTTCCTAAAAGCCACCAAAGTAATTCTTACGTTTAGAAGTGTCATTTAACCCCAGCCAATGACTAAGCTACCCCAGATGATACCATCACAAGAAGAAAATCAAGAAATCACGTATTTTGAGACAAGTTTCTTAATTACTTAGAGGTTTTTAGCTAAGCCTTCTAATAATTTGGATTACTTTTCACCTTGAAATAGTTTTGCCTCTGAAATAGTCTCCTGGTCATAATTTGTTTTGTCAAATTGGCTTTTTTTTTTTGAAGAAGTCTTCTTGGTCAAAATATGTTTTATGGTTTTAAGCTGCTGCCAATTGCCTGAAAATTGAAGAGTGGGTAAAATTCAAGATAGATGTTTCTTAGGACAAATATGGAGTTTGATATGTAGCAGATATGATGGGGACTTTCACAGATTTCTTGGGACCTGAGAAAATTTTTCTTTTTTTGGAACAATAGGGACACAATTATTTTTCCCACAACATATCTCAGCCACTTACACCTTCTTTTGGTCTGCACATACTGTAGAGGGTAGGCAAATCCTGTGCTCTTATTCATGGATCAGACTTTTGCACCTAATGGAGAACAAAGCACTGCCTCCACCAAAGGGATCAGGAAAGGATGCTACAAAGATGACAGAGAAAGCGTAAGCACAACTTCTTGAGCGGGAAATGTGTGTTGTTACAAAGCAATACAATAAGGGATGCACGAACAATTGTTTTCATAAATAAGGAGGAAGAGAAAGGCCCAAAGTAATCTGAGGTTTCTTGTGGGTCATTTCTTCTTCTTAAAAAATAAAGAGTAAATTACATATTGTTCAGACATTTGCTGGCTTTAGCTTAAAGGGCCTGCATGCAGAGTATTCACACTGGGATTCTGCTCTTTTCTCTCAATAACATTATTTCAACTATTGAGTCGTGTTGCCACTGGGAAAATATGAACATTTCAACAAAGAAAAATAAATTGTATTTGTGTTCTCACTTCAACTTCCAGATTCTTGGTGGAGAGGAGCCAGGACGGTGTTTCAAGGTGCTATCTCCTACAGCTACACAGAACAGATAGGACAGAGCTAGGCTGGGACCCTGCAGCTAAATGCAAACACATATAAGTCTTGTATCAGAGTAAGGCTCTTTCCTCCCTTTACCCTCTCTACTTTGTGTACCTTAGATTTCAGAATAAGGACATTTAAACACAGCAGCTAGGAGGGAGCCGTGGGACATTGTTGTTTTGGTTTTTTATAAGTTTTAAAGTTAATTTAAAATTTTATTATATTTTTTAATATTTATATATTTTATTGGAGTTTTTATATACTGTTTATGTAAATAATGATTGTTTTACATTCTTCTTTGTAGACAGAAAAAATTAATAGACTGTTAGTTTAACCAGTGTAGTTAGAAAAGTAACAATTTCACGCTCCAATCCACTGTCACTTTTAAAATTCTATATATTACTAAGTCAGAAATAAAACTTCCTCTTTTCCTTCTTTTACATCTTAAATAAATACGTGAGTTATTTCGTGTCGTACTGCAACAGCACATTTGGCTCATGCATTGCACCGTGTGCTGCTGCAGTTTGGACACTGTCAGGAAAAGCAAGGTTTGCTTCTCTCCTTTGCCACCTGCAACCTCAGAAAAACCTCTCCACCATTCTCAGATGTAGCTTTCCCCCAGTGCAACAGGATTAGTCCCCTCTTCCTGGGATACAGCTGTATACCAAGGGCTCCATGATGGCCTGACACTAATACTTCAAGACCGTGGAAATGAGGGGGCTCCACAATTTGCTCCTGCGCATTTGGTGTCATTGGGCCCTGCCACTCTGCCAGCTTCTGCAAGATGTGCACAACCACGACATTTGTAATCACAACCCTAGTGCATGTCCACACAAACTATTCACAAGAGCTAGTTAAATAAAACATGGCATTTGCTGGCTGTAAGCAGTGGAGAGAGGGAGGGTGTGAAACATGAGTCTAATCTGAACTGGGGAGCTGGGGTGAAGGGGGTTACAATCCACATTTACAGAACACTTTTTGAATACCAAAAGCTTTCCTCTTTATAATACAAAAACTTCGTTCACTTTAGTTCACTCACCATGAATAACGAACTGGGGAATTAAAAGCTTTAAACCTGTTAAAGAAGGAATATTAATTTAAGTATAAATATAGCTGAAATAATCCAGACAGTTTTATGACCTTACACCCCCAAATGAAGGTGAAATGCAGAATTCTTTCCCCAGGAATAGTGGTAAACACAGCTAACAGATGGAAGAGCTGAATGGAAATTTCAATAAAGTAGGCCACAAAGAAGCATTTGTAAGTGCAGGGGTGCTCACTTAAAAAAAAGGGAAAAAAAAAAAGAAGGCTAAAAAATGGAACTTTGTTTTATTTTGATAGAGTGCCAAAACAGTACTGCATTCCTTAAAGAGCAGAATAAAGGAACGAGTTAGACTGGCCTTCTCAACACCTCAGCAAAAGCCCCCATGGGTCTCATTTTGCTAGGATGACTATTTATATGACAGGTAAGGGAATAATTTTGTTGGATTCAGTTACACTAGGCCTCCCTGACCCCTGGGTCAAAAGAGCAAATGCAAAAGTGACAATGTGGATAATTGCCTGTTTAGGATAATGGAATACTGATTGAGGGTCAATTATTATAACACCTGAAAGATAAATGAGCTGATGTGAAAGGTTCAGCAGAGGTAGCAAACAAGAACTGTCTGCATGCACCATGCCATGGCTAATAATGCAGAGTGCAGACTGCTGCATTTGATAGTAGGGAAGCACATTTCCTGAGCTGAACGACTAGAGCCGAGCAGTTTCCAAGCCCTAAAATATTTTAGTTTGTAAAATGTGCCATAAAATAGAAATTCAGCACCACTGCCCAAAGCTGCAGAATTAAGTTAATATTATTTAACATGCTACACAATTAATTTCCATTATAACCCTTGTCTGTGCCACACATCTCAGAGTTATTCTTTCTTCTGTCTCCTGAGTGAATTCTCTTCCATTGCCACACAATTAAAGAAAATCAGGTTTGACATTTGTATTTCTAAATCCAACCAAAGGGGAAACACCATTCAGGCCACTACTACAGTGAGCCACTGTGGTTCATAGAATATTTAAGAAACTGAATTTTGTCAATAAAATACTTTGAAACTTCTGTGCCTGTGACTGTCTTGGTTGTGCTGTTGTGCATTGCTTTTGCATGGTATGACTCTTGTAATGCTTGTTCCTCACTTTGGTCTTCTTCCTGTTTCCTGTGTCTCACAAAAAGCAAAGACCCTTCTTTCCTCCTCTACACATCATGATGGTATAGGGTTTAGGCTGGAAAAAAAGCATCTTCAAGCACAGCTGACCCCTCTTTAGGGTTACAGTCCAATTAGAAGTCAGTCACAATTCTCTCCAGTGATTGTTTTGTTTGGAGAAAAGGAGGCTAAGAGGAGACTTTCACTCTCTACAACTACCTGAAAAGAGGTGGTGGCAACGTGAGGGTCAATCTCTTCTCCCAGGCTACAAGTGACAGGATGAGAGGAAATGGCCAGCTAAGGTTCAGGTCGGATATTAGGAAAAATTTCTTCACTGAAAGAGTGGTTAAGCATTGGAACATGTTTATTGTGGAAGTGGTGGAGTCACCATCCCTGGAAGTGTTAAAAAAATGGGTAGATGTGGCACTTTGCAGTATGGTTTAGTGGGCATGGTGTTAGTTATTAGGTTGAAGGTTGGACTTGATCATCTTGGAAATAATTTCCAAAATTAATGGTTTGAGTAAGCAGACAGCAAGTGTCCAGACACCTAGAAAGCCCACCTTGGTATGCAGAAGGCGTTTCCAGATCATTTGAAATGTCCATCTTCTCATAGCATGAGATGAATGAGCAATAAGAAACACATCTCTATGAACAGCAGAGCTCTGATAAAATGCTCTCAATGTAAATATTCATGTCTCAAAAGTATGCCACAGCAAAAAGTGTTATTTGGAAAATATTTCACTCAAGTGAGATGAAAAGGACTCGAGATCTGCTGCAATAAACCCACAACTCAATGTAATCTTGTCCCAGTACTCTTCCATAGTGGCATGAGAGGACTGTGCCTGCTTTTTCTCCTCAGCCTCTGTGTGAACAGGGATCTTGGAAAGAGCAGGAATGAGTATGTCTAGATCTCTGTGGCACTGTCAATAGAATACATTAGAATAAAACAGGCTGCCAAGAAAGTGAATATATGAAACTATAGCACCTTCAAGGGGACTCGAAGGTGACCACTGCATGAGTACAGAGACAGGGACATTGCCCAGTTTGGCTGCAACAGTGCTGCCCTGTACCTTTCTGTTAGATGTGATTATTCCGTTGTTACATGAATGTTAATCTTCCAAACTCATAATCCTGCATTTTTGCACAAATCTGTCTTTTAAAAAAATTCCATCTGTAAAGACTATAATGCAGTAGCAAATTAATTTCTCACTCCATCTCTCCAACTGGCATATCATACTCTTATATTTCATTTATACTCATCATGTAAGCTGGGAAAAGATAAATGACGAGATCTTGAGAGGAATTCCCAGTTGATTCTCATCTCTGTTTTATTTGATGGGAATATCACTACCACTTCAACATCGTCAGCTACAGAAAGAGTAATTTTGATGCCAAGCCAGAGTTTCAAATCCACAATGAAACTTCCTTTTCTATAAGGTAAAGGACTAGAACTAATCAACTTCATAACAAGCCAAGTGTCCTCGGAAACACCCCCTAGTAGGAACAACAAGTATGGAGAGTAAGTCACATGACTTTGGGTAAGAAAACAAAACAAAAAAATCCCAACCCTGGGCTACCGATCAAACACTGTCTCACAGTGACTAATTTCTGACTAGAACCCTACTGCTTCAGTTTTCCTTTCCCTCAGACAAGATGAATCATTGCATGCAGGCTGACAGAAACAGAAGGCATCCTTTTCCTTCAGCTGCCAAACCCCTCATGATTTTCCTGTATGACAAAAGTCCATCCGGCAGTGATGAGAAATTTCTGAAAGTAATTGAAGTCTTCAAAGTTTAAAAGATTATTGAAATCTCTTCTACTGTGGGGATAAGCTAGCTCTTATTTCAAATATGATGTATTTTCTATTCCACTGCATTCAGCTTCTGCAGAGAGCATACCCCTCAAATGTTCCGCAGTTTAGAAATGTCTCTCATTTTACTCTCAAAGCTATTTATCTTCCTTGAAAATTTCCTGCCTCTGTGCTTTTGTTATTTAAAAGTCCTTGTTGCAGTAAAATCAAAACAAACCCAAACCTCTACAAGCTGAGCTTATAGAAAGAGACAGACAGTTAAGGAAATAAATCCCATTATGTTTCCAGTTCCAATGAAACATGGTGCTTTTTGTCTTTTAGTCCCACACTTGGGTGCTGGCACACTGAGAGGCATTTAGCAAAGAGATACAGTGCAAATTTCATGGAGACCCAAAAGGACAAGGCAAGGCCCCTTCTTCCTTCCCACCTATGTATGGGGCACTCATGTTGCTACTTAGGCTATCCTAATAAAGCTTCCACTAACAAAACTTGTTCCTGAAGAGAATTGTGAAGAACCATGCTGGATATTTCAAATTTTCATAAACTGTGCTAACTGATAAACATGGGCCTGAATTCTCAGAAATTACAGTAATTGATTACTACACCAAAATAGCACAGATCCCTGTGGAAAGCACCATTATGTTTTGTTCTGTAAAAGTCCCACAGGGGATTCTTGTTCTGAGGCTACTTGTCCAACATAATCAAGTTTCCAAGAGCAGCTCTGCATGACTACTGTGTAACATCCACCAGGTAAAACTGGAAAGTGACAGTTACAATTACCTCTCTCTCTTGAAAGAAATGCTACTGCTGAATGACTAGAGAACCAGTGTGAAGCCAACTGATTCATTAGCCCAACTCCACAAATTACAAAGCAAACTTCCCTGCAATAGTGAGAGAAATAGCTTAGCCCCAAAAGAGACCAACAGTGATTTTGCACAGTATGAGAGAGCTGGCGGTGATCTGATTTGGTGCTGCTCCCTTTTAAATAGCCATTCTACCTCCCAGCCTGCTCTAAAAGGCCACTGTCCTGGAGAAACAGGATGTGCAGGTAGTTTGCAAAACTATAAATGTCAATGATTCTCTCAGAGCTAATACCTGATTCCCCTCTTTATGTTTTGGGAATGTTAGATTCTGCCTTCTTATTTCTCAGTTACTATGTTGACTTAAGGGGGATGTTCCTTATGCCAAGGGCCTCTGCAACAGGGATCTGGGGCCACGGGAGCTGCCTCTGGGTGTCGGCATTTTGGCTGATGTTGATTCTTTGACCAACAGCTCCTTTGCATGGTACTGATGTTACAAATGAGCCACTGACTATTGTCAGTCTGCTTGCACCGCACAAGCCTCATCAACCTGAGCAAGCTTGGACCTCTGGGCTCTTTGCTTCTTAACAGATGGTCACAAGTTCCCTTCCATAGGAGGAAATCTCATCTAGTCCAAATGCCGAAAACCTTTTCCATGTTATCAGGGGAAAAAAACAAAACCCTGAAGGTGTCTTTAAAGAGATTCAATAGAGGAAAAAGCCCTCCAGAGCAAAGGAAAGGAAATGTGGAGTGACAGCAAACTAGAAACCTAATGTATGGACAGGTAAGGAAGCAAATGAACCCTTGAGTGTTTTGAATGGAGAAGAACACCTGCCCTTTAATTAAGAATGAAAGATGAACACGACTTGTTGTATACAAGATACAGCTCAAGTGAGTAACTTTGGAAGAAGTTGATAGCAAAGACCTCTTTGGTAACAGCCAATGTAACTAAGGCAGACCAAGTGCTGAAAAAAACAGCAGGAAGAAACACCAGATGTTTTGCAAAACATAAATAAATTCCTTACATTATCCTATCTTCAGCTAACTTACATTGCTTGAAAGATGGGAATAAATCAAAATCAAGCAGATCTGTATCAATAAAGAAATTGAAAAATGTACTCTGTAAGATGATGACATTCTGAAGATCACTCATGAGAATGTCACTCACTAGATGCAACTTCAAGTAGCTTCAAATTTTGGGGTTTGATGAGTATACTGCAAAAGACAATTGATTAGTGTATTTTTAGAGAAGACTTTGCAGAATTATAGAAAAGTGAAAGGGGCTTTTTTTCTTTGGTAGTAGGTTGGGAAAATTCCTTCCCAATAATTATTTTGATGCTGTTTGGCTTCATTGTAATAGTAATGGTGGCAGGAGCTTGGGGTTTTTGCTTGGATGTTTTATTATGTTCTTTGTTTTTTTTCATTTCTTAATTGAGTTGTCTCACTTTCATTTCAGTGAACAGAAACATCCTTCAATGTTAAAGTCAAAAAGGACATTCCAGTAATTAACTTGAGCTCCAAAGTAAGCTTACTGGAAGGAACCTAGAAGAAGAAGCTAAAAGCTGATCAGATTATGTAAAAGAAAATGAAAAATCATGGTTGAAAACCTTTTTTTTCTCTCATTTTTGTCACTGATGATTTTTCTCCTGGAATTAACAGTTTTTCAAGCAGCATCAATGTTATTGAAGACATAGCTGAAGCTTCACAATCTGTGTGATTAAAAACAAACTTACAAGCAGATTCCTAAACAAAAAACATGCTGTATTTATTAGAAAGGACTGAAGTCAAAGCAGCATCCAGACTGTTTTTAGAATCACTACCAATATTCTACACTTTTGTCTTTTTCTTTGTGAACAGTTTGATGCTGTTGTTGTGCTTAACTAACAAAACCATGATAATAATGACAGAGAACAGATACGTGACTGACTCAAATGATTCTCAAAGACACCCTCCCATCCCTTATGTGAAACCAAAACACCAACTGCAGGCTGCATTCCACCGTAAGAATTATCAGTTGACACCACTGCAAATGTGCGCCAACAGCTCTCTAAGTCGTCATCATAAAAAACCCAGATATGTTAATAAAGAGAGACGTCTGGAACAGCATCCCAATTTAGCTGGGCCACTGCACCTTACTATCTGTCATCACTACTGTTCCCAGGCTTGTTTTACATGAGAGATTTCCCTTCTCATTCTGAGTCTTAAAACTATAGACTCCACACCCTCATACCTCTCTGTCTTCTTCCCAGCCTGCCTTCTGTGATCCTTGCATCAATGAGGAACCCAGAAGGCAGGATGGACAAGTCTGACCTAGAAAGGAGGGTTTGTCTTGCTGTTGTTGAGAGATGTCAAGAAAATAAACTTGAATGCTGCAGAAGGGAACTCTTGAAACCAAATTTTCAGTTGTTTTGTGACATCTTAGGGGTTTAGGGGCTGTGGTGATGAGGAGAGGAAGAAGGAAGGAGCATGAAACATCACATTTCAGAGGAAGAACTAAAATGAACATCAATAGGCAAACCCCCTGATTAAATGGAGACTTACAAGAAGGAATGTTAATTAACAGTTATAGTGAGCGCTTGAGACTTTCAAGTTTTTAATGTACAGTTTACAAATAAGACATCTTTCCTGTCTTCTCCATAAGGTTAATATTCAGAATTTTAATGTTAAAATTCTGTTAATAACAGAATTTTAAAAAGTTGATGACCTGCTCCTGCTGGGATGTGCCATGCAAATTCTGAGAATGCTCAGGAGAGGGGAAAAATTGATTAGTAACAAAATGACAGCAATAGAAAAACCTTCTGAAGGACAGGCTTAAGTTTTCACTGAGAAAAGATCAGGGCTGTTTTTGTCTATCTTTTTCAAAACAGTATCTTTAAATGGTTTCTATAATAAATAGGATATTGTAACATCTGAGATGTGGCTAGTACAGGATCTCCATTAAAATATCTAAAATGGACAGGAAGCTTGAAAAATCCCCATGTGTACCCCAGCCATGCCAGGAGCCATTTTAAAACCAGCATGCCAAGAGGGACCGAGGTAGGCAGCGACATACTAATTTATACTTCACATGTAGCTTAATCTTCCATACCCAAAAATGGATCTTCAGTTTTCCTCTAGGGGTAAAAATATTTATGCAAACAATAGTCATTCACTTCAACAGGTCTGTATCGATCCCTTTCTTTATTTACAGAGAAATAAACTGCTTGCTGTTTAGATAACATTCTCTTCAGGGCAGGCATAGCTTATCGGAGCTGCCTGCTGCGAGCCTGGTCCAGGCTGCAAACAATACACTTTTAGCAACTCTACTGCCTTGAAATCTGACAACATAAAGCAAAGCACAAATGACTTTCCGAGACTTCCTTCAACTTTTCTTTCTGCAACTTTACTCAGCATAGCTGCGAGAGACTTGGCCCATTTATAACAAAAGTGAGACAGATTGAAAGTATGTGCGTGTCAACTGGCTCCTGCAGGGAAAATCCTGGCCATGGGCTGGGCATCCTGTCTCGGAATTTAACTAGCCTCTCACTGAGGTGTGACATATTCTTTCAATGGACTTTTAATCCATTCATTTAATAAAACACACAGAGATAAAACCAGCAGAAACCTGGAGCAAGAAACCTGTATTTTGTGCCACTCTGGTCTTTCATCACTTTCCATTCACTCACCTCTAACTCACTCTCTCCTGCAGAATTAACTCCATCACGGTGACCAAGTTCAGTGAACTCTCGGGGCAGACAAAACAGCTTTGCTCAGTTGTTCTGTATTTGTCTGTACATGAAAACCTGCTGATGTGGTCAGCCTGCCCTGGAGGAGCTGCCCTCCATGCCTGCCCCCGTATGGCAGGAATGGTAGGCAGCACCAAGGCAGCGGCAGTGTCCCACCTCCAGCAGCTCCAGATGCCACCAGCCACTGGGAACATGTCATGGATCAACTCCATGCTATGTGAACTGTCTGGTGTGCCTGTCTTTGTTTTGTACCATGATCTGAGCCAGGTTGGCAGCTTTAATTATCATTTTCCCTTCCAGCTGGCCTATATCCCCTGATGTTTGAGGCATCATTCTGGAGTAGTCTCCAGGTTCTGAGAAGCCAAACTCTCTCCATGGTTGAGACCTCTGCAAGGTGTCTTAGAAAAAAAATCCTGGGTTGAAATTCTGGCAGGGCAATGAAGAAGAAGTTGGCCAGGTGTTAAATTTAAAAAACCCAACCAAACAAAAACAACAACAGCAGCAACAACAAAAAAGCCCATGAAATAAAACAAAACAAAACAAGACAAAACAAACCTAAAAAAAACCAAAACAAAAAACCCCACAATACAAACCAAAACCAAAACCAACCCCTCCCCCAAAATAAAACAAAACAAAAAACCCAAAAAACAACAACAAAATATCCCCACCCCCTTTTCTTTTAGAGAAATTCATCTCAAAAGCCCTTGGAGGTCCTGCAACAAAAGGCTCTGCTTCAGGGCAAGGGCAGACACTCTGTAGAGCTCTCGTCTCTGCTTTGATAAACAGCCTGGTCTTTGCACCTCCTGTACAAGACTAATAAACTCTATAAAATATCAAAATCACTATTACCAGGGGATGCATCAATAATCCAGAAATTTTACTGTTGGCTGTGTAGTGGCTTGGTGTTTCTGACCCACTGCCTTCAAGATTATAATCCTTTCACTGAATGAGACACAATTAAAAATAATATAATATTTCAAAGGACTAAGTGCTCCCATATGGAGATCAGTTCTTCAAGTGTTATAATTTGCCAACTCTTAATATACTGGAATTGTTTTAATGAAATATCCTGTGCTATTATGTAAGTACAGTATTGTTTCCATTCACACTTCTGTTCTACACAACTATTCCAGATGTTCTACCCACCAGCTTGAGATGGGAAAAAAAAGCATTCATATTTAAATATGTATGGGTATACATAAACATATATGTGCATAAAAATCAACTTAATAAAATAAAACCTAAAATTAAATGGTTTTGCATTTGAAAGAAGTTCTCTGGGCATGTCTTAATCTTCTTTTAACAAACCTGCTATCATATAATTCAAACCCTTAAATTTTCACAATCCTAAATTGTAATAAAAACAAGAATAAAATTTTACTAGAAGGTCAGAAACTGTCAAGTATTAGCAAAAGAAAATACAGAGATGCAGAAGCAGGAGAAAGGTCAAGTGCTTCTGAAAATATTCAGGTACTGTACCTCCAAGTATATTGCAGCAGTAGGTGACTGGTTACTGCTGTTTTATTTAATAAGACTTCACATAAATTCCAGCTGCTAACCATGTGATAAGTCCATCTCAGAACAGAAGGGCTTCTATTCTCCTGCCACACTGTGATCCAGACTTCCACCCACCTCACTGGGAATTACAGTCGTACTGAGGTCTGATCCCATGGACCGTTTTCCTGTGTTCACATTTGATTATAATGTGTGAGCTGTGTGAATGAACAATCTTAGGATTTAAGGAAAAAACCACCTCATTTTATGTAACCCTATATGGTTATGGTATGGTATGGTATGGTAATAATTCTGGGGCTTGACTGCACAGCAATTTTCTCAGTTCTTTAATGCAGTGATGGCACTTCTTTAAAACAAAGAGGGGAAAAAGGGAAAGAAAATGCACACAGGAAGAAGAAGGAGATTAAAAGATTATTCATAATTTCTGACTTTTTCTCCTCTTGCTCCTTCCCTCACTCTCTTTTTTCACTGTATTCCATCTATCCTGCTGCTTAATACATAACTCTTCAATCTGTATTAAGCATTCGGTACTTTGCAAAATGCTGAGGGCCCTAAACTTTCAGCTTTTTCTGCCAATTTTACAAATTGACTGTTCTGTAACTCCTATGGCAGGTGGTGGTAGGTTCTGTCATCCAAACAAGCATTTTCCTGTGCAAGGAGGAGGAGGAGGAGGAGGAGGAGGAGGAGGAGGAGGAGGGGAAGAAGAAGGACTGGAAGATCCACACGGGACATTCCTGTCCAGTTCTGACACTATATGACTGATGGCTACATCAACTAAACAGGAATGAGGAATAAGAAACAATGCAGATGCTGACTGATTAGCAAAAAATTGCTACTTTTTTTGCCCTAAAAAAGGGTACTTTTATTTTTGTCTCTTCAGTGGTCTGTTTTCCTTCTTCTATGTGTAGTTTTTGTACTCTTTGATAGTTGGAAATAAAATATTTACAGCTGGGAAAATAAGGAGATACTTCCTGTTTTATAGTGGAGGTTTTGGAAGATAAAAGTAGTAATGTAGCTTTAGTTACATTTTTCCCCATAAAAATTGTACGTAAAAAAAGGACAAATCTGATGACAGAAGAACTATTATTTAAAATATTTAATTGTGAAAAATTTGAAATTAAATACTTACTATTAGTGGATGCTTCTTTCAGAACAAAGTAAAAGTATAAAATAAATGCCACATTTCGTTTTACTCCTAACAAGTGGACAGACAGTGCTGTATATGAAAGTGCTATGTAGTGTTTTTTGACTTTAACATTTTTAATCTCTTTGCAATGTTTCTTTTAAAGGAAAACTTAATTATTTCTCACACAGTCTATAAGCCTTCCTCTGGAGACCTACATGAAATATCTGTAACACAAGCTGAAACTACATTTAATAATATCCACAGTGTGAAATTCACTCTTTAAAAAGTAAAAACTTGGGAATCATTGCAGCTTTAAGTGTTTAAAAAAACCCATGTGTATTAATGGCAGGCTTTTAAAAACATTGGAAGTGCAACTTGTCAAGAAAGACTGCGACAGCCTGGGAAGGTGGGGAAGACACTCGTGACCAGTGACCATAAGGTCACAAAGAAATCCAGACCTGGAGATTCATCTGAAGCTAGTTAAATGAAGCACACTAAACTAAACCAGGCATGAACTAAACCATCAAAAACACTCTTCCCAGCTATTTGCATAAAATAAAATAAAACAAAACAAAACAAAAATAAAATAAAACCCAGGTGCTGTTTCAAATTAATTTTTCTCTGCTGCAAGTTGAGTTAAGCTCCAGCTGCAGCCCTTCAGCCTCTGGAGTCAGCAGCCAGGGAACACAGTTTTCACTCAGGTGCAGCCTCCACTCAATGCTCTCAGCATCTCTGAGCATGGGACATTTTTGTCAGGCACTTTTTGCATTTTTTTCCAGGGTCTGCATAGTGAGCAACTGCAGACCATGCAGTGACCTGGCACAGAGTCATGCAGGGAAAGGGTGGGAAAACTGAAGGAGGCTTGCTGAAAGGGTGACCACAGTAGTTTGGGATGATTATACAAACGACTCTGCATCTTTTGATGTTTCCTCTTTTCTAATAATAAGATGGTCATCTGCACGCTTTGCATTCTGAGAAATGCTGCTTCATTTCTCTCCCATAAAAAATGGTCTGTTTCCTCTCAGTGAACAAATTAGAGGAAGAGACCCACGATAATTTACAGTATATTAGACAGTTATTACTGTGCAATGATATAAAATGGTGATTATGCTAAGTGAGAACTTTGGTAAAATTCATATACTGGAAACAGAAGAGTAAACTGAGGTTTGATATTACATGTCTGAACCCAAACCATCCAGGGCAACACATATAAATTCCAAATCCCAATCACCTTACTCATTCATTCAGTTTCATCATGATTATTCCAGCACTGACAGTGTGTTCAGGCCATAAGAAACAAAGAGGACGAGAAATTAAAAGGCTGGCTTCTGTGACTGTGACAGGCAGCATTTGGCCTCCTGTGCCAGTGCATCATAGGAAGACTGTGGGTCTTGCTATCATAGCCTTTGCATGCACTGAATGTTTCTTAGTATGGCTTAGAACAGGAAAATAGGAGAGATAACTTGTTAGCTCCTGCTTACTACCAAAACATGAGAGGCAAAGCTCTGTTAAATGGGACCTGCTTCACAGAGCTGATAAAATTCAAGAGTTCAACAGTGTCATAGCCTGGCATCCACATTAAACTTTATTTTTTATTAGTTAATGCATGTGCTACACTTTAATGGATGCTAATGTAAATAGATGTGCTTATTATAACTTTAGTGCACTCACAACAGCTTAATAAAGCATTTTTATTGTCATCATTTATTGCCACATTCTTTTCGCACTTAGAATGGTACAAGTCCAAAATAGCCCCCTAGAAGTCATGGGTTTACCTAGGTGTAAATCTGTGGTTACTTTAGATGTTTATTGGCCTGAAAGGAGACCCTGGCTCATAGAATCTAAATATCACTTTGATTTAAGCACTGCTGAGTTTAAGCAGACTGTAACCAGATACTGAAGAATCACTCTAGCTCAGAAGGAGAGGAGTAATGATTTTAAGTAGGGAAAAACTCTATTCCTTTATATACCTATTTTTAAAAATTAGTTTTAAATAAGATGTCTTGCTTTGACTATGAAATAGCTATAAAAGAAAATTAACTTTGACAAGGTTATCAAATCATTTGGCATCAGCTTGCAGCTCCTTAGTGCCTTTTACTTACTTTACCCTTGAGAAAGCAGAGTCTGCCACAGACCCTTTTCTCCTCCTCATTTTTCAGATCAACTGTTAATATTAATAGCCCAATACCTTGAGAAAAATGAGATTTTTCATCCCAGGAAGGCTTTGTACACAAGAATACGTAATGAAAGATTTGGGACCACACAAAGCACTGCTGAAATGCAACTGTGCCTTAAATGAGCACAGCCAGGTTTAAGAGGGCAAAATTGATGTCAGAGGGCATGTTATGACCTGAAGAGAGAAATAAGGGGACCTCTCAGATGCATAGGGAAGACCAACAGAAGAGCATAAAGCACGGGAGGTCACATACAACTCCTACGCCTACTACATGCTGCAGAAACAAAACCGACCTGACATTTTACAAAAAGTCATCAGGCTGTGAACACTCAAAAATTCTATTTAAACATCACAGAAAATAACAACAACAACAACAACAACAACAAATAAGCAACTCTAGGAATGCTGTTCCCCTGAGCCAGAGCTGGTGTGCTGATTAAGAAGGAATTGGTAGCAGAAGATCAGATGCTACAGAAGATGGCACCTAGCTGAATGCAGCTGACGACAGATGCACACGAGAGACCTGAGAGAACATGCACTCGGACTGGCAATGTTCTCAATATATGGGGACATGGGTTCTGGAACAAATCACCCCAGCACAAATAAGGGCATGGCTTCATGACCTGCCAGTGGCACCCTGGCAACAGCAGACACACAAAGCCACACAGAAAACACAATGTTGCAGTTATCACAATAAAAAACACCTACATGGAGGCATTTACCACAGAGCAGCTGAAATGCCGTGGGTATATTCTGGTAATGCACTCTATATTCAAGACTGGTGCTTTCCACAAACAGTTTTTCCTTGTGTCAGCAAGCTCAGACAAGAAAACACGTTTTCACTCAAACCAGTCAGGGGTGCTTCTTGCTTTTTTTTCATCCAAGCTCGCTCTATTTAATAGGTCTTCCTTACAAGACTTCACTATGACTCAAAATTTTTGAGAGAAGTTTTCTGAAGTAAAAAGATGAGCAGGTGTCTGGTTTTCACTGACTACCACCAGCACCTGGCTCCGACGTGTGCTGTTGAACATCTCCCCAAACTGGCTTTGTAAGTGCCTGTGGGAAGGAGGCTGGAGAACAGGCAATCCAGCTGGCACCTGCTGCAGCCAATATGCCCACAGAGCTGTGTGAAACTTTTTCAGTGAACTCCCAAATATCCTATGGATTTCAGCTTCATTAAAAATATGAATTTCAAGCCAAGCTTGCCAAAATGTCTGCAGAGATCCACATATCTTTTTGCAGACTTAGCTGAAATTATGACTTCAGGTAAAAGCCACAAGAAAAATACGTGGTTGCTGTTTCTTCCCAAAGCCAGGCAACTGCTGGCAGTTTGGCACCAAACTCACAAGCCCAACAGAAAGTGTAAGACAGGAAAAGTAAATGAAGGAATATTTCCTATCAGCCTCTGCAGGCCAGAGCTGCATATTGTTACATGCCTAGGAACACCAATTTGAAAGGTGGGGAAATAATGAAATATAAAAGAAAGACAGGAAGCTGAGGCGAGAATCTTCTGATGTGCTAATTAATTCTTGATTCATTCTTCCGCTGTAGGCGAATAAGAAACTGTTAGAAAATTGCACAAATGTTTGTGCAAGCTGTGGGCCCAAATTCTGGTTTCTGTTAATCAGGCAGAAATCATTTATGCTGACTGTGGCAGAAATAAATTATTCAAAGTGACGTAAGCCCATGAGGCACAAACATGCCTTACCCCTGACAGAAAAGAACACAGCCTTTTTTTGGCTATTTTTTTAAAGTTTAGAATCCTGAATTTGAATTAAATCAAAACAATGGGGGGGAAAAGCTTGTTTTCAAGAACACCCTCATCAGATTAATCTTTAAAGCAAGCTAACACTGTAACCAGACTGAACCTAACCTTCCCTCTCAGCTTTTTTTCCAAAGGTAATGCAGGAATATTGGACAGAGAGAGAATGTAGCAAATCCTCCAATTCTTTGAGCAGAGCAGCTTTGGGAGCTATACTCAGACCCTTTTCTTCTTGGTGGACTGGGGCTGCACATCTCATCAAAGCACTCACTTTGATTACAAGGTCTTATCATCCCCCTGCAGTCATTCATCTGTCAACAACACAGAAGGTCACACCTCTCATCTGTCAGTAAGTGATGACACTGAGGATTTCTCCAAATGAGCGATCTCCAGTCCCAGATGGAAACAGCAGCCCAGCGTGGCTTTGAACAGGCTGGTTTACTTGCATTTCCTGTGCTGCCCCACCAGCTTCTCACTCTCGGAATGCCAGCACCCTGGCTTGAAGCAGTTCTGAATTCAAGTCTAGACCTACCACTGACAGCATGACTTGAAAACTGCCCCAGCCTCAGTGTACATTGCAACTACACATGCAAATGGTCTGTTTGGCAGGGTACCTAAATGCCACTATCCCACAGCACAATAAAAAAACCTAAGGTGAGAAAGTTGTATTGATTCCTCACTCTCACACCTACACGTGTCTTTTGTGGCCGTAGCTATTGAAGGTCTGCCTCTTCAAGGAAATACTTTGTGCCTGAAACCTGTACTGCCTAAGAGGAACATTTTGTTTCCTCAAAGCTTAGTTACTCCCACACAAAGCTACAAACATTCCCTAAGCCTTTGGAAATCCCAGCCTTGGCTTGGCTTTGTAGGGACATTCTTGAGAAGGCTGCCATTAAAATGGAGCACTCCCTTTTCAGAGACCCAAGCTGGGGCCTA
This sequence comes from Vidua macroura, assembly GCF_024509145.1. Lineage (NCBI taxonomy): Eukaryota > Metazoa > Chordata > Aves > Passeriformes > Viduidae > Vidua > Vidua macroura. The sequence goes on from NC_071571.1 coordinate 70,928,648, forward strand.
GAGACACACAGATCTCTGTGGCCAGGTGAAGAACTGAATATGACCTCTACATTTCACACTACATAAGCACAGCTCTCACTCCACAGTACCATCTTGCTCAGAATATAAAGAAAACACATGCCATTTATTCACAGATTTTGCTCTAATAATTTCCCAGAAGCACACTTTGCCCTAGGCACAACATAATACATTTTTTTTCCCGCAAAGAGTCAGATGTGAGCTGAATCACTGAAGATATCTTCAGAATTGCTTACTTTAAAAATACTTCTTTTAACACCGTCACATGCTTTCAAGACCAATTTTAGGGATGCTTCCTGAAACCAATTTAAACAGCAAAAGCAAATTGGTGTGATGTCCATCACTTTCAAGATGAAAAACAGGTTTGCCAGATATGAAGCCACGTAACACAGAAGTCTCTTGCATTTAATAATTTTAGAAGCATGCATGTTTACTGAATCACACCTACATAGAATTGAGCTGCAGAAAGAAAAGATACCCTTTTTTCACCTCCCATCTATCTCATAAATAGGAAAAAAACTGACCAAATCCACAATCAAATAACTGAAACTACTGAAGCTAAACCCTCAAACCCCACAGATTCCACCAAGAACAACCTAACTTTGAGTAATTTTTTCCCCATGGTTCAGTAGGGAGAATTCAACAAAATGTTCTGGTTTTCTTCCATGTGTGGGCAGTAAGGAGAAACTTCTATCTAGGTTGCATTCCTTTCTGCTACTTACATGATTCCTCCTTGATGCCGTTTGCACAAAATACAAAAGCGGTTGCAATGAGAGATTCCTTCACAAAAATGGTGCTGCAGTGCTGTCTTTAAAAAAAATGAAAAGCTTACCAAAAAACTGAGAAAGAATGACAGCACCCCGGGAATCCAGAAAACACTTACAGAATTTTGCACACTGTATATACAGGTACCTTTGCTTAACCAGCTGATCCCTCATTTCAAATAACTTCCTCTAGTCAAAACAGTTGCAACACCTCCTCCACTGACCAGAAAGAAGGATGCAAAACATCATTCCACCAAGCCTTACCTCCTTGTCATCTGTTTATTATAGGATATAATTAGCCCTTGTGTGCACATCAAAAGGGTAGCATGCACATAAGACGGCAAAAGTCAGAAAAAAGGAATGACCTTATTTTTAAAAGAGCGGGGGACAACCTAAACAGCTCAAATGAAGACAATATGTAAAATCACTTTTGGAGCACCTCTGGAATTTTTGAGACAACCAAGACCTGCACAGAACCCTTCAACAGCTAAGGAATTTTCTTCATCTCATGATTCATCTCTTTTTTTACTCCACCATCTTCCTTACCAGGAAGCCTGTTTCACTTTTAAAACTCCTGTTGTCCCAATAAACAGCTTTCTGTTTACATACCATATGCCTCAAAACATTTTCTTATGACATGAAAAAAAATTACCAACAGAAAAAAATACTCTCTCCTATATCCATTTGCTTCTGAGATATTTCATCTTAATCTTTGTAATGGTTCTTTTCTAATCCAAAACCCTTGAGGCATTTTAGAAGGTAAATGAGTGATTAGAGGCATTCCTGATGTAATTTATACACTTTGTAAATTCTAATTGTTCTGAGCCAAAGATTTGTTTTTTCCTTTAGTGCCAAGTTTAGTAGGATTCAAGCTGTACAGCAAGATGCATCCAATAGGTCAGACTTTAACAGATTCTTGCCTATCTGTGTGTGTGTGTGTGCTTCTTAATTCAAAATATAGACATTTGAGTGGTTGGGGAAAAAAAGAATATTTTCAATTACTAACTGAAAAATGCTTTTCATCAAAATGGAAATTATATTTTGAATTCACAAAAACCTTGACCAGCTCTAATATTAAGTAATTCCCCTGAGGTCATTTTAGAGGCAAAGATGAAAGAATATAAATATTGGATCTTGTACTTTGCTATTAAGTTGTAAAGCAAAAAAAATCCAAAACCAAAACAAAAAATGCATGTTGCAGATTCACTGACTACACAATGGAGTAGGATAACATAGGGTTTTCAGTGGCACTTGCTTGGAATGATCCATAAGAGCTCATGTGTAGCTACTCATGAACAGTAGGGTCATTTTAAACTCTGAAATAATAAAAATCTTCATACTTTGTCATCATGCATTATACGTGTGACTAAGGAGAAAACTTCAAGCATGATAAAACTGTGCAAATCAGCAACACTAGGTGGTGGCTGTATGGCAAGAAGAAATTAGTTTGCATGGAAATGTACACATAATTTATGTACACAAGCACACATTGTATAGAGACGTGAAATATCTCAAACTAGCATTCAGGAAATGCAAACTATGCTTTTGCTATCGGTACAACATAGTGTTCATTCTAATTACTGAGCAGCTGAAATCTTGTTTCCTCAGCCCAACATAATTTCATGCTTAATTTACAGGACAAGAATACCCAATGGCTGTCTGAAGGGAGAGAAAATATGGGTAGTGTAACAGTACAGGACCTGCTACTCTGCTGTTTGGCAACCAGAGGGGCCTGCGTAGTTTCTACCCTTCAGTGCATCAGAGTAAGATTCCAGCAAGAACACATGTTAAGGGGGGGAAGAAGGGAGGGCTGGGTGTTCAGCTGAATGAACTTACTGTTACCTTTTTTTTTCCTAGCATAAGTCTTCTTTTTCCTGATACTGTCTGAATTTGAAACATCTAATTTAATACATTGAAGGGCCCTGTCTTCCTTTTATTTCCTGTCTGTACTGGAGCAGTCGCCTGTTTCAATTATAACTTTCTCCAGCTCCTACATTTTTCGTGCTCCAGCTGGCTCAAAGTGCACTTCCTTGGAAGGTAAAATACACTAACTGTGCTGATCAGAGACTGATAGCTGGAAAGCCACAATCACAATATTTAATAACTGAGCTGGTAAGTGGAGGGGTTAACAAAAAAAAAACAAAAACAAAAAAAAAAAACAAAAACCAAAAAAAAAACCAAAACAGCCCCAACCCCTCAACAAAATTTTGAGCCTAAACAAAAGGATATTATATAGATGCATGTTCAATTAAGGCCCCATTATATACACATACACATAGAACTGCAGACTGCTTACATAAATTCATACTTTTATGGTAAATTTCATCCACTTCTATGCATGTGTGTTAAATGTTTCTTTCCTGCTTTTCAGTCAGTTAGTGCAGACTGGGGAGTAACTCGGTGCAATTATTTCAAAGAACAGGATTGTGGGATTGATATAGCACTACTGCAAAACCCTGTCCAGCTAAAAATAAGATTGTTTTGTAGTCAAGATGGAGGGGAAAAAAAGTCTCTGAGCTGTAAACACCAGTGAATGTATTTTTTTCTGCTTTATGAAAACCACAAATCTTTTTTTTTTTTCCTTTTCCTTCTTACTCATAGGGCAGTTTAATTACAGTTTAATCTCTTTCAGTAAGCACCCCTTGAGACCTTATTGTCAAAGTACTGTATTATCAAGGCTACAGCTACAATTTACTGCAATAGGTGGGGGCTCCCTTTAGAAAGGCCAGAAGGTACCAAAGAAATCAAAAGAAAAAAAAAAGAAAACAGAAAAGGAGTAGTTCAGTTACTTTATTACTAACTAACAGTGCAAAGCTTTACTGGGCCCTAGAGGTCCTAGTTCAATAATTAGGGAAACTCTGTAAAGCTGATGGCCAACACTCCCCCTCTGTCACATGCTTGCGTCAGTAAATCTGAATGAAAACGAGAAGTTAACAAAGTTGTTCAGTGCTCCATTTGCTGTGGCACCTTAGGAACATGGGCTTGGGGAGGCAGGGGAAGACGTTAATGGAGCGTGTTGTGAGGTGTGAAATGCGAAGCAGAGATATGTTGGTTTATAGGGCAATATTGAAAATAAACAGGAACTAGTAATTTAAATTTAAAAATAATCTACAGATCTTTGCCAGATTTGTTTTTAAATGAACTTGAAGGTATTTCCCCAAGATGTGAGTATGACTTTGTGTATAGAAAACCAAAATTAATTCAAGCTAGCAATGCAGAGGATGTTGCATCAGCTATTTTCTCCCGCTGTTTATACTGGTGCAAGTATTAAGAAATAAATGCAATTGAGATGAGAAATGGTCCAGTATGAAATTGCTTGTGTTACTGAGGAGAGTACAGCTACCTGATCTTTCAGGTATGGTTTAAATGTATGCTTGCATAGGCAATCAAATTATAAACAGTGCACACATGACATAAACATGGTGTAGTGAAATCTAAGTGATGCGTTACTAATATCCAGGAATGATATTTTTCCAATAATTTTTGGTTAAAAAACTCAGCTGTACCTTCCCCTGTCTGCTCTCTCAGAAGTGCTTACTGCATATGGCAGGAACTTGTTGCCAAGCCAACAGATATGATACGGTATGTAGACAGTGACCTAAAGGGAATATTTATTTCTGTGCAGTGTAGTAGGTTATGGTTACAGCTATCAAGCTGTTTCAGTCACTGATTTATTCACCCAGAAGAATAGAAACAATATTTTTCTAAATCTGTTTCCTATTAACTTTTCCTCCCCCCTGCCATGGCCACCCCCTTCAAGATTCCTAAAATGGATGAAGTCTCTTCTTTTCTCAGCCACAAACCAAGGTATACTGTATATAAGAATTCCCTCATCCTTGAGGCGATGATCAAGGAACAGGATATCCTGGTTAATACTAATGCAGGAAGAAGGTTTGCTCATTCTCACAGACTTTTCAACCCACTGGTGCCTTCTGAATCAGCCTAAGGCATGCCTTCCTTTTTGTCTCTGGGAAGGAAAAAAAAGGGGGGGGGGGGCAAAGACTATTTTAAAATCTAAATCTGCCATGTGACAAGGTAGGATGGCACTGCAAACCCATGCTATGTGACAGGACACACCATATTTGATGGCAGCAAGGAGACACATGGTGAGTGCTGCCTGTTTTCTAAAACCAATACGGATTGGTATGGTGCCCTCTCCCTGAAAGTGCTGAAGGCCAGGCTGGATGGGGCTCTGAGCAGCCTGATATAGTAGAAGGTTCCCTACCCATGGCAGCAGAGTTGGAACTAGAGGATCTTTAGGGTCCTTTCTTACCTGAGGCATTCCATGATTGCATGATTCTTTGATTGTAAGATTCTATGAGCCTGTGGCATTTCTGGACAGAACTGCATCTTGAGGAAAGTATTGCTGAAGGTAATAACAGCAGCCATGACAGCAGCAGATGTTCCAACATCTGGCTGCAGAACATGAAGAAGCAACCAAACACCCTGCAAATGTGTGTGACAAAAAAACCCCACCAAAACCTGCCAAAAATCCATGGACAAGAACAACCCATAGAAATGGTAAGACATCTTCTAGTCCTTCTGCTACTTCTCAAATGCACAGAACTGACCTCTTAAGAAAATGCAACCCATACAAAGAAAAGTCAGTGGTACAAACCAGTGCAAACTATCCATTTTAACACATGCAAACACATACCTCACCATTTAAATATCCACTATCTTCTTGTTTCCTCACTTCTGTTAAATTGCCATCAATTAACACAGATGTTGAGGAGATAAGGTTTTTAATAACTGCTTTTATTTCTCAAAGCTAATGTTTATGCCAGTAGCACAACACCTTGTTATTTTAATTCATTTAAAGGCATTATGCAAATAGCAAGATCTAATCAAGTGACAAACATGTTAGCCACATGAATAACCAAGCACCTTTTGGTCTTACTCCTCTTTAACACAGATGATGCAGGGGGGCTTTGGTTATGCTTGTTTTGTATTGGTATAATCTCACTAATTGAAGGGGAAATAATCCTGATTTATATCCATATGAGTCAACCACAATCATTTAGGCATTATAAAAAAAAATAACACAAAAAAACAACAGAAAAGTTTTTCCTGCTAGATACAAATCACTGTGAAAGAAATGAAGCCAAACTTATTTACCTACACACACAGCTATGAACTCACACAATGAGATTATATTAATTCCCTATAGTGTTGCAAGACTTCCTTCTAGTGAGTCAAACAACTCCATTATGAGAATGTAGTCAAGGCGAGAAAGGAATTAAACTTCCACAATCAGTTCAGAAAGAGTGCTGAATTAATTTTCGCTTATCACAGGGTGATTTTGCACTAGTAATTTTTCCCCCCTCAGTGTTATTTTCCAAGATTTTTTTTATGCTAGTGTAAGCCACGAATATTTTGGCCATTTTCTGCACTGCACAGACCTACTAAAAGCCATGCCTCATAAAATGAGGATTTAAATCTTCCCAGAATAAATGCATTTTATTTCTCACCCTGCCCCCTCCTTCCCCACCCAAGGTTTCTACTATAAATGGCTGGTAACAGCTGAATCGAGTGCATAAAAGCAATTGAATAAATAAAACTATGAAGTAAGTGTAAAATATTAGTGTCCAGACATGCAAGATGCATGCAGGTACTACGAAACTTCCACAGCTGTATGTGCCTGGAACTCATGTGGTGCCACAGGTTTAACAGGACCCGCTACCAATAAGAGTTTTATTTGCTTAATAAATTACATTCAAAAGCACAATAGTCTGGGCTCTTAGCTGTAAAATTGCCAAATATTGTCAGTGATTGCTCTCTGGTTATAAATAGTAAAATAATGTACAGCTCATTAGATTTTTGATTCCCTATGCAATTCTCTCTAACCATTACTCAGAAACATATAAAAAGCAACTCTACATGACATTTTATAGAGGTTATAAATTGCTATGAGGAGATGACATGGGATAAATCTGTAGGCAGGGTGAAAGGGACTCAGCCAAACCAAATGTGTAAATTAAGAGTTCGGGCAAAGTGTAGGACTACATGAAACAATACTGAAATCATAAAGACAGACGGATAAGGATTAACTGCAGCAAAAAGAGTTTTACACTGATGGAAAAAACACCAACAGACCTCTCTGCTGAAGACAGATAAGTTAGCTGTGCCTGGTAGTATACAAAAGTCTTAAAATCAAACCCACTTCAAGTAATGTTCAAAATAAGATTAATTAAACCTGGAGAAGCTTTGTGCAATGACCATTTCATATGAGACAAAATTGGAGGATTTTCTATTTACTTTTCAAGATGAGTTTTGGCAGCTCTACAATAATTTTACTGGTCCATAGGGAAGATAGTTGTTTCACTGGACAATGTTCCCAGAAATTTAAAGAGGTTTCTTGTTTCCTTTTAAATATAAGATCTAATTTTTTAAAAGACACACATAACAATGATTTTATTATTTTGTATTTACATACTTAGTCAACCCATGAAGAAATACTTTGAGACTTCCCAACACAGGCTTACAGGACCCATCACAGTATTTCCTTTTAGCATTTGGAAATCAGGCAGAGAAGCTTTTCTTTCAGACCATATTTCAGTCTCCCTGAGTGACAATAATATCTGGAGAATACTGCACAGCAATTCTAGCAATCTTGCAAAATTCTGGGTGCTTTTCACAGGCTAGAATTACCTCAGCTCCCTGGATGAAATCCTGAGCCTGCGCTCATTTTCTTACACCTTAACAAATGTCAAAGTCAGAAGGGGCATCCATAAGGGACATGTCCATATGGTTCAACAGGAATTGGTCTCATTGCAACATTGAGGCACCCAAGTCAAGCCAAGCACTGAGGTTTGTGTATTTGGTTCTCACTGGATATTAAATTGAATTACTGAAATGCAAAACTTCCCAGAGTAGCAACTCTATTGTCCCCCATGCTTCTCAGAGAGACTTGCAAAAAAAAAAATTTTTTCTTTCTCTGCATGTAGAGAATTAAAGCCCTCTTTTCTAGGGCTGAAGTTGGCATTTTCTGTTCAAATTGCTCCATGTCCTCAATGCTATACAATAAATGTGAACCAAAATACCTTGGTATATGTATTTCACTGCTTGGACAGTATCTAGTAAGTATCTCTCCTCTGAAATGTGGCAATTCTTTTGGACAAAAATAATGGTGGAAAACTGGAATATATTTTGACCACCTCATTCAAAATAAAAGACTTCACCAACTTATATCATTACAACTGTAGTGGAATGAGAATAAAGCAAGATAAAGCTTTTAATGAGAAGCTATAGATTTTATGAAGTCCAATGATTCAATCTGGAAAAAAAAAAAAAAAAAAGACAAATTAACAAGGTCTAGGAAACACATTGCCAGTGCAGTTGCAGCAGCAGGGTAGTCCAGTGGCAGAAGAACAGGCTGAATGTCAGGAGACTTTGTTCTATGCGTAGCTCTACCATGATTTGACCTTTGGTACTTCTCTAACCATTCCGTCTTTCATCCTTTATCTGGCCTGTCTACAACAGATTGACAGTCCTTTGGGGCAGAGTCTACTCTCTTCCTACATATTTGTGTAGTGCCTAACACAAAGGAATCCCAATCTGCTTTTAGCACTGTGCAAACACACAACTGAAAACGCAGCTTCTTCCTCTGGGACCTTGCAATCTCAGCCAAGGGACAACAGAGAGATACATCAAACAGATGAAAGACACAAGTTAACTCAGTGCTGCAACTGATCTGTCTGAAAAGGAGAAGCTGGTTTGCTTGCAAAATATGGCTTTTGCCTGATTCTGAAGGCCATCATTAAAACTCTCTGAACACTCCACCAGTGGCTATTTTCCTATGCTCTTCAAGTGAAAACAAACCAACTTTATGGTAGAATAAATGTGAGTCTTTCTCAGAAGATTTTTATTGCTTATAAATTTGCATCGTGGAACTTCAAACTGAAAATGGGATTTATTTGGTCTTTTTATATTTGAACAGTCTAGTTCCAGTCTTACATTATATTTTGTTGATGGTTGTCTTTATCTGTCATCTCTTAGATCTAATCTGAGAAGAGACTATCCTGCTGTGCCCAGACACCCAAGATGCTGGACTGGGAGACAGATCCCAAAGTACCACCTCAACATATAAAAGAAAAGGCAACAGTTTATGAAAAATTCAGTGAAATACCAACTACCATTCTTGTTCATACACATGTGATAGGGGAGCTAGATTTGTGTCATTTGAAAACATTTGAAGCATTTTAATTCCTTAAGAGCTACAGTGGCTATCTAAAGAAGTCAAGAAAGTCCAACATACCTGACAAAGGAAATCATGTGGAATGTACAATAGATTTATTCTAAGGAAAAAAAAAAAAACCCTGGAAAAATATCTGGTGTGAGCTGGGACATTTCCTATGCTTGCACATATGCCATGAATCCCAACTGAGTCAAGGGCAGCAGTTAGGGCATTTCCAAGGGAAGAATTTTGCAACGTCCTTGTCATCTAATTTGCTTTTTTCCATGTTCGAATGAATTGGGTCCTGTCACTCTAAGACCTCAAAAAAATCAGGGCCTTGTAGAACTCGTTAACTGGTGTCTCTCTCATTCATGAAAAGTGTAATCTGCTGGGCCAGTAAAGAGCTATAAATATAACTTTTACCCTGCTGCTTTTTCATATTCCTGGCTCCTGGCCACCTGGATTTGAATAAATCCATCACCGGAAGATTCCACATGTTTGCTGTTTGAGCAAACATCTGTTGGTTAAGCTGCTGTTCCCTTGGGAGTATGGCCTGGCTGTTTCACCAGTCAGTGTGGTGGCTTGGTTTCCCTTGTATGCAAATGTACACTGTTTTTATGAGCTCATTTCTTTTCTCTCCAGCTATGGCAGAAGCCACATCGTGCTCTGACGTAAGCCCAAATGCTTAGCTCAGTCTTACTACTCCTTTGGAGGATTGCTAGCTTGCTGATTGTCCTGTTAAGGATTTCACTGACAATTATTTTTTCATCAAGTATTTTCTGAAGGATTTACTCTTTTTTAATGCCAGAGAATAGTCTAGACCAGAAGTCTTTCTGTCAACATGGTAATTTTAAAAAATATTTTTTAATCAATTATATGTAACTGAGTACAGTACCAAGTCTACTTTCATGACTGCTCCTCAGGTCTTCCTCCTCTCTTCTGTTACTCCACTTCTCCACCTTCCCTTTGATTCACTTGAAGCTTCTCGCCCTTTTTATCTTTCTGCTCCTTTCTTTACTTTCCTTGTAGCCTAGGGTCTCAATAACCACCTCCTACCATCTAAAATGATTGGTAATAAAGCAAGTAAGGGTTGATTACAAAATCAACACTTGTACAACAAATCTCAAATGAAACACACACATACACATGTGCCTTTTTGAGCTATAGCTTCAGGCAGTGTGCAGTCCCAAAAAGACAGGGTGGAATTGGTTATAAGCTGTGCATTCATGAGTCATATCAGTGGTCTAGACATCATTGCTTTAAAACTTTCCTCTGAGGTTTCAGATGTCTATGAATGAAGTTAGTCTCTGTGTACATGGCAACATCAGGCAGATATAGCACAAAGGCTTGTGCTGGCATTCTGGTAAAAAGGAGAGGATCCAGTGAGAAGAAAATGTTAATTTTATTCTTGAAACAAATTTTGTCCTCTCTTTCATTGAATAATTGACATCTACTGTCAAAATGCAATTTCTTCTTCTACCCATTCTATCTTTTTCACATATGCCTGTCTATTTGAGAAAGTTCTTGTGCAGAGAATTATGACCAAGTTTCTAGGGATGAAATACCTATAGCATCCTATTTCAGACAATGGATCCTCCAGCTGCCATTACCCAACATGATTTTCAGGTTTAGAAACATGCTGGAATATTTGCTCATTAAAACTGGTTTGGAAGTACTGCAAGTGTCTTAAGAGAAGTTTTTTAAAATGCTTTTTTTTTTTTTTTTCTCTTAATGTAGCAATGCTGGTTATTGTAATTTCAAGGCAAAAAAAAAATCATGAGTTTTTTGCAGAGCTCCTGGTTTATTTTAAAAGGCATTGATGGTCCCCTTCTGAAGACATTTGGAAGGGAGGAGTCTTCACAACGGGAGTCCCCGAGGATCCCCAGATCAACCTGCATTGGAGCAGTCACAAGATAAAGGCCAGAAGCAGTGAATGCAGAATTCACCCCGTCAATCAGTTTATCTAAACAAACTGTTACTAGAGTTTGAGAAGGCCAAAGGGAAAGATTTTATCTCTGTGCAAGAACTACTTTTCTGTTTGAAATTTTTTTTGTAGCAGAGAAAAATCTGAAGGAAAGTAAAACACGCAGCTTCAGCTTCCCTTTTAATTTTCCATCAACTTTCAAAACTTTAGTTTCTGGATTTTTGGGAAGAGAATTGAAACCAAAGTGAAAAAAAAAAAAAAAACACCAACTATTGGCTCACATTTCTTCTAGCCTGGAAAAGGAAGCTTGTGTATCTGTATGAACACTGAAGGAAAAATCTCTGATATATATATCCCTTTGAGAAGGATGCTTCTTCACATGTTCCTTTAGACTCACGGCCTAATTTGCTGTTCCGCAGGGACAGAGCTGCATCCAACTTCAGCTAATGTCTGCTTGTCACACTTTTCATACAAGGAGCCAAAAGCTTTGGCGCCCACAATTCTTCTTCTTCATGTTAACTCACTTTTTGGCAAAGGGTCTTACAATGGAGAAGAAGACAGTACATTAACCAGACAATTAGTTGAATTCCAGAACTGACTGCACAGGCAAAAATGAAAATTAAAAGTCCTCACCACCAGCAGAGCATTTTGCGGGCTGAGTCGTCCATTAAGCGCTGTGGCCACCTGGGTTAAACTGCAATGAGTGCTTGCTGCCAGCTGGCCTTGTCATCACTTTCCCTCCGTGGACCAAGAGCTGTGCAGCCGGAGGAACAGACAGATGATAAATTGCAAAAAGAATTAGAGGACCTGTTGTCCCAGCAATTGAATTTTTTCAGGCCAAATAAATGAACATTTTTCTCTTTGAAGGGAGCAAGGCAGTACATCTGCTTCAATGTAAGAGCAAGAATAACTGGGAAAACCTCACACCCTCACCACACATACGTGGAAGGGAGGTGCACTTATCAATCAAACACAGCTGTCTGTGCCGAGGGAAGCTCCAATGGCTGACTCAAGGAGTCTTTTTCTAAATTTATACTAGGTCTTATACTATTTTAAATAAGATCACTGTGGCCATGTGAGCTGAGCAGCTTTAAACCTATTTGGCAACATATTCCCCCTCCACCCATTTAGGGCCAGACCCAGCAAAGCATTTCTGCTTGTACTTCTCTTTAAAAGTTTAATATAGGTCCCTTGAACTCAGCAAACTATTCTTGGGCTTAAATGCTTTGCTGAACACCAGCTGGAACAGCATCAGCTCAGTACTGATATGGTCCTCCAAGGGCTGCAGGGGTGTAAGTATAACTTGGCTGCTGGCATTGCATTATATGGACTCCTGGTCATCCCAACCAACATGAGAAGTCATTAGGGAGTCAGAAGATGAGCAGCTAATTTTAAGGGCTACAGTTATATGTGATTAATTGGTCACTACTCACACTACACCTTATACTGCTGTCAGATTGTTATTTTTTTGCCTGGATCTCTTTTGCAAAAAATGCGTTGGCAGAAAATCTCCCAGGTTGGAAAGAGACACAGAAGCAACAGAGCCAAACTCCTAGAATCCAAATTCCTAAAAGGTGTGTTATGGAATGAAATCTTAGAATAACAAATGAGTGTGGTTGCTTTGGAGATACTTCCCCACAGCTTGAAACGGAGATGTGGGAATGTCTATGCTTGTACTCAAGCTGTTTGCATGTACATTTAGTGGAACTCTAATATTCATCACTCGGCAGAAATTGGGCTGATATTAAAGCAAATATTTAAAGAGAAGATTTATGGCTAAATCTGCTTCTACTTAAATTGTTTCTAAAATATGAATTCATTCACCACGTGCCTAAAGCAAGGACCAAAATTAAACAGCTGGTGCAGGGGCCAGAGGAGAGAAGCACAGGCTCGATGAGCTGTGCTGCATCAACACTCTTTTACATATGACTTTGCACTTTTGAATGTTTTGCCACAGACATGACACCAGTGGTGTGAATTCAGTTTGCTTCTCCTTCTCTGATTTCATCAGAATTTGAGATGGGAGGCCAGAGAGAGCAGGAGGGAGGTGCTACCATCAGCCCCTTCTGTCACTGCAGCAGAGAATTCAGACCAGAGTGATTCCCATGTATTGCAAAATGACAGACTTCCTTAAGCTTACAGCTGAAATTGATGTGAATGATTTAATCTGCAACAAGCCTTGATCATTCAAAACCAGCAGAAATCCCCTCACAACTCCCTTGTGGTGGTGAGATTTACAAAAGAGACGTTAAATGCGCATACAGCACCAGGGTCTTACTCATTTAAGCAGGACTTAAACCTGGCAAATGGCCCCATTAAGTTGACAGGGCTGCTCAAAGAGCAAAGGCACACCATGGGACAGGGACCTCGACTCACTTCTGGCAGTAAATTATCCTGCACTGTTTGATTATGCACAGCACCCCTCCCCATGCACACCACTGGTAAATCACTGGCCGATTCATTAGATGGGCACACCTTTCTGCTATCTTCTATAATTACGCTCCTCATAACATCCACCAACAACAAAGTTTTTCCAGGTTACAAGTTAACCACCTGCTGAGTGACCAAAATGCTGGCCCAAAACTTCAAACACATTCCATTACTTTCATATGTGAGTAATTTTATGCTCAGAAATAATGTCACATGAGTCATAATATCCTCTGAATTCACTGTCTGAAGGATCAGAGCCCAGAAGTATCCTTAAGTTCAACAGTTGCCATGTTTTCCTCTCAAAGAAAAAACAAAAAGAGAAGAATGCTCTGCCTGTTTGCCTTTTTCATGAGGCAAAATGGCCAGAAAGAGTGGGGTTTTTTTATATTTGACATGTAATAATAACTAGAAAACTTAATCCTGTACTTGGAAAGTTTTTCTCTTACTTGTATGCATAAAAAGATAAAAAGAGAAAATTTGCTTGCTTTTCTTTAGCACATAAAACTCAACTCAGTTTCACATATTAACACAGAAACAATTTTTCAAATTAATCCAGGCAAGTATTCAACTTATAAAATATAAGTTACATTGGCATTCTAATCGGAAAACTTGTAATAAAAACATGATATTAAATACTGGAAAATCAGCACTATGCATGCCTGTAACGACCTTTATTCAATTGTTCTTTTTATTTCCTGTAACTTATTTGACAAGCTGGAGTAGATCTTCTTATCTGAACATAGAAATATAAATATTCAGTGCTATTTCCAGACCATTGCTAATACAAATTGTACTGCAAATTTCAGAGCAGTAGTAAGAAGCTGCAATTAATGGGGAAAAAAATAAATTAGTATAGTTCATGCGAGAAAACTGCTCCAGCATGACCTGCCCTGGCTCTGATTCAAGTAAGTCTTCAAATGTGCAGTTAAGTGCAAGCACAGATGTTTTTGTAAATAGGAAAGGAGTAGGCTACCCCATGAGACATGAGTAAACAGCATTGCCCAAAATTAGAAGCATTTGCTCTGATCCACACCACTGTAACTACAGAAGCTGGGTATCTGGACCTCTAATCCAGCCATGTCTTCAAAAACAGATAACCAGGCTGACCATCATACGAAAGTTTGAAGGTTTAGGGATGCAGGCACAAGGACAGCCTGTGCTACAGAAAGCACAGGCTATTTATAGACAAAACAGCTACAGCAGCTATTGCTTGCAAGAGTCACTCTGTTCCTGGGACAATTACAAGGTAGAAGTTCATTAGCCGCACATTCTTTTTAATATCTTCCTGACAAGTAGTAATGACAATATGAATAGTTATAATTAACTTAGTTACAGGATCCAAAGAGGTCCCCTAAATCAGTCATCTGGAATACACCACACGGCTTAGTTCAGCTAGGCCTGGACTTCTTCAGATAGAGAGGGTTTGGAAAAAATCTGCTTCTTTGCAATGTGTAATACCTTGAACCAAAACAGCTTTCCTCAAAGACTTGTTTTCTTCCCTCTCACCACAAAATGCACAACACAGCTTGATCAAAGGAAAACTCTCCTGCCTAGGATGATGATTTGCTACTCATATCTTTTGAGTAAAGCTGCAAGTGGGCCTTCCAGGGATAGAAAAAAAAAATCACTGATTCTAATACCTTTGTAAGAATTATTTTTCACATTTAATTTCCAAATTTAAAACAACAAAATATTTCAAGAGATATACCCTTTTAAATTTCTCACAAAACAAATGCATTTGAATGATGTTCCATGCATATTGCTTGAAGACTTCAAGAGGCTTTGTGTTTGTTTCAGAGGTAAGTTAGAGGTTTCTCTAGCACTGGCAACTGAAGCAATATATAAAAAAATATATATATATATACAAATGAAACTTTGCTACAGACATTTTTATTTGTAGTATAACTGCATGATTTCTTCTGCTCCATTATGAATAAAGGCTTTACAAGCCAAAATTCGATAGCCCAAACAGTCAAATGGTCCCTAATACTCAGCTGTGCCATCATATTAGTGTCTGAAGAGGATGACCTTACCATTCAGTGGATGCTTCCGAAGTTTTATAGCACATTTAAGTCTGGTATGAGACAGTTGTGTGAGACAGGCATGCTTGAAGTTGTTGAGAATAATGCTGACAAACCCTTGGCCAACACATACACCAGACTCTAGAGGAGGCACAACCAAGGAAGTTTAAAGTCATGTTTGTGGTAAAGCTGGAAGACAGAGTACCAAACACTTCTCAGACATTTGTCTCCAAGGCAGAATTCACCTTCATGTTAACCAGTCTACCCTTAAGAATACAAATATTGGCATCATGCATTCCAGATGTAAGACAAGACTAACATGCCAATTCTGTGATGCAAGCCTCACTGACCTTTTAAAAAATGCTGGGAGGACAGGGGATGACTAAATGACTAGCTAGTATTCTTTCCCTTAAAGCTAAAAAAAGATCTTCCAAACTTCTGATCAAATTTAACAATCGGTTACAGTCACTCTTTACCTAAGAAAGAAACTAAGACATATTTGGAAATAACATAATTTATTTGTCAAAATGTAGAATTTTAATGCTGCCAGTTCCCATGGTTTTCCTAAATTAAATGACTGCTCTACACAGTTTTCCTGAATGTGATATAATCTAAAGTTTGTATACATTTCTAGTTCTTAATCATCGCATTGCTGGATCAATTTTATGTTTAATAGTGTTTATATTCAGTGTTACTTTCTTCCTGTGTTTTATGACAAACTAATCGCCAAACACAGAGAAGGACGACTTCATAGTGACTAGCAGACAAAATTAACATACGAGAGTCAGCATCAGGACACAGTATCAACTGATTAACGGGTTCTCCAAAATCCAGGCTTTGAAAGCCTTAGAATTAGTCCTAGTAAGTGTTCACATTGCAAAGTATATTTAAATAGCTATAATAACCTGGTACTGCTCCAACTACTTCCAATCCAGGTATTGTAACCTGTGCAGCTTTATTGGTTAGGAGTTGCACCATCAACACCCAAGCTAGAGCTTTATCAGTTTCTTCTAGCAAATATCCCTTGCATAACACCTACGTGGAGTTTTAACTCCTCAAAACCTGCTTGCAATCTGTATTGAATGAATAGCGAAACTTGAAACATATTTTCTGCTATTCTGTTGATATTAACAAAACTTAAGGTGGAATTAAGAGCCTCCCTTTATGCCCCAGAGACCAGGCGTGGTGCTATCGTGCAGTCATACAGGTCAATAACAACTGTAGTAGATAATAGTGGCTTTGAAAAAAAAAAAATACTTCATGCACATATGCTAGCATGTAACTGTTCTACACAAAATGCAACAGTGCCAGAAAGAAAAAGTACCTGGACTTAAAAATTTAAATTATATGCTTGAGCAGAGGCAGAGACGTGAACCAGGTTAGCACAAATAAAAATGCAAGACTCTTGGTTTCCATTTTACCAACAAAGAATGGGAAAAGAAAGTATGCTCAGATCAAAGTGCACAAAAACTTTCCTTTTTTTCCCACTTTGATCACAGTGAACAAAGAGAGCATTTTGTGACCATCTAGGAAAATCCCTTCTTTGCAGACATGTTACAAATACTTTTGATTGTCCCGAAGCTGCAACTCTGTTCTTGTCTCCTTAATTTCTTATTTGTCTGCATCTACTTTTTCTCTATTCTGTGCTTGAAAACTTTCTTGAGTGTTTTGTCCTTTTGTACTTAGTTTAACAGTGCAAGTAATGGTATTCTGTTCCAGGAATAGGCTCCCAATACTACTGTGAAACAAATAATAAATTAGGCTGACTGACTAGAATAGTGATCTAAACAAAGTTATCTGCATGTTCAGGATGTGGCCCATCAGATATAATGCAAAATGAGATAGCATGTGTTATCTTATCATTCTTCAAAGTAATTTATTCCTCTACCTTCTGAAAAAAAAAAATAAAATAAAGCTCTTAGCTTTCTATCTCTGAAATTTGAGAGACTATGCAGGTTATGCAGGAAAAATCCAGACTGAATACTTTGAAAATAAAAGATTCTGCAATTTACAGAAAAATAAAAAATCTGAATGAGAAGGGCCTTTCAAAGTACAGCGCTATTTTTCAAAAATGCATGTTCCAGGGACCACTAATATTGCGCTGTCCCTGCTAGAGCCAAACGCTACAAGTAGTCATAATGTAGTGGATCAGAGATGATGGTGATGACCTCAATAACAGCCATAGTAGTAGGGAAAACTTGATGATCAAACCAGGAAAATGGATGGGGCAGCAGGCAGGAGAGAAGGGTGAATATGGAACAGATGTAGCAGGAAAAGATCAACATATTTTTGAAAAAAAAAACAAAAAAAAAATCTGACTTTATAGACTCTAAGAGACTTTGTGAGAAACTAAAAGAGGTAATTGTTCACATTCCAAACATTTTGATACACAAACTACACAACCATCACCCATGAATAGCTCAGCTGTTAACAATTTTTTCCCCCCAAGAAAATAATCAGGCTTCATGCCAAGAAACTTTTCTCAAAGTGAATAATATTTTGAAAGCCTGTTCAAAACATAGCTGTGACATAATAAGTTTTTAAAGAGTGCAAGTGACTCTGAAGAGATCCCAGTCTGAGTCTGAAAGAAGACCCAGTTTATAATCCAGTTAGGAAGAAAGCACTTTCAGACTTTTACTCTGGTGGAATATTCATAGAGTGTCCCAGAAAAAGCCAGTCCTGCACGCACATCTGTTTCCAGTGTGATACTGGTATGCAAACTATTGTCTATTGGAAGTGTGTTGTGGTAACGTTTGCCAGGGTTAAAGACTGGGTCAATTTGATCAAGAAGCTAAAATTAGCTTCTGTGTGCTTTCCTGAAAAGGAAAAGAAAAAAAATACTGTAAAGCTCTTTGTTTTCTTTCAGGACTTGTTCTCAGATTTCTGTTCAGTTGTGTGAACTACCATAAAGCAGACGGTTCCAAAAACTACTTCTTTCTTACTTGTTCTTTTTAATTGATGCAATAACAGCAGCAGTCATTAGCTTCTACAGAACTGAACAGTCTGATTCTGTATTTCATTCACCACAAGAGTTTAAAATTCAATAAGGCACTCAAAATCCCTACAGTAGTAAGACAGATGCAAGGAAAAAGTTTTGGCTAATGAAACTAAAATAAACAGAATAATTTTAGCTACTAACAGAATTGAGGAAAAAAGCTTTTACAGTTCTGACAATGATAAAATTGCACATGTTCCTGGAGATGTTTTAGTGCTTTGTCTTTTAGTTACATGCACTTTGATCTACACATCATTTGTATCTGCTGTACTACAGTCATATATACAGGAACATTTTTATGTCACAGCATCACAGAATTGCTAGGGTTAAAAGGAACTTCTGGAGATCATGCAGTTCAGCCCCCCTGCCAAGGCAGCGTCACCTAGAGCAGGGTGACACAGGAACACATCAGGTGGGTTTTGAGTGTCTCCAGAGAGGGAGATTCCACAACCTCCCTGAGCAACCTGTTCCAGTGCTCTGCCATCCTCAACATAAAGAAATTCTTCCTGATGTTGAGGTGGAATTTCTTGTGGTTTTATTTTTGGCCATTGCTTCTCATCCTGTTGCTGGATACCATGAGTTTGGCACCATCCTCTTGGCACCTGCCCTTGAGATATTTATATGTATTGATGAGATTCCCTCCCAGTCTTTCCTTCTCCAGACTAAACAGGTTCAGCTCCCTGAGTCTCTCCTCATGGAGATGCTCCAGGCTCCTCATCATCTTTGTGGCCTCTGATGGACCCTCTCCAGTAGTTCCTTGTCTTTCTTGTACCGAGGAACCCAGAACTGGACACAGTACTCTATTTTCATATGAAACACAACAATTAATTTATACTTAGAGTACTTAATTAAAGGAAACTTTTAAATAAACTTTTTCCATTTTTTTAATCTGGAAATATTTCTTAAATTATACACTGCTAACACTGTACCTGTTTATGAAGGCCTTTAATTAAAAATATTTAAATTACTTAAAGGTAGAAAAATGTTTTAAAAATTGCACCAAAACTGTACTTTTCATAGATCATTTGGTTCAATTTTTACTGGATCCAGAATAGCACACTGAGTTTGTGAAAAGGATCCCCCTTCTCCAGAAAGTTAAAAAAAATCAAGGATAAATAATACACACAAATTTTTGTTACACACACAAAGTGAGGTTCCTAAAATGTAGACAATAGAAATGTTCATTTTAGAGCATTAGAAAGACAAAGATGAAAGAATGAGAACACACAATGGAATAAAAAGAGCCTGGGGTTCTTTTAAATTTCTTTTAAAAAGAAATCAGCAAAGGCCCTGATCCTGTAAGTAATGTCACCTGAGCAGTTTGATAAGTATGAATAAGAACTTGAGTGGGAACTACTTTACATGTGTAAATATTTCTAAGTTCAATGCATCAATACACAAAGTGTAACAGTAAACAGCTACTGCAAATACTTATTTATTGGTTGGAATTTCTGTGGTTTACAAGGCAAACTTTATTCTCTTGAATATGCCCTATTAAAGCAATTGCTCTTTAAACTGGCTTGAAATACATCAGTATTAATGGCCACAGTCTTTTACTAAAGACTAACTAATCTTTTAACACATAAAAATTGTTTGATTCTCATAAGGCAATGTGAAATCATGTGTCTATTTCTGAATAAGCAGTAATTTAAGAACTCATTTGCTAACTTAGCACAAAAATGGCAAAACAAAGAAAAAGCTAGTCTAACATATGGTCAGTGTTCAACAGGCTACCTTGAATTTAGTGAATATTATTTAAACACCTCTAAAAAACCAGGACCAAACAGAAGTTACATGACGAGAAGAGAGGTCTTTTTAAATACTATATGCTCATTAACAAGTCTTTGTGTTTGTTTTTGCATTAGCTGCACACATTGGCATACCTCAGTTGGTCCAAGTACGGACTTGTCCTCACACACTCACTAAAATGTATATAAACTTTCCTATAGACCTTCAAAATTTGCAGGCAGTCTTTTAAAGATAGAGGAAGATTAATAGGTAAGAAGTTAACATTTATTTTTTCTGGTTTTTCCTACCGCATATGCTCTGTTTCCCTAATTTTTTAATTTTTACTCTAATTTATGGATATCCAAGTCTAGTGCATGGATGTGATACACTATCTATGTTAGCTTCACCATCCTTGAAAAGAGAACTTTAAAAAACCCCAAAACACATACTGAAGTTTCAAATTTACTTCAATAAACTGGACTGAGAAAAGTTTTTCTAAGGATTCTACATCTGATATTGCAATTCTGCTAAATCTGTGCTAATCTTTCTGTGGTGAGCATTTTATGGCACCTCTCCTATTTCTTAGATACAAGTTATGCTCTCCAGAGCTGATTGTGTAAAATCATAACACTTCTATTAAAATCAAAGGCCACTTGCTTAAGGGCTTGAAGCATCTGGCTCTACATGAAACATCTTCCTGCAGAGTTTTCCCATGGGCTCACTGAGCCACAAATTGTAGCTGTGGGGTGCTTTTCCTAGGGGAACAGAAATGCAGTCAGATTTTTGCTTTCCTGGGAATGTTCACCATGTCCCTGGTTTTGCTGAAAGTAAGCCTACGAAAGTTAAGAGAGCCTGAGGAATTCTGCGCTACAGAGAGTTCAGCTACATGCAAATGTCCATCCAGAAACAGAACAACATCTTCCAATTTCCCCTTTCAAGATACAGTTCAAGCAAGAGAGAACTGTCATTTCTATGCCTGGGCATGGTAGAAAAAAAAAATCTAAAAAATATATATTATGTGTAACATCAGTGATCTTTAGAGCTGCTCTTAGGAAGAGCACATCTTTATCAAAATTAAAACAGGATATAGCACTGATGGAAAATGGGAAATCAAATGCACTCTTTCATATTTGGGAATGAGTTTGTGTGTACACGAACAACGTACATCCCATTTTCCAACACAGTCTTAGTTCATCTGCCTACCTGCAATTAGGGTAAGGAAATCAAGGGATTTACCTTTTTCTTCCATTGGTCTCATCACTTCAGGTAATCTCAAGACCTTTACTGGGTTCTTTCAGGGATTAAAATCACACTCTGGCACAGGTACCAGAGACAGCTGTGAGCACTCAAAATGCTCCCTGGTTGCTTGGAGGGGGCACCACATCCCTCAGCACAATGCAGGTGATCTATGGTTCATCTGCCTGGAGAAGCATGCTATACCAATGAGCTTCCAAGACTAATCATGATTTTTATGGAGATTTTCAGGACCAGATTTTCTTCTAGATGCCACAAACAGCATATTTGGAGTTTCAAGGCTCAATTACTATTTGCAATCACCTTTTCTGTACCTACAGAACAGGGAAGTAAGAAGAAACCTTGAAACTAGACCAATACCTTTGCTGCTCCTTCCAACTATACTAGCTTGCCTCAGAAAAGCTTATCTCTACATGCAGACTTTATCTAAGCTTAAGTTAGTATTTTACGTTACAAGACATTCCCTTATGCTTTCTCCTTCATGTCATTATACATTTGCCTCTTTTTCAGCTACTGAGGAATACGCAGCCATTATTTGCTTTGGATAGGATATCTCCTCATTGTGCTTTTCTCTCTGTGTGCATTGCCCTGTTATTAAGGTAATTTGAAACAGCCACGTGCAAAGTAACAAGGGAAATCTCCCTCAGTCATGTCCTCATCCTATGGGCACAATTGTGTTCACATTATTCAGGCTGACTATTATGTAATTACAGAAATGTTCTTGTTCAAATGAAATTCAGTACTTTTTCTTAAAACAGACAGGTTATTAAAAGAAAAACTTTTTAACTACAGTATTGGCTCTCACATATAAATACTAAAAGGAAGGAGAAAAAAAAAAAGATTTCTAAATTAGATTTTTTGCATTTAGCCAAAGTAAAACACAATGGAGCACCAAAGGGAAAGCTAATGTAAAACCTGCTAAACAACTCCTTCAATAGCAAAATTTGATGAGCTTTTTGAGAAAAAAACATTCCAGAAAAATATTATGTGCCCCCCAGCTCCCACCTCTCCAAAAATAAAGCCCTCCAAAGCTGTCCCCCTACCCCCTCCCAAAAAAAAAAAAAAAAAACAACAGAGGAGGAGAGAGGCTATTATCTTCTAATGAAGAAGAGCTAACATTTTCTGTCTCCACAGCCACAATTACAGATTACCTATTTACACAGTAAGGTGTGAGGGCCACACAAGGAAGGAAGTCTTCAGCTACTGAAGATCATTAGCAGCAGCCAGGGAGGCCACTGTCAGTTGCTTTGGACCAGTTCCTCTGGATACTCGTACAAAGCATGGAAAATTATCGGCACCACTGGGCCTCTGCCCAGGTCATCCTACAGCTGAACACATGAAACGTTATGCCCTGAGAATGAATGCCCTGGAAGAAGCCCAGGGGTGATTTGAGCCCCTGCACACATTAATCACCCTGAATGTGGTCTCATGCTGGGATTCACAGCCAAGGCAGCTAGCAAGGTTGACTCCTCGGAGAAGGGGAGGTGTCAGAATAATATTAGAAGCATCAAATGTCCTCCCTTTCCCTGGTATGGAAAGCTCATCTAGGAGGTGTCAGGATAAAACATGAGAGCTGCAGTTGTACTTAGAGACATGAAGGAGTGATTCACTGTTTCATGGCACAAGTGGAGGAGGAGGCTGCAATAAAAACTTTTACAAGGTGACATCTAAATCCTGAATGCAGCAGCTCAAGATTACAAAGCCTTTTTGTCTTTTCTCAGGAAAAAAAATACCAACCAACAACTGCAAGAGTTCAGTGTGTTGTAATTAAACTGTAAATTTCTTGAAATGAAAGCTCAAACTATGCTCCTGACACACCTGCTTTATGAAAATTACTCACATGCATTTTTGTTGATCTGTACTCTTTAAGAACGAATCCAAAAGGCATCAACAGGAAAAGTATGCTGCAAACTGCTACCCATGAATAAACACCTTTTAATTATTAAGGAAGTAACAAACAAGATGGAATCAAGCAAACATAGTAGCATTTCCTTCGTGTCTCCTGGAAAAAAAAAGCCAGTAACTGAACCCTTGGTAAATACACAGTTCTGAAAAAGAGAAATTATTTAGATTTTATAAACAATAAAGTGTGTGGTATACTAGCTCTTTACAAATATATGGTAATTGGCTTTTTTTTTAAGGTTCTAATATTTGTAAGACTTCCAATAGGATTACTCAAAATGTAATGGGTAAAGGCAGAAATACATCTGCCTGACAAGACCTGATGAGCCAATAATAACATTAATATTTCACATAAACATTCTACTCATTCAGCATTTCAGTCATTTAATGACAGCTAAAAATCATAAGAAATCATCACAAAATGACAAATTACACAATTAGAGCACTAAATTTTCCCAGAAAAAAAGGAGAACCAGAGAAGGAAAAAAGTTTTTTTTGTGACCTGAACATGTTCCCTTTTCCACCAACAAATTCAGGACTATTTCTTACTTCTGCTGTCCAAGCAATTCCAATGTCAAACAATTCTGTCTAGTCCAAATCTAACAAAAATTTAGCATGAAGCCAGACCTAGCTCCCAGTTAAAATCCCAAAGCTAAAATGTGCTGAGACACCACTTTGACTTTAGTATAAGCTGGAATGTTTCATTGATGAGAGTATAGTGGTTTTAGAACTAGTGAGGGGTTGAACTGAATCATTCCATTCTGTGCTTCATCGAGCTTCAGAATAACTTAGGGTGCTCTAGAATGCTCATACAATTAAAACAGCAACAACAAAACCAACAAAAACTCAAAAATAACTCCCCCCCCCCAAAAAAAAAAAAAAACAGCAGTTCATATTCAACATTTCTTGTATGTGTGCAATGTTCTTCAAGATATGTCTATTATCTGGTATTGGCTTTAATGACATATCACTCAGACAAAAAGAGTATCTTCTTTTACATGAGATGCTCCTACATCTGTTTTCCCTACTTAAATATCTTCCAAGGTCTTGGCTACAAACAATTATGTCAATTTTTTTTCTCACAGAGATTTAGAAATATAATTCCATACGTAAGTGCTGAAACAAAGCCTCTGAAAAATTCACAGACACTGCACACCTTACTCATTGTGGACATTCTGAAGGATCACTTCTAGGCTTGTCCTGTTTCTATGCTCTTTTCCCAAGCTTTCATTACTGGCCTCTGACAGTGACAGGGTATGTTTAGCAAGATGAAATTCTGGTTTGAGCCAGCATGGCAGTTCCTATTAATAGTTAATACACTGTTGAAAGTTCAGCATTTTCATACTAGCTACTCTCAAGATTTTCTTGCAATTCTCTATAATGGGACAATTCTCTAATCCTTCTCACTCCATCTGTAGACCAGCTGGAGTCTTAACCTGATACATCCCTGGTCTGATGTTGCTTTAGCATGTATACAAACTGACTTGCACACAAAGCTTTTGCTGACTATTTTAGTTCATCTCTTTGTATTTTCCCTCTGGGTAGGGAAGCACTGCCACTTATGTCTGTCATTCTGCTGTCTTCGTTCAAGCAGGTTTCCAGAAGAATGTTCTGGAAGCCAAATAACTTTGACTGCAGTAAGTCTTGCTCCTACCTCCCAGCAGAAAACAAACTCTCTCTTGGCTCCTTCTGTTTCCTTCCTGTTTCCACTTAGCTTTTTTTAACATTCCTAACTTTTCAAGCTGTCACTTGCTGGGTTGCCAGGACCAAGAAGAGATGGCAGGACAAACAAAAGAAAACTGGCTGATGAGTAAATATTTATGGGTCCCAGCTAAACGCCCATAGAAAGAAAAAGCTGCTTTGGGTGATTTAGGACTGTCTTAAAGTCCAAAACCTGTTCCCAGCAACTAAAAAGACCCAGACACAGCTGAGAGAGTTTTCATCCCACTTCTAAACAGGGGATTAAGTACCCTTGAAAAGCAACGAGGAATGGAGTGCAAGGAAAGATTGAGACAGGAATTTTAACAAAATGGAGACAATCCAAACAGAGACAGAAGTGGTATGGATCACAGGATTGACATCCTGACGGAAGGGAACAAGCAATTCTAAAATTACTTAATTCTTTTAAAAATAGGACAGGGACAGAATTGCACTGAAACACTTTCAGACTTCAAAGTCTCTCTTTGGGTGTGATTATCCTTTACTAACTTTATGGATTTTGTCCCTGAAGACCTTTAAAGGCTGGAGAACTGTCCTCAAATATACATCTGAACTCAAAATGACAAAGAGTTTCAGAAGAGGTTCTTGGCCTCAAGAAGTCTGCAGCTGGTGTTTGGCAGCCATCAGACCATAACACAAGCTACATCTGTTGAAGAAAGTTTTCAAATGAATAATGTAAAAATGGTAGTGTGTAAAAAAGGCAAAGCTAACACAATACTGATCATTTGACCCCTGCATGATGACAGTATTATGTACTTTAATTTTATGAGCCATACAAATACTATTACATATTTTAAAACATGCTAAAAAATAAAATTACACTGTGATGGTGACAGTTTATTGTTTGCAGGTGCACAGTGCTGGAGGGCCTGGCTCTCTGAATTAACAAGTGCCAGCATAGGCAGACATAGACAGCTGTCAGTCATTCTGCCTAAACTAGATAATGCAACTAATGATGCAACTGAGATGATGCAAGTAATATGACATAACAACCAGAACTAAAAAGTACAGGTGTATTCTAGAAAGCAGATGCACAGAAATACAAAGCTCTAGGAAAAGTCTTTTAAAAAAACTTTTTTTTTTTCTACCCTTGAGAGAATGTAGTGACAAGAAATGCAACTGCTCTGCCTGCTATTGTCCACATTCCTGTGTAAGGTTACAGTCAGAAATTACTAGGCAAGTGGCAGGTATGGGCTAGGTAGTCATAGACTTGAAAGGTGTGATAGTCTCACAGCTGACATGAGTATTTCCATGAAGAATGAAGAAGACATGCTGGTCTCCACAATTCACTAATATGAAGTCCACCCTTGCAACAATATTTCCTGTGAGCAACAGAATTAATGATGCCTGTCTTCTCACAGATTTGTAATTTTTAATGTCCTTCACCATCTCAGCTGTTTGATTCCGCCCTCATCCAAAAGGTCCTGTTCTTCTCACATTCATTATAGTGGCTGTCCAGCCATTATAATTGCCTTTCCAGGCAAGGAAGGGCTCTGCTAGAGCCAAGGGAGAGCATAGGTGTGTGCCATCTGACCAGGCAATTCCTGTTATACAGAAGGGACAGCAGCCCCTCAGTGGGCGCAATAATTTCAGTTCCTCTTCCTTCCCTGGCCACTGATTTTCAGACTTGAAGAAAATTAATTATCTGTGAGATTCTCATTTGAAATTGTCTAGCAAGATCAAAAGCCTCCAGGGAGAAGGAAGGCACAGAAAAAAAAAAAGAGTGTGATTGCCAAAGACTTGATTCCTTAGGAAACTAGCCAAAATGCATATTCAAACGAGAAACACCAACCACAGGCTTCCTCTGGTCTGGTCCCCTAATCAGCAAACACAAATACTTGCATGGAAACAGAGGAGAGTATAAAGAAGTTAATTTCCAGGGAAGGTTATCCCCTTAAGACACCACTACTGTTCTTGGCCTCTTTGACTAACAGCAGCATCAATACATGCTGCAAACAGGTCTTGCTTAGAGCATGTTTAAAATTAGACAATGGTTAAACACACTCAAAAGAGCTGTAAGGCTAACTGGCAGATCTGGGAGAGAAATCAGTGTCTTTTTACTAATAACCTTTCTGCAATGCTAAAACTTTTTCACATTACATCTGTATGAACACAAGCCTTTTGAAGCTGAGAGAGGGAAGGCAAACCAAAACAGCATCCCCTGGACAGATTTATCCCAGAACCACCTGGTGTTCAACACATAAAGAGTCTGTACCCATCTCTTAAATCCCTAGTTCACTGAAAACACATCAGGGATTTGAAGCCTAGCCCTTCAGATGTGTTCTTTAAACACCGTAGGGATTATTCTCAGGTTGTACCCACTCACATTTTTTGTTGGAGTTATGACACCTTTGCATAAATATTTTCCAACTTTTGGACTAAAGAGCATGCAGCTCTACAGCCCATGAACCAGATGTTTCAAGTGGCATGTGGGAGGCCAGGTTCAAGTAATTGCCTACAAAATTATTCCCATAGAATAAATCTGTGAACAGACCAGTAAGTACCCATTTTAGAATGTTCAGTAATATGGTAAAATGTACTGTTGTAATGTGAGATTTAATATGTGGATCATTAGTCTATAAAAACCAGCACTGGCAGAGGTAATGAAGACTTGAACCTGTTTTTCTGACTGCCCCCAGAATTTGCATGTTCCTGCAAATGTTTGATTGAAACAAACCAATATTTTTATCTGTGATAACATATTTTATCAGAAAAATCTTGAACTCATCTAGTAATATGAAACTGTAATAAAAACCAATGCCTTCTCATCCCAGGGAATGAGGGTAACACTTCTCCAGCATTCCCATGCTCCTCATGGCACTGTTAGAGGAAAAGTCTGAGGTGCAATTTAATACCTCCAGACCTGAATGCTGTTCTAGCAGCAGATTACTCTGCTGGCTCCAAATTTAAATTACTATTTAAATAAATTAGAGACATTTTAAATAAACATTAGAAGTTAAAGATGAATCACATCAGTTTATCAGGTAATGAACAAGACTGTGTGCAATTTTTGCTTTAATAGAAATGCACACAACAGATTATTTAACTTTAATACACAAAAACTAGAAACAAATTTGCCATCAAACACTCTCCCTGAACCAACCAAAGTAATTATCTTCTTTCACTGACATGAAATGAAGGGAGAAGGGATGATTCAAGGTGGGGCCAGGGAAAGGCGAATTATTAAAGTCCTTGTATAAACGCATGGTTTTGCACTGAACATTTTAAATTTCATGGCTTTTTATCCCATAAATTTCTAATGTAAACCTGGTCATTTTCACCACAGTCATGCTTTAATTCAGAATGGAAGACACTAAAATTATATAAATCTCTAACACAAAGTAACATTTTGTGTACAAAGTAAGAGCTGTCATGAAAAAGGTAATGAAGAAGAATAGCTTGTATAGAGGGCTCTAATGCTATCCAGCTGCTGCTATATGGCACTCACTGATAAGACTTTGTTTTAACTTTACAATAGAGAAAGTTTGGGAAAGGTTAAAAATCAAAATACAGGAAGCAAAACTCTTTATACTTCATGTGTTACATTTCCTCTTAAGTAGCATTTATTTTCTTACATAATTTAGTTTTCCACAAAGAACATGTATTTGTGCCTATTTTTTTTTTTATTAATAAAAAGAGAAGAAGCATTTCAAGTGGTGCATTTTAGAGACACGTTTTTAGGCAGCAATCCTATTTTTCTTGGGAGCTCTAAAGGAAAGGATTGTTGAAGAATGCTGTAACACAAAAACTCCATCACAGTTATGCTTTTGGGATATTCTCATGATAACAACACTTTGGCACTGCTACCATCCTGTATCTTCCATTAAAATTTAAAAAAATAAGTCTAAATTTAAAAATGCCAGGAATGCATAAATAAACTGCTATTATTATGCTTCTTTCTTTTTGCTGTTTAGGCAACAACCACTGGGAACATCTTGATGACAGACATTTTATCAATAACTGTGTTGATGATTACATTCATAAACCAAATTTTTCCACAGAACCATAGAAGTAATTTTTAAAACTATATGACAAATAATCACAGATGTTAAACACCGATAAGAAGGATTTTCAGTTTTACTGAGGAAATACTTTAATGTTAAGGTGCAAATGCAGTAATGTGCTGCCCAGCCATAAAAAAACAAGGATGACCTTGATTAGAATCAGTCTAGAAACAAAAGTGAAACTGACTAAATTATTTTTGTTTCCTTCCTAGAGGGGAAAACCATAAAAAACTGCAAAAAATGCCCCTAGAGAGAGCTTGCAGTGTTAGTATTTCAGTGGTTATATCATGAATACTTAGCACTTTAAAATATTTCTAAAATTAATCATGTCTGCAAACTGCTTATCCTATCTAGCAATGATAAATCCCTTCCATTTTTTTAAATAATTAGTGCTCCTACAAGAGAGGCCAAAAGAGGCAGATACCTATCCTATGTCAAAAATGACACGAGCTGACAGTGATTGCCAGAGAGCAATGAGAAGCTCCATTCTTTCCTTGCAGTATGCCATTAATGTTAAATATGTAGGCTGAAGGAGAGCAAAGCCTCAAGGAGCAGAGCAAACTATGCCCCAAGAAGGTTAGCATGCAAACCCCTTCACACAGCACAACCATTTACTGGTAAGCCAAGTTAACCTGTTGATACCATCCTTTAAAGCAATTTTATTAACCATAGTGACACTAACCATATATTTCCAAATACTCAAGCTGACATCAATAATCTCTGAATCAAGCACTACTAGCATCTCCCTGGGGAGGAGTGGGAAAAATGCTGTTGTAAAGACTCTTAATGGCAAACCTCTGTTAGCAATTACATCAAGAGACAATGTAGCACTTCACAAAACAAGCCAAGGCAGCTTGGTTGGGGCAGCTTAATGATGTAGGAGCCAAAGAGTTAAAGCGAAGCTGCAAAGTCGCGCAGAGCGCTGAAACCTTCCTGTTGGGAGTTCCTTTCAGAAGGACTGGGAAAGGAACAGTATTAATAGCTATTGCTGGGCTGCACTTTCCCACAGGTCTGGACAGGATCTCCACAGCAGCTTTTGCCTTTCTGAAAGGAAGATCTGAAATGACTGCAGACATTGGAAACCTCTGGGCCTCACTCGGAGGAAACAGGAGGACCTGAAAGACAAACCAAAGGCTGTGCCAAGCATTATTGAGTGCCCACAGCTGAATGGCCACAGAGGAGAAAAAGGCAAGGGGGAGGGGGTGAGCAGAGAGAGAAACAGTGAGGAAGAGGAAGAGAAGAAGGCAGCAAGTGAGCAACAGCAGTACTGATGTCAATGACAGGTAGTGTCACTTGGAGACCACTCAAACAAACCCACTTGTCCCCTAAGGAACCCGGAGAAACTTTCTGTCCCAGCAGGAAGCTTGCTGGTACAGGAAAGTATTAAAAAATCCAAGAACCCTCAAACCAAACGAAATTCCCCTAAACAAATAAATAAAATTGCTCAAGTTTGTTACATATCACCTCATTTTGCACAGCTGAGCCAAGGTTGCTGCTCTCAAAGAGTTTTAGTTCTGTGAGGCAAGCAAATGCAAACCGTGTCCTTTTTATTACCGCAAGTAGGAGGATTCTGACAAAAACTATAGAGACTTGCAAGCACACAGAGATTTACTTAAATTTCTTCCTGGTGACAGTAAGTTTCTTTGTCTTCACTTCCACTTACATGATTACCACTCCAGGTAATTTAATCCAAGTTGGAGCTGCAGACCTGCAATGCAGCACATGTTACCAGGAGGAACTGCAGTGTCAAACACCAACACGTCCTACTCAGTTACAAGTCACACCTCTCTCTTTACCATTGTTGGTCACCTTGGGTATGAAGAACTATACTTAATACTGTTGAAAAGAGTTGAGAACTTTTTCAACACTAGACACAGATATCTTTGGTTAGCTTTTTATTCATGACAATTACTTATGATTACGTGAATTTGACCCAGTTTGCATTCCTCCTCTCAGACCTGAAGTCCTATTAGTCATACTTGTGAAAAATTATGCTTCTTGCACCCAAATATACCATTCTCTGCATGATTACATGATTTTAAGAAACCCTTGGTGATGCAAAATTCCAAATGAACTGGAGTCACAGTGAGAGCAGCAGGAAAAGAGAATTTTCTCTTACAAGCTTCTCAAAATAATGAGACCACTTGATCAAATATTTTTAAAGCTCTGTGGTCTGTTCCAATATTAAATGATGTCCCCACATCTGCTGTCAAATCTTGTAAATTAATCTTTTCTTTAGCCAGCCAGAGCTTGTGCTAAGCACCTCTTTCTGCTGAGAAACATAAAAACTACTGAGCCTTTTTAGGAAGAAATTGGTGTCCAGGTTAGGTGATCACCCAAAGCACAACATAGGAGATTTTGCAATTAATAAATGCTGCATCAGATCTGTCCATCCCTTTTCAGTATGCAAAACCATGTTAATTATCAACTGTGGTTTTAAGTGTATCTTAAAAATTTTGGCTAAAATGTTCCATAAAAGCAAGACCTTAGCAGACCACCAAGGAGAGCTTAATCAAGACAGGATTATTCAGTGGTAAAAACCATCTTGGGAGGGGAAGCAGGGAAAGAAAGGAGTTTGTCACAAGCATTAAATGCAGACATATTTGTCCATGTTGGTTTCTAAAAGTAAAACAACTCAAAAAATACAAAGCCACTTTTCTATTACAACTTTAAATATTTCTTACATTCAACTTCAGGGAAGAGTTGAGGACATTGTACCACAATCACCTTCACTTTTGAGATTTGAACAGGAATAGCCTAAGGACGTTTATTTTAAACAGCAAAATGCTGAGTGAAATAAAAGTTACCATAATGATTGGGGGAACTCCTTTTCCTCTTTATTGTACAGAAGATACAGTCTTGCTTGGTATTGTGATGTCTATGAGTAAGCAATCATTCTACCTATTACTATTACGTTAACAACTGTAAACCACCTACAATTACTAGCATGATCCCTAACCTCTGAGAGGTGGTAATCCAGTATTGGTTGTTAGCTGTCAAATTTATTTCCCTTTGGTGAAATATACCCTGGATTTAATTACCAGTCATTCTTGATACTTTATGGAGTTGAGCTCAAGTACTGTGGCTCTGACATTTAACCCATGACCCTTAAATATTTACCAGCTTTACTGGTTGTGTACAATTATCCCTTCAAGTATATCTCAGATCCATCATTCTGCCCTTGACTTACTACTCCAGTCACTCTAAATCAGATATATCTTCTTCCTTCCAATGAAAGGGGAATGCTTAGTTTCCACCCTAAACCATGAAAAAAATAAAAGAAACATTAAGAGATACATTTGTAAGGAATTGTGTGATGTGGCCAGCATCTGCTAACTGCACTTTTACTGTGCTAGAGGATGCCTTGCATCAGAGGGACAATAAACTTCGCTCAGTGCAATGTTTATTAACAGAAGCATCAAACAAGATTTCTGTTACTGATTATGAGCTCAGTGCTCCTCTCCGGTAACAGGAGTGGAGTGCAGGGTGAAAAACAACAATTCTCTGACATGCTTAAATGATGACATTGAGCCCACACACGCTTTTCCATGAGGTCATGTTCCCGTGGGTGAGACGATGACAGTACCAGGGAGTAGCCGTACTTCAAACAACACAAATAACTTCTCAGAGTTACTGCTTCTCCAAGTTGTAAAAAACTCTCCAGATACTCTTGTTCTCTAGAAGAAGCAGCTGATGGCCCTAGAAGAGCCATCAGTGCAGGAGGGAAAGGGTAACATGCATCCTCCCAGAGGCAAAATCCACCTGCAAGGCCTCCAGGTGTGGAAGCGGAGTTCGGAGCAGATACCCAGGGTCTTTCCATGGCCACTGAAGCTTCCCAGCTCTGTGCAGAGCTAGAGAGAGAATTCAGATGAAAAAAATATTGTGCAATGGCCTGGGCAGGTTTTGCCTCCCTCAAAAGGCTATTGAGAATTAGTACAAGATGATTTTAGCTGATAGGGAGAGCAGGTTACTAGATAATCTAAAACTTCCTTTATTAGCAGCCAGCCTAGTTTTAAGATAGACAAACTTTCCACTGCCAGTGTTGCTATAGACAAATATAAATGTGAAAAACCTGGCAAAAAGCACAGAAAAACACCAGTTAGCTACAAACAGTCATTTTTAAACTTCAACATGTGACAGTGTGTTTGCATATGTATATGTAGATACTCAGCTTCTGAAGCAGACTCTGAGCCTGAAAGTATTTACAATTGCCCTTGATTTCACTCAACATGAGTTGCCACCTCGAGGGGAATGCTCCCATGGCACAGCATTGAGCATATATGCAAATCTTTGCAGTGGCAGAGCCACTGACACACATAAGGGGATTTTTAAGTAGTGTTCAGCTTTGGAATATTCCTCTACCACAGTTAATCAGCAACCTGGCTCACAACTGTAACCTCACTGCTTTCCCTCCAATATCCAAGCCACTGCACAAAGCACATATTAAGAAGTTTTCAAGTTAATTATTTATTTGCGTGTGGTTATCTTACTTCCAGAAGTGTTTAATTTACAGGTAATTTGCACTCTATACAATATATTGTAAAGGATCATGGTAGTCTAGCTGCCTTTAAAAGTTGCATATTCCTTCTGTGCATCACCTCTGAAAAAAAGCATTCTAAAATAGTTTTTCTTCTTTTATAAAGAAATATATAAAGTTTACTTCTGAAGGAAAATTAAATGCCTCATGACCCTCAAACAGACATACATACCTCCCATTCAAAGGAAAACAAAAATGATTATTCAACAGCACTGGAATATTCCAGAGAATTCAAACCCAGATATTCTCTGTTGAGAGTGACTATTCATTCCTCCCTTCATATGTTTCTAAAAACCACAATAAAGTTTAAAAGACAGTACAGCGAGATGCCTCTTATCCTATTGAATTAGTATAATTTCCCTTCTTAATATATGGCTTCAATGAATTCCACTGCATTTGAAAATGTGGGTTTAGAGATGCAGAAGAGAAATATTAGAACTCTAATAACAGGTAACTTGTGTGTGTACTTTTTCAGAAGTAATTTAAAGAGTTGTTCAGGAATATGTTCTTGGATGCAATAATTTGAGAAGTAGGAAACGACACACTGGTATCATGCACATAGCTATGGAACTGCAAATATTTATAGGCTTAAGTCTTTCTGTTGAATCAGACTTCCTGCAAATGCTCATGTCAGCCTCACTCCCAGAGCAAGAAGTCATAGGATGGAGATTCAGACAAAGGCATGAAAATGCTAGGAAAAAAATATTGTACTTCATTTTCCCAAGGAATTCCTTTCATTCATCTCAATGGTAGTTGGTCCGATGAGATCAGCAGAAAAAACCCAGATCCTTCTAGAATAGTGCAGCATGACTCAAGGAAATCTGCCCACCCTCTCTGCTATCTACAGCAGTTCCCTGTAAGACAAGGGTCATCAAAACTACCATTGCACTGTGAACTTCACAATTTCAGGAAATATAAACAACTTTGGGTTCAATTCACACAATTATCATTACATGAGCATTCACCATATGAACGATGCTTCAGATCTCTTGGAAAAACTAAAGTAAAAAAACCCAAACAAACCCCACATTTATTCCTTCTAGATTTCTCTGATTAAAAAAAAAAATAGATCATTCTCTTGAGATAAAAACAAACAAACAAACAAACAAACAAATAAATCCCCAAAACCAAAAAACCCCACAAAACAAACAAACAAAAAACCTCAATTTGTACAGCGTGTGTCAATCCAATGCATTTTTATAAGCATGAGTAATAAAGCATTTAACAATGACCAAAAAAAAAAAAAAAAAAGAAAAAGAAAAAAGGCAATTCAATCCTTATTACCAGCATCTAAATTTATTAGTGGGAAGTGATATCTATGAGATTATTAACTGTGCAAGAGAGGAGAAGTAAGAAGCATACCAAAGTATATACATCACACTTCTATACCTAAACTGAGCAAGTTAATAACCAAGAAGATGACTAATGAGTCTGTAGTAATATAGAACTGTGTTTTTAAAGACACAACACTATGAGAAGCTGAATCTTAAAATATCTGACATGTGGGATATATCTAATTTAAAGAAAGAAGCCACATTCAACTTACATAATGATCAGAGAATTATAGAATAATCGAGTCTGTAATGGCCCTCTGGATTCATTTAATCCCAAATGGTCTCATCATATTTTCTATACAGGCATTTTCACTACATCCTCCTTGCTTCTGGTTTCTGTGTGTGTGTTCTCTTGAAACCACTCACTACATGAATGCTCTGCCTGGCATTTCACACTTTGCAGGATATTTCACAATGTGTTTTAAGTCTTTCCAGAAGTCCAAGAGATACCCCAACTGCAAGAACACGGCTTATGACAATGTTCGCTGTTTTTTTCTGCAATTTATGAATTCTGTATACAAATTTGTTTATGGAGCCACTCATATTCAAAAACATGTTCCAATGTTTCCTCTCTGCTCCCCTCCCCACCCAATGTGGGCAATGTCTAATTTATTACAGTAGAAGAATGAAATATTGGCAACCATCTTACGCAAGGATAGCTCCCAGAATACATGACTTTCCTTTGCCAAGATTGTAGTGACTCTCAACATGCTACAGCACAGACATTTCTGAGGTAACATAGATGTTCAGCCAATAATCTCCATCCCAGTATTCTTCTGCATCAGACTTGGGCAGCAATTTGATATTGACCCACTGCTGAAAGCACACACAAAAGCAGGCCCCTTATCAAAGGCAGCAGAAATTGCTATCAAGTTTGGTTTGCTTTGCCTTACCCTTGCCTAAAAGACAGGTAAAATTCACTGGTTCTGCAAAGTGTTTTGCATTTCTACAGTAAGAGAGTGCATTAATAGATGGAATATAAGTAATTCTCCAGGATATGGCAGAAAGATTTGAAGAGTTAAAATACAAAGTCCATAAATTCCTGATGTTCCATGATGTCCCTAAGTCCCCATATCTATATTTGTGTGTTCAAACTTTAATTATAGAAATGTAAACCATATCATGTTTTCCCCTTTACAGCTGGAAGAAATTCTTGACTGAGAGCAAAAAGTAAACATTATAGCACGGCTTGAGTCTGGATAGTACACAGAGCAATAGCTTTGCAACTGAACAGTGTCCATTGTAATCTCAGTGAAATATTAATTAATCCTTCTGACATCTAAATTAATTACTTCATGGTGATCAAAAGCATGAAAGAGAGGACGGGGTCTCCAACTGAGATGACACTTTGAATGGCATTTCATTCTAATGTTAAGGAGATTGGCAACTGAGAAGCTCTTAACTCTTACATATCTTAAAGATGAGGCCAGCTCTGAAGCAATCACGACCTACGCAGACCTACACGGCATCTGGAGTGGCACGGGGATGCCAAGAGAAACACACAGATCTACTCACCTTCATTAAGAATAAGAGCATTAAAGGCAAACTAAGATCTGCAAACCTGGTGGAAACATGCAGCTGTGTTGCAAAAACTACAGAACTGATTAACTTGGAGACAGAAGCAACCTCTCATTCTGGGGTTACAAAAACCAATGCAGTTGGAAATACATCTAATCCTTCTCCACCTCCACTCTGACCTGATCCGTAAGGAAAAGTCCTCACCCGTCTTTTGTAGGTACATCTGAATCCCTCAGCTATTGCCTATGTCTCTTAATTGGTTCATCAATTCCAAAACACCATTTGTTCTTTGCTGATTACCTGAGCTACAAAATCAGAGCAGAGGCTGCCCTTCTGTGTATGTCCTTTCTCTTTTCTTCTTCTTTAATAGGAACATTGTAGGATACTGAGATAATCTCCGGAATGGTCTAAACAACATTTTAACCAGGGTAGCCTTAAGGATAAAAAACTTAGAAAATATGAACCAACAGAACAGATAAGATGATGTGAGAAACCTGTCAGTGTAGATAAAGGAACAGAGAAACCATGAGCAAGGAAATCACCTATTTGTCTTCAACCAACCTAATCCAGTTTGCTCTCTGACAACTTTTAGTGAAACCTATGCTGCCATAGAATCCTGCAGAGGAAGCACAGGTATCAAAATAACTTCAGCCCTGCATTGATTAGCATTGATTGAGAAACAATGAAGGGGAGAAAGTGTACGCAGCTGTCAAAGAGCTGTCTTGTGATCATCATCAGTACTGATACTGTATATTAGCCAATAAAGCTGAATCATAGGATGGCTTGGGTTGGAAGGGACCTTAAAGACACTGCAGTTCTAAAAAATGTCTTTCTCCCTGTTTAGCCTCCAAAGTTGCTTGATGTATGAAAACTACAAAAGGTCTGGGGGTACCATCTAGAACACCACCTTCTAATGAGGAGTTTAACAAACTTGCACTGGCATCTGGAATACCTAACTACAACTTGGAAGAAGTTATGCAGAGTACAGGTGTGGAGTTCAATGTTGCATACTAAATGCAATACATTACAACACCATTCAGCTTTTCACCATGAAGGTATTGCTGCCATCTTGATGTTTCCATCCTATTTTGTTCTCCACACTGCAAATGACTCCAGAGTTTCAGACACCAGACAGCTGTCCTACCCATTCTGTGATTCCCCAAAACAATGTCAGTCAACACTCACAAGTACAACACAGAAAAATAGTTTTTGCAATTGATGCTGTAGTTCCATTCTGATTTTTCTATAATCCATTGCAAAATCTGTTGTCTCCAAAACATCATAAGGAAATACCGAAAGAATTCTTGCATCTTCCAGCATATCCTTATCTGCCAAACAGAGCAGTAATTATTTTCCGGTCTTATTAAATTCAGTTTTCTAAATGACCATTAAAAGGCTCAGATGCCACAGAATCTGCCTGAAATGACAGATTATTACAAGGTCACTTAACAGCTCGTCATGAACTTCCTGATATTTTATAAACTAGGCTGCCTTCACATATTGTGACACATGAATGATTGCAAAACTCCTTGCAACAAAGAACTTTTCAAGGCCTTTTGTCTTTAATACTAGAAGTGCTTAGAGAGAGACAGTTCTCTGAAAAATTAGGTTTAGTTTTTCACAATGATGAAGGTGAATCTTAAAGAGTTTTTGTTCTTACTGAAAAGCCTTTCAATATAAAGTGGAGCTGACTAGAATCTCCTGTAAGTGATCCCTGGATGAAGACATAACACATAATGCATTCCTTCTTAACCTTTACACCTCTGCTCCATGCTTGCAAAATCCTTCCAGACCAAATCAGGGGAATGATAGAAAATGCGCTTTCATGCATTCTTGTTGTACCATGAATGAAGAATTTCTGTCAAAAATCAGTATGTACAGTGGTACATACTGCATTAAAAGCATTTTCCATTTTAAACAAAGGAGAAACCATTCTCAAGTTGAAAAGTCCTCTCTTTGTGTCATATTATCAGCTAATAATGGCTCAAAATGCTATGACTCACTAAAAAGTTATACTTTTTCTTTTATGGTACTACCCCGTCACCAAATCTGGATCATAATGTTTTCTGTCTTTAGCATAGATAATGAGATCCTGACATGCTGAAATGCCCTTTTAAAAATGTCTCCCTGTCACTATAAAAATAAATTTTTAAAAATTAAAAACAATACCTATGTGTTAATTGATACTTTCATCTTGGTCGGTTTTCAATTAATTTACAATACTGTTCTGTTTATCGGAGCTGGAGATGAGCCAAGCCCTCTGCATCTGATGAGCCTCACAATAACCCCGAATGCACCTGTTAATTTTGCCTCTGGGTAAACAGTTGAAATCTCCTCAGCTATTTCCTCAAGTTGGGTGGAAACAAAGAAACATGAGATTAAAAAAAAAAAAAAAAAGAAAGGGCTAGATTAGGGAATTGGAGATGCATTAATTTAAGAAAGGAACAGGGTCAAACTAGGGGCTAGGAGGCTAATAAGCACAGAGCACACAGCAAGAAAGCTCACAGCAGGGTAAGAGTTCACTTAATTTATTCAAGCGATCTATTCCAGACGCAGTAAATGATACATTATTGGATCCAGACCTGCAACTGCTTACTAAGACCAACCTCACTTAAGTGTCATTACCCTCCCCTTTAGAAATATTGCCATTACCCAAACCTGTTCACAGCGAAGGCTTTACTCAGCTGGCAATCCACTAACTTTTGTTCTTTATGATGCTCCCCCTAACTCCCCCTCTCTGCTGTGGGAATTAGGCATAACAACCACCATGCTAACCGCAGAACACCCAAGTTGATACAATTCTATGAGATTTTTAGTACTTTATTACACCGAAAACCAATCCTATGGATAGCAGACTATAAACAACAGCAAATGCTATATCAAGCAAGCAGTAAGTGGTTAAGGACTTAGACGTTTACTAGGGGGTTTCAATCAATCAAAGTCTCCTTTGTACAAATTAGAGAAATCTGAAAAAGAAATCAGAGAAACACTTATCATGGAAAATTTTAGGAACTTCAATTTTATGTCTTTTTCTTTGAACAAAAGAAACAAAGGGCAGATGGTTTTACTGTAAAAGATTGGCTTTTTTTTTCCCCCTGCTGAATTATGATTAATGTGTTTACTAAGCAAGAACAAAAAGGAGCCCTTTTATGATGGCGAACTTTCCAGTAGCTGGCTATTGATATCCTTAAGAATATAATTTAATTCAGAGATCAGATTACACAAGATTTCAGAACACATTAAAATTCTACTGTACAGACAGAAAGCGTAGGGACTGTGAAGCACATGGAAAGCATAAACCTTTGCTTAGCGAGGACTTTCTTCAGTCCTCGGAAACCGGGCAAGGTCACACACTCAAGACTACTTTTGTGTCTTCCCATCCCAAAGACACAACCCACTCTTCCAGATATGCTGGCAGGGGATCTAAGATGAAATGTACCACAAGCCCCTGCAGCTCTTGCTCTGTGCTGGGGCAGTCTCTGAAGTTGGACAAGACTTGACAAAGAGAAGATCACAACCCACCCCTGCTTCATGGAGCGAGAACGTGGTATAAAGGGCTGCATTTATAGATTACACCACGTTTGCCTGCTCTTGCTTCTGTACTGAATGGCACAGGGGGCAGCTCCGAGGAGATTTCACAAAGTCCCTCTGTTAGACACCTGCTTTAACTTGCACTTTCCACACAGCGTGTGCTGAAAGAGAAGGAACGGCTAATCTGTCACAAACAAGATAACTGCTGCAAAACATAAAAGTTCCTCCTGCCTCTCCAGGCTAAAACTTAGCCCTTCCCTGGGCTAAGTAACACTTAGCTTGACACCAAACACAGAACAGCTGGAAGAGTGGGGAGCTACTAAAGGTTTTGTTGGTTAAAAAGTTAATTGAGTGAAACTCATATATTCAGCCATTTGCTTCCCATGTTTGTTAATTTCCCACACTTAATAGCTTTTGCAAGGTCCTTTGCATTTCTCACTGGGAGCAGTCAGTTCTTTATCTCGAAATTAGCACCTCTGGAAAGAAAACAAAAGGGACAGGCAGCTCGACAGAAGCCTTTAGCGGCGGGGGGGGTTGGGGGTGGGGATTGTTATGGATCTTTCAGATTCGGTATCCATTTGCAGAACTGATTGCAAGGTCATCATGGTCTCAGCCATTATGATACTTTTTCTGCAGCAGAAGACCAAGCACTCTTCATAATCTTTAAAGAAGACGGCCTAGCTCTGGGATTTTAGGCTGGGGCACTCTAGAAAAGATAATTCTTAAAGCAGGATTCTTATCTGTAAAAGTCAGAAACAACTAGCCCTAGGACTTTGCTTTGCACACCTCTAGGAGATAGCATTTATAATGGAGTCCTGGTGGTAATTTGCATTTCAAGTAGATCTATCCAAATTTATTATAGTCAAAGAATTGCTATTACAAGCTTTTAAAAGGCCTCTGTAAAAGTCACAATAACATTCAGAACTGCCATTTCTAGTTTTTTTGTTTGTTTGTTTGGTTGTTTTTTTTTTTTTTTGGGGGGGGGTTGTTTTTTTGTTTAATTGTTACTTTTGATTTTTTTAATGTCCAGATTTTCAGTATTTTCCTGGAAACTCAAGGGCTGCAAAACAAAAAGCTGAGTGAGATCTTGAAATAATCATTGAGCTTCAGGAGCTGAGCCTTAAAGGAAACACTAGATATTGCAAGACCCACATTAAAATCATGAGAGCTGGAAACATTGTGTGAGGCTTTGGTTTCTCTTTACATAAAGTACTGATACTGATAAAAACCAACACATAAAAAAAAGGTGATTAGATCCACCAGTCAGATTTATAAATGTAAGGGGGCTTAAAATAACCAACATATATTAGATTGATAAAGAGTATTTACTTCATCTGATATATCTGCAAAGTGAAAAAAAATAGGGTATCATATACATGGATCTAAAACTAAAGCCATTCATTTAAAATTCCCCCAAGTTTGTATGACTCACATAAAGGGAATTTTTAATTTTAAATTATTTTTCCCTTCTGATATCAGTGCCAACTCTCTCCGACCCCTTAACACAATTAGCAGTAGACAATGCCACCACTGTTTCCAGGGCAAGGACATAAGCTAGGAACAAGTAATATAACAAAGCTGTTCGTGGCTCTACAGTTAAAGGTTATGTCAGCATTTTCATGATAGAAACCCTGTTCCAGAGGTCAGTAACTCTTCTGGAAAAGCTCACTCCACTCAGAAACCTGTCGCAGAGGGTTCCTGCCATGAGATACATTCTTTCATGTGCATATGTGTGTGTGTGTGTGTGTGTGTGTGTGTGTGTATATGTATGTTGGACGTAGCTACACAGAGACCATATTTATGGTTGCAGGATGATCTTAGCTTCAAGTGGAATTCTCTTTCCTCTCTTTTAAAATTCAGACACACAATATGAATTGAAAATTGTAAAGTTCAGGTCCAGGACTAGGACAGTTCATGGCAATGTGACCTTACTTGATCAAAGAGTTCATACTATACAACTCTGCTTTTTGCCTCCCATGATCTGGCTTTTAGAAATGCAACATTTATGGAACTTATCAAAAATTGCAAACAGGGCTATGGAGATGAGCCAACACAACATGAAATTCTTGACACTGAAATCCTGGGTTAATTATCTTTGTCAATGACATGGAGGAAGAGATTGTGTGCTCTCTCAGAAAATTCGGAGACGACACCAACCTGGAGGAAACAGTTGATACTTTTCTTGCCATTCAGAGGTATCTTGACATGCAGGAGGAACAGGCCAAGGGGAACTTTGTAAAATTCAAGCAGGTTAGATGCAAATGGAACAGATTAACTGACTGTTGAAATACAACATGGCTAGGTAGAAGCCCTGCTGAAACAAACCCTATGTCCTTGTGGCCAGTAGGCTGAACATGAGCCAGCTCTGTTCTCTGCCAGAGGCTAACAGCATCCAGGGCCATATCAAAAGTCCTATAGCCAGTAGATCAAAGGAAGCGATAATTCCCTTTACTTAGCACTTGTTATATTGCATCTGGAATGCTCTGTCCAGTTTTGGGCCCAATAGCACAAGAAAAATGTTGAAAAACTGGAGTGAGTCCAATGAAGGACTGCCAAGATGGTCAGCTGGAGCAGGGAAAAAAAAATTGTGATGAGGTGATACAAGCAGTAGAACAGGTTAAACAGGGAGATTTCATAATATCTGTACTTGAGGCTTTTAAGACACATCTAAATAAAGTCCTCAGTGGCTGGAGTTAAGTCAGTGTTGGCCCTGCCCTGAGCTGGATTGGATTAAGGCCTGGTTGGATCCTTGGTTGGATTCAGGCCTCCTGAGTTCCCTTTCAACTTAAATGATCCCCTAACTCCACTCT
The DNA here is from genome assembly GCF_024509145.1 of Vidua macroura. Taxonomy (NCBI): domain Eukaryota; kingdom Metazoa; phylum Chordata; class Aves; order Passeriformes; family Viduidae; genus Vidua; species Vidua macroura. Next base: position 70,971,313 of record NC_071571.1, read on the forward strand.
GAAATATGCTGGTGAGATGGGGACTTCACCATCCTGACCCAGATAATGGACAAATCCAGGATAGGGATCTTTGGTTCGTGAAGACATCTTTCTCATTCTCCCGTCTCTGTAGGCTGTCTGATCATCCTCTCCATCCTCTCTAATGTGCTGCAAGGTGGCAAAGTGCTAGAGCTATCATGACACGTCTACTTCTTTGTTAACATACACCCTTGACATGGAAATACTACACAGTGAAAAGAAAAGGTTATTTGTCATCCCAACTTTAAACACCTCAGCTTGGTCTCTCCTATTTCCCTCTACTGTCAGCTAAGTGAATAATATCAAGTGCCTGATTTAGTGTTTTTAAATTACTTTGTGAATAATCATCTCTGTCTTTCCATCAACCAGGGAGGGAAAATAGATGGACAGAGGCACCTTGCCAAATTAGGCTGGGTGCTGCGAATCATGTGTAAGTCTTTATCCTTGTTGTCTCACAAATCAGTACTTACACAGGTAGCAGTTTCACATACAGGTATGTGTCTCCTATCTGCTCTATCCAGTTAGGGATATATATTTCAGCCTTTTGAACTCTGAGAGCCCTGCAGGCAGCGTTGGCACCCACAACGCTGTTTCACAAGGAAACTTTGGAGTGGCATGAGGCAATGGACAATGAGGCAACAGGCACATTTGCCAGCAGAACACCTGGCTGGTAGGAGTATTCAGTGCAGCTCTTCTTGAGACTGAGACTGAACCCCCTGATGCAATCACAGAATTACTCAGTTGCTTTACTATGGCATGACCTGGCCTCAGTAGGCTACAACCTTTGCCATTGTAGCTCACACAGCAGTTGTACACACTTAAAACAAAAGGTCTCATAGAGATGAAAACAATACAGATGGAATTTTCTTCATGGAGGATACAAGAAAACAAGCTTGACTGTCATGACAGGCAATGCTTGCAGTACATCAGCTGTGAAGACTCCTGTTGGCATCACAGACTGAGATTTGAAATGATGAAATAGCTTTGTTTACAGTGGGCACCTCCCAGACTTGACCAGTAGCATGAGAAGAAAGAGAGAGATGCTTGTCTGAAAATTAACAAGTGGGTGCTGAACATGAGTGTCAGAAGTTGGCTGCAGGCAGGAATAAGCCAGTCAGCAGTGGAGAGATGACAAGGTGAATATAAGACATGAAAGGCCCTTGAAGTGGAGACAAGCAACGCTGATCTGATGCGAGAGAAGAAAGGAGCCAACAAAGACATGTGTGACATGCTGAAAGCAGCAACTGAGGGAAATGATCTTCCCAGAAACATTCTGAGTGGATGTACACAATTTCATATATTGTGTTCATGAAGCCCACAGAAAATGCTGTTGCCTCTTTTAATAGATGAAATTATGTCAGACTGAATGTGCTAAGCAGATTTACAGAAATTAGTACCTCTTAAAAACATGATGCACAAAGACTCAGCAAATGTAGCCTGAAACTGGTACATCTGACTTTGTCCATCTTTTTGGCCAGAAAGCCTCTTATGAGCTCATTCAAAGACTGGATAAAGAAGCCACTATCCCACTTAATGTGTGTCAGGCCACACCTGGAATATTGTGTTCAGTTTTGATCCCCACAATGCAAAAAAAGGTGTGGACAGGCTGGAGAGGGTCCAGAGAAGGGCCATGAAGATGATCAAAGGCCTGGGTAGTCTGAGATGTAAGGAAAGGCTGAGAGAGAAATGGATTTGTTCAGCCATGATTAAAAAATAATTAAAAGTGACCTTATCACAATGTCCCAGTATTTGAAGGATGTCTACAAAGAAGATGGAGACCCCCTTTTAACAGGGAGTCACAAAGAAAAGGCAAAAGGTAATGGGCACAAGTTATTCTTGGGGACATTCTGATTGGACACAAGAGGGAAATTCTTGACAAGAACAATCAGCCATTGGAATAATCTTCCCGGGGAAGTGATGTGATCTCTTCAAGATTCAGCTGGATAGGATGCTGGGACATCTAGACCTTGCTTTTAGCAAGGAAATTTGCAACAGATGATCCTTGAGGTGTATTCCAACTGGTTTTCCTGGAGTCTACAAAAAATACATGGCTTTGGCAGTGTTCATCTCAGCTTCTAGAGATTAGGGAAGCAAAGATAAAAACCAAAACGTAGTGAAGTTCGAATTGTGTATTCCATACAATTAGAACAATTAGAAATGGTTAAATCATTAAGCCATTTGTTTATACCAAGTGGAATTAGGTAGTTGATAATTCTTACCAGATACCTGCAATTTTACTTCATTTTTTTCAGATTAATTGGAATTTGTCCTGCTTCCAACATTACAAGGGCTTTCTCTGAAAAGAATCTATAAGCTAAACATTCTATTCAAAACTTGCTCCTACTTTAACTGAGGTCTAGGACTAGATTTGTCTTTGTTGGAACAGAGTCAAGATGCACATATATGTTTTTTTCTTTTCTTACCATTCACATGGGATAGAACACAGAATAGATATTCTGTGTTCTTTTAGGGAATGACATCTCAGTCCTCAGATCTGTGCTTTAACAGCCAGCATAAAACAAAGCCAAGGATTGTTACTTTGACAAATGTCATGCTTTTCATACAAACCATTTCTGAATTGCAAACATAAATTATATGCCATAATGTGTGTGTATACATATATACCCTCCAAAATTCATAATTGCTATTCTAAGTCCTTTATAGGGGACTTTCATGCAGCAGGTGTTCATCTTATTACTGGGTTTTGATAACCTGAGGATGGACTGCAACCAAGTTTCATAACAGGGGTGTGGATGGGTTAACTCTGCTACTATTGCACCACTTAAGTTCTCAGCAGTTAGAATTACAGGTTAGGTCTCCATGGAAGGTGAGGCCACAGGCTCTAACAAGGCACCCTCCCCTTCTGCACTATAAAGTAGGTGAGAAGCTGAGAAAACGTGCATGAGTGTCTCACAGTGGGAGAGAGGTGAGAAGATTCCCTTGAAGACAGCTGCAGTAGTAGCAGAAAGCCAGCCAGGGAATTTGTGAATAGTTTGGGACAAGCTGACAAGGAACTTTTCACCAGAGTGTGTTGCAGGATCTGTGGTGTGGTGGAAACACCTGGGGTGTGCCCTGAGGAACGCTTCCAAGGTGGTGTTCTGCTCCCTCTTGGCCCGGCACCGATGCCTTGGGCAGAACTAGTTTCACTGGGCTTTACACAGGGATGTGAATTCCACCTTCAGTGCCTGTGTATAGAAGCCTCACTAATCCAGTAAAGTGAGAGGAGGCTCTCAAGGAGCTGCTGTGGTCTGAAGAAGGAAGATCCTCTTAGCATCGCTTACCATGAGAAGCAGGGACATGGCAGGCGACTGCATGAGAGCATCAGAAGCAGGGCTTGTAAACAGCTTTGCAGGTTTAAATTGCCCTCAGACCCATCTGCAAGCCAGCCCAGACTGATTTCATTTCCATCTAACCGAAGGGCAAAGGAATCTTGTGAAAAAGGGGGGAAGAAATAATTCGCAGTTCACATACGTATATTTAAAAATAATTTTTTCCTTCACATAGCAAAATAGGAGAGTGTGAAAACAAAACCTGGAACAGTGACTGCACTATGAAAGGTGACAGTGAGCACCAGGACTCACCTGTACAGTGTGCCATGACTGTTCAGTATGGATGGGAACTGTCTTGGGAGAGCAGCACTGATGGAGAAGGTCTTTTTCTGCCAGAGCTACACAGAAGCACGTCATGTGATGTAAGAGTTGGGCTCGTTCTGCACTTCAACAACACCACCAAATTCTAGCAATAATTGCAATATTTGGGGGCTTACGTTTTCATCCAATACCTAATTCCAGTAGCAAGTATATGAGAATTTGTTTTCAAAGATAAATACAAAGACCCTTAGCAATATTATTTTTTAAAATCTCTTAATTTTTGTTGGAAATATATTGATTTTTTTTTTATTCAGACTCATAGCTTTAAAAATTTGGGTGTTTCCAGTTGCATATTCACCTGAAAACAGAATTTTGCTTTAAAAGACATTTTGATAAGCATACAGAAATACACTTTTTTAAATGGAACTTCATTTTAATATCCTGTAATCTACTTCATTCTATAAGGCAATAATTCTTTTCAACACGATTTCTCATGTGCCTTTTGATATTCGTCAGTGTTATTTTGGCTGCCAGTCTGAGACACTAATGATCTAAAAAGAGTTTTCTTTGGTAGTGAAAAAAACCCTTAGTCAGCAGACAGATAACACACATGTAATAGACTTGCTGCTAATGTCAAAGTCATATGCAACTGCCACTTTATCATATACTGTTTATTTTTTAATATCTGTGCATAACTATAAAAGAATGTATTTCTAAGCCAGTACTGGGATTGCCATCCTTACTCAGACCATGGATTTGAATATCCCTGTTGGGTACAAAATGCAAAGCCAGACAAAATGCAGTTATAAAGCAATGTAAGCCCTTAAGCAACAATAAAAAACAAAGAAATGTACTTGAGATGTTACCCCTCATTTCTTGCAAAGTAAGTTCATATTTAAGTTCAGATGGACCAGGTTAACAATCACTATTTTTAATGTTAAAATGCCCTGGGGAAGTTATAAACTCACCAAATATGCTGCTAAACTTACTTTATATTGTGTACAGCTGTATGGCTTCATACCAGTGACCAAACTTCCTAAATGGGCCAGTGAAGTAAAAAGATGCTTTCCCTTCCCCCCTCACACCCTTCTCCCCCATCCCCCACAACAATGACTTACTTGTCAAAGGAATTTAATTTATTTCAGTAGTTTGACAGGCTACTATTCAGTTCTGACTTTCCCTACCTCTCTCACCCTACGTTTTTTGCATCTGGGAAGGTCAGGATGAAGGGACAGATAGGCAGGAGAAGTACTAAATACGAATGACACTTTTTCCCTTAGAGCAGTCATTGATATGAAACATAAAGGTCGGATTTCAACTAATTTTAAATTAGCAATTACATTGCTAAACGTACTGCTGAATGCTGATTGATTTTATATTCATATTAGAAGTCTTTCCCTAGAACCATCCAACCTAAACAATTCCACAAAACTAGTTATCTAGCTAAATCCAACATTTTTCTTGTTTTTTTTTTTTTTTTTTTTTCCTTTTGCTAGATCAGCCCTATAAGCCTGCAACATTTCTTTCTTGCAGTAAATGTATTTTCCTGCAAATGCTTCTGTAGCCTGCATTGGAGGTCTTAAAGGAGGAGGTCTGGCTTGTGGATTTGTGTTTTGTGAAGTTAACAAGGAGGCCGTTATGAGAAGGAGCTTTGGCACGCCATGGCTCATTGGCAGTGATTAATTGACCGACATAGTTTCACATGATCCATTCTGACATCTAGACACAGACCTCACCTAGGAAATCGCCAAGTGGATATCGATACTGCATCGCCAAACTTAGCACCACAAACCCTTTATGGCTATTTTAGGCTTTACTGGCAGAAACTGGCTTCTCTTGAAACCTCAGGTAGGATAAATGGGGCCATCAATGAAATAATTACTTAAAAATGGATCTCAGGCTGGATTAAAAAAAAAAAAATCCATGTGGTCAGAGCAATAAGCAAAAACTTTGTCAAGCTGAAATGTCTTTAAGAAAAACAGGCTCAGTAAAACAGCAGACTGAATGCAAATTAGAAAGATAACTGCTATCAACAGTGCAGCCAGGGAAAAATGCTTTCCTCAGTATGGTTTGAAAGATTGTATAACTTTTGACCACTAAAAAAATATAATTATTGTTGCTTGGATTTTTTTTTTTTTTTCCCACAATATTCATGTATTTCCAAAGCTCCCAAGACACCTAGATAAATACAGACAACCAGCTTCTGGCTAGGTTCAAAATAGATGCTTTTAAAATCATTGGTCAACTTCTGTACTTCATTAAAGCACAGAACGAAATTTATTTTGTTACATTACAGTAGAACCATTTTTCATTGTAAAGAGATAGCTTATTCAAGAAGAACCCCGATTAAAACCACAGTTTTTAAAAAAAGTTCAACAAGTTTAAATATACTATTAGTGCTTGAACTTGATTTTATTAGAAGCCTTTAAAAATCTTCTCATAAGATACACATATTTGTTAAAAAGTAATTGTGTGTGTTTCATGTACAAGATCAATCATCTGCCCTGTCCTGTTGGTGACCAAATCCTCAGCATGCTGCTGGCAGAGAAGTGTAGGAGAGGGCAACATTAAGTCACCACAAGGCATCCTGTCGCTAAATAAACACTGCTGTGGAATGACATCAGATGAAGGAATGATGAAATAAATGCAACTATTCCAAGTTTGCCGATGTGAAAACAAGTGGTAGGAGCAGCTACCATAATGTTCAGTGCCTGGCCTTGAGGTAGGATCAGGCTTTCAATCAGATTAGCCGAGGGCCACTAGCACAAAGAAGGTACTTCTCAGATGTGCACTGACTTGATAAGCAGTTTACAGGTAAATAAGGAAGGGCAACATTTGCATCAGCATTAACAGTTTAGCTCAGGGCTGCTCCTAACCTCAAAGTTCAGTGTGTTGGTTGTTTTTTACATTGTAACTATTCCATGATTGGCTCTGTGAAGAATTTAGTATTTATTTATTTATTTATTTATTTATTTATTTATTTCTGTATAGGTTTAACAAAGCCTACATAACAACAAATGGACCACAGACCTCAGGTATTACAGAGGGAGGCTTTTGGGAATACTGACCATTTTCCTTTGTTCTGCATTAAAACTGAATCAGCATCACTGGAAATGCTGATTTCCTACTCTTGCACTTTTCAGTGCTATAGTCATACAAAAATGTATTCCTATGGTCCAGAAACCATTTTCCGCCTAAAGTTATTGCTTAATAAAAGCCTATGGATAGAAAAAACTTATTTTCTTTAGAATACTTTTTCATTTAAAGAGCAATATTTCATGTAAATGTATCTGTTTCAGTGAAAACATTTAGGATGGAATTTCTAGTGGCTGTGAGAAAGAGTTCAGCATCAAAATGAACACAAGTCCCAAAGCTCCTCTCCCTTCTCTTCAAATGAAATTGCTGCTCTCTGACTAGCCTTGACTCTGGTGAAGTTCTAATAGGATAATTGCACATTTTTAGAGCTGAAAACCTATATGCCAGTCCAATAAACTAGACTTAAAGCACCACCTAGAAGGAAAGGTAGAACTATCCCAAACTATAGTCATCATTTTCATGAACTAAAAGCAAAACTCATATACAACACAAAAAATTATATAAATTCTGTTTGTCTCAAACTAGAAACCAAGAAAAAAAAAAGAAGAGAACAGGCACATATTCAGCCATCCTATAAGAAGACTATATCACAGAAAATCTGAATCCACAAGCAGGCACTGAGGTCACTGGAGCGGGAGCTTATGGAGTCCAGACTCAGGCAAAACACAAATCTGAGGACTTCCAGTTCCCTCTAAGGAGATTATTGGCTTTACTTCTAACATTATACCATTTCTGTATTATACATAGATTGAAAGTCACCTCTGTGATGTGTAGAGGAAGGAGATTGATCTGGAGGAAGGAGATCGATATGGAGTATAAACAACTATCAAAGAAGGCCAAACAATTAACCCAGTCTATAAAATTTGCAAAGCCAAAAATAACTCGTTTAATTTTATGATGCAAATTCTTCAAATAAAAAACATCCTGTTATTTGAAACTGTTTGAACTTCACAACAATTAGAAATCAAACTAGGATTAGAAGACATTGGACAAAATTTAAGCAAGAAGGGCAATACTGCCGAGCCAGTGAAATCTCTGTTGAGGGCTACTGTGCAGGCATATGAATTGCTTAAGAACTCTGTGCTTAAGCAGTAGCTAATAAAAAAAAAGTAATTTATGGAAATTTCTTACATGTTGTAAATAGCTCATGCATATTGCAACTTGTTATAATTTGGGGATTTCACTGGCTATCCCTCAGCTAATTTAGGCAGAGTGTGAAAAGCAGTGTGCAGAAGAAAGTTACAAGATCCTTTAGTAAGTAATGGGCATTTTTTTTTCAATTTTTCCAATGCATAACAAATAAATTGTCTCACTGTGGTACTACTGATTGTAATAGGCAGTAATGAACAGCCTAGGCTGTTTTTTGTTAGATGCTGTGCTCTTGCCTATCTCCCTGGTGTTAGGCTGCCCCTGCATGTCACTGCTGGGGCAGAACAACAAAGGAAGAGCTTGGTGCAGTTCTGGGGGGGATGGATCCTGCCTTCTCTGCAATAAAAATGACCATGAAATCTAACCTACACAAAATAGACAAGTGGGTATAGAGGGCAGGAATGTACCAAGAGTCCAGTATAAGAGAACTGTTTTGCAGAAGTTCTGTTCCCTATGCTCAGTCAGACATGGGACAGGCTCCTTTTTTGCCATATGCTTCCAGGTGTATGAACAGAGTGAAGCACAGAGTATTTTTTAAAAGTACCTTCCTCTGCCTACCTCTTCCTAGAGGCAGAATTTCTCCACAAAAGATAAAAAATGTCATTACATTTGCAAATATTAAAACTATCTGATCCTAGACAAGATGCAGCATAAAATTTTCTGTATACAGCAGACAATTTCCAACCGATTTCAGTAGGAGCTGGATCAGGACTTCGCTGATGAGGAGAAAGTTAGTAATGACAAGAGGAAAGAGTTGCAATCCTACAGAATACTCCTTCTCTATAAGTCAAACCTGTGACAAATGTTCCATCTGATGTCTGAAATGATGATCCTTTCATTAAACAAGGTCAAACCAATGTAACATTATTGGTATGACTTTATTATGTTAGAAAAAAAATTCTTAATACAGTGGCTTCTATTGTTTATAAAAAAATATAAACAAAAAGTTATGGAAAGAGATAGACCAAACAATTTCAGTATAGACTTTAGAGATGCATAACACTCCTTAAAGCTTAGACAGCGTTATCTGTGAAATCAGAAAACACTGAATCCAGTTTGTTCAGCTTGAACCTAGCTCAAATAACAACCAAAATGTTCTATCTTAAGTAGTTTTTAATATTTGTACAGAAGAAGTATAATATGTGCAGTTGCATTTATTTAGGAATTAACTGTTCCAAAACTTGATCCAAGAGCATTTTTCTCCAGTTAGTTATAATAGCTTTTCATTTAAAATACCTACACCAATTTCTCCTGGGACTTAGTAAAAGTAACTTACTGTGTGAGTAGCAGAGTTCAATCACTACTCCTGCTTGTGTAACATTGGAGAAGTTAATCTGTTGAGGGTTCATGTCTAATGTGAATGTTTCTAACAGAAAAGTTGAGTTGGCTAGATTTTGATAGAGTAGCATTTGCCTACAGCAGAAACACAGTAACTGTCGTAGACAATAATATTAAGCCATAGATCATTACCTGCAATTTCAATGCTCTTGAGCAGAAAAGACTTTGATAGAGAAACTAGTACAAAACATCTAAACCAATACCATCTGCAAGAAATAAAATTCATCAAGGTGATAGAGTAGATATTCAGAGTTCTGCAAAACAATACAAGCATGCATGCACAGTGTCTACACTGGATAACAAAATAAAATGCACCTAGTTGAAGCCAATAAAATAAAATAAATATCTATTCCTTGAATTAGATAAATCACAATGTAGTATTAACTTGAGAATGAGAATAGCGTAGATCGAAGGAATTACTACTTCACATAGTAGAAAGAAAAATGAGGAAACTCCAATTTTAGACACTAAACTTAACAATTTTTATTTCTTATCTTTAGGTCTTGATAACCTTTGTTACCTTTATAGCTTTCAAGTATGCCTACCTATGACCTGGAAAATGAATTAGAGTTGCCCATTAGTCATTTTCTGGTCTCTGAATGTTAAATCATACTTTTGTTTATTCTAACCTTCACATGAAAAACTGCTGTTAAAAATGTACAGCCCAATGTTTTACTCTTAACAGGGAAAATGAAAAAAAAAAGTGACAGGTAAAATTAAATGTTTCAGATGTTTTCTTTGGAAAGTTACATCTCAACTATTTTGTGGGGGAGGATAAATGAGGCGAGATCATTTTAACATACTACCTCAATAATATATGCAGAGTGCCTCAGGAAATGTAAGAACTGTTGGCCCTATAAATGAAAAATTAAGAGGAAGACAACTATTTATTTCATTAGTCATCTATATTTCTACTTAGAATCATTGAATAACCTGAAGGCTCCAGCTGGCTGAAGATTCCTTGTGATCTCAGAAATCAGGAATACTTAACCAATTTTTTTAAGATAACATTCACTTTATTTTTCACTCAAGACACAGTTGTATAAGTTTTCTGGAATTTTAGAATGTGTGAATTGAACATCTGAATTGCCGTTATTTTTATGTGCAAATATACACAGCCGTTTTATGAGCTAAAATATTGTATTCCACTTCCCAGTGTACATTTCTGTTTCCAGCATCCAACCTTTTCTACCATGTATCTTTCAGAGTAATTTTGGTAAATAACCTTTTTTATTAATATATAATTCTAGTAACAGCTCATTTTCCAGTCCCATTTTTTGGAGTACATTTATCAGTATAAAATACACTATCTTAAGCACACATATCCACTATTAAAATCTAATGGGCTCCTTGGCAATAGGAACTATGACTGCAACCTCCAGTTACACAAATGACTTCCATGATGGGAAAACACCTTGAACATCTGTTCATGTCTTTCATTTGTCACTTTATTGAAGAAATTATTGGTCAAAACGCATTTAAATTTCTAAATTTCAAAGGAGAAGACTGTGATAACTGGTTTTGCAATCAGGTATTTCAAATCATCATTGCAGGCTTTTTTGTTTTTAAGGAGTTACATTTAGGTCTGAAAGCACAGAACAAAGGTTGCCAACTTTTTTTTTTTTTTTTTTTTTTTTTTTTACAATATGCTAGTCAGAAAAACCATCTGAATTAAGCCATATTTGGAGGAGTCTAACATTTTAATGAGTCTTCAAAAGAAAAAAAAAAAAAAATCTTCCAGAGCTTTTAAAACACTAATAATGACTAAAAAAATTGATTTGTAATAACCAAATATTTTAAGAAAGATACGCTCCACCTGGATCTCAAAAGGCAAAATAAAATCATATCACCATGGTGAACAAGCTTTGTCCATACTTCTGGTTTTTAAAGACATATTTATTAAAAATATATTGAAAATAATATTTGAAAATAATTTAGGAATGAGTAAGTGTTGATGACTATGACACATTCAGAATATTTTTTCTAATTTATAAATAAAATTAAAGATGGATTTTAGTATACCTACTTGTCCTGGGAATCATATACATTTCTTTTTTAATAGCTATATTTATTTTTAACAGCTACAGAGAGCCTTAAGAAATTGTGACCATGGTCAAGAGACACATGTGCATCCATAAATTTTTATGCACATTTCATGCCTATGAAACTTAGTACTAGGTGCCTTGTGTGAAAAAAATTAACATGGCTTCAGAGCAGGAAAGGAAAACATATCCAGTGTTGTATTACAAACAATAAGCTCAATATTCTGTGATCCACTTAGAATAAATCATAGAGATTTGCAAGTTCTGGCCCTGCAAATCTCCATCAAGCACATTCACCCACAGTCCCACTAAAGTTACAGGGCCTATTCTTGTGAGCACAGAATAATGGAGGCTTCAACCTTCAGTATCCTATTTTTGTATCATCTAGTACATCCCAGATCTGAAGGGCTATGCTTCTAAAAGCTCATGGGAGCTGGACTCAATCATCCTTATGAGTCCCTTCAGACTTGAGATATTCCACAATTCCAATCTTTTTTTTTTTTTCCAATCTTTTTTTCTTTCAATCTTTTCAATCTTTCAATCAAGACCAGGAAAAAAAAAAAATCTAAAACAAGTAAATATAATGGCACGTTACACAATCATAATCATACAAGATTTACTCAAAAGAAGTCAAGAAACAGAACCAAAAACTGGTGATGATCTTCCTAAGGAAAAAGGAAAAGGGCAAACCTTGGGACTTTTAGCACTACCTTTAAAATGACAAAAAGACTTACCAGCCAGTATTCCTTGGATATTCACTAACCTAACAGATTGGAAATTTGATCTCCACCTTGGCCTCCACTAAAATGTCTTTAAAAGAGATTCCTGTCAAGACCCAGGTAGTGGATCTCCTGTTGACTTTTCTAGCATCTTGCTTTTTGACTGGACAAAAAGCACAGAGATATTTTATACACCGTAAATTCAGATGATCTTTCACCCTCTCTCCCCCCTGTTTTAAATATAGTTGTTCATGTACAATTTCTCTGGGTTTTGCTATAAATGTGATTTGATCCTTAGTACAAGATCAGATTTTTTTTCTCCTGTTTCAAATCTGTTTCTATTGATTGTGCATTATGGAGGAATGGGAAAGTTAAGTTTGAAACAATTTTTTCTTTCAGAAACTTGATATCAGCTGTTACATGCTTTTTCACAGCTTTCTTACTAAGCTGTGGTTTTAACAAACTTTTGAGTGATTATTATTTGAATAATGCCTACATTTAGGACTGTTTTTTAAAGTTTTAAAACTTGAAGCAAATTGCACTAGCACTTACTTGTTACTTTTATTAATGCACAGCCCTGTTTTAGGTACAGTGCTGTGCTGCTTTTTACCCCGCTACTCCACATATGTGGTTTTTTCCCACTTCATTCGTATCCTTTCTGCACGTTTTGCATGCTTCTTTTTTGCATTCTCTTTTATTTTCGCACCAGTCAGCTTTGGGAAAACTGACAGTGAATGAATGAAAGTGTTGTGAATCATACCTAAAAACACCTGGTAAAGGTTTATTTTATGGCATCAAATAAAAATGCTGAAAAATACCTGTCAAACGATATTTTTTTTAAAACTAGTAAACCAGAAGCTTGAAATTCTTGAAATGCAGAAAAAAAAAAAAGAGGTGTAAATTTACAAGAAGGTAGACAACGGTGATAAAAAGTTATTTTGCAGAAGTTAAAAAAAAGAAACAAGATTAAATGACGTTAAAAATATCTAAGTCTTCATTTGATTATCTTTAATCTAATTATAAAAAGGAGCTGCTTAGTTCCCTGCAAAACAAGGAGACCTTAGATGGTTTAAGCAGAAAAAACAGAGGCTAGCGCAGCAAAAATAGTGCTAAATTAAAGCACTTGGAGGCCAAGGGCTTTGAACCTGGGTTTAAGCAGTCATTCCAACCTTGTGAGGCAGGGACTACAGAAGTTTGGGCTCCTGCTAACAGAGCCCTCATTGTTTCACTAGGCAGCTAGAAAAATGCTGCTTTATATCTCCTCACACCACAAGCCCAGCACACACAGCCTAGGAGGAGAAGGAGTCTGAGGGTGTGCTATCCATTGAAAAGCCATTTTTCCGCTATAAACTACCCCATGCTCCAAGCCCTGGCTCGCCAATGGCGCTAGCGGGATGTTATGATGGTGCATAATTTATAACTGGAAATTTCTGATTTATGTGGGATTTGGGGCATTTGTGTGCCCACCCTCCCAACCTTCCCTCCTTCACTCAGCCCTGGGCACGTCAAGGTGAAACCTTCAAACTGCAGAGCCAAGGTATCCGCTGCGCTAGTGGATAAACACTGCACAGTTGAAAGTTCAGTTATTCCACACCTGTTTAATATGTTTATTCAGTAATTAAAGATTAATGCTTATTCCAGACCAGATAAATATATACTGTACACACGCTTGCATTCTACAAGGAACAAAGATTTAACTGTATTGGGCTACTTCAGGGTACTAAAACATGCATTTTTAAAAAGCCTAAGCTGTGTCACATTCAGGCTGCGCTATAAATTACAATACATACATTGGTAAAAGATGCTAACACTAAGTCAGTTGGAAGAATTACCAAAGGCAGCTTAAAGACAGGTCACTATTTATTTGTATGGCTCATAATTACAGCTATTTGCAGAGACAGCTCTGGTTCATTGCTATTCAGCAGCAAACTCAGTTGAAGGCGCACGCGATGATGTTTGCATTATTTAGACTTGCTGAACCTGTAATAAAATGTATGAGGCTGAAGTGCCCCTAAATATTTTATTTATATATATGTGCATATATATAGATAGATAATATGTATTTATAATTATATATACACACATATATATAGCTACAGACGAACATATTCTTCATATGTATATACACAGAGACAAATTATATATATGTACACACATATAAATTAGGAACTCTGTAATAAACTTTCCATATGCAAAAATATACATAAAATGAGACCTCAGTGGATGCATCGTCAAAGCAGTACTTTCTCAATGTTTGAAACAGACTTTTCCTTTAAAAATGTCCAGTTTAATAAATAGATGTAAAATAATGAATCTCACCTATTTTTTTTAAATGCATAAAAGAAGGGAGATACTCTCCTAGCATCCTATTACATTTTAAGGGAAGCTCTATACATACCTCTCATATGGCTCTTTTGAAAAAGATATCTTTTCCTGGTTCCAAACTCGCTCGTAGTATACTGTGTAGGTTGGAAGCAGCATCTTTACAGTCATAGAGGACCATAGGAATAGCTGAATCATGTCTGTCTGCTGAATTCATACCAATTATGCTAATTCTATAATTTCAATTACTTGAGGTAATCAAATACAATTTACTTAACTCTGCTTCTTATAAAGTTCATAGGTTTATAAACAGAAGCATCTGAATAGTAGAAGATGTTAATTGTATCATTTGGGATGTAATGGTGCTCAATTAAACCTACAAAGCTGGCAAAGTAGTACGCTTGCCATGCTGAAGAACACATCATTAAAATATATTTCAGGTGGTTTTATTATTTGTAGCTCCAAATCAGAACAGCAGTTTATGATGTTCTTAAGGTTCAATCAAGAGATCTTATGCAAGACTTGAAGAATGTACTTCAGTGAAATTATCAGTATATTTAATGCATGTTCTGTGTTGGATTCTGTTTTGCACTGCTAACACTTCCACTCTCTTTTAAGGGGGGTTTTAAGGAGCGTTCAGACACTATCAACTTTTTTGAAGCTTTTACTCACTGCATGACTCAACCTTGATCCATTTTAGTAGGGGCAGAAAGCTCTGTACACGTGAATGGGGAATGAGGCAAGACACGCACAAGATGAAGAACAATCTCCAGCAAAGGGCCCTTAGCCCACTCACAGCTAGCAGAACAGAAAAGGGTCAGGACAAGTCACATGTAGCAAAGGTCTTTCAAGTATGTGTATTAAAATTGTTTTTGGATATACCTGCTGATGTCTAACACACTGATGCAGTTATTTTCACAGAAGCTGTATACATCTTGCTTTTTCTAGCATTTTCTAAATGACATGTTCAACAACTCAGAAAGAGGACAATATGTGTGAGTGCACATATTCAAAAAGAACAAGTTTTCTAAAGCATTACTGTAAATTCCCAAACTGCCTCCTATGTGCAATGGCACAATTTTTTTGGTAATCTTGTCCCCTTTCTCAGGGGAAAAAAATAAAATAGAACTGTTATCAGCATTAAGAAAATACACCCCAAATTGTAGTTGTATACACTTTGCAGGCATGTGAAGTACATGTGCATTTGTAGCAGTGTGTACAGAGCCAAGTATAGTGGTCCTTGGAACCATAAAGGTTTATTCCTTTACCATAAAAGTAAATTCTCAATTTACTGAGAATAAAAAACATTAAATAGCCACAAAACCACAAATTAAAATCCAAACAGCAGAATTATTTAATGTTCCAGACTTCTGAAATGAAGAGTTTCCTTCCATCACTTCCACAATGCAGCAGGCAGAAGGGAAGGCAAACAGAAAGGAATTATATTTCACAAAAGTCCTGACCCATTCTTGGCTTTCATAATGTGCTTAGAAGAGCACAGAACATCAGTAACTGGACACAAACAAAAGGTACTGCAGATTCAAGTCTCAAATCAAGGTTTTAGTCCACAGAATCACAGGTTTGGTTTGAAGGGACCTCTTGAGATCATCTGCTGGACTCTGCTCAAAGCAGAGCAACTTCAAAGATAATCCAATGTCTTAGTAAAAGCATTTTATCTGGAATAATTCGGCTATTCAAATATTATTCTGGCCAAGCACCACTAGAAATCTTCACAGAAAACTGAACTGTAGAGTTATACTGTACTATGTTTCCACATTGAAACAGAATGGCAAAGACATTTTGCTTATTTTAGCAAAAGTGAAACTCGTTATCTCTCTAAATTGTGTTTGATGCAATTAGTTTGTATGGAATTAGTGGGAGGATTTGTTTTATTTGGAGTTTTGGTTTGTTTTTTGTTTGTTTAGTCTCTGGCAGTAATAGGACTGTGGAAATATAAAGCCTAAATAAAGAATTAGTTCCAGTGAGTTTGTCACTACAGCACATGATAGTATGGGGTATGTACAATAGAGTCAGATGTAAATAGAGAAAGCACATGAAAAAGTCTCCAAAGTTCTTCACTTTTGGATGCCAAAGCTGCACTTTCCTATGGAAAAGTATCTCCAATTCTTCAGCCTCAGAGAGATTTTATTTTTAGTAGCATAACAGATCAAACTTTTAAGTATTTTGTTAAAGGTATACAGGTGAAAATTACACATGTATGTGTCTTAAGGTAGAATATGTGACTAGCAACCAGTCACTGTTGACTTTATAAGACTTGTAAAAGTACAAAAAAATCAGTTGTAGAACACATAGTTCAGAACTGGAGCATATTATTTATTAATTAATTGTAATTAATTGAACACCATAGAAATATCTCTACCTATCAAACTACTGAGTTTTAATTATAAAGAGAACACACAAGGTACAGCACAAAAGGACATTGAAATCTGTCCCATGCTAAATTCCCCATGAATTCACCTGGTACTACTGTTTGTCAGGGCACAGAGGACAAGAAGGGACCAACCTAGTCTTGTTAAAGTAACAAAAATGAGAAAAAACATTAAATCAAACAGATATCTCTGCATTACTAGGTATATTCATCTTCTCCACCCTAGCCAAATGCCTCCTATCTTGCCTCATCTGCAGTCAGCTACACTGGATTAAGTAGAATCCTGAGGTTTAAACAGAGAAAGCACTCTTCACACTAGAGAGGTAATTTGAACAGGCATTTAATTACTGCAGCCATCCAAACAGCAGTGAGGTAAAATGTGCTTTTAAGGGGGGAGAAAAGCAACAACCCAAAGTCTCCAAACATGTGACTGAGTCAAGTCTATAGCAGCTGAGAGCTGTTTGAGACTTTCTTGTTTAATTCCTTTAGACTTTCTGGCATTTTTACTGCCTGTTATCCCAGTGGCAATATGTAAGCATGCAAATAGGTTAAATTGAGAATGGGGGCAAAATAGGGGCCACACAGAAAGGAGCAGAATTGTAGTAACTGATAGATATCAGTAATTTTCTAATCAGCTAAAAGTTTCTAGAAGTTTATAAGTAAGCAAATAAACTGTCAAGACAATATTCTGATGGAAAGTCTAAAGGGAAGTCTAATATTAGTAAGAGCAAGCATTCAAAAATTGGTGCTTTAAGCTACTCTACCCTGCTAATTTGAAAAAAATGAATATACATTATGGCTTCTAAAATTTTCTTGTTTTTTGTGCTTTCAGGTGTTACTCCATAACCCCACAGGCAAGAATCTGCCCCTCTTATCTTCCAAATGGCAATTCAGATTTTCATGAAAACATTTGGCTCCACTGCTGAGGTTTTAAGAAAAACAAGAAAATCCAAACACTCTCTGAACTACTGAGAAAAATCTTAAAAAGCTGAAAATGATAGGGTTTGGTTAAAAATGTCTCTCCTTTAGAACCAGGTCTTACCATCAATCTCACAAATTTTTATGCAGGAAGGACAGACCAGTTTCCTGTCAAAATTACAGGATTTGGACGTATTGCTTTGCAAAGGTGAACCAGCTAGATTATTCACCATGGTTGTGTTTATTTACTTGCACAGCTAATGAAATTAAGGAAAATTATTTTGTAAACATAAGCAAGTTTGGAATGCCTGAAAGTGGGCCTTTTGCCAAAATAATAATAATAATAATAATAATAATAATAATAATAATAATAATAATAATAATAATAGCAAAGCGTTAAATAAACCCCGACCACATGGGAAGAATTTTTGTTCTCACTGGCTTCATGGGTCCCAGCTTTTTACTCTTATCTGAGTTCACTGACAGCGAGCAGAAAGTTATTTTCACTATTCTCCTCAACTCAATATCAGAAACATAGCCTCAGTTTCTTTAAGCAGAAGTTGTCATGTGTCTCTCAGTCAAACACTGCCAGGCCCATGGTAAAAACACAAGTAAGGCAGTCACTGGAAAATATCCATTAGGTGTCATCAGAGCTGCCTGGAACCTTATCTCAAAATAACACTAAGCTCCCAAAGCTATCAAAGCTATCAAAAACTAGATAAAAGCAGAGAGGATCCCACAAAAGATTTTCAGATAGATTCTCAGAGCCCTTGCACATAAAACCAAACAAAACACCTTTCCCAATTTTCCACAGGAAATAGATAAAAGGCGCAGTGAAACAGCCAGCAGTCCAGCGGGCTCAGCAGCTTTCCCAGGAATGCCAAAGACCGAGGCGCAAGTGCCTGTGGCATTTGATTGAGACTAGAGGATAGAACCTCTGCCTTTGTGATATGCAGTGGGAGCACAAACACCAGCTCATTAATCAAGCCAGAGCCTGATAAGCATTGGCTTCTTTTGCATACTGATTATAATTCTTATTCTTGTCAAGACTGATAGGCACAACCCACCAACACCTTTTCCTTTTGATGAAAGAACACATCAGATTAGTTTCTCACCCAACCATCCAGAAAACACCTACATGACAGGAGATGTGAAAAGATAGAGAACTGTAGGCAAGCCCCCAGCTTGGAAAGCTTTTGCTAATTGGCTTTGGGAAAAAGCACAACACATTTAGAAAAAGCCATGGGAACCACCAGGTTGTTCAGCAGATGAAGCTGAAGGAGAGTCTTCCCTCACATGGAGCAACTGCAGTGGGCCTTGCTGAATTAACATGACCCTAAACCTAAGTGACTACTAGCTGGGAACCAGTTTAACAGCACCAGCACCTCGAAGTTCAAATAGAAGGAGTGCAATAGCAAGGGTCACTGCAGGAACAGGCTTGTAAGGGACTGGTAAGGTTTATTAAACACCACTCATCACTCTTCGTTTTGCACAATTGTGGGAAAAGAAGATTTTATAGCAGAGTGATCCAGTCTACATCAGAATTCAAATGTGCAAGACAAGTCCTGTCTCTTGGAAAAAAATCATCCTGTAGCTGTGAGAGAAACCACATTTGCTTCTTTGGCAAAATACTGGTGACTCTCCTCCCACACAGAAGTCAGACAGGACTCCTATTTAACTGAAGATGCCAAGAATGTATAACTCTCTCTCTCTCTCTGTGTATATATATATATATATGTATGTATAAAATATATATATATATATGTATGCCACTGTTCTACTACATTCTTTCTGAAGGCACCTCTAACATTACATGTGCACAACCACTTGTAACAGCGCCACACTTGTGCTTTTAGATTAAGAAGCCCAGCTCCTGACAGACACATGTATGGGAATGCACTACCTGAAACACACAATCCAAACTAAGATTGAGGGCCAGAAAAAATATGCCCTACGTATCTAGATAAACTGTAGAGAAAGCAATCAGATTTATTAAAAAAACCCACAACGATATTTCAGAAGCTACACAGAGTTTGCTGAGAGGATACTCACTTCAGATTTCATTAGAGGACACAGAATATTTTCAGTAACAAGCAAACAGTTATCTCTTTTTCTTCACAACTAATCCTACACAAATTAAAATAAAGATATTCTACTATAAAATTTTACTTGGTTGTTAATTAACAATACAAGAATAAAGTTACAATCTTGTTTTATAAAGAAGAAATTATTACCATTTTCATTATACTACAGGAGGTGAGTTGTAGGGTTTTTTTTTCTTTTTGTTACCTGCTGCCCTGTCAGGCCTTATTATTTTCACAAAGATCTGACAATCGTGGGGTCATATTTGTTGGCTGCTTATGGCAACATTCAAAAGGGGCACTATATATCACCGAAACAGCTCACAAACTGGCTAGTCACATTATTTATTATGAGCCACACATGTGACAAACTATTTAACTCAGTGACTCCTAATAAGTCAAAGAGCAAGCAATTAGCTAACACAGTATGAGGGCTGCTCGTGGCAATTTATAGATGCTCTCAAGCTGCCACAGCACTTCAAAGTGCCATTAGGGGGGGAACCCCTTAATGACTCACTTGATATGACAAGCAGTACACAGCACACACGGCAGCGATGAAATTGGCAGCCAATTCTGTTACTTGAAGCTTCTTCCCCTTTCCCCAACAGCTGTTTACGTGTTTGCAGTTTGCACTTCTCTCCTGCAAGTTGTTCGTGCTGGAAACGTGGAGATGGAGGCACTGTGTTCCTTTGCAACAGAGCAAGAGCTGTTCAAGGCTGCTCTGTGGGTATGTCCTCAGGTCTACAGGAAACTCGGAGAGCTCTATGGCTGGGAGAGACACTGCAGTTAAAATCTGCTGGTTGCACATAATTTTCAGCTCACTACTGGAATGGACTGAACATCACAGAAGTTGGGATCCTTTTCCAGTTAGCTGGGATTACTTTTTGTAATAATTATGCTTTATAGTAAACCAAAAAAGGACATTTGTAGGACATCTGAACAAGACGGCCTCCAGATCTTCCAACTTAACCATTCTGTGAAAGTAAAAATTATCACTTTGGATTGACTTCAAAACTGGGAAAGATCCAAGATTTAGAGCTCAAACCAGTTTCTCAAGCTCAGTCCTCGGCTTTCTGTATTGAATTACAGTAAGTGGTCATTATCTTGCATTTTCTTCTTTGCACCTCACTTAGAAACTATATGCTCTTTCTATTGAGTCCCCTCTTGTACTTCTAGTGGCACTCAGTTAACCAGCTTCCCAGCTGGAGGCACCTTGGTGAGTTATGGATAAAGGCTGAATCAAAGATCTCATAGGATAAATCTATTCTAGAGGCTCCTGTTCATATAAACACGGTGACAGTGTATAAGTAGTGTAGGAATTAAAAATAATCTGGCAGCATCAAGCTAAAAAAATATGATGATGATTAGCAGATACTCCATGTTGGAGAGTGGGAAGGTAAGGAGAGGTGAAAAAGGGAATTCAGGAAGGGGGCAATGAAATTATTACTTTGCAGAAACCCCAGGCGATAAAACAAAAGTTGGAGAGGAGAAAGATACAGCTTGAAGTCACTGTTACCCTAAATATTGTACCTGCAATGACGAGAGCATGACAAAGCCGTGCCTGGTGAAAGACAATAATTATTCCATGGGAAAGAATGGCTGACTGTGAGAAAACACAACATGCTGCCACAGTTGGATGTGACTGTCCTATTTCAGGGGGTAAAAAAAGCAGATGTCAGACCTGCTTTCTAAAGCAGTCACTCCAAGCCATCCAAGCAAAGCCTCCCCCACACGAGACATGTAGCAGGAGCAATTAAACCTCCCTCTGCCACACACATTCCTTTTAAAAACGCAAAGCGTCATTGACTGTGCTTTAGCATTCCTCAGCAGCCACAGCTGTATTATAGCAACTCTGTTATTTCAGATAGCTTGAGGGGAAAGTACCTGCACAGAGGAGTGTTAACCTCTGCCTTTAATTGCATGGTGACATCATCCATGAGATTTAACTTGTACTTTTGACAGAACATCAGCCTTTCAGTGCAAAAGCTTAATTTAGTATACCATGCAAAAGTGTTGAAATCCTCTTCATACAGAAATGAACAAAGTATTTAACAGGGACAATGCAACTCTAAAAACATAAGGAAATGTTTTATCTATCAGAAAAGTTTTATATTTCCAAACTCCCGAATTTGCATATTGACAGGAGTACTTTTATGAATAAAGTAGCACAAGAATGTGTATTTGTGTTTTCCAGTGACTTGGGAAGAAAAAGCAACACATTTAAATTTTCATATAATAATAACAAACTGTAAATTATATGAAGGGGTGATTGGTTTTGGTTGTGGTTTTTTTTTTTTTTGGCCAATGTTTACTAGAATCCTGAACTACCTGACATTTCGTCATTCTTTTGGCATGTTGTCTTTTTTTTTTTTTTTTTTTTTTTTTTAATTTTGGTATCAATTAGTCTTTGTCAGGGTTTGCTTTTCTTCCCATGCATCTATGCCACACTGCTGGGCTTTTCAGAAGCTACAAAGTAGAACTATCTGCACACTGTAATGAAGATAATTTTACTGCATTAATGTAATAACTCATCAATCAAATTTCAGATATGCAGGTATTAGTTATTTTGTTATTCTAACTTACAAAAATTGTTATACTCTGAGGGAAAAGTATTTCTAGACAAACCATGTTTGGGTAGGGGGGAGGCTCCAGCTTATATTAGGCAGTAGAACGGCTAAGTAAAAAATAGGTAAGAGAGTGTTTGTCGAAGTGGCACTTTTAGAACTGATGAGTTGTCAATTTGACTGTCTGGCCAAAAGCCACTGGTGGCAGAATATGGATTTCATATGCTGCAGGACATATGCTGCAGGACAACTCACAGAGTTGTGAGTTTTGTTGTCACTCTGGGGATCTTTGGTGCTTTCCTTAGAACTATTCCTCCCAGGGTCATGAGATTGCAGAGGCTTCTCAGCTTTCTTTTTAAAATAAATAAAAATAAAACAAAAAATTATGAAAGTCTCTCTAGTTTCAAGGGAAAATTTAGAAGCATAACTTGAAAATTCCCTGAAAGTGCCAAAACCCAAAAAGGCAAATAAATCAACACTTATTCTTTTTAGGTTAAATAAATCATGAGGCTTTGTTTTAATCTTCTCATTTTGAAGATCCACTTCACTTTCCACTTATTTATTTATTTAAACACTGGGGAAGAAGCCATGGTGAATGTAACAATCATAATATGGTGGGTAACCTCATACTCCTCACAGGTACTTTTCATCAGGACAACAATTTCCAGTGAGAGTCACAAAATTTAGTCATATTTTAAAATACCTTCTCTTGAATCATCATGACTGCTTTTTCCCAACATCTGATCTCCTAGTAATCAAGGAAAACAAACAGCCTCCTTTTGCAATCCATTTCTAATCTGTGGAGAAAAGGACTAATAGTACAATGGTTCCTATTCAGTAACAGTCAAAATATTATTCAAACACTAAGCACTAAGGCAGAAATCCTTCAGGCTCTCCTGTTTTCTGACAAAGAGCCCCAACTTTGGCAAATGCATGTAAAGTGCATTTCTGAGGTGAGCAAAGTTAACCTCTGAACTTTGCCTTTAAGATGCTCATACTTTAAAAGCAAAACACAGTAATTATAGAAAAGTGAGCTGAAAACCCCAGGATTTGAAGGGAAGGATAGATGGCCACATCCAGGTAGAAGAGATGATATTCTACATAGATAATCACTACATTCTTACTTTACCCTTTATATTTTGCCACTTCTATTTTGCAGACAGAACATTGTGTCCATGGCGATTTATTAGCACCTGTAACACAGGTTTATCCTCTGAACTAATGTTTAGGGTACGGATTAAAACTTGTCACTAAATGAGACTGGCTGAAGCCTTTTAGCCGAGGTGCAGGGCTCAGGTTTTCAGTGGTGATAGCCTTGGCTGTGGGATTTGCAATTGGCAGCTAAAAGCCACTGGAATTAGAGAAAATTAAGTTTTCTTGCCTTAAGTTTGGTGGAGTCTTAATCTTCTGAAATAAGCTTTCAACAGATGTTATAAGGGCATATTTCCCAATTAACATGAATAAGAAGAGCTTAAGGTCTCCTCTGTGCAATTAAGATGTTCCATTTTGCCAGTGCTTTAAGCAGAATCACTTGCTGTAGTCATGAGCTCTTCCTCATGGACCAAGTGCCTACATCTTCCACCTTTGGAAGCACAGAACAAGCCTTTCAGACACATCTATAGCCTTTCTCTGTCCTATCAAAACTTTTTACCCTCTCTCAAATGCAATTAGTTCTTCTTTACTTATTTTCTTTCCTCTGACCTGGATTTTTTTGCTAAAGTAAATTTCTTCCTTCCCCCACTCCACCACGTCTTTTATCCCATTTTCCCTCAGGCATGTTTTAAAAAATGGCTGGTTCTGACTGCTAACAACATCTCACAAATCCTCATCCATTTGTTCCTTCTCAGCTCCATTATTCAGTTCAGATTGAGTCTTCATCTTTCAGTAACTCTGGATATTCTTCGCTCCACACGTTCCTGAAATGCAATGTCTTTATTTAATGCCTACTGATCTCCTTTCCACACTGCTATATTTCTTAGCCTGTCTCAAATTACCACACTGGTATGCTCACTGGATATTTGTCATAGCAAGATGCTATGTGCATAAAGAACACACATTATCTTGAAGATCAGGGTAAAAGGACACAAAAGGCATGTGGAAAGCATTGTTAAATTATGTTAAGGAGAGTATCTGGTCAAATTCACAGCACATTCAACTTCCTGAATGAATCCTGAGAACATCAAAATCCTTAGCACTACCTGAGAAGTAATTCTTCTGCATTGCAGTGATAGACAGCAATTCAGCAAATTAAAGAAGCAAAATATTAGCCACTCTGCTAACACAGACAGCTTTCAGGCCAAACAAGGTCTGTGGTTAGGCAAATGGCCCACATTTGAATGGGTCAGCTAACTTCTAGCTAAATGCATCATAGAGCCATGTTCTCTTCTCTTCTCTTCTCTTCTCTTCTCTTCTCTTCTCTTCTCTTCTCTTCTCTTCTCTTCTCTTCTCTTCTCTTCTCTTCTCTTCTCTTCTCTTCTCTTCTCTTCTCTTCTCTTCTCTTCTCTTCTCTTCTCTTCTCTTCTCTTCTCTTCTCTTCTCTTCTCTTCTCTTCTCTTCTCTTCTCTTCTCTCTCCCATCAGATATGGCTGCTTTACTACCTTCCTCTAAATATTTCAGGATAGTCAGCTCAGAAATCATTAGCTCTGCTACCTCAATGCTGTGCAGAAGCCAGTCAGCCTAAACTACAGGAGAATAATATTGAGTGCCTGCACAGGAGTTTATTGGCCCAGATAGTGCAGAATCTGCATCTCATTTGTGAGGAGAATTCTTGGTGAATGCAGCTGTCTGCTGTCAGAAGAACATCCTGCTTACCAGAAGTCGTTGCTGAAATGCAATGCAGCACAGAGTAATCTGGGGTTCGCATGGGTGTTGCACACAAGCTTGTAGAGAACATGGCAAGAAGTTGCTAAAGAAACTTCCAAGTGTTTTGTTCTAGCCCAGCCAGAACAACAACTGCCCGAAATCAAAACACACAGAAATCACCAACAAAGTTAAAAGGCAAACAGAACCCATGTGCAACACTCCTGCATTGTTAGGTTTTGGGTTTTTTTCTTCTTCAATGGCTCTGGGTAGAAGGGAGAATATTATCTTCGTAAGAAATCCTGCCAGGTCAAACTGAAATGTGAGGATTCATATTACACCATATGATCAAGAGCATCTGCTTTCATCTCAGGCACAGCAGGGACGAGGCAAGAATCATCATTCAAGATTTGAAAAAAGAATCAGCAGCAAGTGTTGGCGCAGCGAGTACTCTAGTGGGAACGGAAACAGAGCAGAACTAGCAAATATGGTTTTGCTTGCTTGCTTTCCTGTTTGCTTTCTTAATAAAAGAATCTGCGGTGTTCGTGTGTGTGTGTCTAAGTGCGTGCATGCAAAATTATGTAAAGCAGAACAGGTTATTTAGAAAGAGGTTATTTAGCTCTATCAGATCAACCCTATTCAAACACAAGTTTTCAACAATGAATTTTTTTATGTATGGCAAATATGTCCACAAAGAACAGCCAATTTCCCTTATAATGCCTGATCAGCTTCAGCTGTATTTAGAAACCACACAACTGAAAAAAACTAAAGCTAACCTTCCAGAAAACCTTGGGTTTGACTTCTTGTGCTTCAGGACATAAATGAAACTCTAAAACAGGGAAAGAAGAAGAAATTTCCTCCATGACGCATTTATTCCACAACTGCCCACTCCAAGTTTCTTGTCCTTGGTAGGCATGGTGAGCTGGCAGCCCTGGACTGAGGAATGGCTGGGTTGGGCTGCTACAACAAATCCTATATTTAAATGTACAAGTGTTTGTCCCTTCAGTAGTCTGGGTCAGACCTGCTGTACTCAGCAATGCAAAGAAACTTTTAATTTTGCTCTGTCTTTAAAGAACGTGAGCACGCGCATGCGGGTCAGAAGGATTTGTACCACACTTTACAGCATTTTGTGGAGCAGATTAACTAGATTTGTCCCTGTTGAAAGGATTATATAAAGATTAAAACATTCAAAGTAGAGAAAAGCATGTAATACATGAGGGTAATTTACACTAAACCCATTATTAAGGAGATGAACACATTTAATTAAAAAAAGAAAAAGACAGGACAAACCCTGAGTCATGAAGAAGTGAGATGATACCCCTTTAAATAAGGACAGCCTTCAAATAAAGCTGTGGTAGAAGTTATTTCTTCACCAAAGTGGCATTTTTGCCAACAAGACTCTTGGCAGCCTTCAAGGGTCGACACTAGCACAATTGACCAAATATGGTTGGGAATTTGAAAACATTGAAGATATTAGCATTTGTTCCTGAGTCTAACATAACACAGTCCAGTCTTGCCACCAGAGCCTATAACTATTAAGTGATAACTTAAGCATTGGAATGCAAATAATCCACTGGTTCACATTAGAGTCATTTCCATTTGTTGACGTTCCCAGTCCCCTCCAAATCCTGGCAGTACCTTATTTGACTTCTGAGGGGAGCAATCTACAGGAAACATACTAAAAAGAAGTTAAATTACAAGAGCAGAAGTCAGTGGTGGTTTACTTGCAGGGAAGGGAAAAAAAGATGATACATTAAACTACACTGTCCAGAGTTACTTGACCTCAAACTGATTGCTGTTAAATTGCTTGAATTGATGTTAGTCATTTACCTACTGGCAGCTACTCAAGATTTATCTTTACAGGCTACAAGGTTTCATCATTTGTCCTTAAACTCCCTGCCAAATGTTCACTTTCAAAATACTGGTTTAACTGTGAAGTGTGGGGAAGCTTTGCTAAAGCCAGTGAAAAATGAATGCAAGTACAAGATAAAAGACTAAATACTTAAATAATTTGGCACCTCTCCTCTGCAAAGTTAAAAGGATGCTCTGAACACTTAATGGATAAAGTAGGATAGCATAATAACTTTTAAGGAACAGTTTGTGATCTGAAGTCACCTAACCTAGAAATGTCATAACAGGCATCTGTGTTGGAAAAATAATAAGGGTCTATAATTTATTAGAATATATTTAACAAAAATTAAATTATGGTGGAGATAAGTTTTAGGCTACAGAGATAAGTGCAATTACTTCTCATTTTCAAGAGAAACAAGAAAAGTCACCCCAGGGAAAAATGAAGTCCTCCCACACTTTTAACTACACCTTTATCTAGCACATATATCAGTTTTATGTGTCCACACATCCCAGCAAAGAATTGCAACTTTTAGTTTAAATCTGCATTCAGGGAGATACAAGAAACAGGAAGATAAGCAGCAAAAAAGCGCCCCATGAATAGTGCCCAAAACATGGATTTCAACAGGCTCTGTAGTTGTCATCATGGTATTTTTTTACTGGGGGGAAAAAAATATAAAATGACAGTGACCTTACTGAAAACCTGTTGTGCTTTCTCCAACATTTTTTTTTTTTATGGAGAGTGGGCAGCTGCAGGAGGATTCAGCACTTTGCTGGACTGTATCCTGAAGATACACCTGAGAGACCATCAAATTTTTCCTCTAATACTCTTCACAGCTGACTTTATTTCTTTCTTATTGAGGCCAGTAAGTGATGAATACAAAGATAAAGTGCAAGTAAAGTGGCAGACACTGACGAAACAACCTCCAAACCAGCCTGAGCTCTCTCTCTCATAATCCAGTCAAGTGGAGCATTAACCAGAGGGACAGCATTAAAGCCCAGCCCACGGCACAGCACCTTAGCTGAACTATGCCTGAAGAGCCCAAAGTTATAAATATCTTCATAGTTTGATATATTTCCCAAGCCAGTGCTCCCTGCAGAGCTTAACAGCTAGGATAGACCTCCATACCTGAAAGCGGTACAAGGGCACATTTTCCAGGACCAACAAAAAAAGTTTTCCCTGAGAAAAACCTCAGTTTTTTCCAGATATGTGCCATATACTAGAAACAATTATTTACTATGCTATTCCCTAGAGCACCTGAACCAAAGGAAAACTGAAAATCCTGAAGCTAACACTTAAATCATCAGACACATCAGTCTCTAAAGATGTGCCACTGGATGTTAGAAAACCAGAGCCTGCCTGGAAAATCTTTGGGCTATGTTTTTCCTCGTAATTTCGTTTAAAAGCAAGTTAAAAAAAAAACAAGCATCTTCGAGTGTCTTTGTATTTTCAAGAGAACAGCCTGTTACTCCAGGTGCCTCAGTTCCTGAATGCTTCAGCTTCAGATACTGAAAAAGGACTTGATTTCCTGAGCTAAATGATCCTCACATTTTGAACAGGCAGTTTGCACACCAAAATGGCAGCATTCAAGCTGTACAGCACTAATCCCTTTAATTAATACAAATAAAATTTAGGAGATTGTTACATTTATGTTCTGAGTAGAGGAAACTAAGCATATTCCCCTTCTTAAGATCACTGTGCATTAACATCTGTGTTGCCAAAATGTGTCCCATTCCAAGCTCAGCAAAGGGATTGTCACAACTTTGATGAATATCCAATGACTTAAAAAAAAAAAAAAAAGAAAAAAGTAATTGTGTCTGGATGTCTGTAAAACAATAGAGCTCTTTAGGGCTCAAATAATCGATAAAATTTTTAGTGAATGGGATGCTGAATGAAAAAGCTCAAACGTGAAAGGTGTCCTGAAATTACTGCGACTGTACTTTCCCAGTAGTAACATTTCAACAAATTTCAGCTGAGTTTCCAAGTAAGCTGCGAATGCCAGCAATGACTTGGATTCATCTATATCAGGCACCTCCATCAGATGGCACTATGCAGATGAAACCATAACTTTTGGTGTAGAAATACCATTGCAACATGAAACCAAAGTATTTGAACAGCATTAAAAAAGAACTCTTAAAAAAAAAGTGATCTGGGTGTATTTTCACACTTAATAAATAATGCTTCAATAAAAACCCCTAGAGATTTTGTAAAGCTACAATTATATAAAAAAAATCTAAGCATCCTTAGATTAAGTTAATAGTTTATTGGATCTAATACGAGAAAAATGTTTCTATTTTTTTTACACATTTGCAGTTTTACTCAATTTACTGAAGAAGTTCTTGCTCAAGAGTTATTTACTTGAGTAGTACTCAGCCCTTCCCTTCTTTCTCCCTCTCCCCTCAAACTCCTAGAAATTATTTGAAAATGAGAACATCATATTCATTAAAAAGCAGAAAATAACATTCCCATGGAAAAGGTAACTCTGCTTGATGTCTTAATTGAGAGATTAGATTTGAATGCCTCAATAGTCTATGTAAACTTGGTTGTCACAGTCTAAACCAGGCTTCAATTTTAATAAACGATCATTTGCATAACATCCCCCTTTCTCTTTGGCATAAAATCAAGTATATGACTTAGTTTCCCAACAAATATACTAATTGGCTTAGTCACATTTATCTTTCTAACCTATGTTAGCGATTATTTTTAAGAAACTTTGCTTAATGCATAAGAAATTGAATCAAGTGGCCACATACATTTTGTATACAGACTTTTCAACTGCTTTTCTCATTTCTTTTTGGCTCCAAGACACTATTCAAAACATTTCTAGAATAACAGAACCATCTTTCATAGATAAGAAAAAAGAGTACATGTGCCTCAGGAGAGAGACAGACAAAAAGAGTATAGCTGTATTTTAATACCAATATTTTTTCACTTTCTGCCCACAGAATACAACGAATCTTGCATTTCCACTTCCCTCATTTCCCTGCCACATATCACAGCTAGAACAAAATGCTAGCTTCCAAGAAAGAGGGCAAATGGGAAAACAGACATTAATCCCACAGGAAATCTAAATTCTGTTTCTAAAAGCACACTAAAAGGAAAAAGTCTGGAGTTTTATGCAGTTTTAAGATGCAGATTTTTTTAAAAAATTAAAATATTCTGTATTGAATTCCTGAAATACTTTTGTGGCCAGCACCTTTTATCACAGGTAATTTAAGGGCCCTGTAATAGAAACTCAAGGTATTCAAGGACAAAAGCTATGCAAAATGACATTAACAAAATAAAAAGAGCAATAAAAGATAACCACAGCTGTGGCAAAGTATATAAAGCCACAAATTCAGGATATAAAACATGTAGCTACCTCTTTGCTTTAAAAAAAAAAAAAATCAGAAAATTGGTTAAGAATCTTCTTTTTGCACCAGTGTTTTAAAAAGAAGTGAGGTTTCAGTTTAATATTGTTTTATTCTATCCTCACACTGCCTCTTTCAGGATGTTTTGCAGTGTGCTACAAAAATCTTTAATTAAAAAAGCAAAAAATATCAAACTATTTCTTACAGCTGAAATGTTGTTTCTGGATCAAAATATCACTAGTATTCAACAAAGCATTGAACAATGCATTTTTTACTGAGAAAAGTTCATTGGAAAACCCATTTCAGAAGCACCAGAGGTGAAGCAGTCTGCTCATTTCCTTGGGCATGTGAAAAAGAGGAAGAAAAGATGCTGAGAGAAAGAAACCAAAAACTCAGCTGGCAAGATCCATGACAAGCAGCTGAAAGAGGGACCTTGGGATAACTGTGTCGTCATCAGCATCTAACAGTTTTTTTAAACAAGGTCTCACATTTTTTTCTCCATGATAAATAGCTGTTTCCAGAGGCTCCCTCCCACTCCTCCCTCAGTCCCTACACAGCAGCCTTATTCCATGTGTCTGCTATATTCTACTTTCTCATGTAGTATTTTCTTATCCTGTTCTCTTTGCACTCCCTCCCACTTTCCATGTCTATTTAAATGTGTCATGTCCTCATGCTACTCAGTCTGGCTGCATGAAAAAAAGAAAGGACTTGCCATGGTCTCCTCCAGTTGTACCTCCAGAATTGGGACTGTGATCTTGGTCTGGATCTGAGAGAACGGGCAATGCATAAAATAAAACATCTATTTCATGATCTAAAAGGTTTGCTCAATCAGTAATTGCTTCTCAGACAGAGTCATGCTTCAGAAACAACTCAGTAGTAGGTAGATTGCACTGAGAGCTTGTTGAGTGACAAGGAGATCTCTAAAACATTTGGGAACATAATTGGATGATGAGCACTTTTGAAAAGCTGTCCTCAGTGCTTTTACCTCCCTGAAAAAGTGCAGACTATCTGTGCATAATTTTAAAGCTGCTGATTCCCACAGTGCAGTTGTACGGGTCAGCTTCTCAAAGCCGACACAAGTGAGCAAGTAGCGTGAGTCAGCTGTTGCCAAGCGTCAATTGCCCCAGCACTTCCGCAGCAACATGCTAGATGTCCATATCATTGAGATTACATGGAAAAAACTCTGAGATTATCATACTAGACATTTTTCCTAAATTACATTTCTTCGCTGGTGGAAAGAGTTGCCAAAATCCTTTAATAAAAATAAGAATTAATACAGTACAATAGTAATAGCCAGAGCCTCTTCTTCCCAAGTGCAATAACCAGAATAAACAGTTTACCCACATAATAGTCCCCTATGAAACTCAAAAGAAATAAACCTACAGAAATTTTTGAGGTTTTTTTACTTTAACATATCATACATTCCTAGGCTAATTTGTTTAAAGCTAAACACAAGGGACAAGGAATTTTATTTTTTAATCCTGCCTTATTTTTGACATAGTGATTTAACATGTTATCATCTTTTACCATGAATTTCTACATTTATGACAAGAAAGCTTCTTTTTTCTTTCTTTAAATAAAAAAAACCCTTATACAAGTGTTCAGCAGTAGACAAAAGCATAAATCCACTTCATTATAAATGCTCATCAACTTAACAGTACAAGATGATCATATTTTTAAAATTCTTTTTTAGCCATATACAGACACTGACATGTAATTGTCATGATCCTGAACTTCAGTTTTCATAGCTGAGACCTTCTATAATGATGATAATGAACATAAGCTTTAGAAAGCAAAGAAGGAAAAAAATGTGCATATGGTGAAGGTAATGATGCATACAGGCATACGTTTGAAGCTATTAGTTAAATTGTCAGTAGCAGACATCAAGATTTTTCTTTCTCCTCCTTTGGAAATCAAATAACACCTCCTAACTAAAAATATCCAATGGACCAACCAGATTTTCCTTTCAGAGCTGTAATTCTAATCCTACTCATATTTGCAAAGTATTGGGGAAAAAATTCCACCCACATACTCAAAAAAATGTATGAATGTAGCTGAGGATGGTCATATGAAAAACTGCTTTTCTTCTTCTTCCTGGTGGTATCTTTGTGACTTCCACTAGCCTTCAAAAACATATATCTCCTCTTACCTTCACTAAGTTGTAAATTAGTTATTTACAAATTTTAAAAGACTCCTGGTTTTTGATTTTTTTTTCTGAATTCTACTACAAACAACGGAAACAAACCCATTTTCTTAAATAAAATATGGTTCACTGGACAAAGTGTTATGTGGGCAAATAAGTCTCATGCTCTGCTCCCTAATTATTGTGATCTATATACAGGATCAAAAAATATTTACATAATCACAGTGTATGTGCATACTTTCTTAGTTGCAAGACCAGACTCTGAGTGTTGCCTATTTTGGAATTCTAGGCTTACCAAAGGGCTTTCATTAACATGTCTGTCTCTATAAACTCCAAGACATGCTAAGATTTTCTATAAAAGTGCAACAATAAATCCATGCTTAATCAAACCTTTGTTGAGCTGCACACACATGGACTCTGTAAAATACAACTCAGATCTAATGGCAGGACCTCTGTTCATAGCTTCAAGTTCAATGGTGTTTAAGACCTGGAAGTGTTACTATTTTTTACCTTGAGCCATGTAAACATGAACATTTGATGCCTTGGACTTCTTTGATTAGACATGCATTCTCACCACACAGCTGCAAACACTTTTTTTTTCCTTCCTACTATTGCTCCCTGATAAAACCAAGACTCAATACTAAACTCAATCCTGGTCTTCCCTGCCAGTTCACCTCCAGCTGCCTGTACAGAGTTTCACACTAAGCCCCTTGTTTATATCAGTGCTGCAATTAAGCCCAGGCCAAGAAGGGAAGTCCCTCAGAGGGTAGCAGAAGTGCAAGGCTAAGAATTGATTTTCAACTTCTGCAACGTAGTCCATACACATCCTTTCAACCCTAGGGAAAAAAAAATCCTCAGCCAGATCGCCTCACAATACCACAATTTTTTGTATTTGTACAGGTTTTGTTCTTTGGTTTTGTTGTTTTTTATTTTGCTTTCACTGGCCATTCTGGGGGCATTTTTCACAAGTTGAATCCTGTTTCCAAATTGGCCAGTGAAAAGTTTTAGCCATGTTGAAATCGTTTCCAGGGCTAAATTGGGAAACCTGAGGCAGCTGGGCAATCTTACAGCTGGCTGAACTGTGGCTTGCAATAAAAGGCAGTGTGAATAAGGTATATTGAAGCTAAATTGGATTCCTGTGAAGGGCCATTTATTCTGAAGGGGGGCATGGGGGGAGGCATTAATGAACAGAAATTAAATTAGCTGAACCAGGCTTTTAAAAATATACTGAAAAATACCTGACCCGCTATGAACCTTTTAACAAAGCAGGAACTTTGGGCTAGCAGGACCAGTTCAGCTCAGCTTTATTTCCCTGCCAAAGGTACAGATGTCAGAGGATGTACAACTACTCCACCTGATAAAAAGCCAGGCTTATAGATGAGGCAGGTTTTATTTGTGTAACCTAAAGTCAATGCAGGACAAAATCACTGCTATGGGAAATCCAGTGTAAAACAATATGCAGCCCAAATACAGAGGTCATTTCAGATGATGAAAATATTTAATTAATTAATCAGGAGATGCCTAGGGAAAAATAAATGTGCCCTTTCAACTTTCTTGCCAATATTCTCTTCACTGTAATACAAAGAAATCGTGGACTACCCTATTTTGGATTGATTACTGATTAACTTTGTAAATAATAATATCATAATTAACTAGAATTAATTTTACTTACACTCTCTAGTCTGGGACCTTTTGAAATGGAAGAAATGCTACAATTACAAAGTGGCTGATTTCAGAACTGGGATACTACTCTTTGGGAGAATTTGGTTTATTTGTGGGTTTTGGTTTTTTTTTGTTTTGTTTTTGTTTTGGGACAGATGGTATGTTGTTTGTTTGGTTATGTTTTGGTTTTTTTTCCCAGTTCTTATTGAATGAAATAGCAAAATTGCATATTCCTGAAAAGCTGAAGCTACTTCACTAATATAATTAAATCTGCTATAAAAGCCACTTGGCTTTCACACTTTTCCTTTGAATTGTATTCCACATTACATCTAAATTTTCTTTCTATTACAAGGGCTAGTACTGTTTTTGGAATCCTGCAAATTTGTACACATGCCTCCAGAATAACAGTACTTGTAATTAGCTATAATAATGCCTACTGATGTGACACTTTACATCTTAACAACCATTGCTAGTAAGCTTAGCTTTTTAACCACCTGTGTAAAGCACCCAGACTGTGTCCATTTTACAGACATGAACACCAAGAATGAAGGCTGAATTATATCTTGCTCAGACATTTCTTACACCTGATCTGCAGCACTCCCTTTGGTGGCCACAGCATTTTTAAAGTAGAGAAATTCTCCTGAAAAATATGCTCAGGAATCAGATGTTCTCAGTCACATCTGTTGAGGCAAATTCCCAGAGAAACCAGTACTTTTTGCCATTTTTGCCCAAGTGTGAGAGCTTTTTAGGGTGGGGCAATGGTTTGCCAGTTTCTCCTCTCTTCTTGCCAAGAGGTGCCACTTTCCTCCTCCTCCCCACCCCTGCCCCTTCCAGTTGTGAGTCATAATATTATGAACTTGATGATGGGAGAAATCAAATTTTCCATCACTCCACAGTAATCTTTACTTTGGTATTATTCATCATCCTCCCAACCCAAGTTCCAGCCACAGGACAGTCTGTTTCTACAAAGCCAGTCTCAACAGAGATACCTACAGTATATCTGGAAATAGAAACATAATTTTTGTGTCTGTTTAGTGACATCTTTCCTGGTATACTAGTTGAAAATTTATTGGGGGCACAGGGAGTGAGTGAGCTGCAGTCATCGCGAGCCATATCAGCAGCTCAGCAAACTCCCTGCAAGTTGGTATCACATCAGATATTAAAATGCCTTAAGTATGGAATGAATTCTCTATAGATATTGCAGCAGGCTGTAAGCTGGAATTGTAATTTAATCAAATAAATTAGGTCATACTATGCATACAAAACACATTGCAGTTAAGAATGGGCAAAACTTAAAATGTCTTCATTTTATTTTGTTTCTCAATGGAAATGTATCATTTACGCATTGAGTTATTGCTTGAGTTTTAACTGTGGGCAGGAAGGAAAAAGAAAATGATTTCTTAGGGTCTCTGCAGACACTTATATTTGTTGTATTGATTGGCTCCTATGGTCACGGTTACCTGCCTGAAGGTGGCAATAAGTGCTTCTAAACTTTACACCTCCCCCTACCTCCAATTCAGTTTTGAAGTTTTCACACACATTTCCTAGAAGAACAGAACATTCCAGACAAGCTTTTGTATATCTGTGGATCACCTGATTGAAACTTTTCCATACAGAACATTCCAGACAAGCTTTTGTATATCTGTGGATCACCTGATTGAAACTTTTCCATACCTAGCTCTCAATTGAATATGTCTGGGAAGAGGCTACCAGGCATTTTTCTTTGCATTCTGAAGAGTACAGACCCCTGTTCTGAGATGAGAAGGATGCAGCTGAGAAGAAAGCCTTTCCCCAGTACAGCTCTGTGTGATCCTCCAGACTTCGTGGCTATAGCATCCTAAGTGAACCCCTAGTCAGTTTAAATGCATCACAGTGCAAAAAGCCCAAATAGACACACAGCATGTTTCTTCCCAACAGGTTTTCCGTGTAGATCAGGTGTTGTGAGGGCTGTGGGACTGAAAGCTCAGCTGCAGGACTGTATCAGTTTGCACTGGGAATTTGCAGTAACTACTACTGTAGTTTCTCCATGTTTTCATGATGTGAATTTCAAATTTTCTTTCCCTGAGTAAAATCCTGTTAAAAGAAAGGGAATTCATAGTAACTTGAGCCAAATACATTTTTTTTCCAAAATTGGAACCTCCATATGCAGGCCCATCAGTGTGTGCCGTGGCCCAAAGAACAGTGGAGAAATGTTTGGTCTGGCCCACTTTTCTGGTTTTTGGAAAGGACTGCACTACTTTCCAACAGAGAATAGTTAAGTCAGTAAGTTTTATGCAGCAAGGAACCCCTATCCGGTGACTTGTTGACTGAGTAACTGCCAGATCTTCTGTGCCAATGGTAAATTAGTGTTTCATTCTAACTATTTTCTATCATTAAAAAAAAAAAACAACCAACCAAATAAATTAAAAACAAAAACAAAAACAAAAACAATTACTACACAACAAGCATATAGAGGGTCAACACTTCCACAGCCCTGCAAACCAGACCAAAACTGCTGAACAAATCTAAAACACAGAAAGGAGACTTTCCTGGCATCACAGAGACCTCTGAGCAACATCACTGTCCTCTCCTGGAAGACACACAGTGCCTGGAGGGAGGGAGGGAAGGAAGGAAGGAAGGAGAAGTAGTCCATACCTGATACCTGTATGACCTGCCTACTGGAAAGAAGTCCAGGGGCCCAAAGCAGCCTGGGAGTAGTGCAGACTGCAGCCAGCCTGAAAGCACCACTGCAAACAGAAAGATGCTGTTACCTCTTCCTTATGAGACCACAGGGCAAATTCTGGGCACAGCCTTGATTGTATATTGAACACTAACTACATAGGCTAATAACTTACATGTTGAAAAATTACATTACGTGTTGCAAACAGAATAGGAACTCACACTAAATTCTGAATATAACTTTACACCCGGGCTCCAAAATCGCGTGTCAAAAAGTGAGTGGGGTATTTTTATCTTTTTTTCCTATTTTTTGTGTTAGGTTAAAAATGCAAGCAAACTTTCCCTGGTAATGGAAGTACCAAGGGACTCCTAATAATAATGATATGAACAGGCAACATCATGTAAAAATTCTGAAACAAATTTAAAAAGCCAAGTTACTAAATTGAAACAAAGTTAACAGATTTACTTGTATATTTTTCTAATCCCTACATGTTTCATTATTTCACCCATGATAATTTTCATCACTTCTCTGTTTTGAAAGGAATTTTTTTATATAAAATGCATTACAATCAAATGAAATGCATTGACATGCTTCTCTTTCTCCATCTGAATTACCTTCTCTAAACTATTGCTAAATTTCTCCTAGTAAAAACATTATTACAAGGAAGGGACTCACCACCACCCACTCAGCTCCCAGAAGCTAAGGGAAAAAACTCAAAGATATTGTTTTTCTAATTTGACACTGATACTCTTTGGACCTAAAAAAAAATGTTCCAGGTCTAGCGTGCATTTAAAATGGATTTATAAAGAATTAGCTCAAAGAATACCAAGAGCTAACTTCAAGCTTATACTAATTTTTTAAAACATGGCATATAGGACAAATAATTAATTACTTTTTTCTATCCTTCCCAACTTTGACATTTAAAATGCTCTTCTTTTTAAGGAAATAAGTGTTCTAGGACTATGGAGTAACCTCATTTCTACATCTTTTAACATATATCATACTTACTATAGAATTCTGATGTTAGAAATGAGAACAATCAATGAAAAGACCTCAGTCAACTTGATTTGAAGCAGGAACTTCAAATTTTTTTTTTCTTTCTTCCCTCCAGCTAATGATGAATTATTATATTAAAATAATATATTCCAACTTCAAAGAAAAGCTAGTTGTTATAAAACACAGACATTCAGAATTAAGTTTGAAAAGATTTGACCTTTTGCACACAAAAACTAACACCTACATGAATGAAGTACTGTAGTAAGTGATGATATATGATGGATCATTTAAAATGTGTGTATGGAACGATGCACATTTTTTAAGGCAGGGGCAGATGGTGGTTACAGCACCTCCAACATTTTCCAATTACTTTGTTTTTTCAAAATATATCCAGACCATAAAAATATTAGAAGAGTCCCTGAACTTTAATAGAAGCAGTATTTTTCAAATATAAAAAAACCCTTTAAAATATATTTCAGTTCAAACTGATGTTCAAAAACATAATCCATAATAATTCAGACAATCCCCTTCACTCTCTCTTACAGAGTTTAAGATGTTGCAAAGGAACAGAGAATAATGAGGGGTTAGAACCAGAGCTGTATCCCGACATGTTGGATAGAAATTTAACCCTATCTTCTTTAATAGGATTTATGCACTGAATACAAAAAGTTGCTCCACCCTGATCTGCTTTGAAGGCTTAGTCAGGTGCAGGATTTTGGTTTTGCCCAAACTCTAACAAAAATGTAAGAAATTGGAGACTGAAGATAACATGAAATCCACTACCTCCACAAAGAGCTTAAAAGTAAAATGGGGAAAACAAATACAACACTATTAACACTTTTATATAATGAAATTAATATTTTTTTCAATCTTTATCCAGTTAGATAAAATTACAAGATGAGATTTCAACAAAATGCACACTGGGCTGACAATGGAGCACATTTTCAAAACAAAAATCAAATAAGAAATACACTGGAATTGGACCCCAGTGTGAAGTGAAACAAAAGTTCCCTAACACAGCTCCTTTCCAAGTTAGGCTGTAAACCAGGAACACATGGAGAGAAGAAAAGGCTGTTTGTATTGTTCCAGGAAACTGGACCAAGGATTATTCCATAATTGCATTAAGCAAATACAGTATAATATCTTACACAGTGAAAAGTTCAGAGACACCATAGGCCAAGTGATTGACTGATCACATTACACTGAAGTCCTGTAAGCCATTAATTCCTTAATTACAACAGTTATAAGCATTTGACACCAATACCATTGTGTTCAATGGCAAGGATATGGAGAAACAGCATCATGAGATATTTTCACTTCAAGTAAATTTTTTTTAATATGCACATTATCAAGCTAAGGTCCCATCATGCACATATTTAGGATGTTCATGATTTTATGAGTTGTACACAATAAAGTTTGAAGGAAAGATAAAACATAGCCTTTAAACACTCTTACTGACCTGAGAGAACTGAGACACACACACACACACACAGTGGTTTCAAGAAGAACGTAAGCTACACCAAGCAATTTCCATACTGTAGGCACTACATACACCTTCCAAAAATCACATTATTACTACCCTTCCTGGCAAAAAAAACCAAAAAAACAACAACAACAAAAAAAAAAAAAAAAAAAAAAAAAAAAAAAAAGAAAAAAAACCAACCAAAAACAAAACAAACAAACAAAAAAAAAACCACCTCAGGCAAAGTCTTCCCATGGGTTTTCAAGTCAACAGGAATAGCTGGGCTTAATGTCACCGAGACTCTGATGAGAGAATGAGAACAGTTTGTTTCTGCTTTCAGTTCTGCAAAATTCTTCCTCAGAGGCTGTAACAGAAGTCAGTAATGTGTGTCCTGAGAAGTTTGGCCTCGGTATGCCCAGGACAAGGCCAGCTACCATGTCTTTACACAGAACTAACTGCCTAAAGGCTGCAGGGGAGATGGGAAGAAGTACTGTACTACTATAACATCAAGCAGATACAGCTTGATCTAAAGTTCCAGCTGCTTTCAGAGTCCCACCAGACAAAGTAGCTGCACAGTACACACAACTTCCTTGTCTGTCTGTCTTCCTCACAGAGACACACCATCCAGGCTAATTCAAGCAGGATATGGAAACTGTCCACCTATAGGTTAGTGGCTCTGCATCTACCTTACTCTAGAGAGCTGTGCAGCCATCATAAATTAGCATAATTCTACTGCTTTGAATGAGATTGACTTCCATAAACTGGATTTCCAGTTCTCAAACTGGATTGCCAGTTCTCAAAGGAAGGAAGAAAAGATTTATTTCCAAAAGTGCCAAGGACAATCCCCCCAGCACCCCTGACAGCCAGGAGGCACTCCTTGTGCTGTTCATCTGGGCTCAGCATTGGGAGGTTCAAAGTTCAGCATTACTTCTCATACTAGAAAGCTGTTGTCTTTTCCTCTGTACTGCTCATCTGTCTAGTTCTGCAAGTATGAAATAAAGAACATCCCTGGCTGCCTCCCAAAGGGGTCTCAGCCTTCCCAGCAGGAAGGATGGTGACTGCGATGAGAGGGCCTCCTTTACAGGGAGGGCGAAGATGAGGAAAAGGGGGGATGGGATCTCAGAAGAATGGACAGGGATGGTAGGGACCACCCAGGAGATAAAGAAAACATGGGTTGAGGGGAAAGCTGGGGAAGCTCCTGAGCATGTACAGTAGCTAATTGTTAAATTTTAACCATTTAGCCTTTAAAATCTTTTTTCCTCCCTTTCCTTCACATTCACACAGAGCAAAGGCATAGCTCGTGTTCAGAAGTAACAGCTTGCAAAGACATTTAAAACCAAAGCAGATTTTTAATTTTAGCAGAGCTTTCTCAGTATTTTCTAATCCTGGCTCAAAGGTTGAACTTTGTTAAAATTTGTTACAAACAAGAATCTTAAGAAGTTCCCAGACTTTGATGGACTTTGCTAAATTTAAACCTGCAGTGAAATTTTATAGGAAGTTACCGACTAAAAATGATACAGCCATGAGGAGAGACCATAGCAGAGCTTCTTGTACTTGTTTCTCTCTTGTAAAGCTCTGCAGGATGGGTGTCACAAAACCTAACTCCCTGTGCAAGCCCTAAATTTCTCTTCTCCGGTGTTTTCTGGTCCAGACTTTCCCACACACAGTAATGCATTCCCAAACATGACTTTACAGCAGCCCCTGAGAGTAGAAGGGAACTGGAGCACTGGGGCCAGCCTGGCAGCCTGAAAGCCAACCATTGTTCCCAGAGGCAAGCAGCCCCACAAGGCACACTGACTCCCTGTCTCCAGAGAGAATGCAGGCACAGGGCTTCTCTCCACTGCCCAATAGGCTGGGGCACAGACACACAGTAATTTGGTGTTAATTGGGTCAACCCCCTACTTTAATTAAAATGAAACTCCAGACCTTTCCCATTCTACCTCCAGTTACATTTTATTATTGCTTGACTAAACCAAATGTACTGTGGTGGTGGTTCCTTCACTTCCTTCACTGAACAAGTCCTCCACAAGGAGTTTCCCCTTCTCCCTTCTTGCTCTGACAGCATACTGTCAGGGCTCACACTACCCCTGGGTCCCGGGGCTCCATTTAGATCCAGACCCAGACACCCAACTCTTGCCTGAGCTGTGCTGCAGGCATACCTTGGCCCTGTCCTGTTCTCTGATATACTGGTTCATTTACTGTCTCTCCTGGATGGTCTCCAGTCTCTTCTGTTGCTCCTGGATGAGCTCCAAACTTGATTCATCACCTTGCCTTGCCTGGGGCTGCTGATGAGACCTTGCTGCCTTCACCCCTCTCAGCCCATCCAGCTCTGATACTGCAGGGCTGTGCCCTGGTTGATGAGGGTGCTGCTTGTGCTGGGGTCACTGTGAGCACACAGCCTGTCGCCCTCATGGTGCAGCTCCATTCCTGCTGCTCCCTGAAACTAACAACCACTGCAACTTGACAGGGACCTTCTCCTCAGCCAGCCAGCAATAAAGACTCATGGCATATTTACTCTTATAGCACGTGCAACTAGTGGCAATAATTGAGAGTGAGATCCACGAAGGGTCTGCCATCTAAAACAGGTATGGTGAACACAGCATCTGGGAGCATGGAAGAGACCAGAATTACAATGGAAGTACTATGGAAGCAGGAGGACAGTGTAGGTGAAGCCTGGTGAACCAAATGGACAGCATGTGAAAACCAGGACTGCAGAAAACACAAAGGGGCTGCAGCAAAGTCTTGGGAAATGAGCACGGAGATGGAAGGCGTCTCAAATAATGCTGAGGGCTTCCTTAGAGACAGGACCATGCATGAGGCAACATAGCATAATCTGTCCTTTGGTGACCTATGGAGGAGTGTGTACCCACCCAGCATTGCAAGTTTCTCTGAGGCACAATGACTCAGCAGAGGAAAGTATCAGGTTCAGTAGGTTTTTCCTCACTGCACAGGAGGAGGGACTGCTGAAGAGTAAGACCTGTTACTTGCTAGCCATCTAACATATGTCTCACAGCCAAGGCTTGCCACGGTTCTGCTTTGCCAAAGTGACATGAACATGTATCTACCATGTGCAGAAAGGACGAGCCACAGAGGCAGCAGGATTGTGAAGCCTGACACCAAACTTCCCTCAAGCCCTGGCTTTCATCAGACCTTCTTGGGGCCTTAACAAGGAACTGATATACTCCTGGCTCACATTCTGCAGAAATAAGACATTAATCCATGCCTCTTGTCCAGCTCCTTATCTCCTGCTTTTCTGCCTGTTTTGCAAGGTGACACTCATTCAATCTGAGCAGAGGGGAGACTAGAAAAGATGTCATGCCTCCAAGAAGATATATAAGTAAAAGAATACACAAATCTATCACATACATGTGCATAGAAATGTCCCATACCTAGGAATATCCAGGGCATCAAAACTGACTGCTGCATAAACTGTGACTCACTACATCAGACTGAAGAGCAGCGCTGATCAGCAGACCTCTCCAGCCATCCCAGAAACACTCACCCAGGTCTATGAAAATTTAACACTGCATCTCATCATAGCATGTGTATGCACTCCTTACTCACATGCAGCAAATTCAAAGAAAATGAAACCAATTATGACATTTAATGTTAAACTAATCTTATTCAGGAAATAATTTAATTCAATACAAACAATGAGGTACTATTCTTTTCATTCCTTTTTTCCCCCAGGAAATTGCATTTCTATGCCTGCAAAATAGAGTGAGAATAACCATATATTGTGTCCCACAACTGATCTGCAATACTCCTTAAGTGCTTGTCTTTTTTAAAGGAGGTCATTCCATGCACGCTGTTCAATTAAATCACTGTACCTCTGGAACCAAAGTTGGAGTTTTGCAAAAGCCATAATGTAAGCTATGTAAGTTAAATGTATTTTATATATTTATATTTAAATATACTGAATTTAGAAACATGCATATTTCCATATCTGTCACTATCAGAGCCACAGGAATCTTCAGCTAAACTATTTTAGTAAAGATGAGTTTCAGGAATTTAATGTAAAACAGGCACAGAGCAAGCTCAGTCACTGGGCAGGCCACATATATATATATATATGTATTTGACCATAAAAAGTGCAAAAGTTCACTCACTGTGTTAGTTTTATCCCACTCCCGATTAATGCTGAACATTTTAACAATTATGTTCTCTGCGGCTATTAGAGATCTACACATGCAGGCTTTGTATTTTTTTTCAGGAGTGTTCTAGCATAGAGCTCGTCTTGTTTTCCGCCAACATAGATGCTATAAAATCATGCTTGATTCAGTTTACTCCTTTCCTCCCCTCCCCTCCCTTCTTCCCTTTTCCTCAGCCTTATCCTCCTCCACGTTCTTGGGTGGGCAGATTCATGGGGAGACTTGGTTTTTAGCATAGCCACCACCAGGCAGTTTGTTACTCTCCTGAAGCACATCTGGGCTTTATATCAGGCCTTTAATTAATCCTCAGTGAAAGCCAAGCTATGACATTTTGACTGGGCAGGCTCCAGTTTTGGACAGGTCTTGATTTATTGCGACTGAGTCTCAACCTACTTTGATTTATTTCAGCTTTGGGGAGGAGGGCAAGAACTGAACAGAAAAAGCACTGTTGGATGCAGAACATGTGATGCACGTAAAGGACCTCCAGAGTACTGTGGACCAAATGACAAACAGCTCAGACAATTTACAATAAAAATTAAATAAAATAAGCACCACTGATGAAAAGATTCTGGTGAAAAAAATCACTTAAAGCAACAACTACCACTATCAAAATGAGCAACAACAAATAATAAAAGACTTCGTGAACTAGGATCAAACAATTTGGCAGAACGTGCCAACGAAGGAAGCTCATGCCTTATCTCTAAGTAAACAATAAATCCCTGGTCAGTCATTAGTGTTAATCATGCCTCTCATCTGCATTCAGCTAAATACAGAGAGGCAAGACCAATGCTTTCCTGAGGAGTCGCTTCCAAAGAAAAGGATGTTCTGCTATTGTCTGCCAGCTCGCCTTGAGTGTATGTCCTTTTGCAGGTCTCCCTCTCAAACTGCACCATGCACGATGTGAAAAGTGCCAAGTCTTCTGGGCAGTGGGAACAAAGGCAGCCAGAGCCAAACTGTTCATCTAAATAAAGCAACAAACATCACAGTAATAGGAGCCACTGAATAACAAATCCAATCTGCTCAAGGTATAAATCTTTCTTGCTTCTGTGGGTAAGCTGGCTCTCTCAGGCTCTTTTCTTGTTCTGTTTTAATTCAAATTCTGTTGAACAGACAACTTGGCAAGTTTTTTCTGAATATTATTGTAGCTACTTCCAATTAATTCCTGCTGTGTGTACATTGAAAAGGAACTCAGTATCTTGAAAATTCTAAC
Organism: Vidua macroura; assembly: GCF_024509145.1. NCBI lineage: Eukaryota > Metazoa > Chordata > Aves > Passeriformes > Viduidae > Vidua > Vidua macroura. Next base: position 71,015,820 of record NC_071571.1, read on the forward strand.
GGAAACAAGTAATTTTATTGTTTTCCTTTAAGTATTTTTATTAAAAATTCAAATACCCTTATGCATCCCCCTCTTGTATTTTCTTCTCATCAACTGAAATTCACTCTTTCTTGTTGTATTTGTTCTCTTCTATCTATGGGGATGTACGGCTCTATCAAAAGAGAAGAAAAAATGAAGTTCCGGCAACTGAAAAGCAAAAAAAAATATATAGTGTAAAAAACCATGGTACTTTATATTTGGAGATACCTATCAGGCTTTGGTGCCTAACAAACATCTAGCAGAAAAGGATGTCTTTGGAAAGACTGGGCACCAGTCATAAAATTTCAGTAACACCTCAGATGATACCTCAACAGTCCCCAAACACAGCCTTGGAGGACAAATCTTTGCAGTCCTGTTATTCTCTGTAACACAAGACAGAAGGAGCAGCAATGCATGCAGGCACATGCAGGCTTGTTTCAAGGCATCTGTGCTGTCACAAAGCAGAAAAGGACACAAACTGAGTATGAAAATATATGCATCATCTTTTAAAAGATTACAACCAAAGGACTGAAGACATTAATAAAAAGGCATCTATGTGTTAATTTTTAAGTTTCAGGGTGAAATCTGGAAGAAAGTTCTGCTATACATGGTTGATCTGATGCCTGTGTCAGTTAAGGCCACAGTCCAGCTGTGTGCTTTGCCACCGTGCAGGTAAGCAGTAGGATTCAAGGTTTAAGGTGACTTGGGTCTTCTGCTAATTAGAAAAAACTGCAGGGGTGTTCTCAATCTAATCTGCATCACTAGTGACTACTTCTATCATCTGTAAAAAGATTATTTTAGCAGCCTAGGCTGACAGGCCTATTTGTGCTGGGAGGTTACACAGGGAACCCGCATTTGCTGTTCTCTTCCCTAACCAAGTGGGCAGGCTGAGCTGGCTCTGTGTGTCCAATACAAAATTACTAGTTCTGCAAAAATGCACAATATTCATAAGGCATTAAATGGGATCCTGCCCCTTTTAGTTTCAGGAGTCGAAGTCTAATTATTGTTAAGGACAATTCTCAAGTCAAACTTGTCTACTGAGCATATCTTTCCCTCATATCTATTCATTCTGTAAGAAAACAAATCATCAACATCTAATGCATATACTTGCTACTTTCTATGCATGTTTTTTTGACCCACTCAGGCTAAAGAATTGCAGTCTCCTTTCATGGGCAGAATCAAGCACAGTGGCAGCTGGTGGTTCACTTTGGCCTGAGAGCAGGTGATGAGAGCACAGCACTTCCCTAAAAATTGGGGTCTTATTCCCCATCTTGTATTGCTCTCACATTTCCCCCAACACGAGGATGCAGTGTTCCATCAGCTGAGGTACCCCTGAGTATAAATTTGCTTTTTTTTTCTGCCAGACAGTGCTCCTTTTAGCTGCTGGGGATTTTGTTCTGGGTGGGACACCAGATCTTAGTTTTCATCCTGAGCACCATCAGTTTGTCCTTGCTTAAAGGCAATTTTATTTTCCAGCTTTAATCTGCCTTCATGAAATATAAAAGTGTGTGTGATTTTTTCTTCTAAGAAAGTGTAGTAACACTGTAAGCTCCAGCAGTATTTTCTAAAACCAACACAGAGTTTGCAGTGATGAGTTGGACTGTTTCACTTAAAGAGACTTTATATGAACCAGTATCCAGCAAATTCCATATCTAAGCAAAAAGGATCACTTTAAGATACTTCTAATAAAACTATCAGCTTGGTTAGGAGTCAACTGCTTTGCAAGCAGCTCCAGAACATAAACAACTATCCAAGACATTTTTAAGATCATGATTTCAGAATCTGGATTTTTTTTCCCTCGACTTGAAATATTTATGATACATTGTATTTAAATTATCAGACTGCTACAAATCAGCACAACTAAATACCTATCATCAGCATGCAATTCCATGACACAATTTGTTCCCAAACATCACATGAATAAATTAAGCCAAGGGAACTGAGTCTTGTTTCTCTTGACTATAGTGTATTCTAAAAGTAAATGTAAAATGTGCATGATTCTGGTATTATTTAACAGTATTTTATGCAATCACTCCAAAATTATTGTGGTAAGAATGATGACAAATTTATTTTCAGTTTAGACGGACTTTTTACTCAAACTTCTTTTGCAAGTTATACTTTTACACATGTGGCTGTTGGTTTTGCACTGCCTTTCTTTAGATGCAACCTTATGAACACCAGCAACAAAAAAGCCTTCTTTAAGGAAAGTCTAATTTACTTAATTACAAGGAGACAGCAGTTGTGCACCAATTCCATTATTCTGTCAAACTTGAGACTGAAAACTGGCACTGGGCAGGCCAGGTGAAAACTTTTTATTATGCTTCCTGGTTTTATTGGTAATGTGTTAAATGGCATTTTAATGTCTCCTAAGGTCACTTTTAGAGCCAAATTGTGGCTGTCCTATCACAGGTGTACTGTGTAAACTAGGGAGACACAGAGCCTCTTTCTCTTCTGCTGGCCTCCCTGTGCACACATGTAAGACACAGTGAATGAAGTCCCACCAAAGCCAATAATCATATTATTATTAGAAGATTTTACTCCAAACCAGTCCCTGCAATTGGTTTTCAGCAATGTCGCTCCTCAGGTTTTCCAAAGGGGCAATGAGGGAATACACAGCCCTACAGTCCTCTTGGGGCTTGAGCACTTCACACATGTCCTTACCCTTTATAGCTAGCTGGATAAAAAATACATTTTCTAAAATAGCACACATATACTTTTAAGATGCCATTAAAATGCCATACATAATGTTAAAGTGTTACATTAGGTGTGCTCAGACCATTAGAACTTGCACAAACCACCAACCAACACCAGTTCTAAATTGCGACTACTTGCTCCTAAAATACTTTAACAATAAAACGTTCTCCTAGACCACTAGTTATCCTGGAAAAGATCCTTGGAAGGGAGGCACCTTGGTGCTGCACCTTGGCATTCCCAGAAAACAGAACACAGCAGAGCCCTGCTCTATAGCAGGTTCCTCCTTGCAGCCCAGTATCACTTCTGCTACCAGTATTATCAACTCAGAAAGACACATTCCAGTAGTGCACACCATGGATAGGGCATGTGGGTCACAAGGTGTTACGGGCTGAAATAAAACATCAAATAAACATAAACACAGAATATGCACCTATTGGAGCAGTGGGGAAGACCCTTCTATCTCATGCCTCCTGATAGATACCTTTCCAATATTCCAAGATCTGCTTGTAATTTGGCAGATGAACAGGTTTAAACCTGCAGTGTTTTTAATATGTATCTACCTTGGATATCAGTAATAATACTGGCAGTAAAATGAAAAGCTATACAAAATATTTTTTCCTTGTCAATTATTTCCCCTTTAAAATGAACATGATATATTAAAAACCTTATGCTTGTTGAATTTAAAACACCTCTGATGAAGAGAGAAATTCCCAACAGACATGGAAAAGTAATGTTGGTCTGGAAATAAATGCAGCATAATAAATTAATGGGAAGGGGGAAATGTGCCTGTATTGCATAGGAAATATACTGCATTAGCAACACAAAGCATTATTTTTTCTTGTAAAATAAAGCACAGTGCAACAAGATCATATGATTTGTACCAACTTTTCATTATGTCAAAAGCAACATGTGTGCCTTGTATTAGACCATTAGGGTTGTCCTGATAAGCTATTACTGTGTAGAGTAACATCTCACTTGATAGAGGTTAAGGCAGAAGTAGGAGTTCATGCTCCTTAAAAAAATCTGTAAAGCGCACTTGGAAGAAGGAAAAGCACTTGATATTAAAAAAAAATAAAAATCCAACCCATTTGCAGATCAATAAATAATAATGCACAACTTACACTAAGAAGATCAGCTTCTAAAATGTACAGAGCTTGTTATTAGGAGCAAAGCTAAAGAGTAAGGAAATGTGCTTGGGCTGCATTCAATTCTACAAACAAATCCCAGGAAGTTGTCCTTTCAGAAAGGCAACATTTCATATGAATAGTTACGGATGCCCTAATTTTCTTCCTCAAATCCAATACCAGAGATCCTTTTAATCCCACTGCCAAGCAGAAAATTTGGAAGCAGATATGTGGGCCTACTCACTCCAGAAGCACCACTGAAATCCTTATTCTACTAGAAGCAATGGAACAGCTTCCAAGGCTGCCCACACCAGGAGCTGAGCTGTGGATCTGCGGGGTGTGCAAGGAAGGATAACTGCTTAGCTCCTGTCAGCCTCAACCTTCTTTCAGAGCAGGAAGCACTGGGAAGGTTTGAAGGGACCACCATGCCAGGGCCCTACTTCTACTTTATTTTCCTCGTTGATGGCTGAAGGCAACTCCAGCCCAGTCGCACTGCCAAGAGGGGTGGGAAGAGGGGACAAGAAAACACCAGCGTCACTCACCTACCTTGCAAATGCAATGCTTGTCACTCCTAAGGAAACACACAGTGCTCTCACTGCAGAAATCATGTGGATTTTGAGAGGAAGAAGAAAGAAATCAAGCATAAGACAGCAATAAGCTTTCTTCACATCCTTAACCTGGTAACCAAGACAGCCATCTCCAGGGAAAGCTTAAAATGGGCCAAAGAAGGTTAATTGGAAAGTTCAGCTGCTCTATCTTTGGATCATTATTGTTAGTTGTTAGGTCAAGGCTCCATCCAAAAACACCTACAGCTAAAATTCAAATATTTCTGCTATAACTAAAAGTGGCATATTAAGTGCACCCTCTGGGTTTGGGGAATGTTTCCCATTCAAAAAAACAAAACAAAACAAAAAAAAAGGGTTTTTTTTTCCATACCCAGACCAGCAAAGAACAGTCACTCTGCTGATAACCAATCTTTTTAATAATGCACAGAATATTAACAGCTAGAGTACTATATAAGTGAGCCCTGACATTTTAATTTATCTGAAACATTTCTTCTTTTGGTGAAATGACCTGAAGTTGGAGGACTAAAAACTTTGGTTCTGGGAATGCATTGCCTGTGATGTTTTACTGGCTTGATGTCAAGTGAAAACAATTATTCTATAGCGAGGATGTTACCACCCAGACATAACAACACCATTAACTATTTTTGACTTCCAGTGTAAATTGAACCATTATAGGGTTTTAAAAATGTCGTCATTAAATTTTAATGATCTGTTTTAAGGGATTTTTTCCCCCTTATTAAAATTCAAGCCTCATATAGCTCAATGCTATAGAGCTTTCTCAGAATGTGGTACACTATTCTAAGCTTCAAATAAATCTGTAAATCATAGATTAATTAATAAAGAGAAACTATCTGGGTTATTACAGGTGGGGCTGGTAGCAGTACCTGTTATTAATGTTACCTAACATTTACCATTAAAATACACTGCTTCCCATTCTTTAAAATGTTGCCAAATACCAACTGACTGAAAAAAAATTTGAGTTCAAACGTAGCTACATCTGGTTGGCTTTTTTCCTTCCTTCCCCCCCCCCCCCCCCCCGCCACTGATGATGGGAAAAAGAGCAAAGAAAGGAAGGAAAAATGTCAATTGAACTGATTCAGCTAATTAAAAATTATATTTCATTTGTATTAAACGCCAATTTTTTCCATGAACTAGGGGTTTTCTTGTAGAGTATTTGAAATTTTGCATGCAGAAGCCTAGAGAATGTTTATGAGAACATTTCCTTCACATTTGCCTTACACTTGCCCAATTCATAAGCTTTAGGCAGACTACAGCAGAAAAAAAAAAAAAGTAAAATCCTGATTTACAAGCACTGAAGAGAGACTTGTGAGACCTTTGCTGTTAAATTTTGCGAAGATTCACTCTATGGTGAACACGCTCTGTCCCATGATGGGGCAGTGGTTTCCCTCCAGGCACAGCTGCAGCCCTGAGCAGGCTGTCTGGTGCATTCACTCCTAGGTCCAGACAATCCCATCTCCCTCATGAGATTCTTCTCTTTCCCACAGTCTCATCTGGAGTTATCCCAGGTTAAAATCACCACAAGGTGGATCAGACCTTTTTTTTTTTTAAAGTCTGGCTTGTTTTCTCCCTAGTGCTATAATGTCACCAGCTAATGAGTAGACCTTGTCCTGCAGCATGCACAGAGGGGGACTGCAATGATGGTGCATTATCTGCATTATGTAGTCTCTCTGCTGACACCCATATGCTTTCTACAGGCCTTAGAACAAGTGAAAGGATAGCTCCTAACTCCTTAAATATAGACCCTGTCACAGTTTTACCTGGGTTTTCACACATTGACAGAGCAGAAAACTAAAGTCATAAGCACACATTTGCAGTTACTTATGCAAAGTGCCTTAATTTGGTATTCTCAAGAAGAGCAGGCTGCAAAAGTGAAATTTGTGAGGTTTCTTGTAATTGTGTTACTTGATGGAAGAGATCCTTCATTCAAGCCACAATGGCAAAATAGGTCACTGTCGGAATTATGACAACAATACATAATTTATCAGCTTGGAAACCTTATACTTGAAAGAAGCCTTAGTCTAACCTTTCCATCACTCCAATTGAATTGTAAGACCACCGCTGTAACAAGACCACTTAAAAAACCACCGGGGTGGCCTTGATAATACATGTATCATTGTTGAGGCACAGGAAACTAAACCAGATGGTTTTGCTGAGGAAAGCACTTTTTTCTGGCTTTGTAAAGCCTAAAAACACCAATAGGTCAAACATGAAAGTGCTGAAAAAGAAAGTTAAAGGAAAATCTTGGTAAATAAGAAAAAGAATTATTTACATATGTGTTTCCCTCACAGAAAATATGTCTGCAAGAAAATAAAAAGGTAAAAATGATGTTACACTCTAACAACAACAACATTTACAGTTGGACTTACAGTCTACCACTGCTGGAAATCAATGCCATATGATGTGTATTAGACAGAACACCTACATATTGTAATTAAGAACCTTTTCTTGGCTCATTTTTATGTTTTAACTATGGAGACTATTCATCTCTATTGCAACAAACTACTTAATTTCTTGTATGTCTCTTATTATCAATCACCTCCAACTTAAAGAAAAAATAGCACATAATGAACCTCTCAAATTATATGAAATTGAAAGTAATTTCCACAAAAATCATCCATGCACAGAAACATACATTCACATGTACACATTTATACAGGCTGTGCATGTGTGTGCATGCACACATGAATAAAGGGGTGTTTAAATTTTCTCATTTATGCTGTAGTTATTTAGAATCATATTACTTGCAGACTTCAGCATTTCAAAAACCACAAAGGATTTGGTTTGGGTTTGTTTTTCTTTATTGTAGACATCATCCACGTGAGTAAAATTAAGATGATAGTGTGTTGCTCTGCTGAGAACTGCAACTATTTCTACTAGTCAAGAAATCTAATCAAAATTACATGCACTGAAAGAAATGCATTATACAGTCTTTTAGTGTGCAGTCTTATTTACCAAAATGTTTACCTTTATTTAGCATTAAAAAAGAAATCTTTCACTATCACAGTTATTCTAAAACATGTTCTCTCTTCATAAGGGAAGCTTTGTCCATGTTTTCAAAATCTGAAAGATGTTTGAGAATTATACCTGCATTTTGCTGGCACCAAATCATGCTCTAATGAAAAGAAAAATAATAATTATTTAAATTTCATTTTTTTTCTCTGCTTGTATGGGAGAATTGAGAGGAAATGTACACTGAGGAAAGCTTCACTATATGCCTATAATTTGTGGCAGTTCATTTTGGCACTGCACAGATATAGACTTGGGGAAAATGTTTGGTCTTCTTCCCACTCTGAAGTTTGTAAGTAAAAGCAGAGAAATAAAAGAGTGATACCTGAGGCCAGAAGTCAAGTGGGGCCACAGGTGCTCTATAGAGCTGAGGGAGACAGATGGAGCCTACCTGGACAGCAATAAAGAGAGAGGAATTACATCGGTGTGCCACAGAATTATATTTTGATTCTGTATGAGAGACGTGGTGGGGAGACACCTGTTTGGTGACACCAAACAGTGTGACACCATCTACCACTTCATATCAAGCTCTTTTGTAGGGTTGGAATATTTCAGTTGAGGTGCAACATGTACGAATAATTTACTAAAATTATGACGCCATGAAGTGACCTTGGAAATCCACTCATCTATGTCTTTTCCCTATAGACTCAATCAGAGGGAAGGCAATCATTACTTCTGGATCTGCTCCTCCAGCACTCTTTTGTGTCAAGAAGAAGTGCCTGTGGGTCAGTTCTGGGTGAACTTCACGTCTTTGATTTGAAACCAGCTGAGACTGTGCTGTAACCACTTTTGGCTGTATTCTATCCTGAGAACTGGGTCATTATTTGAGTGGATGATTGAACTTATTATTGTGGTCAAATGTCACTTCCTTGATCTTGGACACCTATCTCCACAAGTCCTAAATATTTACATGAGGAAATAAAAAAATATTCTGATCTTGGCAAGAGCATACTTCCTGTGGGAAGATGTTGCTTTCTCAAAAACATTTCAGCATGAGACTTAGTTCTACATTAAAGATTTTTAACCTATTAGAAAGAATCAAGGATGGAATACTCATTGTCTCATTGTCTTTGATACACATGCTTCTAGAAAAGGTACTGCTTCAGCAAGCAACTGTCAAGAATTTTATGAATGTTCAATAGTTGTTCCAAAGGAGCACAGTCTATCAACCTTTTCTGCTTAAGATTCTTACAAGTCCTGATAGTTCTTACAAGTCCTCTCTTACAAGTCCTAACCTAGATGCAAGCAGTTCAGTGCATAATCACCTCAACTGGAGCAGATTTAATTTAATTTGAAGATCAGTTTGGCCTAATAGAACCATTAGTTATGCCACCTCAGACAAGTTGATGGAAAGAAAACATTGTGTGTATTTGGAAATACACAAAATACACTTTACTTGGATGGCTATACACTAATACTGAAACAAGCCCATCATTGAGGGTTTAAAATGATTTTGCCACTTTTATTAGAAGATACTGACTTTAAACATAAAACTAAGCAGTAAGAAAGGAAAAGCATTTTTCACTTCAGTCCATAGCAAAAGGGTGATCTGCATTTAGAAACAGGCCGTAAGTTCATAAGTCAATCTCATAACTATATGAGGTATTGATAGTTATGCAGACAGATACAACTGACCTTCCTTTTATAACCAATAGTTCGTAACAAAGCAAGACTCTCACAAACAACAATTCAGCTGGGGTGGTGAAAGAATTACTCAGGAAAAACTTCAAGTCTTAGCAGACTAAGGTAAAATGTATCTCAAAAGACAACATATCCTTAGTGCTACAATAAAAAAACAAAACAAAAGTAGAAATGCCTTGGCCAGTATTCTTGCTGGCTCCTTTTCTTATGCACAAGAGTAAAGCAAAATTCTAAATAATTCTGTCTGGCAAGAGTTTTTATATTTAAACATACACACAAACATACAAGAAGGGATTTCCCACAACAGCACTGGTAGCAGTTGTTTCCAAGGGTCAGTTTCTGCCTATTAGAATGGTAAGCAGAAAAATCGTTAATAAAAGACAAGGCGATACTGACTAGAGATTTAAACAAAGATTAGATTTTATTATCTAAATTTCAACATGTGCAAAATGGTCTAAGACAATAAAAATGACTGTGTGTTTTCTTGTACTTTAAATCACAGATTAACATATACCATTTGTATAGTATTAATGTAAACAGCACTAGTACCAATTAAAAAGAAAATAAGATGGAAATTTTCTCTTTAAGCAGTTTCACAGTTTCTTAATATGCTTGATTGGCCTGTACAATAACTTACTTTATTACTTATTTATAAACAGTTTTTCTTTTGCTTTGTTTGTTTTCTTTTACTTATTTAAATATAAATTAATGGAAGCCGATTCCCATACATTCTAAATATCAAATGCACCCTGACTTCACCATGAATATAGGCACATACCTAATTTTAAACTTTTGACTAGACATGTAATTAATTGAATTGGAGCCAATTATGACCCAGTTATGAGTCCACTGTAATTACTGCTTGACGTACTGCTGGATTTCTATTGAAGGCAAGAGAAAATATTTCTGATTTCTATGAATACCTAAAGACTATTAAAACTGTTACCTTTGACTTGTTCTTTTAGTTTGTAAGATCAAGATTGAGGGGCTTTTCCACAGCTTACGTGAGTGCAGTATTTCTGCTGTTTGCACAACACTGAAGTATGGGCAGTGCAATTGCAGAAGGCAACCTGAGCATCAGCAGGTGATAAGGAGGAAACTGAAGGAAAGGCAGGAAAAACCTCAGCTATTTAATGGAGGCTTATGTGTCTAGGTGGCCAAAAAGGCCAATGTTATCCTGGCCTGTACCAGCAATAATGTGGCCAGCAGGAGGATTCTTCCCCTGTATTCAGCACTGTGCTCAGTACTCTTAAGGCTTGCTATTGTACTAATAATTGAAAATACCTGGCAGATAGTCTGCAACAAATAAAGGGTATGTTATCCCCACAAAGCAAAACAATACACAGAAGATTCATATGTCAATAGCACTGATGTATTGCTTTTCCCTCTTCCAACTCAGTGGCATTGATCATCATGTCTAATACAACCTCATGAGACTGGTGCTGGATCACAGCAGAATAAATAATGGAGAAAGGAGAGAAGCAGACAGCAACAATTTCTGCCAATATGTTAAGAGTTACTAATTTTAGGTTAAAATTTATAATCCCACACCAAAAATTTTCAATGCCAATGTTTTTCTATTCTGTTCATTTCAAACACAGAATGGAATCCTTTCTTTCCAGTGAGTTGGATTTCCCAGTTTTCATTCACCAGCAAAATGCTGCTCAACCCTGTTGCCGCAGGTGACACTTCAAGCGCCAGGTCAAAATCCTAATCAAACACATTTTCCAACTATTCTCCACTGATATGAACCAATGTTTAACCCCCAAATTTCTGAATCATCTGCTACTAAACTACTTTCAACCCATCCCTTGGTGGGCACCTACATGCTTTAGTGCAAGCACATGATTCCATGCTTTACTGTACACAAAGGAGTTTGCCCAAAATTTCAGTGGCAGTCAAATGAACTCATATAATCAAAGCTCAAGAGTCATGAATTCTGCTTGTGCTTTGCATCAGACATTCTCAAGTCCAACACATACAGGATGCTGTTTCTCCATGAAGTCAATGGGAGTTGGCTCATAAACTTTTGTGAGATCAGGAATTGACCCATAATATTTCATAAAACAACAAAAAGGAATGTATTTATGGTTTTATTATTATCCCTAATAAGGAAATAAGAAGAAAGGAAACACAGTACATGGTCTAGTCTATATGCACATGTGTTACTTGTATTAATATCAATGGGATTTAAAGCTACATATGGAGAGGATAAGATATATCCCTATGTGTTCAGCCATATGTTTAAGGAAGCTCCCAAAATGCTTGTAAATATGATCATGCTTTCTAACATATTATGCATTTATTTGAACAATGTTAAATCTCTGAGCCCTACTTTCCAGTCCATTAAAGCCTCAAATAATAGTTTATTTCCAGTTTAAAGTTACCCTATTTTTTACTCATTAGAAGGCTGCCTGTAACCACATTTCCACAATACTCAGGGAATTAGAGAATTGATAATAACTCTCCCATCATCTGAAGGGGTACTTCTCTGGGATGAGAAATACTCAAGATGAACTATATTTTAGCAAGGAATTATTTTCAGAAGATTTTGGGACAGGCCCAAGATGTGTAGCTGAAAGGCCTGGAATGCTACTTGCACAAAAAACGTGTTTGTGCCATAGACCTCAGACAACTACATTCCTTCTGGAGGCCAAAGGCCTTGAAAGCTAGTCATCCTTCTGGATTTACTTGTTGATTTTAAGGGTTGAATGATGGCCTCAATAGGCAGAGGGAACTGGGCCTGTTCAGCCTTGAGAAGAGAGGGGATGAATACCATCAATGTCTATCAGTATCCAATAGTAGTGTCAAGAGGACAGATCCAGGCTCTTGGTGGTGCCAAGCAACAGGACAGGAGGCAAAGAGAAGCAACTGACACACAGAAAGTTCCACCTGAATATGAGGAAGAACTTCTTTACAGTGCAGGTGACTGAGCACTGCAACAGATTGCCCAGAGAGATTGTAGAGTTCCCCTCACTGGAGACATGCAAGAACTGTCTGGACACAATTCTGTTCAATGAGCTCTAGGATGATACTGCCTGAGCAGGAAGGTTGGACCAGATGAGCCACTGTGGAACCTTCCAACCTGACCCATCCTGTGATTCTGTGAACACAGGACAAGGGTCTAACCTAGAAGGCACAAGAGAGTTATTTAGGATTTCCCTTAGAGAAGAAGACTTCAGGATTCATCCCATGATTTATGACCTAGTGCAATTTCTGCTGGAATGTCATAGCTGAAGTCTTTATGAAATATCCAATGCCTGTTAACAAATCATATTCATTATGTCCAGGCAACTGATAATTTATCTGACTTACCTTTTACTTCTTTTCAGTTGAGACTTGGTGACTGATTTTATGATCACTCATGACCATATTTTTATGCATTAAAAAGATGACTGGGATGGTTTACTGGTTTAACTGCTTCAACCAATGTTGTAGCCACAAACATAAAACCATAGTCATGGAGGTACAGTCTTTACACTCATGATGCTTTTAACATCTCACATGCAAATGCAGCACAGAACCTAAGACAACTTCATTTGGCTGCCAAAACCACCTTCTTCACTCTCTTGATGTAGCCCTTTTGATACTAAGGCAATATGGCTGTTTACCTTTTTTAATGTCATCCAGGACATCAGTTTATAGAGGCGTTATAATTTTTTTTTCTTGCTCTTTTTGATCGTAAAGAAGATTTGAGAGCTCTACCTTTACAGTCTCAATTTGTAATAAAAATCAAGACTTTTGCCCACTGAGATACTTCTTACTTTGTAATATAGAAAACCAAAACAAACAGTTGTCTTGTTTTTAAACTACATCAATGAGTGATGAAGTCAAATCCGGTTTCCCAGCAAGGAATTATTAAAAGACAGAAATAGTCCAATGACCACAGGAAATCTTTAAGCACCAAAATGGGGACAAAAATCTCCTGGGGAAAAGACAATATTTCCTACATGGTCATTCATGTCTCCTTGTAATACAATACAGGGGTATTGTTTGTTTGTCTGCTTAAGTAGATGGGTAGAATAAAATTAGAAACAAATCCTGACTACACAAACATTTCAAACACTAAATGCAGGCTTATGTGTTCCAATACCTGCCATCACAACTATCTTGTGATGCTTCTTTATAATGTATAACCAAAGAGGGCTTTGATCATTGACATAGACCTACTTTTTGCCTTATTAAAAAAAGGTCACCAACCTCCAGCAGGATCTTTCACTTCAGGTCATACTGCATCTTGCTGAAATCTTAGTATCAGTTATAAAATTTGTCAAAAGAATTGAAGACACATTCTAAAATAGATCCACATTGTAGTCAGACCCCTTCCCCAGGAATTCAGGCAAAGAATGTAAACCCAAAGATTTATTTTTCTGTTCAGGTCATGCCTGGGGTAGACTGCTGTGTTACTAAATTCCCTAATCTGAAGTCAAGAGCCAGACAAAGTTAACAGACCTCAATAGGAAAAAAAAAAAAAAAAAAAAAAAAAAAAAAAAAAAAAAAAAAAAAATCTTGAGATAGCCCTCTGTGGATCATAACCTGAAGTTACAGCAATAAGCATTATCTCCTCCACAAAGATGATTCAGAAAAAATCCCACAGCTTACCTCAACGTAGTCCCTGGCATGGCCCCAGTCTCTCTTAGCATCCAGATTGCCCAGGCTGAAACAATCCAGCTGTCCAAGGTGGATCTTTGCTACCGATCGGCTAATCTTCCGAGTGACAAAGTTAGCCCCTGGAAGAGAAATAAAAGGTAGTATCAGCATAGTCACAGTGGCAGATAGCTGGCCACAGGAGACACCTCGTACAGCTCAGCACATGGCATTTTCAGTCTTCCTCACTCCCCTTGCATCACCTAGACCTATGCCATCTTGTATCATTTGAGCTAGCTAAGAAGCCTCCAGTGCAAGTGTCACATTAGTTGCACTTTCACAGCAAATATCTTTCTTTGTGGGACTTCTTAAGCATTCCTAATTTGCTGCCTCAGTATTCACTCTAGGCATTAAGCCAAAGAAAATCATTTGGAATGTCAGTTCTTAAACACAAAATGCAAAAGGTTACATAAAGAAGACAGACATCTTAGACCACCCTCAAGTTTTCTGTTTCAGATTCTTTTTTCCTTTTTAATTTATTTTTTCAAGGAATGTATATATCTAAATAAATGTGTTTATTAAAAAAAAGACTATGCAAATACTATGTATTCTCCAAAGAACTACAATGGTTAAATGCATTCTACTTTTCTAGTTGTTTGGGATTCTTTGTCTTTCAGATTCAGTTATATCATGCAAAGTGTGATTTCAGCTTTTTCAGTAAAAGACTGTATTTTATTTTACCATATTTCAGTATGTTGTTCACTGTATTACTTTGGAAAAATTGTGTACCCATTTCTGCTTCCAGTGAAGTTGCTTTAAACAATATTTTTTACTTATTTTCAGATCTTGATTTTCAGATTATGATGGCTGTGTTTCTAAAAGGTGGTCATAGTCTCCTCAAAAGCAGAGGGGATTTTGAATTTAGACCAGGAGTTTAGGTCCATTGGCATTTACACACTAATGAGCCACAAAAATTAAAATTACATGCCTTTTTAATAGCTAAAACCAGATATGATTAAATGGTGACAGATGATACCTCCTCCAAATGAAAACAGGAGAGTTAGTGAAAATGTGTGTAGCTTTAAAATGCTTTTAGCAAATTTCAAAAGTCTCAGAAGTGTAGCTTATACATTCAATGCATACATGCAGTATTTTTCATCATGAAACTCTGCTCTTTAGATATGCATCTCAATATGTTCTGTTTCCTGTCAAACAAACAGTAAGTTGCAGCAACTTTGTTAAATAACGTGAAGTGTCTTTTTCAGACTACTAGTTTTTCCTGTAATGCCAAGAACCCTACAGTACTTTTCTGTCATTTGACTCTACTAAAAGTAAAAAAAAAAAAAAAAAAAAAAAAAAAAAAGCACACCTGTAAGAATCATGTGGAATGAAGAACTTTAATTTAAGTCAGACCTTAGCACAGAATTAAGATAGAACTTTAAATCTTCATCAACTGCTGATCTAATTGCAATTCTGGTTGTTAGCCATTTAGGATATATCATCAATTTGCACTTGTTCTTTAAAGGATGAAAAAAATACAATTTCCATATCCCCCGAAAAGGTGTTCGTATATAAAGGAAGCTTCCTAAACAGTGTGATTTGCAAACTTTTAGAAACAAAATATACTCCAGAGGCTTTTTCAAAGCAAATTTCTCCAAAAATTGGACACTACCAACACTGTAACTCTGCTATTTGAACTTCTGAAAGCAAAGTACTGTGGTTCTCCTGTTCCTGGCTGGATAGGCTTGCAGCAGGAGTGGAGTTCTGACTTAACAGAAACCAGTGACAGAGTCCCTTTGGCTTAGTCAGACTGGTACCTCTCCAAAGATTGTTTCCATTTTTACCTTATCAAAGTGCTTTGAGACTGTCACACAGATTACTGTTAATTAATTAGAAAACAATTCAACCTATGGAAAAAACTTACTAGGAAACCTTCTGCACCAAAATTATTTCAGTCAGCATTTTTATTCAGCAAATAACAGCTGAAGGAACAGGTTTCTTTCTGGAATAAAGTAGTTGTTTTAAAATTCCAGGCTGCAATTGAGTAATAAAGAAAACTGACTGCTTTCAACACTACATTCCCATTTGTAGCAAAAGCAATGAGAGTTCTAGTCACCATCTGCATTAAAGCAAGTTTTACTGTCAACCTGCACAACTAATGAATGTCAACTCCCCTTTTGGAGCAAATGCTTCCTCAGCATAAAAAAAAAAAAAAAAAAGAAAAAAAAAAAGGAGCTTATTAGGTATTAGGTTGTGTGAGAGAAAAACTTTTATGCTATCAATTTAACTTTAATTGTATAAAAGATACCACACAAGAAAGAGCTGATTTGTCTAGCACAGCACAACAAATACTAGTAACTGCTGTCTTCTTGCACAGGTCACTGTTAACTGGAGAGAAACAATCTTCAAAGATATTCTCCAAGCAAAGTCCGGAGTATTCCTCAAAAGGCTGAGCTGAAAAACTAGACAGCACCACAATGAAAAAATGAAAACCTTAATTTTCCAGAGATATTCTAGTAAGGGTTCCACTAAATAATACCACCCTCGTCTTGAAGTGCCTCAGCATTAAAGCTGTGGAAGAAAACTATACTACTGTTCATTCTGAGAAATGCAATTAGAAATTTTTTTCATGCACCCAAGGACTGAATGGCACATTTCAGAAGCATTTAAATGATATGTTCATAAATAATGTTTAAGTACTTACTCCCTTCAAACACAGTATCTTAAAATATCCCATTACACTCTGTGTTTGATCCCATGCCATTAAATGCACATCATAACTAGAATTTAAGCTGGTGCCCGCTGGAGTCATACAAAGTAGTTAAGGCTTGTCAGCATTTCCACTAAAAAGCCCTGTCCTAGAGGTTTGCAATTTGGCTATGACATTGCTTTGGTCTGAAATTTATCAGAAGTAATGTCTTTTTCCTCAGGACTGTAGCGAAATGCTACACATATCTATGTATAACTGAATACAAAGGACCTTTTGAGGCACAGAAATGGTTAGCTTCCTTCTTCATCAGGATGTAGTAAAGACTTGCTAATGTTGAACACACAAGAGCATTTTTCTCACAAAACAGCCACTCATGCCAGGAAGAGTATCATCAGAGCTGATGAAGGTATGTTAACCACTTGACCCTTTATGTTGATTTTCATCGGATCAAGATGCTGCAGCAGCTAAAATGCCACCAGTTATCACAGGTGAATAAGGCCTAATTTGTTATGCTACTAACCTTACTAATTCACCTGGAAATATGTTGGTGATAGTGACAGAAGCTACCTTAGACTGGTGGGAAAGAGAGATGTCAGAGTCCCATACTTGTCTCCTGGCTCTGCACTGCTCCCTCAGTTCAGAGAGGTTTTGTAAAACACAACCCATTGCTTACACTTAATACAAATAAATGTGGAGTGTAAAAACACAGTTACATGGTATG
Organism: Vidua macroura; assembly: GCF_024509145.1. Lineage (NCBI taxonomy): Eukaryota > Metazoa > Chordata > Aves > Passeriformes > Viduidae > Vidua > Vidua macroura. Next base: position 71,032,908 of record NC_071571.1, read on the forward strand.
GGTATTCTCAGTTCAGTCAGAGAGAAAGAGAGAGGTTTCTAACCAGGCTTTGGCCGGGGAAAGTGTTTCAAAGGAATGTAAATAATTCTCTATCTCTCTTGTTCGCATTGTTTATAGATACGTTCTGCCGCTCTGTGTCATTCAGAGTGCACCAGTTGTGTGACATGTTTTTACTTTAAGACCAATGAAATTAGTCTGCACGATGTTCTCTATAAATACAGCGGTGCATTTGAAATAAAGGAGAGTTCTCTTTCGCCTTCTGATCTTGGAGTCATTCTGTTCCCGTCCTGCCTCAACAACGACAACATGGTTGATGAATTTTGACTTATTTGAATGCCTTTTGAAAATGTGTGTGGGTAGCAAATGTCTGGGAACTCACTCTCCTACAGTAACCCGGAGAAGAAGAGTCATTCTTGCTGTCGATAGGGCCAAGCATGCTGGGCTAAGTGCCTTGCATAGTTATCTATGCAGCAAATACGTCCAAACCATGGTGGGCCACATTGTGTGGTTTGCATTGCTGTTGGCAGCACTGGAATTGCTGCAACTGTGGCCAGGCAGAAGAGATATGGCCAGATCTAGCAAAGGATGCTTTGGTGTGACATTTCAGGGTTCCAAACACCCCTACTTAAGCAGGGTCTGACAAGTTGTTACATTTTAAAAGGGGCATTTAACAAGAGTCTTCATGATATTAACAGCACTTTCAGGAACCCTGGGCATTAGCTTTGATTTGTTTTCAAAACCCAAGTCCTCCCTTTGAGATCGTTAGCATTCCAATAGGAACCATAAGGTCTGATTTACAAACCCGATTTATCCTAGACAGGATTTAAAGCAAGGATTCCTCATCAAACAGACCTGATCTGTAAAACATATAACTTGTCAGCAAAGCACTGCAGGAACAATACTACTACGAAAATAAATAGCAGAGGTATAATGCAATAGCTTTTGCTCTCCAGCCCAGGCCTGTCGCCCATTGTGCTGCCTGGATCAGGGTGGAAAACAGCTCATCTCTTCGAGAAGGATGCTGTCTACATCTGGCAAAGATGCAGTTTTGAAAACTGGACACATCTCTCATTAACCCACATTGAAAACTACTGTTTAGGAGGCAGGGTCTTAATGCACCTACAATTCCAATGTTGGATTGCCCCAAGACAGAAAAAAAAAAAAAAAAAATCCTAGTCTTTGCATCAGTACCCCATTCCTTTTATCAGCACTGAGGCTTCACCCTTTGTGGATCGCCTGTTTTAAGTAGTTTTTCTCTAGATACTGTGGTTTAGAAGAGGCAACCAAATGGACAAAGCAGCTTTAACAGCCACTATTGGCATATCTGTTTCTGTTCAAGAACCCTCGTTTTCCAAGCTCTCAAGGCAACATACAAATCCCAACTAATGATAAAACTGTGATCTTAGGAAGACTGCTCTCCCTGTAAAACACTAGTTGTTGCATGTCTAAGAAAATCCTTTATTAACCCTAGCAATATCATAGAATGACAATCAATCTTATAGAATTCAATAGCAGTCTTTATCCACCAAGTGAGATGCAGTCCTAGAAAAATCTATCAAGTTCTTGTAACACATTTTTCTTCATTTTGCGTAAAATATGATTAAACATGATGTCTCTGAAGACACTGACAAGAAAAAGGTTGAAGTTTTGCATTTTTTTTCCTCCAAGTTTCTGCAGTTCTGGCACAGGTTCTAGTGGAAGCCTAACATGTTCAAACACATTGTGTACCCAGCGCTTCTACTAACCCAGAAAAACATCTTTCTTTTAACATATATGTGTAGTAAATGATGCATTTAATGAGATCATTAAAATGTTTTGATTGCCTGAAAATCCACATTGCTCATCCTTTCCATTCTATGAGAACCTTTTCCATTTTTTGTAACAGGCTGAAATGAAAAAACAAAGCAACACCCAGATCTTTTAAGAAAAGAAGCCTTGAAACTCCTTCACCAATGAAAATCATTAACAATTATTCCAAAGCAAATGAATTTATTGTCATTGTAAACCAAATGAAAAATCTAGTAATAGATCTTTAAATTAACCTTCCATATTTTGGGTTTAAGTGGAATTTTAAACTGTCTTGATCAAAACCACTGATACAGTATTGCATTTTGGTAAAACTAGTAGAGCAGTTACTTTATATATTTTAAACAATCATGCATTTAAATTGTGAATCCATTCACCATTTAAAATAACAAATTGTTCTCACAACAACAATTGTACAAAGTAGAAACATCACTTCTTGGAAATAAAGAGAAAATCATGGTTAAAAGGGACTTTTTTTTTCCCCTCTGTTTGTCATCCTACAAATTTTACTCAGCAAATACAGCTACCTTTGGATGAGCTTGCCATAATGTCCAAAATCAGATTTCTGCAAAATGAAATATATATGAAATAAGGGTGATAGGATTCATAAGCAATTCCTTGTAAAGTCATGCATGGGAAACATCTCCCTGACTGGGGCAATAAATCATTTTATTTCCTGAAACATGAGATATAGTGCTTTAATCCTTACATTTTAATCCCATATAGCATGGCTGGAAATACTTTGTTTCATCATAATATGTTCAATCTTCTTCTCTGTTCTTTAAAATTTTAGAAGTAGCTTATGGTAGTGGTTTTCTCAAATTTTTTAATATATTTGCAATGTTTTTCAAACATTTTCAGTTTACATATCCCAAACCATTTTCCAGTGGACATATATCTTTCTCTAAACAGGAAATTTTTACTGATAATATTCTTTTCAAAGAGGTTATTCTTCATCAATACCCTGGCAAACAATTTGGTAACAAAAAAATATGCAGATCCCAGACTGAAAGCAGTGGTCCAGTAACATGAGGATAAAATTGTCCCTCTTTATCAAGTGACCTTCATTTGGAACTTTGAAATGTGTGATTTAAATAAAATGATGTGGTAGCAATACCTTCAAATACTGCTAATGAAGACACCAATCAGCATATACACTGAATTACTTTGTTTAATAATATATTGATACACATGATAACCTTTACAGTGCCAAAATGCACTAATTCTCCTTGGCCCCATTTTCCATTAACACGTCAGTTTTCAACAGAAATGTGGTACCTATTCCTTGGATGCCCATTGTTTAAATAATGGAAGATGCACTACTAATATACTTTTATATTTCAAAAATGAGGAGGTTAAGGCAGAAAGACAAAGGCATTGAGAGGTGGGAATCAGCAGGGGATGGCAGCACAGTGGAGGAGGCTGATGCTCTTCAACCCCAGAACACCTCTGCCCCTGCCCTCCACTTGCACATAGAACATTTGGACAGCTGAGGGCAACAGGAGGTCATTGAACTATGCGTGGAGGGAACACAAATTATTGCCTTTTATAATCTGAGTGGAAAATGAGAGTGAGAGACAGTCTTGTGAGGAACAACAAGGTACAGAAATGTGGAGGGAGCACAGAGAGTAGGAAAATTTCTCTTTTTCCCAGTGGGTGAAAAGATAGCACAAAGCCTACTTTAGGGGACAACTAGTAAGTTCTGTAAAAAGTAGGGAACACAGAAGTAGGGGAAGAGACCTACCAGCCACCACCAAAGGACAAGATTCTGAGATGGTGTTTGCCACAGCCCAAGCCATGCTCCCCTGCTCCCCTGTGACTCAGTGGTGCTAACCCTCCACCAGGCATCTGTCATCAGGGCTTTAGACTATTCATGACTGTTCTGCATACAAACAGATACAGGTTTCCACCTTTGAAAAAACAATGACAGGATCATTTCTATGACTACACAGCAGCAGTTTTGTAAAGTGACTGTGAAAAAAAGATGTTTGATTAGCAGACAATGTGCATGTGTAGGGTGTAACACAAAGCTATTAAACTTCACAATTAAAATACCACTATTTGGGACTAATTACACTTCTCAGATCTATCATATGGGGTTGTTAAAAGGGCAGGGTGATATACCAGCAATAATGGTTGGCCAAAATGTGCTATTTTAGTATATTTCCTCCATATAATTTTTCTTAAATTAAAATATTTTCCCCTCAGGAACTGTACACTGAACAGGAAAAGGTGAGGCATCAAAGATTCTTATAAAGGAAAACCCAAACATTAATACTGAAAACAATATGTAAAAGTGTTATTCCTGTTCCCAAGTTTATGTTGCTAATGGCGCTTACATAAACAGAGCAGCGTTTTGCTTACAGAAAACTTAACCTTTTGCTCCAAACTATTCACTTTGGTTTTTTTAATCACAGTTCATATACACTACATTGTAAAAGAAAGGTAAATGTGTTTAGCTACTCTGATTTTCTAACATTCATTTAAGCTGTGTTTTTTAAATTGTACAACTAAGGTTATTGAATTAAACCTCTCATTTCAGCTGTCACAGAATTACACAAGCCCTTGCATGTGTGAGCTGTGGGTAAACGTGAGTGTGCTTGCCCATCAGTACAGACTCTTTAAATTGTTAAAGATTGTGTAAACAATTGTAGTTAAGTACATGCTTTGCTTAATTGGTGCTACAATAGCTAGAACTGTATGAAACCAAAAGGAAAATACAGCACTTGCACAAAATGGAATTATCCTGCAGTCATAGGCAACTTGCAAAACCCCTGTGATTTAACTTCCCTTGTTTAGTGGCTATCACAGCTCAGACATCTGTGCTCTTAAATTTAACACCCCTTTCCTTTTCTCCCTGTTTTTCCCCTCCTCCATTCTCTCAGCAACCAGTAGCACATCAAAAAAGTTGCTGTTTGATGGTTCAAGCTGAGACGTTCAGCCTTTTACCCTCACACTCTCTTGAGATAAAGCAGGCAAGGCTTTTAATCTTACCTGGTGACACATGACTGACTAATACAGTTTCTTGGACCTTCTGACCTCTGAGGGACTAAATCTGGCTGGTCTCTCAACCTCTCCAGGTGGCTGGGACATCAGTTTGCGGTGGGTCATGATGTAAACAAAGTTTTGCACAGGTCTTCCGTGACTTTCTGTGCATCCATAATTGTCCTAACTTTTAACGTGCAAATTTCTTCAGCATAAAAGGTATCATTTCACTTCAAGTCAGGGGGAAAAATAATTTTCCTTTACTTTTACTGTAAGTTGAAGACTGCAACAAGAGCCTTAAAACCAGTCACAGCAGCAAATTTGCTGAGTCAGTGCTGATGTATTTTCTTGGAGCAAGAGAAATGGTCTGGCTACAGCCAAGCAGCTTATTTGAAACTTTGCCTCCCACACAAACTAATAAAGCAGTGCTAGACGGGTTTGACACTTATACAGCATAACTCAAGATGTTCCTAATCCATGTGCCTCCCTCTGGAGCTTTGTTGCTCAACAATTTTTCTCCTAGGACTTCCTTCTGGTTAGCTTTGCGACAGTGGTAGTCCTTGAGGCACCCTTTAGGTCCTCAATACATCATTTGATAAATGTGTTTCAATTTTACTAAACCACCGTTTGCTACAGAAGTCCTGGAATCACCAAGAGGGGGTCCTGAAACACAGCTGAATCATTTTTTGAGGGAGCTGGAAACCACTGAGGGGAAAGAGGTCATCAAGAAGTAACAAGGTGAGGGCTAGTGAGAACTGGAGGGAAGCAAAAAAAAAAAAAAAAGAAATCTCAGCTTCTGCAAATACAGGAGGCACATTTTTTTTTCTAGTACAAGGTACATAAAATGCAAGGTGCTACATTTCCTTCCATCTTCCATGTTATGAATAGCTGGTTTCTCAGCTAGGTTGTGGTGAGAAATACATCTTCAGCACCACTGATGATCCCCACAAGTCAACGTACAGATCACCACTTGCAAAGTTCTACAGTTACAAGGAAAAGGATTAAATCCTCCAGCTACAGACACCTTCTCAGACTCATAACAGACTAATCAAGTAAACATCTAGCTCAGATGTTAAGAGCCAAAAAAATCTCCACTGTGTGTGCTGTGGTATGCAGTCAAGCTGGTGTGCAACCCAGGGCATGAGATCAGCTCACGGTGCTCTCAGCATACTCTCTCTGTCCCTGCTGTCCCCATTTCCCCAGCTCTGCATCTGCACAGGGACAAGTGGTTCTGCTGAAGACAGAGCAGGACAATGCTAGAAGTCACTATTTTGGATAAAACCAAAGTAACAACCCTGAAATGTGTATTTTAACAACAGCCCCCTGTAAAAAAAGTTCCAATTGATTGTGTGGAGCAGGACCAGGGGGAACTCAACCCTAAAGTAAGCCCCCAAGGCCTAACAGTTTAAGAAGAGAGTGGGGTGAAAAGGCAGAGACACAATGACAGTACACCCGGAAGACTGCAAGCCAACAAAGGCAGCATGTCCCTTCTGGTCCAAAGGACTTGGCCATGTTTGGTCTAGCTGTGTTGACCGCCTCTATTCAGAAAGCCAATAAAAACATTATTTCACCTAGCTGTAGTTACTGCTGGTTGCTTAAACTTCCCATAAAAACTATGTCCTTAGTGCAGCACAGGATGTGATCACTCTCAGAGGACCCTGAAGTTAAGCAAGGGTGCTACGGCTTCCACACCCAAGCTCCAAACTGGAAATGCCACCAGACAGAGCGGCAGCTCTCCCACAGGCAGAAAGGGTATGTCAGGAGGTTGCACAAAAACCATTGCTGAGAGCGAACTCCCCTCTGGGACAAAGCCTGGGCATGTTGCTAATTTTCATTCTAAAATGAATAAGGAACCAAAAAAAGAAATGGACCCTTATTTAGTGAGAAACTATTTTGAACACAACCATTGAGTAAAATTCTAACAGCTTTTTGAAATGTACACACATTTGAATGAATATTCCTTTTTACTAATGTTACCATTGAAACTGAATCCCACTCCTGAATTCTTTCTCTGTGGGAATAGAGTTTCTCTAGTGTAATTAATAATATAAATAAATACACAGCTATAAACACAGAGAACTCAGCTTTCTGGCAAGATAAATCGGTGCAGTTTGGCTGAAGTCAGATGACTTAAATTTACAAAGAAGCAGCCAAACTTAAACATACCACCATAAACATGTCCAATCACCACAAAAGTTTTGCACAAGAAAATATGAAACAAAACATTTGGAAAGTGATTCAATGGCAAAAAAACCAGACTGTCTATATAATACATCCATTTACCACCATTCAGCTTGTCATGCTCACTACTGTTTTAATAACAGTATTTTTAAGAACACTTCTTCCTTTGTGGACTCCTGAAATTCATTGTTATCCTGTTTTTGTGATATTTCCCATTTAAGTTAGTTTATACTTCCTCTAGGAACACAAGAGGCAGTCGGATCACCTGCTGTTCTGAGCTGTCTACAATACTTGAACACAATGGGGTGAAACCAGGACAGAAAGTTAGCCCAATTCTGAATTTCCTGGCTTTGTGTTTTTAGTGGGACCTTTCACATCATTTTAATATCCCCATAGGTAGCTGTGCATGCACTCAGAAAAACACATATGCACATGCTCTGTACATAGTCTGGACAAAGCCCTAAATTCTAGCACCAAAAGTTAGGATTACATGTTTCACTGTTGTTTCTGAATGCGCAATGATGCAGTTTTATAGAACATCTCTAGATATCATACTGTAATTTTTTTCCGAATAGATAATCCCCTGTCTGGAGAACAGACTTGCTCTGAGAGTAAAAACTGCTGTCTTGTGAGAAATGAAGTAGGAAAGGGTCCTATGGAGCCTGAAGCTAACCAAAGGTAAAGAACTTCAGAGAAAGAAATGACAGATTCACAGTTCAGTCTGATTAATGCTGTACGAGGAAAATGAACAAAAGCCTGGTTCTTGTGCAAATTCTGAAAAGGTGCTCAGAAAGTCACTTAAACCCATGTTCTCATTTAGTCACTTGCACATATTCCTCTATGTGCTTGTTACCAAGGCTCAAGGTGGAAATAGATGTGAGTTTTATTCTGAGCATGAACTAATTAATCAAGCAATGTAGACTTCTTTTGGTTTTTCATGCCTTAATGTCACCTCCCCACCCCAAATGAAGGTAACATGCCAAAACTTTACAAGAATTTGAGAAAGTTAAGTATCTTGATATTTGTGAAACAATGAGACCCTGGAAGAGTCAAAAAGGGATGATATCACTCAATAGAGCAAATAAATACGCTGTGAAATAATGTTTTTCTTGTTCTCTGCCCACAATTCCACCTTCCTCCAGCCCAAGATTGAACATCTAGTCATTCCAGTGAAAACTCTCCATCCCATGCAAGGAATAAGGAAGAGGGAACCTGTGGGGAGAAAAACCGAAAGTGCAAACAACAGCTTTATCAAAATATATGGGCACAAGTTTAAGTTTATGGAGGCACCCCTGATTCAGTCATTTCACAGTTTATGAGCCAATCAAGTTTGCAAAGCTCCTTTTACCCTCCTTTCATAGTTTTCAGGACATATTCATATGTACCTCATTTTTTACGCCCACACTAAGGTGAGGAAGACTTCAACATCTGTAGCTACAGAATGCTTAAATTTTCTGCTTCAGTCTAGAACACACTTCCAAAACTGGACAAAACTGAACTTTAAATAGTTTCCCAAAGCACACTAGAGAGCTCATCTCCCAAAGGACAGTTTATTGACAGGCTTGAGGAGCAGAGAGGGAAATCACTGAAATTTAACCCTGAACCCCACGTGAACCCAGGGATTGGGGCTGCATATTTTCCACTGTCCTGCCATCTGCTGCTTCACTGCACATGGTAATCTTTGGCAACCCCACTGAGAGCTGCCTGGGCTATGGCTCTGTTCAGACAGGGTGTAGAAAGAAAAGACACTGAGAATGTCATGGCTGACTGACCAGACAACTGAGATCAGAGAGATTATGCCTCATTTGCTCACCAAGCCCTGCCAAAAGCAACACCATTTAACTGCAGGTACTCAAAACCCAACAGGCCTGTTTAAAGGAAAAGTAGGCTAAAAAAGAGGACCATTCATAACCTGCATTTGTTTGGGGCACTGTAGCTAGGACCTTTTGGCAATTACTCATGAGAGTTTTATAAGAAAGTCTGCAGTGCCCAGCATTTCAGGTACAAGTGATATCTGGCAGAAAGCATCATACAGGACACACCAACCTAGGAGATTACTCAAGGCAGGAGTAAACAAAAGGAACCTAATAGCCCAGCAAACAGAGAAAAAAACATAGCTGTTATTTTAAAACAGCTACAGTCTGTTTATCTCTTGGCTGCGAAATGCTGCACAGTATGGGAGTGTAAGAGTTTGGTACTTACATGCATAACCTTCATACGTCATCTCATGACAGGGGACCTCCCTTGAGCCAAAGCCAAATCTACATTTGCTCCTAGTGGAGCACCCCCACTAGGCTCCAGATGCAGCAGGCGAAGAATCAGCTCTCAAACTGATTTCCTCTGACCACGCTCGTCTGCATAAGGGCCCCCAACCCTTCCAGTGATTAATTATCAAAAGTGTACTGGCTTTCAAAATGATGACTCTGAAAGCCAGGGAATATTTCAGAAGTGTCTTAGAACTGCTAAGGTATATTTTTAAGGGTGTTGGACCTGCAAGAAAATTACTGTAGGATACAGAGTTACTGTAGGATTTTTGAGTCTTACCATGCTGACAACAACCACCTGTTATTAATGTAGGTCTCTCCCTCATCCTCCCTGCTTCTGCCAGAAATACTAGAAATAAAGAAGTAATTCTATATATGTGTCTACAGCAACATCCTGCCCTATTTCTTCATTCAAATACCTGATCTTGGAAATGACAGTGTCTTCTTTTCTAACTGTTTAGGAAAAAAAATCACTTTGATAAGATAAGCTTCACCAGGGGCTGCAGAACTATGGTTGGCAGACATCAGGGTTGACAAATGTTCTTGTAATTGCCAAGGGACACTACAAAATTGTCTTCTGGTGTGGAATACACAATCACTGTCACCCTTTCTTCTTCCCTGCTGCTCGACTGCCTCCACTCTGTCTGCTTCACAGGGAGATCAGGAAAGAGACAGAAAAAAGCCATGTATGAGAAGAGGAACAGGCATCTTTTCCCCAGTTCCAGCTGTGTTGGAGTCAACAGGCTCTGTTGTTTTGATGATTCCAGGACCCTCATATCTCATTTGATCCCTGCTTGACAGAAGTGCACAGCAGAGGTGGGAATGGCTTGCAGACTTACAGAGGGAGCTTCTGAAACCCTTAGGCTCTTCTCTCCAAGACAGGGCCCTTCTTTCTGAGAGTTGGAGTCAAAGAACCTTGACGCCAGCCTCCGGTTAGTAAGCAAGGCAGGAGCAATGTGGTAAAATGAGTAAGGCAAAGAGATCAAACATGCTTCCCACTGTATTTTCCTTTTGATTCAAACACATATCTTGAAAAAGAGAAGGTTTAAAGTAGTAAGTTACCCACTAACATTCTCAGTTTTACCTTCTCTGCTGCTAAGCCCTGCTGAATCAGAGCTCCTGCTCCCACTCCCACTCTCCCTCTTGACTCATAACCTCAGTGACAGCCACGAAGCTGAGCAGGGACACTTTATAAAATGTACTAAATGAAGCAATTTTCAATAATAACAAGGACTGGCAGGTAGCCATGTTAGAAGAGGAAAGACCTAGTAGGAATGTCCTGCAGCACAAAAGTCTCTGTTGTTCTCATTACTGCAAAGGAAGAAAATCTCTTTAAATGCTTTTGATTCAAATGATCATTTGACAGAAACAACGGACGAGACAAATGGCTGTAAAACAAGGCAATTGGATTTCCTACTGCTACAATATCTTACTTGGCTCCCATGACACAATTTCTCTGTTATTCTGCCTTGCCATGGTAAAGTAAACTTACAGGCTACCCAGAAAACAGATGAGTGTAATCAGTCCTTTATAAATTATATCCCTTCACTCAAAGAAAGCAAATAACTTTGCCTGCTCTATAATAACTGTTTCTAATACTTCATTTATTCTTTAAATTGTTTATAAAACACTTCAAGAGAGGTCAAGATGAGAGGGCAACAATAATTGGAGATTAAGGAGACTCTCTTAAGTATTTTGCACCTGTGAGTAAACACTTTGGTAATTATTATGATGAGAGATAGATCTACTAAAAACCCCCCAACAGCTTATTTATGATTTTCTTGGACATACATGTTATTTCATCTGAGAGAGAGCCCCATCTTTTCCAGGGCTATTTAAATTAAAATTTAAGCAGCTGCACATATGTCTGATGTCATGTGACTGGCAAGACAACAACAATAGATTTAACCTCATCTCCTATGGAAGTAACCTAAAGAAATAATGAGCCAAGAGTAAATTATATTCTCATGAAGTCTTTTCCAAGTGCCCTGAAAAAGCAGGGACTTTCCTCCTCAGATACACATATGTTAAAGCCCACAGAGTCAAGAACAAGCAGAACTGAGCCTGAAGGACAGAGATGTGAATTAACATGCAGGACTGGAGTTCAGGTAGGGTTTCAGAAAGGACTTTTTAACAAAAAAAGGGATATCATGTCCTTTTGCAGTCTCTGTGGCATGGTTCTGCCTGCTCTGGTTTTTGTTCTTCTTATGTCCACGCACAGCACTGGCAGTGGTCATGGCAGTGTTCTGGAAAAGGGAGTGGAATAAACTGTGTAACACCATCTCTTGAGCTGCTGAGCATCACAACTGTGCAGATGCCTAATGCAGCTGAACTACAACATATCAATTAATACTAATCCACACTATAAAAGTACATATGGGAAAAATTATATTAAATCTTTAAACACTCAACCCATTGGTTTCTCTTAAAATAGTTACAATTTAGCATGTCAGAAAAAAAACCTGCTTCTTAGTAATTTTTCTGCACAGCCTAGAAGAGCTTGGTAAAGAAACCACTAGTGTCCTTTAATCTCTCTACCAACTTAAAAGAGAACCCAAAACAAGTTCCTGAGAAAGAAAAACCAATAAAATTCTGAGTAATTATACAGAAATAATAAACTTAAGCATGAAAAAAACATTTTCTGAGGAATTTAAAAGTAGCCAGAGCTATAAACATACTGGCATATGAAAATAAAGTTAAATTTTTAAGTTATTCTTAAGAGTTTCAATGGAATTCAGTAAACAGTATTTGATTCAAGACAACATACTCTCTTCATCCATTTTATATGGTAAGGTTATAAAAACTCAGATTTTATATCATTCCCCTTTATTTCTTTTTAACCCACGTCCTTGATCTCCTCAAAACACAGAGTTATGTAGATCTAGACACAAAGATAAGCTCTCTCCAAACTGCTTCAGCCTAATACCAAATCAATACAGATTATTTCCACATAATATGGTAACTGAACCACAGCTGTTACCTGAACCAAATTCTTTGCTTACCCTAATGCAGAACTGAACCAAGAAGTAAATATCTGATTATTGGATCAGAATAATTAACAGAGAATTTTCAGAGGAAGTTCCCTAATCACCTAAATTTTTATTTAATTTTTTTTCAGCTTTAACTAATTCAGAAATACCAAGGAAGATCTGGCCAAACTGAACAGCCTTTTCAGAGTCTAAGAAAAATCAAATAAAAACAAAAAAAAATTTCATGCTGTTTTACTTGGGGATTTTTAAGCTGTTGGTATTTTTCAAGCACCACAAGTCCAGGAAACACAACTGTCTACAAGAAACATGATTTTTCTCTCATTTTAAAAATTAATTATATTAATCCTAGCACTGTCTCCCACAAACATCATTGTAGATTAAAATGGAAATGAAGCTAAGCTAACATTTCAAGATAGCTGCCATCTACATCGGTACATAGTTGGGAAGTTCTGCTTTAGAAGCAGAGAATTATAAGGCCCTCTTAAAACTATTAATATTATGTTTATGTCTTGAAAGCTCTCGGTGAGGCATCTTTAAAATATATAAGACTCCCAGGGCTTTGAAAAATCTGAATGGCCTTGTCACTAAAAAGCAGGTTTGAAAATCAGATAAAGGCAACAGGGATTTTATTAACAGATAACATACTTCATCAAGTGGCTGCATAAGTATTTCTTTCCTGACAGGCTACAGAAAAATAAGAGGCATTTATGTTAATCCTTGAGGATTTCTAATTTTTTGCATTTCAATAGTCTCAAGGAAAAGCATGTTTTAAAAAGTGTTAAATCTCTCAGATTTTGTTTACAGAATCCCAAGCCTTTTGTTTTAAATATGAAATTATCTGATTTTAACCAGTAGAAAAAACATTGAGTTTGACTGAACCCTCACATACATTATCAATTAGGAAAATTTTGATTTATTCTTTTACAGAAAATTTTGCTGAACACACAAACTCTTTCACCAGACTTTCATGTACAGGCAGTCATTTTCAAGCATCATCCACACACTCACACACATACATAATTTTGGAAAAAATGAATGAACATTCCCTGATGACTCTGTGGGTTTCTTCATGGGTGTTGATGGCTGGTTATCACTGTCTACAAATGTGATGGTAAACCAGATGATATCACCACACCACCAAACCCACAATGAACCTGTAGAACCAAAGCGACAGGAGACACTTACTTACTTGCAAGTAGACCAGAGTTGTGCAATAACTGCAGCACAGTAATGAAATCAAACCCAGAATTGCTTCATGCCATGATTTCAAAACAAAGAGCTTCTTTAAGTGCAATTTAAGATTATGATGCTTTTCTCAAGAAAAGCATCATCATGAGACATAGCGAAAATTTAATAATGACCTGTTATTCACTGGCTTACACTTTTCTGACACCATTTTGGCAATAGACCTTGGATTCACCAGCAGAACAAAAACTGTTGCCAGTTCTTCAGTAACACCAGCACTTTCAGAACTAGGTAGCAAGGTAGCACTTGCCTACTGCTGTTACATGAAGTCAAGCTTTCAAGATCCCAGCCTTACTGTTACACCAATCTTGCCCTTTTTTTCGTAATTATTGCAAGATCTGCTGGGACCATGAAATATGCTAAAAATAAAACAATTGTATATGTGCTACACTCTTTTTTAAAATTTATTTTTGTGCAAATCTCAAACAGCACATATAATTTTCAGCAAAATTCAGATGATTCAAATCACTACCTAGAAGCTGTAGCACATCTGGACAGGTTATGGCTCAGGGCACAGAGCAGCTATTCAAAAAAGGAGAAGCACATCCACTATTTAGTTTTAGACCATACAAAAGGGAAAGATTTGTCCATAACACAGAAGTTGGGAGGCTTTACCCTCCTAGAGCATGAGCACAAGTCACACTACTAACACCAGTCCATCCCATTCCCCCATTTTCTCTAAAGGGGCAGGACTTGAGAAGAAGGAAGACACATCACCGCTGAAAAACACATGTGAAAATTAGCAACCACTGGCCTGATTTCCAATGGCAGATATATGCAATACTTACGAAAACAAGCAGCAGGGGAATAAAAAAGGAGTATTTGCATGATGCCTGTTATGGTCACAGGGTTGACTTTAAATTCAATGGCCCTTCAGTACAAATGTTTAAAATTAAGTACAATACTGGTGCCATCCCAAACCAACAAAGTTTTTATGACCATGGATAATTTCCAATAGAATTTGGGAAGTAAGAACTTTTCCTGACCTTGGGAAGTACACAGTGTCTCCATTTATCTTGAAGCAGTGCAGTAACAGTAACAAAAGATCTTGGTGGTTATTTTTACAGTCTACAGCAAATAGTAACTCAGTGTGAGAGCACAGAGCATACACACAACTATCCCTAATGGATGCACACATGCCTACCAATGACTCAGAATGTGGGCATGAGGTGGGGCTGACAAAGAAAGCACAAATAAAATTTCTAACTTAAAAAAAGCAACTGTTTCAGAATTTTTAAAAAGGAATTGGAATGTAAAATATTTCTGAGTGTTACTGATGTTTTTCTCATGTCTTCTGGATTTGTCTTAAATCCAAAATGAGTTCCAGATTTTTGCAGATTCACATTGCCTACACCTGGGATTATTATAGGATTTTGTAAAGTTTTGACAAATATTCTCAATCCACCTATTGATGGATATTGATGGAATGAATAAACACCTTAAATTTCTTTTAATGTAAGCATTGTAATATAAATGAGGAGGAAATAAAAGGATGCAAATTGAAGGTTTGAGGTGCTTTACTGGATAATTCTTTACTACTTAGAAATCTACTCACATATAATATAATGAAATCAAGAATTTTACTTCAAAAATAAAAATCCATCAGTATTCCTGCAACATTTCTATAGCAGTGGTTCTCAAACTCACATTTCCTAGGGGAAAAAAATCAGAGAAAGTAGAGAATACATGATACTGTATTTTTTTTCTTGGCTTGGGTTTGATTTGTTTTCCTGTACCAAAGAGCAACCCTGAAGGGTTTCATGGGAAACCTGCTAAGTCTCTGTCTTAACAGCTATCATTCTATAGGGGTGAGATACAGTACAGATCAAAATATGCAACTGATATTGCAACATCTAAATAGCATCAGGTATCTAGTTTTATTACAATGCTTTGGGCCATAGCTTTCATTTGCCAATCATTGCCTAACAATTAAGTAGAACATAATTAAATTTTAAGAGTCTAAGAAAGGCAAATCCTTGAAAAGGAAATATTTTAACACAGTTGGCAAGGTGTGCAAACATCAACTGTGTGGGAAACACATGTAGCTGACAGTACATATACTGTTATAACTCCTTGTAAAAGAGGTTAAAATCTGTTCAAAAATACTTGCAATTAGATGAATAAAACTGGCAGAAATCAGCATTCTGCCAGCTGTTGGGTTTTTCAGCTATTTCAGTGACAATAGGATATGATTATAAATGTAAATATTATAAATGTAAATATTATAAATGTAAAAATCCCCAGAAAGTACATAATGCATATAATGATCTGAAGTCAAACTACCTACACAGGCAATGTTTGTCTGCCCAGTTGTGTTTCTTATTTTTAAACACATTTCTAGGAACTGATCAGAGTTGATATCAAATGACATTGAATTTCTCACTTATTTGTTTTTAATGAATCCTGCTAACTTTGTAGAGGAATAATCAGTTTCCTTGAAAGGAAAGTGGTTTTTTTAACCACTAATGGTGAAACTGTTTTATTGTGAATTAGTTTCTCCTGTCCAGTCTCCTGTATCTGAAATGCCTCAATGGGTTGATTTCAAATAATTTTCTGAAACAACATGCACTTTCAATAGATTTATTTTTTTTTTTTTTTAATTATGCATGACTAAGTAGAGGGAATTGTCAACCTTTTGGAGAGCTATTTTAGGGAAAACAGGATGCACATTTCTGAGAAAATGTTTCAGATACTAAGATGGGCCAGTCACTCCATGCCTATAAGCTGTGAGTATGACCAGGCTTTCAAGTTTCTGCACCCGGTAGATGATGCCCAGAATTTGAAGGTTGTGAACTGTGGCCTACAGAGTCACATACTTAACATCTTTGCAGGGATACCCAGGACTCTGAAGATGAGCTGTAAGCAATTTCTAATGGTTTTTACTTCGTAGTCTCAGGGGAACACTGACTGATGTTGGATTACACAGCAGGAAGAAAACAAAGCAGTACACTAATATATCACATGAAAAATGTATATATTTGACAGAATTTTAATAATAGTAAGACACAGGCTTTCAGAAACTTAAGATATCATTAATATGGCAATAATGACTAAAATATTAAACATTCATTACTTACAAAATATTAACAATGTAAGATAAATTAATTTATGCAACATCTCTTGCAATAATGATGGGACCTTTGCTCTTTGAGTGATTTTTTTTCTTTTCCTTTCTTGTCTCTATTTCAGAATACAATGATATTTAATTAAATGCAACAAAACAAAATAATAATGTAGATGCAACTGCATGCAAAAACAGCTCAAGGAATTTCTTGAAAAAAGCAAGAAATACAGAAGAGGTTGGCTGTGGCTGAGTCCTTACATCTGGGAAAACTGTATCCTGCAGTATGCTCTCTTGTCAGAAGCTCTGGGTACCACTGAACTATGACTTCACCATGCATTCAAAGGACGTGTTCTTCCCCAGATAAAGTGGTTTCCTTCGGAGAGGATCTCACATGCAGCAGCTTGGACTACATTCCCACCGAGCCCTGGAATGGACAGGCAGTGGGCTGGGGTTGCATCTTTTAGGCATGGTCACCTACCCATCAGCTAGCAGGGTCTGAGATGACCACACTGTATCTGTACTGTCTCCTATACTCTCTCCTCATGTTCCCAGCAATGGGGTAAGTTGGCTAAATGAATTTCAGGCTGAAACCACTTCTGTTCTTCTGACCTTCTTCAAACTCCCCATTCACTTTAAGCTAGTTTGTAAAATGCAAGGTGTAAATCTCACATTTCTTGCTTGTATTTCACTTCATGTTCTCATTTATACAAACACAAGAACAGCACAATGGTCACATTTTCCATTATGCTTTGCCTGGGGAAAAATAAATGTAACAAAGGGGAAAAAATTGAGGAGTAGGTATATTTCTGAAAATCCTGCTACAACTTTGTGTATTAATGAAGGCATAAGAACACTACAGGTGAGATACATACTCTGCCATTCCATTTCCAATTTCTGAGTTTCATAGATTTCATAGCACTTTATTTAAAAGTTTTTGGCTGATATTTAATTAGAGAAAAAAAAAGTCTGCAAGTTTTAGTTTGAGAAAGTAACACTCATATATATTAATATAACTTGAGAAATGTTAAGAATTACTTGGTAAATCTTTCTAAATTTAACAGCTTTGATATTTTGTAAATTGTGGGGATACTTGGCCCCTTTTTTTTTTTTAGATTAAAAAAAAAGTTGAAATCAATCATGGTAGATAGCAAAACTTGTAATCTACTTTCTTCTCAACATAGTATAAGCCACAAGGGAACATATGATTTAATGATGAAAAGATGCTTCTGATAAGATAATAATTTGCTCAAAGAGAGATTTGAGTTGTGAATGCAGCTGTTCCAAAAAATCTAAACCCACAGGCAAGAAATTACTTATTTTTTGTACAAGCTATATCCATAACTACTTAGATAAACTGGTGACAAACCCCAGAAAAGTACATCAGATAAAGAAGTGAATTATCAGGGCTACTTTGAGACTGAAAAGGAAAAAAAAAGTAAGAGGTGGTAAAGATTACCACGAACTATTGTTTCAAAGACTGAATCAAAAAGATTTCAGTAGTCAAGACTGTTCAACACAGTATCTTACTTCATCAATGAGTCACTTTAGAAAAATATCTTTTTATATCCTGATTCAGTTCATGTACATGATTATTTCATTCCCATATATGACAAGTTGCATGGCACTGACCTGGATGCCCAAAACTAAGGGCAGGATGCCTAAAATGAAGGGCATGCAGAAATGGTCTCACCCTCTAGATCTTATTTCAGATGTCTGGTACTGCTTTTAAAACACAATTTAATGAAGGGAAACCCACTCATATTTTGGTGTGGCTGCACTACCTTCATATCTTAGTGTTGGCTAGCACTAGGAAAGTGGCACTAGAAACATAAGGTTAATATGGCTTATTAGCAGCATAAGAACCAGACAAAAATCTCCACATGTTTTCATGTGCTCTGATCTGTATTAATTGGTCAGTAGCAGGTTCAACATCATCATAGTTAACTGAATTTACTTATCTTGTAACACCAGATCTTTTTCAAGGGGAAAACACTTGTGCTTAGGTAAAACAGAGGAAAGGTATTACCCGGCAATTTTCTATTATCACAGTCAATATTGCTGCAAATGCATTTGTGCAAGTAGACTGTAATGCCCACATTTATCCCCAGTGATGTCTGACTGCATGTGTAGATAAGGGAACACCTGCATGGATCACTTAGCAGGATCAGTCTCGCAGCAGGGAGAAGCAGCCAGTAAGAATGCATGTCTCCAGGACACTGCATGCTTTCTCTGTTGAAACACGCAAACTAAAAAGCATGAAATGATCTTGGCTGCTCTATAGCACACAAATGTCTGAGTAAGTCCTTTTACATTGGCCATGGTACCTTGCCATCAAGTTTTCAATGTGCAAAGCAGATGATCCTGATGACAACAGCCAGCCTGTATGCTTCTCATCCAGCAAGGAGCAGTATAGTCAACTCTGCTGACTTTTTCTATTGAGATATACTTATGTGTTTGGAAATTTTGCATTAAATGGAGGAGATGTAGCTTTGCACTAAACTTTTACACACTTACGTCTTTCACAGGCCTCTATTTACCAAAAAAGCACCAGGAAAAGCCCTTAGTATTTCCAGTGGTACTAGGATGACCAAGCTTCTTTTGGACTGAAAGTGCTTTAAGAGATTAGTCTCCAACCACAGACATGAGAAAGGGAAATCTGGCAGATGTTGACTGCATGTCTATACAGTAGATGCAGAGGAACAGCTGCTACAGTAGGAATTGCACAGATTTCTTGTTAAAGTCAGTAGCAGATGTCACCATCTGCTTCTGCCTTCTCTATGAAATAGAGGCATAAGGGAGACTAAAAGCTGATTTAAAAAAAAAAAGGTAACAACAAAAACCATAAAATCAAAAGACACATATTTACAGTGAGTAGGGGAAACTCTTACCCCCTTCTCCCTGGCTAACCTGAGACCTAGATGCACAATAAAAGCAAAGAACACTCCCCATTCTATTTAAGAGATGATTTCTTTTCATTTTAATCTCAGTACATGTACTTTGACAACATTCAGCCTGCAATCTAATACCTAGACATTTCCATCCTGGCTGAAAGAGATCACAGAAATGAGCAGTTGTATCCTTTCCCTCTGGCTATACAGCAATGGTCTGATGACAACTGCTTTACCAGAGTTGGTATCAGACACACAAAAATTCCCTACTGAATGATCTACACAATGATGTCATGTGTGGAGGCAAAGAATTACTTAGGGGGAAAAAAACCCAACAAAAACCAAACAAAACTTTTGTTGCATTGTGTCAGGAAACATGCTGTACATGTTTGTACATCTTGGCAGATTAAGATCAGATGAGGCAAGCAATGAAGTGGTTAACCAAATCAGAAAGTTATCTCAGACATCCAAAGGCACATCTTGTAAACCTGAGACAACTTCTTACAGAGAACTGAAGAGAGACAACAGTAAGGGCTTGTCTGGGACGAAACAAATGACACTGTCAACAAGCAGTTTGCTTTCCCACTCAGAAGAGGAGGTATTAGTGAGATCCAGAGCCCAACAAAAGAACAGGAATCTTTCCAATGAAGTAAAAAAAAGGTTTGGATCAAGCCCCAGATTTCCTGAAAACTAGACTTGCTAATTGCCTCATTCTTCCACTGTCAAAACCTCCATCTCATGGAACAGAAATATCTTTCCAATATTGCTATAGGGCAAACATTTCCACACTGGTAATACTGGGAGACATATTCAACTACCACCAGCAACTTGATAGCCACCACCTCCCCCATTTGGTATCCCATAAAGTTGTTTTGAGGGGGAGAGTAAAAAATCAAACATTAATTCTGTTCTGGAAAATTTTTTTTTAGGTTTTCTTTTGTTCATTTTTGAATACAGGGACTGCCTGTAGCTACTGTAGAGCATATTGATCTTCAGCTCATGTCATACGTAGACAATAAATAAGCTTCAGAAATGAAGATCCCATTCACCTTGTCATGACCATAAATCACAAAACTCTTGAGCTATACCTGATAAAATGGATGAAAGTAACTGAAGAAATTAGCTTTAGCAAAGTATACTGTTAATACAGGTCTTTTCCCCAAAGGAAGCAAGTCATGCTTATCTTACACTACCAGACTATTACTGGAAGTACTATGCCAGACCCTCAGCTGGCATAAATCAACATGACCCTACTCATTTCAGTGCAGCTGTGTTGATTTATGTGAGCTGAAAAAGTATGCACTGGTCAAAAAGTGACTATTTCATCTTACAAAACTGTAAAAGTGACTAAGTGAAATGAAGGGAAAATCAAATGAGAGGCAGTATGTATAATATAAAGAAAATAACAGAAAGGAAAGTAACTACAGAAAGGCTCAAAGTAGATGTGTATTTTATTAAGATTAGTCTAACACAGCCACTAATTTTACTTCATATGAAATTTCAGATAATATTTTCTGCTGTTACATACACACGTATCTCTTGAGTATAGACCCAAGTACTTGTGCAATTTAATAATGCTGTACTATTCCCAAATTAAGATATAAGGCTCAGGCAGTGGGTTCAGCCAATCTCGAATTTATCACTGGTATTTTTGTAAAGTCACTCTGATTGTCAGAACATGAAACATCATACTTAAAAGGAAGCCCACACAGCAAACTTAAGTGCTCAGCTTTACACTATGGCGTCACATCTTAGAACTACTCCTGTTACTGTCTTTCTCTTGGAGAGCAAGATAAAAGTAGAAAACCAAATGTTCCCAAATCCAGCACTTCTCCCAAGCCTTTGTAATTTTGAGAAATATGAAACCTTTCATATTAGACTTAAGCACTCTTTACCCTTATGAACTCTGTGCAGACTTCCCTATTATTTTACAGGGTACATGAGATTAACTACTGGTGCTCCTTTCTGAGTTTAAGCTGGAAAGGCTCAGAAGAAGAATTGGCATTCTGAAAGAAGTGTAGATTCCTGAACTCCTTTTATAGGGAAGCAGCTCTTGAGATCAGACAGTTCTCATTTTCACTAGGCTTGTGCACTGCTGGCCCAGCACTACAATATCAGAACATTACAAAAAAGAGGGGTTGTGGCAGATGCACTTGGCCCCCTTATCCAAACTAGCAATACTTTGGTGCAGGCCCCAAAGGACATAAACACCTGAGCTGTAGCAGGGCCAGGAACGCCTCCATGAAAGCTACAAAGGGGCAGACTAACCCAGGGTGCATTCATGCTTGAACACATGAATGGGTGGTTTTTCCAAGATTCAGTTATTGAAGAATAAAGACAGTTGAGGGTCCAAAGGGTCTCATACATACCTTCCCATCACGTGTAATTCAACCACAAGCCAACCACCTTATCCCTTAAGTGACAGTCTAATTGAGCCACCTATGAGCTCTCTCTGCAAGGCAGCATGGCTGTGTGGCAGTGATTCCTCCCTTGAGTTAGGACACCTCTCAAAGTTGCTCCTTGAGCCAGAGAGACTTTTCTGCTAAAAACTTTGGATATATGCAGTTTCAGCTCTATTTAAATTACAGGTTCACTGCTTTGCCATGCCTTTCCCCTAGATCTGGGACTCATGTCAAGGTTTGAGATTCCTTACCTGAGATTGAGGTATTACAGTGGAGAGATCCCTTATACAAAATAGATGCCCAGTAAGTTGCTGGTAGCATGCTAAATTAGTACTAATGAATGGAAGAATTGATTTTTTAAGACATAAATCATTGTAAAGGTCTGAGACTAAGACTGGAATTAGCTGCACCTAAGCTGAATCAGGAGTTTAGAAACTTGCCACAATGGGTCTCCTTTACACTTTTAGTCTCTGTGCAAATAATTCCAAATTGATTCTAACTCAGTATTCATTTGTATGTTCATCCATGTAGTAAGTAATAGAGTGAACCTTGCCATCAAACTTTGTTAAGTCATGTTTTTATAAATTTGTATCAAACCCATTTTTGCTAAAACCATTGTGGGTGATTTTTTGAGTGACCCCAAACACTCACTTACAATACAGATCATGAAGCAAACTCTTTACAATTGTTTGTTCAATTCAACATCAGTGACCAGCTTGGCCGACAACTGCAATTCACCATCTTTCAACATGAGTACTCATACTTCAAATACAAATACTTCTATATTTGATCACAGCCCACAGTGCAGGCTCCAAGGTATGAAAAACACATTCTTCTCATCCTTACCATTGCTTTCCAGTGTAGCATATTTCACAGATCCCTGGCTACAAGGAATACTAGAGTTTGTCTCTTCAGTTTTTTTCTCATAAATACATTTTGTGTAAGAAACTTACAGAAATTTTCAAAAGTATTATTTAAAATTCAGGTATGCATTGTCCACCAGGAGCGATCAATTCTGCACCTCAGCAAGTGGCACTGCTGCAACCTTCTGCTCTTCTCTGATTTCTGGGCATTGGGTTTTGTGTGGACAAGATGCAAATAATACCACCATCAATGGGATGTTGTATTTGATGCATTCATTGTAACCCTAAACCAACGGAAATAGTGGTATATAGTATTGGAAGAAAATGTGTATTGATTTATTTAGGTATTCCCAATCTTTGAAATCAGTATAAGAAAAAGGCTAAACCATAAAGCATTTTAAAACTTCCATGGATATTACCAGCTTTGCATAGGTGTTAGAAATTCCAGTTAAATCCTCTTTTCCTCCTGATGTACCTTTGCAATCTTCAAAAATATTAAGAAAGTGATGAATGACTATCAAGAAGCAATCTGAAAACTATTGTTATGTCATGTTCTTATCTGTATAGCTTTTCGAAACCTTTCCCCACAAAAACACCATGCAAATAACACTGGTCTGTGGTTACAGCTGCTTTCATGGCAGTTACTCCTGCTAAGGCAAAAAGAGTCAACTGAAACCATTTCTAGGACAAGATTCCTGTTCATGGCATAAAGGGTCCAAAACTTCACCCAGCAAACACACACACAATGAAAAGTTCAGCCTGAGACTTCAAAGCACAGACTTGAGTGCTCCATGGGGACGTCAAATGTGTTGAAAAGAGACCTCAGATTGGAAATTCTATTGCAGTAGTGTTAAAGCAGGACCAAACATCCATGGGATCAAAATAGCAACGAGTACTGAAGTTATCCTTCTTCAAAACAGCACGAGTCTATACCAGAGCATCAGAAACACTACGTGTTCATAAAATTTTGATCTCATCTTCTTGTTCCATAGAGTTATTAGAAATCATACCAAGTTAATATTTTTTATTGCATATTCCCACATTTTTTTACAATGGTCAGAATGTTTTGATTGCATAGTGATATCTCAGAGCAATTTGAATATTAGTTTACAGCACACTATGAATACACCTCAGTAAACTCTTTAATAGAAAGCAAAGTATTAGGGCTTCTAAATTAAATAATCTAGTGAATATGATTCCCCTTTAATTTTGAACTTGTGCTTTATTTGCTCCAGTGAAGTGATACACCAGCTTCTACCACCAATTACTGTAAATGCTGCCTATCCACTGTATGATGAGGTTTCACAGCTGTGACTCCCAAAGACTGAAATGAGTATTTAAATCCTATTGACATGGACTCCTTTTTTCTCCTCTTTTTTTTTTTTTCCTTTTAAGCAGAGTTGAAATTATGGTCTGTTTTATATTAGTATCATATAAGTATGATTAAAAAATATTATATTTTGTGCCAGGCTATAATTTATATAATTGCATTCCTGTAAAACTTGAATTTATTTTTCATTTAGAAACAGACCACAATAAAAGGCTTCTGCACTGAGAATCCAATTTTCTGTGTTAATTTAAAGTTTAATTTTAGAGTGTTTTCTACAGTCACAGTACTTAAAGGGCAGAGGAAAACTGTCATTGTAAAAGAGACTTCTAATCAACCATGGAGTCTTACTCAAACTAAATACCAGCATTAATTGTTCATAAAGTACTGCAAGCGGAAAAGGGATGATTAAGTGGAATTTAAGCTGCATTGCTATTAAGGATTAAACTGAAAAGCATTTTAAAGCAAAGTGTTAAAAGCCATCTTGTAAAACAGTAGGGCACATAATTCAAAATTTTTTCAAAATATACCAGGCTGTACTAATTAGTCTTAAGAACTTAGAACATCTATTATTTCTGCCTCTTAATTTGACATTTATACACAAATTAACATCTTGAGTATGTCACACCTGAAATTGCATCTGTTATGTAGTTGCCCAAATAAATGTTTAGAAAACCTGCCTTTTTTAATAACTCATATTAACATTTTTGCCTTTACTTATTATCAAGAGGGACACAAAATTAGATACACAAATTTCCTTTCGGCATTTTTGAGCTACAAAATGGAATACGATACTTGAAGGGGAAAGCTGCTATTCTTGAGCTCTGAGGCTCTGAGACTGCCAGGAGGGCTGCACCAAATGCCATGGGTAGGCTGCAAGTCATGACACCTTCCCTACAGAATTCTGGCACATTTAAATGAAACCTGTGGATGCATTTTTCCATTTTCCCAATCAGATATATGCAAAGTTGGAAACAGTTTCACATGGATTTTCTAACCTCTTCTGGGGCTCTCATGATTGAAGAGGATGCCATTCACAGCAAAGAGATTGTAGGCTTCTCTGAAGTTCACCACAATCCAATAGGCATACAGTTTTGCTGCCCCTGTAAAAATAATTTTGAAGCATTATTGGATAAATTCTTGGCTCATACACAGCTCAGACACACACACAAGTCTCTATCACATGCAGGGTGAAGTCCACATTTCCACAGCAAAGTGCTTTATTATTTGATTAATTCCCTATATGTGCCAAATTTCATATTAAAAATAAAAATCATCCCAATAAACAGCATCTGAATGGGAAAATACTCATATTCTGAGCAGTCTCTGAACTGGCCAGAAAAACACCAGGGCACTTTCTTACTTGTTTTCTTATACACACTCAAGCACAGCATTTTTTTCTTTTGCAATATAATTATCACAGTCAGAGCGTGTGAAATATGCCACTCTAGTGACCTCTGTTAATTAAAAAAAAGCCAAAACAAAACCAAAATTACTTTGGAGGAATAAAAGTGAGAATCTGGTGCCTTAACACTCAAATTGATTTGAAACTTTATCACCAAAATCCTCCATGCCCATTGCTTTAATAAGTGTTTCAAATTTCATACGAGTTCACGAAGGAAGAAGTGAGCTCTTGGGAGTCTTTCATTTAGGCAAAAAAAAAAAAAAAGAAATGAAACTTTATCACTTCAGTGGTACCTCACAACCCTTTGTGAAGGAAGAGTCACCCCCTACCCCCCCTTCTTCAAGAGCTCTTCACCTCTGAGCTGAATGAACAAGGTCTTGTGAAGTGAGATGCTAATTTCCAACCCCCAGGCAATGGCAGCAAATACTTTTTATATAGTAATTCATAAAGGTATGCCTCTCAACATGTCTAGTCACTTTAGCTCTATCATCATTCTAATCTTACACCCAAATGACTTCAGCCCTGAGACATGAACAGGGAGAACAGACAGACAGACACTACACACACACCATCAGCGCTCCTCACCATAAGGCGATCTTGGGTAAAAAGGGGTGGTCTCCTTTTGTGGGATTTCCTGCACTTTTCCAAAAAGTTCACTGGTGGAGGCTTGGTAAAACTTCACAGAGTTGATAAGGCCACAGGTCTTAATAGCATCTAGGAGCCGTAAAGTGCCAACCCCATCAACGTCAGCAGTATATTCGGCTAGATCGAAAGAAATCTTGGGGAGAGAAAGAAATAAAAACCCACAGATTTTACCAGGGCATCAGAACATGCCAAAATCATGTGCAACCAATCAAAGCAATACATCACTTGCCACAGATCATCTAGACATTTTTGTACAAAGTAGATACTCAGTTTACAAAAGTACCCTCAAAGGATTTCTAAGAATAAATAAGTAGTTCCATAAATAGCCAAGCCAAATGAATGGTGTTCCCTGGGATTATTTTCCCACGTGAAGTATGGGATCAGCCTCCTCATGGTGGGAACATTATCAGGCACTCTCTCATCTCCACAGCTGCCAGTTTCTGCAACACTCACTTGGGCTCAATACCTTTGATACACTTGAATTTGGTTATAATTGCCCAAAATATATTTTTAAAAAGTAATAGGACAGAGAGCATGACAGCACCAGCATGTATAAACCCCACCTCCCCCCCAAACTTTAAACAAGGTCCAAGGTTTTGCAATTCAAACAGACATCAAAGTTCAGAGAAGAGTAGAAATACCTGCTATCAAATGAGACTCCCAACACTATCCCACCAAGGTGTACCAGAGCTGTGGCTTTTGCACAGAGCTTAGAGAGATCATAAAATGTGACTGCAAAGGGTTGGAGGTATGCAAAAATACCCTGACGTCTCCAGCTGACATATTCTTCAAAGTATGATAATAAAGTCATGCCCACTGGTGGACCAAGATTACTTTTTCTCTCCCCACTCCAGTATTTATAGTTACCTTTACGATGAGCTTGTCCTGTGGCCTATGCCACAATCAGTGCTTAAGTCTAAGCTTTCAGAGTGTTTCAAAAATATATTAATTATTTTTTGTACTTATACAAGAAAAAAAAAAAAAAACACCTGGAAAAAGTAAGTGAAGGTAAGAGGTGTGTTGTGACCACCCCAATCTGAAGACAGGAGAAAACATGCTTAGAAGGGAGCTCACACTTTTTTTTTTTTTTTTTTTTTGGCAGTACAGGCTGCTTTTCTGGAGGTTCCAACAAAGTTCCTGGACTCTGAAGAATTTTTTCCCACCAGTCCCCATCCCAGCAGCACGTTCCTCCTTCCTTCTACATCCTCTCTCCAACTCAGGGATTTTGCTTATGACAGTTTTTGAAAAAAAGTTCCCTGTTTATACTGCCAATGTTATAAAAAGTAAAAGTGAGTGGGCTTTTAGAGCAGTCTCCTTCATGGCCCTGACCCAAAGAATTATTCTACCTATGTCCCCTCTGGCTGATTCAGACTGATAGCCCTGTATTCATTCCTCCTCGTAAGCCACTTCCCCTGTTCAGTAACCACTGGAAGTTTAAGGCTTATTTACACAGCAGATGGAAAAAATTAATTTGATTAATTTGCATTTTCACTAATAGCTAATTTAATACAGGTATGAAATTATCTAAATTGTGTTACTGTGCTCTGAAATAAAAATGTTCACACACAGTTTTGAGCTGCAATAGGTAAAGATATGAACAAAACCAAACCTTTATTATCCTTTTTTTCAACCAAAAGAGAAAAAAAAACACAAAAGGAAACCTGATACTTTGTCTTATTAACCTGATATGACCCAGCTGAAATTGAGCACTGATCTACCAAGAAGGGCTGTGCATTTTTTGTTTTAATCCATTTGGCACGAAGATGACAGCCGCTTAAGTCTCTCAACTTCAGTGTCAGAGTAACTCTTAGGAAAGCATCTTAATGAGTAGATGGTACAGTCAATAATGTACTAACAAACATAAATTGCTGTATTAATCACACGTCCCAGTTCTCCAATGAAAGCAAAACACAAAATCACTGTAGCAGAATCAGGAATTTACCTATATTAAGATAACATTTCCAACAAATAACCTGCTAAAAACATCACCCTGAAATGCAAATCATTGCTTCCATATTCTACTACAAAGCAAATGGCACATGTAACTGAGGCAGTCTAAGAGATCCCAAATTATAAAACCTCTTAACCAAAGGGACCAATGAGGCCACAGCAGCAGCAGCACTGGGAAATGCTCTCTCTGGCTGGTGTAGAGACCAGTTTCACAAGAGATGGTTTTCCCTATTGCCTGATGAATGACCTCAGTCTTCAACTTCAGAAAACACTCCCTGGGGTGTGAGGTAATTGTGCCCCCATGCTGACTGGGTCTGAGTGTCCCCAAGCAGAAACCACCAGTTATGTGTCTGTTTTGTAATGCAGACTGCTGTTCACCAGGGTCAAGACTCAGACCACTAAATACATTTCATTTTGGAGTGCAGGTTAGACAAAAATGGCATTTAGGAAGATACAAAAAATTGTTTAATCCACTAAAACATCCAGCACCAAAAATTCTGGACTGTTAAGAGACCCTGTGGAAGGTAGGGGCAGTTACATTGCAAATACAGATAAAAGCAACCCAAATTTTAATTTGATTCTAATTCAAAGTTAAATATGTAAAGGGGTTTTATAAAAGACTTCATCAATTAAGTAGTTATAAATAAATCAGGGCAGAGCAAGAAAAGTTGATAAGTTATCCCTTACAACATAATTCCCCTCTCCTCATACGTGGATTTTTTTTTTTTTGTGCAAGACTAGCAGAACAACCAGAGCTAAAAAAAAAAAGGGAAAAAAAAAAGCAAAAGAAAAAAAAAAAACCCGAAAAAAAACCACCAGGGGTTCATTAAGAGTGATGTGCAAAAGAAAACAACATGCATGCATAAAACACAAAGAAGAACAGAGTTATAGAAACTAAATATAGAATCAAATTCCATAGATGTTACTCTTACATATAACTTTCACTGAGCTCCTGGGACTACCTGAAAGAGAGGAAAACTTCATGGATATTATTGTAAAGTAGGTGTATAAAGGCTAAAACCAAGTCATACTTTACAAAAGATTAAACATTTATCCAGTAGGAAAAAAGAGCTTAGCTAATACTTGCAGATGAGAGTTTTCAAACTGCCTAATTTATGACAACTTTCTTAAGTATCTGAATTAGGAAGATTGTCTTCCTCTACACCAATAAATACAGCAGTGAGTCACAGCAAAACCATCAGAGAGATGCTCTTGATCATGCTTTGGAGAACCTATTTACACACACTGATTTTTTAACTGAGTTACATTCGACAGCTGCTTTATTCTTTCCCCAAAAATCCAACACAGTCTCTTACTCTCAACAAGAGAGTAAGACCTGCAACTTGTTTTGAAGGAAGCATGGAGTTTTTATAATGACTGGACTAAGGAAAGGAAGCTTCTTTACCTGGCAGAAACTTTAAATCTGGAAGTTTTCTCAAAGAGTATTGAAGTAATGGATCCAGTACTTTGGCCTCTTTGGAGAGATTTTGTGTCAAAGGGAAATTATGGCATACCAATAAAACAAAAATTGTCTTCTCGGAACATATGAATCCAAGTGGCCTTGGCACTTGCTTCCCATGTACAATGGGGGCACCATGCTTTTACAGTTGTCATTGTTGATCTCTGGAGATCCTATAAAAGTATATTTTTCAGATATATCTATTTATTCCATTCAGTGGATAGTGATAAGTATGTCATTACAAGAGGACAAAGAAAAATAAGGAGATGCTTGACGAAAGTACTTCAAGTTTCAGGTTTTTGGGTTCTGAACACTCTGCAGAATTTCCTCAAATACTAAAAAGCAAATGGACTCCTTATGTACCTGGGAATCCCACATACTATTTTCTTTGCTGGATTAATCCCTAATATAGTACATTTCAAACACAGTCAAGAAAAATTTTTCACAGCAAGACTTACCATAGGATGATAAAATTCTCATGAAAAAAGCATGGTTTCATAAGTTATAACACTTCAGCAAGCACAGGACACAATATGAATACACTGTACCACACCATGTCTCCTCTTTCATGTGGCTACAATCAGAATGAGTTTTGTGAACTGGTTTCTACCTTTTCAATTTGAACTCTTGTTTTCCTCCCTCCCATTTATTTCTCTTTATCATCAACAGATTAAATTTCTACAAGAGATATTAATTTAATAGAGCAATGCTTTATACAATGTTTCCCAACTAATCATTCAAAACCAAGCTTAGCAAGGTCTTCAACAGGATTTAAAAGCTTACTGAAAAGTATTTAAATGAAAACATATGGGTCTTACCCTCCACAAGACCACATTCCTATCATGTCTATAAACACTATATACAAGACTGTAGACTTAATAATATTTGCTTTTGACCAATGTGTTGTTGTCAGCATTGGCGATAACTCTGAAAGTTATCAATTTAGGGCACACATAGTTTTGGCTTTGTGGGACTGTCCATCTCTGCTTTGTCATTTGGAAGAATCCAACAGAGAAGCTGTGATCATATTAATTATTAGTTTTCTATCAAAACAAAAAGCATATGCTAGCAGAATGTGCTTCAATGCTCTATGTAAGGAATATAAATAATGATTCAAAATTTCATCTCTTCCTTGCACTCTTCTCAGTATCAGAAGATGGGATTTCTGGAAGACTGGTGTAATAAGAGGGAAGCTTATGTGAAGCCCCAGGAGGAAACAGGATAGTATAAATGTAAATTATTATTCTTTCACTGAAAAAGGAGAGGTGGCTAACCTAACTATAACATCAATTTAAGCAT
The DNA here is from genome assembly GCF_024509145.1 of Vidua macroura. Lineage (NCBI taxonomy): Eukaryota > Metazoa > Chordata > Aves > Passeriformes > Viduidae > Vidua > Vidua macroura. The sequence continues at coordinate 71,063,681 of NC_071571.1, forward strand.
CTTTGCTCTTTTGAAAAAACCTATGGTAGATTCTTTAGGTTTATCAATTGAGAAGGTATGTGTATCAGGTCATTAAAAAAGGTTTACACCAGAAAAGCAAATCACAAAGCAGAGAAACTACTCAGAAATGTTTCAACTCTCACAAGTCTCACAGCGGTTACTTTTTTGCATTCTTTAAAATCAATTCTGTTTGCTTTGAATATTCAGTGTACCTTCCACTGCCAATAAAAACCACTGGGATCAGTTACATTATCTCAGTAAACAAGCTGCTCAATCCCTAGGAACAGGCATGTAAAGCATAAGATTCCAATTGCTAAATCTAGTACAGAATATGGGACAAGAATTCCTGTAAAGTCCTAACACACTGAAAAAAAAAAAAAAAACTTAGGAATTTTAGGAAATATAAAGTATCTGGGGTAGCTGAGCTGTGTTAAAGGGATGGGAAAGAAAATGTCAGGTAAGCTTCTAAGAGAATGTGACTATTCTTCTTCCCCCCCAGCCTCTTAATTCAATGAATGGTTGTCTTCTCATCCAATAAAAAAATTAATTGAAAGATAAAAAATCCCCCAAACAATTACATATTTTGCTATACAGGAAAAGAATCAATTCAATAGCTCTGAACTGCTTATTACTAAGCAATACTCTTGATATCTTAAAGTCCTATTCAATTACTTAGCTAAACAGAAACAGATTAAAAAAGTAGTGACTGAAATTCTGGATAAAATGAACATGGCTTTTGTAGATTTATCTTCTTTCCCATTTATTTCCTTGTTCTCTCATTAGTAAGACAAAAAAAGAGCTATCTGTATAAAATTAGAGTATTTTGACAATATGATTACAAGTGGAGAATTAGCAAAGAAAAGATTTTATAAGTGGAAGCAGAAGTCAACATTGTTTCCTAAAATTTATGTTAGCCTAAGACATCCACAATATTGCTGCAGCAAGAGAGCTTAGGTAACATGGATTTTCAAGTTATTTGTGATGCAAAGGAATAAGCAGTTCAGCTGATAAAACCAGTGCTTATTCTTCTACTTCTCTACAGTGCTTCCATTTTGGTCCTATGGTAGAGTTTCACTGTCTCTGTCCCACTATGTGCTACAGGCTGTTTGACTGGAGAGATTTCTTGAAGTAGTAAAAGTCTGGCTTTGACATCAGTGGGCCAGCATTTCACCTTCACCTCTAACTGTGGAGGCCCAAACCAAAGCACAAAAATAACCTTTTTACTGTTTGAGGATTTAAATGATCCTTGATGATTTTCAGATTCTGTAAATACTTCCTTTGTGCAGCTGAAATAGTCAATGATCAGGATCAAGAGGCCCACTAACATATTCCACAGTGTATGTCCATATAGCAATTTCTCATGGCTCGTCTTGGGAAAACCTTCCTTGTAACTGTCCTCCAGACTAATTTCAAGTTCTTGATGCAAACCTACTGAAATAATCTCTAAAGAGAAATAACTTGGCTTTATTAAAATAGGTTCCCTTTTTCCTTCTTAGGAGCAAAAACTCCTACTTGCTTTTTGTTGGATGGATAAGAGAAAAAATAAAATTAATGCAAAGCAGAGAATAAGCATGGAGAAATACTCCTTGAGTAGGTAAAGTTTCATATTTATCTGGCCCTCCATCAGTAGGGGTTGAAAGTTGGATTCATTATTCAGTTTCTTTAGCAAGTGATTCCTCCCTGGCAAACTGCAGGTGCAGTTGTAAATTGAACTCTCGAGGTCATCATGTTCACCTTTGCCTCTAAAGTAGCCTGCTGGTTTATGTGTGACCAGCTAAGAGCTACAGAAGAACTACCAGCTCCCTATTTTTTTCAAAATTTTGACGCCACAACCCTTCAGTTGGACTACCCATTCTCCATTTTAATGAAACAGTCTCCTACATCTTGTACAGTTTTCTTGACCATTGGATTCAAAGGTGTGTTTGGAGCAGATCTCCAATAGAAGTAATTTGAAAATTGTTTACTCTTCTGCTCATTACCTATCTACTGTAGTGAATCAAGACAATTTGACAGACTGGATTAAAAGGGAGTTGCCCAGAGACAGGTCAAAAGGCAATGGACACAAGTTGGAACATGTGACATTACAATTAGATATTAGGAAAAAAAAGAGTTCACAACATGGCTGGTTCTCACAATGGAACAGGTTGTGCAGAGTGGCTTTGACATCTCCATCTGTAGCATCTCCACCCTTGGAGATACTCAAAACTCAATTAGACATCACCCTGAGCCACCTGCTGTAAGCTGGTCCTGCTTTGTGAAAACAGCCAGTCCAGATAACATTCAGTCACTGCTGCCGAACTCCATTATTGCACAGTTTTAAGAAGAGAGGGAGATGGGATTACAGCAGTGTGTTTCAATCTTCAAGCATGTAGCAGCATCCGAGGAGCAGAACGTGGATGTACAATGTGCAAGAACGAGGACTAGCCTTGTTAAAAAAAAAAAAAAAAAAAAAAAGTGATTTCTACTAGATAAGTAGAAAGCTATTCACAGCAGCTTTTTGGAGACATGCAGTTCAGCTTGCTATTCATCATATCTCCTCCACAGAAGAGCTTCAGATAGAGGAATGCTCAGATCTGATAGTAAAAAAAATACCCAAGTGGAGGAGGAAAAGGAGGAGGGATATCACAGTACATGAGATTCAGTATGGCCATAAACCTTTGTCACAAAAATGTAACCTCCCCATTAGTTTTGCTTATCTTCTCATCCATTTGTTATTAATTTGATGGAACTGGGGAGTTGTCAGGGTTATGTGATGCAAGGGATTTATCTTGCAGAACAATCTCTGACCCACTGTTCTAAGTCTTCAGTTTCACATTACAGAGATTAGAAAAGAAGCTTTTAAAAAAGCAGCATTGATTCTTTATTCATTGTCAGCACAATTTTGTTCAGGGATAGCTTCAACAATACACATACAAACCAAAACTTTTAAGCACATGCCACATGCAGCAAAGTCAGGATGGGTTTCGATGTTTCAAATATTGTAGCTTCAATAGCTAATGACATTGTAATACCCTAAAAGCTTTCTTACATACTGAAGTCCAGCTGTGCCAGAAGCTTTAAATGCTTTTAATAGAAAGACAAAAAGGGGCAACTTGCAGAGTCACTAGAGAACATTCAAAGGGAGATGTAAAAAGATAGCCAATTCATTTTGCTTTATATGTACCAGGGGAATAGAGAGCTATGAATAACATTCATGCAGGGAATGCAGTCACTTCCAAAGAACTATCACCATTCTTACTCACTTTCACATATAAATACATTAATTTAAAACATACAGGTTATTTAAAACTCTAACATGACAACTATATTATAATTTTGGGGGTTTTTTGGGGGGTTTTTTTGTTTTTTTTTTTACTTCTGAAGCTTTTTAAAAAACTAAACATCCTTGCTTCCTTGATGCTTTCAGAACATATTGAAAGATGCTTTTCACAGTAATGATAAAAGCATCATCATAAGCAAAAAGGAAAGAAAAAAACCCTCCAACCCCTAGAAAGAGCAATCAGACCTGCACCATCTATCTGCTTTGTGATTTTGGTAGACTTTCAGTGAATGGCTAGGTAGAAATTGAATAAAGCAATAACCTAGAATAGCAAAGCTTTGTTAACAACAGCCTCTCCTCTCTTTGCCTTCCCGGCCAAGGCAAGCAAGATGACAAAACACAGCTTAGCACAATGGACCCTCCCAAATATTGACAGAACTCTGTCAATATTACCTAGGAGCTAGAATTAACCCAAAACTTTGCAAATGATGACCTTGCCTGACTCTCTTGTACCTCCTACTAATGCAGAAGGTAAAACATCCCTAGGTTTATGGGGTCAGAAGTTCTGCCTTTTCAACCAGAGAAAAGCTATGTTTTCAGCATTTATTATCACTAAAAATTACTTCCCAGACTGCAATTCTTTATTTCAAAAGGCACTGTTAAAGAAAACTTAAAAGCAGTTCAAAATTCAGCTTCTCAGATACCTCTGAAGTATCAAAAATACCTCTCCCTTCATGACAAAATAAAACAATATTTCATAAATGGAGTTGACACATTTTATTACGGAGTAGGGTCTTTTTTTCCTTAAGGGCATGTAATCTGGAAAAAATGTACTGAAGCTATGCAGACCCTTTGTAGAACCACTTAAATTGATTTTGAAAAACTTGAGAAAATTTGCTATAAATTCATAAAGTTTTTTTAAAAGAAAAAATATTTTTGTTAATTTCCCCCCACTGTCCACCTATTATTTACATTATCAGTTGTCTGCCCAGTTCTCCAAGTTATACTTTTCATTATTTTGGGATGGCTTTCTGTGCTATATCCAGCTAGTAACAGATGCAGCACAGCTTATGATAAAAAGATGGAAAAAAACACTGACTGCTCTTAAATAATTCATTCTGACGAAGCTGTGTACACTTTGAATGAAGCACCTATAGAGATATGACATATGCTTTATTTAAAAAAAACACTTTATATAATGATTAACAAAAGCTTTTACCTTTTACTCTACGGAAATATCTGTGATTTTTAATTTTGTAAAATTAAAGGAATTTTCTCCTTCTCTGAACATCAAGAATTGTTACCTGCTTCTGAACAGCTAACCAAGGGTTGAAGGACCTTCCCTGCTTCACAGGAATACTCCAAGAAAAAAAAAAAATTAATTACATCAGTCTGCATGTATTACTCATTAATGAGACCATAAACTTAATCAGAGAGACTGCCCATGAATATGGGCCCTGACAGGGGCAAAGACACAGCCAAGTCAGTGCCAGAAAACAAGTAACCATTTCACTGTGGAGCTGAGGTAATGCTGTCTGGAAGCACTCTTAAACCACACAAGATAAAGCAACTTATCTTAGTTCTCTTTTATTGTCAGCTACTCAAAAATCATCATCATCACAGCCTAAGGGCAGAGAGGTACCTCAGCTCTGACCACACGTGGCAGCTTGTGGTGTTTCAGCTGAGGAGGAGCTTTCAGAACAGGACTTCAGGGAGACAAATAAGAACATGAGTTTTTGAGGAAATTAATAAGTGTGTGCTTACACACATGTACAGAGGAAAAAGTGATGACTTCTTGTCTTGGGCACAACAGGGAAATGGTGGAATCACACATTTTAAAAATGTGTAGATGTGGCATCTGGGGACACATTTTAATGGTGAAGATAGCAGTGTTAGATTAGTGCTCTGACTCAGCCTAAGATGTCTTTCCCAGCCTTAACAATGCTGTGATTCCCTCTAGGGAACAACCTCTGCCTTGAAGTAGCTAGGGAGGGGAGTTCAGAGCTCAGAGTCCAACACCTGCATCTGAGTGGCAAAAGAGTTCTAAGTACTCCACCTCAGAAGGCAAATTATGTCTGCCCCATTTGTGCACTCAGTTTAGTCTTAAAAAGTACCACAGAAACACATTTTCTAAATAAACACTATCACTTCAGTCCTATTCTTGTCCACTCACTTTCCTCAATAAGTCCATATTCTCCCCTTATTTGCCATCACTTAGAATACTTCTCAGGGTTACATCTCCACAGACCTAGTTCTACTTTCTGGTCTGCCATAAATCAATTAAAAACAACACAACTCTTCTTTAGCTAGAATTCTTTCAGCATACCTCAGACTTCTCTATGCAATTAATGACCAATCCTTTTCTTTTTTCAATTTTACTGCATGTGCATTAAGAATTAAATTGGGATGGCTAATTGCATGGCGTAAATTTGGATGGATAGGTATGTACTGACAAAAGTCATGCTCCCACAGCTGCCACTTTCCTTGCTCCAGTATTTCATCAGGAATGAGTGGGAAAATGAATAAACATGCAACAGCACGTCAAGAAATAAGTCACCAGGGTTTGGTTTTTTCAATTTTCTTTTTTTGAACAGGGAAAATAATTGCCTTTTCTTCCAATGCATAAGGTCATCTTCTGTGAAATTTCACTCTGAAATCTAACTCAAAGAAAGGACAACAATTCCAAAACCCAGCAGCATTCTTTTCCTTTTACTTGTTCTTGGGAACAGCTACTTAAAGATACTTAAAAACATTCTTTAACTAAATAAAAGAGTCTGAGGTTTACACCAGCCCTGAAACAAAACCACTGAATCCTTCAAATTTATTAAAATTGCAACCAAGAAACCAAACAAAACCACCCACACCCCTTGAAATGCTAAAGTGGATGAACCCTAGCAGAGGAGCACCAATACTCTAATGCCTGTAGTGCATGTACAGGCACTACATATGATTAATTTTAAAATATGGGTATTAATAGCATCCACAAATACAGTAGCTGATGATGGCTTTGTTGTGAATGATGTAATAAACCTGTAGAAACTGCTTTCAGTAAACTCAGCATGTAATTACATACCTCAAAGTGGACTGTGATAATTCTTCATCCTGTCTAGGAAGCTACTGGAGTGGAATACCCTATTATTCCTATTTTTAGTGCTCAGATTTTAATGTGGTTACAGTACTTTGGGAACAACGAGCCTTATATCTTCTCCAGTTGCATCCTTTCAGGGAGAATACTGCTGTTTTTCTGTGTGACAGTGAGCACTCTGAACTCCAAGGTGATCCCCCACATAAAATGTTCCACTTAATCAACTGATCTGTCTTGAAAGGATGTGGGTGGCTGGCTAGGAAGAAACCTATGGGATGAAACCTGAGAAAAACATGTGTCTCAACAGGTATGTGGAGGTAACGGGGAAAAGGCCAAGGGCCAGAGAGCTTAAAGGGATGAGACCCTCTGGTTAAACTTTATTGAACAAGCAGGATGATACTCTCAGAGAATAAATCAGACTGTTATTTTTTCTGCTAGTATTCCCTTTGCCCTACTTTATTCTTCCATTTATTATGGATTACTAAAGCCCCTTCACTAAAACCCTTAGAAAACAATGTATAGGCATAAATTTTAAAAGGCAGCTTTGGCACTCATGAGCCATTGTGATCATAAATCAAAGCAGAACGTTGCAACTGATTTGTATACTGTAACCCACAACCCTAACCTCAGCCCTGTTTTTCACCTATCTCTTGGATTCTGGCACAGAAAAAAGGACTAGGAATAACAGCTGCTCTTCACTTGAACATTAAGGTAAACCATTCATGAAAAAGGAATATGGTAGTCAACTAATCACAAAAACTCAACAAGCGTGAGTTTTCTCTCTTGCCCCTAAGAACAAATGCTGTATTTCTTTATTGCCCCTGACTGTGCCCTAAAACAGCATTTTTAGTTTCTGTCTCTAGCAGTGCTAGAAGGGACAAAAGACCATACTGACCTCTGCAATACAGTGCTTCTCTTCATCTATACTGTAGGGTGGCACTTGAGGCGCCAGAAAAGGCCCTCTCAGAGCAGCTTTGAGTAAGACTTGACTAATGTATAAAAAGCTTTGTCAGCTTTCAAAGTGAACTTGGCAGCCTCATGATGAGGCATGTTGGAAAACCACTGTGGAAGACAAGACCAACTTGCCAAAATGTACTGAACAAGTCATTAGACACGATCAGTGGAAACATCAAATTTGACAAATACGGTGAAGTCTGTAAAATTGTGAACAATTGCACTTTAGTTTCAAAAGAATGTATAGCTCAGGCAGATGCCATGTCCCTATTGTATGCAAATATTTTATTTCACTTAGCACTTTTCAATCATGCTTTTTCTTTTCTGAATGACTCATGGATATCTCAGTCAAGAAATGGCAGGATCACAAGCACATGCCAACAGGGTGCATTTATCGCAAGAACAGATAAATGTGGAAGGAGTCATGTAAATCTATCTCAGGATTTTTTTCAACCTGTCTTCCCTTCCAAACACATTTTCTCTACATGCCTTCAAGCCTCTCTAAAACAGCATATTCAGTTTCCATGTCCTTCCAAGCAAGCCAGTATTCACAAGTATTTAATTGAAACTAAAAAAATTGTGTTTCCACAGCTTGCCCATCAGGCAAGGAAAAAATCAAGTTCAGCCTGTAAGTTTTATTACATAGTATTAAGCCAAAGAAGATGTCATGATACTGACTTGCCCACAAAATGTACATACAAAAAGGAGAAATCTTTAGAGTTTCTACAGACCACTTGAGAGAGCCCTGCTGCACAGGCAGTGATTATCCATGAGGGAAACATGCTGAATAGCTGTGAAGTACGGCTAGATGAAAAAATACCGCAAGTTAAGATCCGTGATTGCACATAACTCTGACATCAGCTAAGAACGCTATGCCTCGTGGCTGCAGTAGGAGTTTTAGCTAATTTCCAGTGTACTGACCCCAAGCTGCTCTGGGGCTTTGAGCATCCTCATCTGGGATGCAAAAAGTTCTGTCAAGGAACCACAAAACACTGGGAGAAACAAACTGGTGCTGCCCGTTTGCCAGAGAAACAGAGAAAACTTCTAAACTGTCATAGAAGAGTTTGGAAACATTAGTTAATTTTTGATCCAGTATCACTAATATAACCAAAGAAGCTGGGCTGGGAAGGCTGAAAAATGTAAATAAGTGAATGGTGATGAAAAATTTTATAATTGGTAAAAAATTAAGACGTTTTGGCATGAAAGCAGAAACTTCAGCAAATGTTTCACTTTCCACTCCTATAGATTTTAACACCTCTCATGTTGCAAGAGTACTCTCTCCACACACAAATTTAAGCTGATATTAACTGCAGTTGCATCTGAAAGTATGTATTTTTCATACCAGTTAGGTTCTAGGCAGTAATCCTTTTCTCAGAAACTGTAAGATTTAAATGAAGTCATCGTTGCTAAGTGCACTAGTCAGCCATATATCATGTTCTCAGAAGTACAAAGAGTACTCAAGGGTGAAAGTTTCTTATGATAATGTATGATTTCTGCATTAAATACAGAACCACCATTATATAATTTTAGCATCTTGCCAACTTTTTTTTTTTTTTTTTTTTTTTTTTTTTTTTTTTTTTGAGCAGGAGTAGGAGGGAGAAATAAGGAGGTTGAATAGAACTGGAACAGTACTGTTTGTACCCTGGTGAATATTAGGGAAATGATAAATGATCCCTAGGCACACAGACTGATTTATGTAATAAAAAGTAAAATACTGTGGGGTGGAGCCTTCGTGTGAAAATCTCATCCTTGGACAGCTAAAAGGTATGAAATGCACCCAAGTGTCTCAAACCCCTCAGGGTTGCAATTAACTCATGATAACCACACCCTCAAGAACTGTCTACTTAGCTCCTCTGATGGGTGGGAGGGAAAGGAAAGGGAAAGAGGTGCATTTCTGAGTATGAAAAACAAAAGATTGATAGTTTATGTTAGTGAACCCTTTAACCTTTAAAATCAATTTGTTATGATTTCTTAATTTTTGATTTTTGCTAGTTAACAGCATGAGTAAAGAGACACCACATTTCATGTCAGTAAGAAAAAGGAAAAAAAACAGGTAAAGAAAAGCCAATAAGGCAAATACACATTTAAAAAAATCCACTTATATGCATAAACCAAACTTGTTAGTAGTTTGCAGCTAAAACAGTAATGGAATTAATAAACACAACAAACGAAATGTTATTAAACTTCATTCTGCAAAGACTATTACTCAGAAAATTCAAATAAACTGTGCTATCCCTAAACCAGCAATATGGCTTGACAATCCAACCTGCATGCACCGACAAATTTCTTTTTCTGTTTCTGGTGCTAGAAGACACCATTAGAGAGCACTGAAGTCTCATACTCTCTGTATTATCTTGTAAAAGTCTTAACTCTTCCTAAAAAATGAAGGGGATAATGGTAGGAAGTGTTTTATTGAGAAAAAAAGTGAGAATTAAACCATCGTAGATTTCTTAGCTATACTGGCTATACAGACAATCCTCAGATTCAGGTAAACAGAACTTGACCAATATATATCCAACTCAAATTAACTGGTATCTACATCTTTGCTGTATGGAAATGAGGAGGCAATTTTCTTATGCTACAAGACTGACAAATTTATGAAGAAAACTAAGCTACTATGCTTGTAAAGTGTAGAGGAGTAAACAGCGCATTTTCTTCCTGAGGTGAGAGAACGCACAGATGTTCGATTCCCTTTCCTGAACTGATACTACTGGCTCTCTGCAGCACAAGAGCAAATAAAGTGCAATGTGTCATCACAGGAACTCACCATAGACAGGGATGAGATCGAATTAGGTACCATGCCAAAATGACAGCAGTCTGATCCTAGGAGTCTTGTATATCCCCAACACTGCCCCAAGACTTTAGTTCCCATTGATATTTAACAGCCACCACCGCTTTGAAATTATAGCTTCCCACAAAATTCCAAAGTCAAACTCAATCCAATTAATGCATTTGTATGAAACTCAGTATCTGGAAATTAGCATGCTCTTGAAATTATATGTAAAGACATTTCAGCATGCAACAGAGCAAATATATACTGCATCTCAAAATTCTGTTTCAAATATGTATTATTTTCTTCTCTAGAAATCATAAAATTGAAGCTGTTTAAGAAGCAGATGTGATGCAATAGTTGCTCTAAAATGCACACCCTTAACAGTATAAGGTTTAGTTCAGATTCTTTGTCTATTTAAAATCTGCAAATTCATCCTCAAAACCTCCCTCAGCTGAAAACTATTCTGCCTACATCGGGAAATCTCACCTAATCTGAAAAATAGAGAAAATTTTACAGGTCAAGACAGCAAAGGAGAGGATAACAAAAAGTTTTTAGCTGTCACACTATTTTTCTCACATTTCCCTTTGCTATTCATCAAATCCTTGAATGAAGTCTTTCACTGTAGCTGAACTATGACTTCATGATGTTTCTTCTATTGTTACAAGAGGGAATGACTACCTTGACAAGGAGGGGCTGAGCTTTTAAAATGAAATAGGTATTTCTAACACAATGAGTCTACAGTTCATCCATCATCCATTCACAGTCCTGTCTTAACGAGAAAAAAATGTGATGTGCTCTGTGGTAAAGATGAACTAAAAATTTCACAGCTGGCAAGCCTGAGGTACTGTTTTCTCAGTACAGACTGAGGCCACATACTGAGAAACTGATTGACTGCTCACCAGGTTTTTCTTTTTCCCTTCTCACTTTACTGCCTCACTCTTGAACTTTATAGAAACCTGTTAAATACAGGAATTCATCTTTTATTATTTGATTTTTTCTTTTTCTTCAAAATTGTATCAAAATACCCACAGAATCACAGAACAAGCTGAGTTAGAAGGGACCCACAAGGATCATTGAGTCCAACTCCTAGCCCAAGAGTCACACCAATTCATACATTTAAAATTAGGGTTTGGAATAATTTACCATATTCCAGTATAGTTTGAAAAAAGGCTCAATCTGAACTTATTACAAAATTCCAGTTATGATGTATGAAAAGATCTTTCATCTCCCTTTCTTTGCAATCTCAGGTAACATTTCTGGTTTTGGAACAAAAGACTGCAGATATTATCATTGTTAAACAGCTCCAAATCTGTCAGCATGTTGTCCAGACTGCAACTCCTCTTTAAAAGTCTATATTCATATGCAATATGCTAGGGAACAATAGCTCAACAAGCTCAAATTTCTTTAAAATTTCTTATCTGTCTTATTCTTTATGTGTCTTTATCTGCAAGCTTTTACTGAAAAACAAACAAATGATGCAAATAAAAATAACCTCAGTTTAACCAGAGCTAATTTTGAACCTCAAGTGCATACACAGGTTGAGCAAAATTGAGAAGTTCCCCATGGACACAGGGTTTCATCCTGGGGGAGCTGATGGTTGGGTCAGGGTCCTAGTCCATGAGAATTCACCTTTCTAAGAAGAACACCATCACCAAAATGTGGCATACGCTGTCATATCATCACATATGATCATAAAAGCTTAAGCACATACAATTGGTGTTGTATATTTTTAAACTGCTGCTATAATCTGCCCTCCCAAAACCATAATCCTCCCTCAAATTAGAGAAATTAGTCAATCTGGATCCAAAGCCTGGAGTCATTAGATCACGTTTTGGCAGAACTTGACACTCAAAAAGCTGGTTGGGCACATAACCAGCACTATGTATTGACAGGGTACTGCCAGCCACGTTACAGAAACTCAGTAGTCAGAGTAAGAATTCTATACATAAGTGGGCCATGAAAAATGCATACAGCTACATAAGCAGGAGTACTTTCTGGAGTGTAACTTTACCATATCAATTCACACACTGAAAAAAATCTTAATTGCACAGCAATTAAGGAGCCCCTCCACACTAAGCTAAGGAGAACCATCAGATGCCTTGAATTGCAGCATGCACCCCAGAGAGGTTGGAAATAGGGCAATAGCAAAGATTTTATTAATAGGTATGAAATGGGCAAACTCCACATGACTTTACCCTCCCACGCCTCAAAAAACAGTCTTTCCTGTTGCTTCATTCAAGTCCTGAGAATTAAGAAAATATCATGCCGTAATGTTTCACACCAGTCTGTCTTGGCAGCCTATTGCGCTCTGGCTGTAGAAGTGTCTGCTTTCAAGCCCTAAGCCCTCGCAGCAATTATCCTGCTCTCAGACTAAACCTACAGAGCATATTTCAAAAGAAGTTACATCTAAACAGAGAGAATTCTACAGTGATCAATGTTCCACAGGCCTCGGTGGCAATAAACTATTTACTGCCTTAACCTTTCAAGTTTGCACAAGCGGAGCGCCCGAGAGCCCTGTGATGAATTAGCTGAAGTGTTTTGTTGTGAGCAGAGCAGCCGCTGCTGCTTCAAATCATCTGTCCAGCAACAGCGCCCGCCTCACAGCCCTGCAAACAACAGCCGCCCGCCAGAGCCAGTGTCTTCTCATCCCTTCTGGGGCTCCACTGCCCAGACATAGTTTCTGCCAACTTCTACTGTGTCCACCACCCCTAATGGAGTAATTTTGCAAAATAAAGCACATCAAAAAGCTGGGCATGATCCTAATCATTGTTTCATTACCCACATGATTATTACCTTACAGAAGACACAACATAGAGGGGATATCAAAGCACGCTCAGCACACTCAAGGCTGCAGTAGCTGATTTAGATCTGCTTCCCCCGTCTTGCAAGATTGCCAAAATAAATTGAAAGGGAAAAAAATCACCCCTATTGCATTAGTGTCGTTGTCACCAAGGCTTTCTCACCACTCTGCTTCCTGAAATACAGTAAGAGAAAGTAATCCACTACAGATGGCTGAAGACACCTAAGCCTTGGCAAAGTACTTTTGGAAAGGATGTCTGTACAGAAGTTAAGAGTTAGTTTTTATAAATTTCAAATGGAATTACTTTGCCTGTAACTTAAATGCAAGACTAGCTCTTTTATTGTAGTTGCCTTGGTAATTCTGGGATTATTAGGATAGGCTTTTAAAACCAGTGAGACCTCTGTAGGCCTTCTGTTTTTACAGTTTCAAAAGAATTTGATTTCTAACACCATTACCTGGAAATAAACCAGGTGATCACTACCTCATCCTTCCAGGTGAAAGATCTTAAGATGTATTTTTCTCTTTATGTAGATATATGTATGTGAAATCTGTAGGATAAGATACTACATATACAGTTAATTCAGGCATTCCAAATAATCAAAGGAAATATAAAATCACTTTTGTGTTTTGAATTTCCATAAAAAAGTTGGAGATATAATTTTAATTTTTAATTTAATTTTTAAAGGAAACAAGATTGTTTGTTTGTTTTGTTGGGTTTTTTTTTGTTAAACACTTCAGTGTTTATAACTCAAAATCTTTAGTATGAAGTGTGCTAGTGTAAGAATCTGGAAGCTAAACCAGAAACACCAATAACAGCCTAATTTCATACACAGCAAAACATAAAAAAAACATAGCTGGTATTATTTAAGCCTGTGGATGAAAACCTGAAAGAAGCATTAGCTATTCTGACTGACACATGCATAAATCCAAGGAAAATATGGCTACTGAAGAAGCTTTTGTTGCTGTATTTACTAACTTCATAAGCAACAATTACACACTTATAGCTAATATTACCTAGATTTCTCCTTTTTCTTCTATAACCAAGTCCCATATAACACAGGCCATATGACTTCACTCAGTGATTCTTATACCAAGCTGTATAAATAGCTAGTAGTTATTTATATCTCTTAGGCAAGCATCCAATCTTGATTTAAGGCCTGCAAGAAATGGAGAATCCTTCACTTCCTTTGGTAAGCCACTCAAATGCTAATTGCCCTCACTTTAAAAAATTTGCACCTCTTCTCTAGTTTGAGTTTGTTTAACTTTAGTTTTCAGCACTGGATCTCCAAATAATTGCCTGTGAGGTTAAGCACCCAGTAATACCAAACATCTTACTCCCTGTGTGAGCAGGATCAAATAGCTGCTTCGCATTTGCTTTAACGAGATAACTCTAGTGGCCTCCTAATGTCATTTACCAGCAAGACTGTTTTCCAGCCCTAGAATTACTTTTGTCTTTGCTTTGAGTTGCTTCCTATTCTCAGCATATTCTGGAAAGCAGAACACCTGAGGTGTTCTTATATTAGGTGATATAAGAAATATTGACTCCTTATTTCTACTCAGTAGCATCCTGTCAAGGTATCAGCTTCACTGCTTTTCTGGCACGACACTGCCCTGTGTGTAGTCAGCACTCAAAGCAACTTCTGAATTCTTCTGCAGCTCCTACTGTGCAGCAAACAAAGTTTTTCCCCTCCTGTGATGTGACTCAACTGCTTTCAGAGACAGAAATGCCCAGTCCTGCAGAGGAGGGAGCTTGGCTAATGCTGGACCCTAACTAGCTCCTCACAGAGACACCTCAGGTGCACATTCCAAAAACCTTTTCCTAGACTAAAAACTCTATCTTACCCAGTGCACTTACCTTTCTCAACCCAAGTCAAGAGGTATTAAACTAGTTTGATTAAACCTTTTTTTTTTTAATTTAAGAACTTAGAAAAAGCAATTGATTCTATCTGCAAACTGAAAAGCAACTCAAAAGTGTATAGAAAGTTACTAAGGAAAAAAACCACTAGATTTGTGAGTGACCAATCTATTTGGAAGACTGATAACCACTTTGCAAACAAAAAGATCAGAACAGGGTATCTCACATCTCAGAGTATGTGAGAATGAAGAAATAGGAAGTGTTTCAGTATTATATTACAATTCAGCCTTATTTCAAATAAGTAGTTTCTTTGACGACACCAGAAAATTTTCAGACAGATGCCTAATGATTCTTCAGCACACATCTTAAAAAAAAAAAAGAGTTACAAGGCTTTCCAGTTGTGGGTATGGGGAGTGGGAAGGTTTGGTTAATGCAACTACAAGTGTTGTTTCTCTAGGGTTTCCATGAGGGAAACTGGGTAAGTTGAAGTAGTGTATTCTTCTGTTTATTTAATCAAATGTTATGTTGGGAAACTGCATTGTTCATTTAAATTTGTGACCTGAGCAGATCTTTTTGAAAGGCAGTTCTTACATTGTAACTCTGCTTTAAAGACAGGTGTACACTGGTACATCTCAGAAATCTCAGAAAATGGACCTCAAGCTCAGGACCTCAGGATGTATCACACAGCAGCAGAGACACAGCTGCAGATGGAAAGTCCAGTTTCTGGGTAGTCATGACCCTCCTCATGAGATCTTGAGCACAAGTCAAAGGTACATCACTGTAGCCACCTGGGTTTTCCTTCCGGCAGCGCCACACAAAAGCTGTGAAAGAGAACTAAGTTCTTGCTGTGCCTCTCAAAAAAGGCAAAATTGACAGAAATAAGACCCCATCAAAAAAAGCTGCCTGAGACTAACCCCTCTTTCTGGCTCTGCTGGCATCAAATAATCATCCATTCACCAGCATAAGTGCGGCGTGGGTTTTCGCTCTCCCCGGCTGCACGCGGCTCTTGGGAGCCCGGCTGTGGCGTAGCTTCCACGTGCTGCCGGGGTTTGCTGCCGCGGGTTCCCGGACACGGCTCCGTGTCTCGGGCGCGTGGGCTGGCCAGCCTCTGTTACCGTGCGCTAGGGACCCGGCAAAGAGGTAAGGAATTTGTCCATTTACTCAGTGCTTGGCAGGAACGGTTTATTGGTCACACATGGCGCGGTTCGATGGAAAGACGCAACCGCTCCCGGCACTCGCATGGGAGAAAATGGCGTCTGGGTGCCGGCGGGATAGGGCTTTATGGAGGGGCGGGGCGAGAGGATCCACGGCCTGCCGCCCAATAGGGGCGGCTGCCGTGGCAGTGACGCCAGCAACAGTGACCAACCAGAGAACCCCGCAGGGGCGGGCACCGAGCCTTGGGCTGAGCTGGATCGTGTGGCTCGGGGTGGCCAGCACGGGGTTTCCCGGGGCCGGACGGCAGGGTGGTTACAGGAGCGGCACAGGGGTAAGAATCCGGCAACAGGCAGCATGGGGCCAGAAACCGCGGGGGGGAACAACACGGGGGAAATGCAGGATTACAGAACTTGACTTATTTTAACATAAATTAAAAACCCTAATCTAAACCCAAACTCCGGGATGCAACATCTTCCCGCTTAATAAAATATAAAAAGAAAGCAGTGGTGTTGATGCAGTCTCTCAAGCGGTAGCCTCTTCTCCCAGCTTCTTCTGCTGCTGCAACTGCGGTGATTGCTACGCAGGTGGAGAGGGCCTGGAGATGGTACGGGTGCTGGTTCTTTTTAGGGTGTTTAGGGATAGGGAAACTGGGACAACTTTATTACAAACATGGGGATTTGGGACACACACAGACTGGGGTGGCTGGAAAGTTTTCCTGGGGCTTTGGGGAAAAACATTTTTTAAGGAGATTGTAGGGTCCTTTTTCTTTTGCGTCGCCTGCGGTTTGATGCAACCCCCCGATTGGTGGGGTCATCTCCCACGCTCAAAGGCACCCTGATGTTCTGAACTACCACCTGCACAGTTACTTGATAACTCACAGCTCCCCTTAAGGTGCTGTGGCCTGCCTTACTTTTATCTTCACGCGAGGCAGGTGCGCGTTGTTTCTTCAGTTTTTTGGGGGAATGGGATCTCCCTCCCCCCCTCTCCCCCCTCCCACTGTCCCTGGGGGTGCCCTGTCCAGAAACGGACATTGAACAACAAAATATCCTCTCTGATCACAGTGGAAGCACTGGCTTCTTGCTGGAGGCTGCTTCAGACCAGCGTTCTTTGGAGGCACGGCATCCAAGGCAGCAGTGTTCATGGATGCCGCTTCCAGGACAAACTTGTCCTGGACCCCCAATCCCTCTACATGCCTCTCATCTGTCGGCTCGACCCGTTCCATGGAATCTGGAAAATGCTCAGAAACCCACATCCCCCTGCTTCCCTCCCTCCCGGGTCTCCGGGATCCATGGGAATGTGGAGGCAGGGGCTCCGATTCCCCCCCCTCTCCTTTTCCCTCCCACCCAGACGTCTGGGGCCCATGGGAACTTGGAGGTAGGGGTTCCCGTCCCCGCCCCTCTCCTCTTCCCTCCCGCCCGGCTCTCTGGGGCCCATGGGAAGATGGGGGTAGGGGTTCCCGCTCCTCCCTCCGCCCTCTTCCCTCCCGCCCGGATCTCCGGGACCCATGGGAAGATGGGGACAGGGTGCGGGCAACAGGACGGGGGCTGCCTCCCTCTGGCAGCGGGGTGGAGATGGCAAAGCTCTCCCCGGTGGAGGAGGGCGGAGTCGATGACTCAGCAGGGACGACATGCAAAGGACTGGAGGGAACACCCACTCGAGGGGGAACAATGGGTGAGGGAGTAACCTGAACTCCCGAGGGGGCGGCGCCCACGCCCACAGGGAGGCAGGTGGGGGTTGGGTCAAAGGCGGGGACACCAGGAGCAAAGAACAGAAAGGGGTTGTGGGAAGAAGAGACCCTGACATGTGGCTGCCCTCCATCTTGGGAAGACAAAGGGATCAACCACGTGGCCTCGGCCTCCTCAGAGGAACAAAGAAAGGGGTTTAAAGAAACAGAACTGCGCGGGGTAGCGCCGAAACTGGGATTTTCAACTGGGAAAAAGGGATTGGAAAAGGGGTTTAGGGTCGTGGCCTCAGCGAATCGACCGATCTCGCTAAGGCGGGGACGCCGGGGTGGCTTGGGGGAGCCCGGAGCACAGTCCACGTTCGTGGAGCTGCCCTGCGTCTCAGATCGATGGGGTGCCCCCCCCTCGCCCACCCGGGTTAGGGGAAGAAGGGGTAGGAGAAGGGGATGGGGAAACAGATTCAGGGGGAGTAACAGATTTTCTGGATGGTTCTTTCCTTTCCCCAACCGAGTTTCGCGCGGGGTCTGATTTTACCACATCTGAGATTAACAAATGGAATTTAGGGAAGCAGTCATCTATGGAGGGATCCCTACCGATCCCCTCTGCTAGCCTTTTTCCCACTTGCTCCCAAAATTCTGTTTTGCGCGTGTCCTCGGTAGACAGACGGGGGAAAGCAAAGAACAACCACCGGACAAATTTCTTAACTAAATTTTTTGGGTATCGGCCCTTCACCAAAAGGATTTCCTTAACTTGGGAATAAAATTCCTTTTGTTGGGTAGATAGCACGGTCCCCATGCTTCTTCCACCCAAACCACCTCACCCCTGGGGCAGTAAAAAAGAAAAAAAAAGCAAAAAAATGCAGGCGACTCCAGCGGCTGCCGTTCGTGCTGCGCACCGCACGTCCCAACCTCGGGAACACAGCCAGCCCTCCCCGTATTAGCTGGACACGTTTCCACGACTAATACTTACCAGACTGAAGTCTCTGCAAAGAAAAGCTGCCACCAGGGTCCGGGAGTCCTGGGAAGTGTCCTTTCTTCTGCCCTCCTGGCTGCGAAAGTCTGCACTTCCTGTCCCACACAGGACACACTGTCTGGTCCCCCGTGGGCGACGGAGACTTCACTGACGTACTTTGGAGAGCCCTTGCTCTCCTTTTCCATCCGGCACGGAGCTGTGGTCCGGCGCGGACCGCTGCCCGCTCTGGCTTGGCGGCGGCGCTCCCCCCTTGGCGGGGCCGGCGGCGGCAGCTCCGGGCGCTGTTCCTGGAGCTCCGCGGTGAACCTCCGTCCACGCGATCAGCTCAGCGCTGGCCTCGGCACCACGTTGGGGCGCCAATTGCGGCGTGGGTTTTTACTCTCCCCAGCTGCACGCGGCTCTTGGGAGCCCGGCTGTGGCGTAGCTTCCACGTGCTGCCGGGGTTTGCTGCCGCGGGTTCCCGGACACGGCTCCGTGTCTCGGGCACGTGGGCTGGCCAGCCTCTGTTACCGTGCGCTAGGGACCTGGCAAAGAGGTAAGGAATTTGTCCATTTACTCCGTGCTTGGCAGGAACGGTTTATTGGTCACACATGGCGCGGTTCGATGGAAAGACGCGACCACTCCCGGCACTCGCATGGGAGGAAATGGCGCCTGGGTGCCGGCGGGATAGGGCTTTATGGAGGGGCGGGGCGAGAGGATCCACGGCCTGCCGCCCAATAGGGGCGGCTGCCGTGGCGGTGACGCCAGCAACCGCAACCAACCAGAGAACCCCGCAGGGGCGGGCACCGAGCCTTGGGCTGAGCGGGATCGTGTGGCTCAGGGTGGCCAGCACGCGGTTTCCCGGGGCCAGACGGCAGGGTGGTTACAGGAGCGGCACAGGGGTAAGAATCCGGCAACAGGCAACATGGGGCCAGAAACCACGGGGGGGGAACAACACGGGGGAAATGCGGGATTACAGAACTTGACTTATTTTAACATAAATTAAAAACCCTAATCTAAACCCAAACTCCGGGATGCAACACATAAGTGCTTTCAAACCTCTGGAGCTGATTTGTCAGATTAAGCTGCAACGATGAAGATGGTTTACTTCATCAACATCTTTATTGAATTAGTGACCTCACTTGGACTGATCCAAAATGAAAGCAGTGGGGAAAACAGATGAAGCAGACAAGCTGACCCCTTCCTCCCAGGCTTTTGTCACAAAGTTACACTCCTGTATTTATCTCCTGAGTCACAGCACAATACTCCTCCATCTAGGGCCAAAAGGAAAAAGTAGATTAATAGCCCTGAAGCTCCTAAACTCCATTAAGTTTGTCACAATGCCTTAGAAGACCAAACTGTTCACTAAATCTACACAAAATACTGTTTAAGCAAGTCAAGTTTTACTACGGTTCACATCAAGTCTTCTGTGTCTATTCCATTTCATTTGCAGAGAGGAACACACTGGAAGTAGTTTGTTTTGTTTTTTTTTTTTAATATACTGCAATGGTGTCATTAGATAATTTAAAAGCAAATGAAAGGTTTTCCCATGCACAGGACACCTCTCTCTTGTACTGATGAGTTCCTCCTGGATTAGTTTCATTGCTTCTGTCAACATCATAGGATATGCTTTTTGCTTAACTTCATTATAACAGTTCAGTGATTTACCACTCCCCACAAAAGACAAAAAAAAAAAAAAAAGGAAAAAAAGAAAAGTGTTTGAAATGAGATGCAATTATTTTTTGCGTTAATGAGAGGAAAGAGCTCTCTTAAACAGAGACAGCCATCTCGCTTTGTTAGGAACAGGAAAATAAGTCATAAGAAATGCTCCTTTGGCTCATTTTGAGACCAAGCATTGTAGGAGTGAAATAATAAAAAATTGTTTTCTCCTTGTTGGCCTTTTTCTCTGGCATGAAGGGATCTGGACAACACAAATGAAGTAAACTTTGGAATGCCTGTAATCTGGCCAAAAAGCATGAAAGCAGTTGTTTTATATATATATATACATATACAAAAGGGCCTTAATTCTAATTTACAGAAAGCAACAGCACACCACCTTTGGGGTACATGGTAGAATAAACCCTAGGGAGAATGTACAGAGACACACACATTTGCATTTACATGTGAGCACACTAGTATCCCACAAGCACATCCAATTTGTCATATTCTGATACCTGCATAAGTCAAAGAATTAATCTGTGTCAATCTGCTAAAAATTATTTTTAAGATTTTTCAATAATATCATCTATCAGTTTTTCACAATCTTTTTTTCCCAGGTTAAATAGGAAAACAAATGTGTTAACAGTAATTTTTTCAAACCATAATATGCCTTGAAAAATACAGAATACCTACTGAACCATTAAAACTACACCATCTAATGGAAAACTTTAATAAACTTATTCACAGTGGTTTTTTCACATCCTTCTTAAAAATACAATTTCAATTAATGGCAATTAGCCTCTAACTATTAGAGCATTTTCTTCTGGAAACAATCTCTTTCCACAAATAAACCAAAGGGAGGGGAGAGAATCAGACTTAACATACAAGTTTCCACAAGTTCGAACAACATCCAATATCTGCTTTGGGCTTTAAATATAGAGATATCTAAGAATACATAATGACCATGTTCCAAAATAGCAGGAGGCAAGTTCCATTAGCTCAGAGAAAATAAGAGCATCTCTGTATAAATTCAAACACCTTTTTTTTGGCACCACAAGACAACAAGACAGGAAAAACACATTATGTGATGAGTAGGTGTTTAATTGCTTCAGTGCTTTGACTAGATCTATATAAATACAACTTGTATTGTCATATACAGTGTGAACAATAATTTATAAAGAGTTTCCTGAGCTATATTAGGAAAGCACATTACACATTAATAGGCAAGCTAGGCTGTACATATCAAAGGGAAAAAGAAAGTAATTTGTCAGTTTCCAACAGGTGCTAAAAGCCAAACAACAGAATGATACCTGCTGTTCTCTGAAACATGCCCGTTTTCCTCAGCCATACCGGTTTGCCCAAAGAGCCCACCCCAGCTCTCCCAAGAGGCAAAGCCTCCCATTGCAAAGATGAGAAGGCAGTGTAGCAGTCCAGTACAGACACCTGCTGACCTGTTCTTCCCTTCCAACACCATGTGAAGGTCATCTGAGCCTCAGCCAAAATCCTGCACCCCCAGAGAAGTCACAAGAGGAACATAAAGTACCTGAGGTTTGTATTTTATAGCACAAGGTCATGGAAGCGTCCTTTTGTTCTCTCAATAACTGCAGAGTCCCTTGGCTTTTCAACTGTGTATATAAGTATCACTTTCCTTTGCTTGATGTAAAGACACACTGTTTTGGTTGACATATACCAAGATTTTAAATATACAGCCCAGGAGGTCATAAAATTTGGCAGCAGCTATTCTCACAGTGTTATGGCAAGCCCCAGTACTCATATGTCAGGTACTGTTAACACCATTTCTCACAAAACAGTTCCAATGTTAACCTGAAAATCTGACGAAAAAAGGGAGGCACAGAAATGGAATATCTGGCAAACTTTAGTACAGGAGAGAAGAAAAGTGTATGCTGACTGAGACATTTACAGGCACATTTTCCTATATTTGAAGATGAGAAAAAAGTGTTTCTGGGATGTCTTTAAAGAGAAAACGTTTTGTGTTTTTTTCTGAACTGCCTGCTTTTCTGAAGCATTAAAGTGAAGGTTGTTACTCTGACCCTCGGGCAGTGCTGAAGCTCACAGAGAAAGGAGGCGAGGCATGGATGCCACAGTACAAAATGCTTTGCAGCAGGAGGCCTTATTCAAAGTTTGGGGAAGCCAAGAGAAGTCTTGCTCCCGACCTCATGGCTCGTTGGATCAGGCCCAGGGAGTGCACGAGTGAACAGCCTGTTCCATTGGCTCCAGGCACGGAGGGGAAGCTGCACACACATAAAGTAGCGCTGCGATATGGCTGCAAAAAGCCTGGGAATAATCACATAAGAAGTTACTTCAAGAAATAGTAAAGAAGGAGCTTTGTCTTGAGGTTCTGGGAAGATTTCTGACACTGAAGTAATTGCTGTATTTCAAGCAATAAACCACTGTTTAACTGTTATTGTATCTACAGCACAATCTACAAGACAGTTATTTTTTGTGCTTGACTGTAATCTGCAACACATTCTACAACTGCATGGGGGAAAATAACTGCTTAACACTTATTTGAGGGCATGTGTGTACTCCAAAGCTTTAAAAAGCTGTGTTTTTTATGGTTTCTAGAGCACAGGAAGAAAGCACTGACAAAGGTTTTACATTTTTTCAGTGTTTCCATAAAAAAAAAAGAAAAAAAAAAAGAAAGAGAAGCACGTTCATTGAGGGGCTCTGCGTGAGCCTGCAGCAGTGAGAACTACCACAGCGATCCAGATGGAAAATGCATCTCGGTCTCCATGCTGCTCTTACAGGTTTTGACTTGCTGAAGGTGGGTGGGCAGAACTTGGAGAATTTGGCACCTGCATGGCCAGAGTCTGTAAAGTTAGCAATTTGGCTACACAGATGATGAGGAATGTTGAATGGCATTGTGACCAAAATCGACTGCCTAGGTCAGGCACATACATGTGCAGCTTTTTCCTATATTCTGTACATCCTACGTGGTTTCTAAGGGGTCCAAATACCAGAGGAAATAAGTGCTTATCTGTCAAAGAGTCAGGAAAACAGAACAACAAAGGTGGAAGGGATTTTAAAAAAATTCTTTTGCTGTCCTACCCCCAGCTGAGAAGAGCTTGATGCTTCCTCTTACTCCCAGCTGTTCCTAGTGCATTTGGCTTTAATCAGGTGCAGGGCAGGAACTCAACATCCTGTTGCCTTGCTCTGATTAGGAGGAGTCAAATTCTACAAATTGGCAGATTTCTTCTTTTAGTGTTCCTTATTTGATGAATCATTTGTTTTAAAGTATTTGGAAAGGGCCATTACAGAGGCAGTGGACCCAGCTTGTTGCTGCTTCCAAGTCTATTTATAACTGCAGCTTTAAGGAGTTTGAGCAGACTGCAGTTTCTTCTCCTTAATACCCAGAAAGAACCATCCTCTGCAAGCAATGGCACAGGCTCCCATAAGTGGCAACATGTTCATAAAAACAAACAGAAATGTGATCAGAAGCTGTATCTTTGAGGTTAATAATATTCCCTTCAATGTCCGTTCCGAATAATGTCAGATGGAACATTAAAGCAATTTAAGCTTTTCCTCTGTCCTTGCATTTTACTCCTTTCATATCAGGATTTTGCAGCCACAGTAGAACTGACTGAGCAAAGCCTGCCTTCCCACACTGTTAGCAGTAACAATTCTGTAACTCTATAATTATTGAGGATAGTCACTGAATTAGTTGATACAGTTAAAGATAGCACAAGAGCGATTTTTTTTTAATATTTTCTGTCCAAGGTAAGATAATGGCTTCCCTGATAATACAGTCAAAAATACACTTACAAAAAAGGTGCACAGAAAACAAATAACATGACCATTAAAGATATTTTTTCTCCTTCAGAACTAAAAATTAAAATACCAGAGGAACAAATGTTTTACTCCTACTCCTTTTCACTTATCTTTTTTTCCTCCTGTTTTAATTTGAGAGAAGTCAGTCAAAGAAGGGATGACACTCCACCCTGCCCATGCACAGGATTTCCTCTTCCTTCTTTCATTCTGCTTTGCATTCTCACATTTAAAAAAAAAGTAAAAATATAAGATACTGACTAAAATGGTACTGTACTCAACTGAAGAATAAACTTGCAACATTAATTTTATTGTTTATAGAGGGATCTTTCTTCTAAAGGAGCACCCACATTTATTAAGAACAGTATGAAAACTACAAAGATCAAAATCTGACTTGGATACCAATCAGTTTGGGCTCATTACAAAGCAAAGAGTTGCTGGAAAGATCTAGTTTATATGTTACTAACATTCTTTGGAGCGTTGAGACTTTGCATTAAGTTTTTATCAGCTCCTCATTACAAGCTGCTGCCCAGTTTTATCATAAATGATGTATTTCATGTCTGTAATGATTCAGACTATTGTCTGCCACTCAGAAGTTTAGCTCTTGTGTTTGCTAGAGTACATCTCAACCATGAAATGCTATTCTGTACAGCAAAAAGTAGATGAAAGGACTTACATCTACCCTTCAACAAACCAATAAGTTGCTCCTAAGAGGGCAGCTCCCAAGCAGAAGATATGCCTGGTGTAGCCAAGTGGTCAACACCTGACAATCTAGAAACCCTCAGAGAAAAAGTGAGATTAAGACCTCTTAACTGCAGCCCTCTTCTGATAAAAAGCAGCTGCAATATAGAGGCAACTACAGCCAGCAGAAGAAAAATTTTCCGGCTCGTGATCTGCACTCTCAGCTGGGTCCTTCATGTTTAAAAAGACTCAAAGTTTGCCATAGGGGAATGAGGAAAGCAGTGTGGTGCAGTCCTTCAAAGAGAGGTGCAGTGCTTAAAAGAGAAGCTAAAATAATTTTCAGGATCAAGTCTGTCCCCCACATTTCAGATACAAGGGACAAACAAGGTACAGGAAAAAAAAATCTGCCAGGGCTCCATCTACCCTTATTGATAATTCAGGGTTGAAGAAAAGAGACTTTAGCAGCAGTGAGAACACAAATTACGACACAGAAAAATAAAGATCACTGATAGGAGATGCTTCCAACCCCTCTCCTCTTTTGTTTAGGGAATAATTATTAGAAGCAGGGTTGGTTGCCAGTGCTGCCACTCTGCAATCAAGAAAGAAATGTACGAAGATATTTTATGAAACCAAAGTGCAGAACCACTGTATGTAAACTTAAAAAACTTAACTTCAAAGGAACTGAGTAACATAATTTCAAAATAAAAAAACAAGTTTTATCCCCACCTGTATCTCAGTGAAAACCAAGCAGCTAATTATTGTCATTTCATCATTTTAAAAAATCCTATTTCTTCATCTCAGATATAGGGCTGGTCAGTAGCAGAATACCATATTAATTGTATTTACTTTGGATTTCAACTCATTTGTTTATGGTACATCTTCATTATATAGGGTAAGTATTTAATTTTGGTATTTTTCTGTTTTTCCAAGACTAATATTTCACCATTTTTACAACTGATTTCAGTCAACTGACAGATAAATAACATCCAGACTATAATTAAAATTTGGTCATAAAAATGACTCTTATCCTGTTGCGCATATCAAAATCAAGCTTAATTGCAAATTATATTCCTGTTCACTTTCAAAATGTGCCAGATCACAGGACAATTTTGATGCTTGGGGTTTACCGTTTGTTTTTTTGGTTTCTTTTTTTTTCACTCTGAAGCTCTCAGTAAAATAGAAAAAAAAAACCTCAAAACCACAAGGAGAGGGGAAAGCTGCAGGGGTTTGAGCTTTTTCAGTTGGAGTAGAGCCTCAAGAACAGGAGGGAGGCAGTAATGTCCTTAGCATTTCCAAGAAGGCTGAAACAGAAGAAACTTGAGAAGCCTTTGCTACTCTATATCCTTTTTAACATGGCAGTACAAATTGCAATTAAAGTGTATTATCAGCCATATTATATTAATTTTAATTTTTTGAGGCCTCTTTCCTGTCATAAAAGGTGTATTTAGAGGTTGGGTGGCCTTTTTTGTTTTGTTTTAACAAATGCATAATTTAACTATCAGAGCATGCACGTATTTCTTCAGATAAAATTGCCCACAAGGCTTTACATGATAAAATGAATCATTAAAATACTTATTGAAACATATCAAAGGGAATATTTTCTTCAGAGCCAGCACAATATACGTGGTAAATAAATACATTATTTCATAAATGTACCTTATTTTTATAAATCTCTTTTGCTGACAGAATGAACAGCCTCTGTAAGCCAAGACAACCAGCTGGCTACATTTTTACATCCTGGATCATTGAACTAATCATTCACAAGGACCCTGGAAGCATTTAGAACGAAAAGTACTGATTTTCATCAGTGTAGGTTAAATTCAAGTCCTATGTATGAGTGCAACATCCTATATACTCTACAGCAAGGCTCCGATTCTTGAAACAGCAGCAGCACTACTCCCTGCTGTCCTCATCTAAACGGGAAAAGCTGTTTTGTTTTCTGATCCACTGAAGTGACCTCTCCGGCTTGTAGAACAAGACTGTAAAAACTGAAATTTATTTTGCAACTCTGGCAAGTCTAGCTCAAATAATTTGGACTTGTATTCTGAAGGATATGTATTCTAAAACCAGACATTTTCTAACCTTTAAATTTGTGGGGAGTTCCTCTGAAACCTTCACATGCTTACAGCCAGGTCCATATGGTAATGTTACATTGTTGAGTGAATCAACATTACTTTTATACATACACACAGCATAAGATCCAAATACGGTATCGTTGCACACTCTAGTTTTCTTCACAATGAACAAACTGCCTACAACAGTTAAAGCCCTAAGTCAAATTTACGCATGCCAGCTACCGGCTGGTCTGAGTTGGCTCTTCCATTTAGGAACAAGAAAGCAAAAAGAACAACATTTCCCACATTAAATCTAAAAAATAAAATGATTGCAATACAACTTCAGAAATCATAGCACTTTGTTTGAGTAAAACATTCCAAACATTTTTTCCCTTAAACACATGATGAAAGACATGTGTGTGACAGAATTATTAAGGTCAATAGCCAGTCAGTTTGTGCCTTGAACATACACACTCATTAGTCAGAGGATCTAATAAGATATCTGTCTCACCATCTCGGGGGTGAAGGAGGGACAGAAGGGCACATGGACTTCCTTTGCTACCAGAATCTTAATTGATTCCAGAACACTCACTCAAACCTGTTAAAGGAACAACCCTGCTTCAATGGCAAACTTGCACCACCTGCAATCAGGTCAGGATCTCACCAACAACTTTATCACCCACCAGCCACCTAATCAGAACAGTCTCCTCCAAACCCCATGTGCAGAAGGCAGCTGTTTCAAAAGGTGCATCACTGTCATTCAAGAAGGCTGCCATAAACTTTGTCATGTACAGGTTGATCACAAAACAGCCCCTGTGAACTTATGGCACCGAAGCCATTGCAACGCACATTTCCAAACTGCATCCTTTTCCAGCAGGGGTCAGAGAAACCTGCACGAAATTCATGGACGCACATGTTTTTCCATTCTCGTTGTTCACTTTTTTAAATGTAGTCCTGGAATGCTGGCACCAGGACCCAACTTTGCTGTGGACTTCCATTGCAGGTTTGGGAAAGTCACTAAAAGCAACAGGTTAAGAGCTTTACACTCAATTACAACATTTCAGTTGATTCCAATGGGTACAAGACTTCACCTCAATCCCATTAGTTTCTCACTACTCCCTGAAAAATATGAAGAATTCATTTTCTTTCGGCTTCTCTTTATACTGCATATTGAAACCATGTCATATTTAATTTTCTTCTTTTTTCATACCTCACCCATATCACTTATGGCATCTTTGTCCCTGTAACAAACATCCCAAATTCTTGGCTGATGACATGGTTCCCATCTTGGTGTATTCTCACAGGTAAGTGGAGAATGGAAGTCCTCTAGGATGAGGAAATTTTACCATGCAGGTTTCACACTTCTGTAGAAGGTACCTTAAGCACCAGGCTTTATACAGAATAAAATAGGATACTATTTCAGTAAAGTTCTGAATAAAAGTGGTTATTACTATATAATCACAAAATAAACTTTGCTAAGAGGCAATTTAGCACTGTCTCAGATTCACCCTCTAGGGCAGAATCCCTCTCTCTCATAATTAACAAGGCACCTGGAGATCCCCTCCCTGGGCAAAAGTCAGGAGAGGGTAAAGTATTTATCAACTTGTGCTACCACCTTCTAATATTTCATAGGCGTGAACAGTCCAGTTGATGGTATCACTCATGACAGGGCCACGTGTGCATCTCAACAAATCCAGTCTAGGAAGAATCCTCATCTCACCTTGGAAGTTCTGGGAGTCCCAGGCAACTCCAGAGAACCTGGCCTGAGCAGAGACACTGAGGTCCCACTTCAGGAGAGACCCTTTAAAAGGCTTTTAAAAGAAAATATTTATTAATTGCCTACAGATATGATCCATGGGATTTAAAAAAAAAAAAAATGGAAACCACAAAAACTGCCCCCTATAACAAATTGACAAACAAAAGCACCAGAAGCAGCCCGATAAATTTATGAAAAATGTAGTTAACAAGTTTTCATTTAACTATCATTCATCTCTGATTAGTGAAATACTGCATCAGTCATGAAAGAAAAACTACCTACAACCTAGCTTCTATCCAATCAATTTAATAATGCTATAAATCCAGTGCCTGTGAAATTAATCTCCTCCACATTAACTGATCTGCCACAGTCAGAAAAATCAAGCACAAGTAGTTCTCCAAAAGAAGAATTTTCTGTTAAAGGTAAATCCAATAAAAGGACATAAATTAGGAAAAAATAAATCTATGCAAATAAACCTGTGTACTGGAAGGTGCATTTGAATTTTCAAGAGAAATGTTGTAGTAATACCTGACTATATGTTGGTGCTTATATACAGAAAAGGTATAGGGGTAAAATTCTATATGTAGTTGAATATATTGGGACAATTCTTGGTCATATGGGTCAAAGGAAATTAAATGGAGTACTTTATTTTTATGAAGAATTTAGAAATCCATAGGGAAACGTTCTGTACAAATGTACCAACTGTCCTTAGACAGCTGTGCGAATAAGCCCTGATCAGTTACTCCCTGAAATTCAGTTCCCCACAGGTCATCAAAAGGCACATCACACTCAACTGGACTTTCATTTATACTTTATAATGGGAAAACATGACATGCTTCCCAATTTAATTAGCAAAGAAATTTTTATTCTTCATTTCCAAAGACAGTTCATGTAGCTGCACTGAACAGGGAGTCGGCTAAACAATGCAACTTACTAGCATGGGACAAAAGGTCATTTGGAAGGGATGTGCCTTTAAGGACTTACAAAGGCTTCATCCTCAGTCCTGTATTAAAAGAGGAAGCATATCTCAGTAAAGGAAGGATGCCCACTTTAAATAAGGAAATGAGTTTGCAGGATGTACACATGCTGCTTTCTATTAATGATAAGCAAAGACTACAGAAAAAGCAATACACTGCTCCAACTTTGGCAGGAGTCATCTTCTTGTGGATTACCTGTAAAGAACTTTAAAATAAACAGACTGCAAATAAATGTCCTCAACCTCTTTTTTAAACTGATTTATGTATGTATAATGGGGATTAACACACACTGATTACTATACTCTGTGGCAAGAGATATAATTACAGACTGATGATTTTACATGTAGGCCAGAGATGACAGCAGTGGTTTGGGGCAGCAAGAATTAGTGGTTGTAATATTTTTTCTTCTTCAAGCTCAACTTCACAGCTAGAGAGACTAGCCAGGTTTAAGGTCTTATAAGGATTTGCAAATTTCTCTCTTCAAGTTTAATAAACCATCAAAAAGTGATTATTATTTTCCATTAAAAATCTGTCATTTTTTTAAACATGTAATAAAAAATGGATTCTGTTTTGCAGCAAGGATTGACAATCTGACCACAAATTTTAAATAAAAATAGAAGGTATAGAATGTTTTGCTATACTTTCATTTCACTCTTCTGTGAGCACATATTACTTGACCACTGAGGCTCAAGAGAATGCACATAATGGATATAGTTCCAGAAAACTTGCTTTAAGACTGAAAGAGCCATGAGTAACAATGAACAGAAAACTTTACTATCAATGTAATTAGTTTAA
Source organism: Vidua macroura (assembly GCF_024509145.1). Taxonomy (NCBI): domain Eukaryota; kingdom Metazoa; phylum Chordata; class Aves; order Passeriformes; family Viduidae; genus Vidua; species Vidua macroura. The sequence goes on from NC_071571.1 coordinate 71,093,903, forward strand.
AGTATACATACACACACCTGCATACACACATTCTTTAAATAAATATGTAAATCTCTCTATATGCACATTCAGATTCAGGTAGAAGGGTGAGGTCACTGCCCTTAGAAAAAAAAAAAAAAGAAAGCAGTTAATGCAAAAAATCAGGTTTCCTATCTGCCTTCAACAGTGACAGAATTTGGTGTTGCCATCCATTATGATTACATCATAAACCAATTTGAGTTTCAAAGGATGATTTTTTTCCTGCCCCCCCACCCCCAGAGTCCTTAGGCTGACCACAAATTCTGGCTGGCATAGCCACGCAGAAGTGAGCATCCTTCCAAGCTCTGAGCAGGCACAGCCCAGTGTTGGCTTAGAGCTGGTTGAGAGAAGCAGGCAAGCTTGTTCCCTGTGCAGCTTGGACCATCACACCCAGCTGGGCCCTGCTCTTGGTGCTGCTCACTCTCTTTCTGTGAGCCACTTGGCACATCCAGGCAAAGAGCTCCTTAACAAATGCTATGCACTGCTTCCAAGGTAAACATCGATGGACACTTCAATGGAAATTCACCTCTGTGTAACTGGCAAGAACCAGGCTTACACTCCTTACACCACAAAAATCAGCCTCTCTCTTTTTTTCATTGCCCTTTTTCACACTTTTAACACACATTTTCCATCCAGTCTTCAAAACATTAGTAAGCTGCATGGGGAATCTGTCGTGGCATGGAGTTATGAACAACTGCCTACTAGACTGGCCATAATCCTTATTTATCCTCTTCCACCATGTTGCAAAAACAAATGTAACAAAATCAGGAGCACAGGCTCAGACACACACTGAATATTAAAACTCAGGAATACCATAAGCTTTTTTTCTCAGGTGCCAGAGCCTGACAGTTCTGGCAATGGTGCCAGCATGACACACAACACTCTCATGTTATCTGAAGTGATTCTGGTTTTAAAGAAATGGTTTGAATAAGACTTCAAAATACCTAGCTCTAAAATTAAAAAGTCTCATTACACAAAAATAATTTGTTCCACCAACCTTGGAGGTGTCAACATTTTCATTATACACTCATGTGTTTAATCTTTATTATTCAGCTGTAAAAGTTAGCTGTTAGCCTAAACTTGACATAAAAGCATTTTTTAAAAAAGTCAGCAAAACTCAGTCTATGTATTATATTACATAAGTGTTTGGTTTTTTTTTAAATAAATAATTATGAGGATAAAGCTCTTCTGGGTGCTTCTATAATTCCAAAACAAACAATTTTCTTTGAAAGTGTCTCCAGGTATTTATGGGAGAGAAGGAAAGAGGGAAATTAATACTGACCAAGCAATTTCATTTATAAATATAACTTTCTGTATATATTTTTTTCAATCAAGTATTTATAAGAATTTCCAGCAAGCAGACTTTACACACATGTATGGCAACCAAATGAATATGGATAGACCACAACAGGTCCCAAGAGTTGTTACTGTCTATTGGGTCAATAATATGCAAATTGAGAAGGATTTACAAGCTGGACCATAATGGCTCCTCAGGACCCATTACTTTCCGATGGGTAAATAATACATGTTTTCTAAACTACTGCCATGCCAAAATATGTGTTTGCCCTTCAGGCTGTAAAAGTTCCAAATAAACCAAGAGGATTTGTCAGATAAATAATACATTTAAAGAAGCAAAATGCATGTTTAACTAAACAAGCAAAGCACTTAAACACTGATTGAAGGATTAATACAAATGCCCATAAATATTGCCTATATTTAGATGTTTATTGGGAACCAATGAGCAAGAAAAAACAAAAAAGTTACTAAGTATGAGGGGGGTTTTCTCCCTCCTGAACATGTTTACAGACAATTCTTTGAAATATTTGTCAAAAATTAAACCCATTCAGACAAAGAAAGTGAAAGCTACTGAAACTGTGTGCATAGAAGAAGCAACTACAGATATTACAACCTTTTAGGGTTCTAAAGGCTGTCACACTTCACTGCATTTAGTGGGATGGCCATGCTATTAAGCCGTTTTCCTGACCATGTCTCAGGATGCTGCTCTCTGGACTGTCTGATCTCCTCACACTTTCCTCTTGGCTTTGGATGAAGAACGTGAGCAAAGCTAGGAGGAAAGCACAGATCAAAAGTGTGAGAATTAACCTGATGATGCTGGGAAATGCAAACCCAATGTTTGCGAAGGAGAGATAATGCACAGGGATGGTGCAGAGAGCACCAAGGAGGAAGGAACAGTGAAACAACCCAGAAGGGAAGAAGCTGATGGCAAAGACAAAAGGCAAAGAAGGAAAGATGAAAGGACATTAAAGGATCACAAGCAAGAGGGGAAAACAAAAAAGAAAAAAAAAAAGAAAAAAAAACCAAACAAAAAAACCCCACAAAAAATAAACAACCAAAACAAACCAAACCAAACAAACAAACAAAAAAAAACAAAGACAAAAACAAAAACACACACACAAAAAAAAAAAAAAAAAAAAACACCAAAGCAGAACAAGATGCCCTGTAGAATTTGAGACTCTGCAGAGAAACTTTTGTCTCTACCAGAAGCCTGGTAAATTGTGAGACACAACTGAACAATAAGCAAAGATGAGTTCAAGTATAAAACCAAAATCAAGCTTGAGAAGTAGTCAAATGGCTCACCTCTAATTTGGAGATATATTTTCTGGGGACATTTTAAACACAAAGATAGTCTTGCTTATTTTATTATACAAATTCATTAGCATCTGGTGTCAGGAAAGCAAAAACATGCAACACTCCTTTATTTCACAGAGAGACAACACAGTCCAGTTGTAACATTACTGGCAAATCTTAATTGAAATAAACCAAATTACAGAAGTGTGTTTGTGACTAGCTGGATGAATTATTCAACAATTGTATTTAATAGGAAATGAAAGAGCAGAAATGACCAGAAAAAGACAGACTGTAGCAGGGCAAGGTGCTTGAAAGGAGCACAGGTGATGGAGTCTCAGAGCCCCTGTTTCCAGGAGAGCTCTACCTTTAACCAGCAGCAGGCAGCTAAAATAAAGGCTGCAGTGGTTCACAAGGAATTCAGGAATTTTTGTCCTACAGCCCAGGTAAACTTTTAAGTTGGGTGAGGAGGGGATAGATATTGGAGCAAGCCAAATTCTTGAACAAGACCTACATTTAGTCACAGCAGCAAAAACATTCTTCTGTTTCCCTTCGGCTGTTTGGAGAGCACTTCCTAAAGGGAAGGTGGTGAAGCTTGTAGTGCTACCCTTTTCAGAAAGTAACCAGCTGAATAAAGAATTTCTGTCATATCTGCAGGAGTAACAAAGTGAATGAGATTCTCCAAAAGTCACTTTGCAACCCTTTGTGTCTTAAATTAACAATAATTATTGAAACAATAGGCCTGGACAAATCATTGCTTGTTCACTGCTCCAGATACAAAGGAAATTCTGTACTCAATTTCTACTTCCTTCTGCAGCACTCAGATCTCACCTTTGACATTCAACAGAATATGAAAAAGAATTTTGTCTCTATTTTAATTCAATTTTTTAGCAGTTTCTTTATATTGCAGGGTAATATTTTAGCAGCTAAAATAGCTCATATTTTATAATGAATTGCATCTGGTGATGCACTGGGGAATACACCACTTTATTAATGTATTTGCCCTGCAAAAAGAAAGATGAGATTGTTGTGTTTTGACAAGCTTTTAAAAAAGAAATTAATGGTCATGCTCTGGGGTATAAAAAAGTTTCAGTTTAACCTCCACCTCTCACAACTTGTCAATAATAAAAATCAGCAGGGCAAAATTAAATAATAAATTTTCCTTTCCAAAAAACATATTAATTTTTTCTGGACAGCTCTCAAGTTAACAAGGTGTTAATAACACTCTAGGTGTATTGATGCAATATCCAAGCACTTGCGTCCAAAGGAATCTGCCACCACTCAAAGCAATCTTTATACAGCTTGGGGAATCATGGACAAGCAGCCCTCTTGAAGACTTTTACTGTGCTTTAAATGCTCCTGAGAACAGCCTCCTGCATGGTGTATATAGCTCACAACTACTGTTCAAAGACGTAGGATTTAGATTAGTTTCAAAATTAGATGAATTAATCTATCAGGCAAAAAGACTTACTGTTATATTTGGACCTTTCTAATTACCAGCTCACACATCAAAAAGAGGGGATGGTAACATGGGACTAAAAATGGCAGGCTATAATTTTGTTTTTAATATATACCCATTATCAGGCATAAACAAGATACATCTAGATCTTACAACCAGTGAACAACTAAATTCTCTACAATCCACTGGACAGGGAGAAGAGATGACTTTCTGGATCCAAAGGTCACTTACCTAAACCAAGTGGCATCACTGTACATTCTTGGAGTGGCCATAATCAAAGTGTACCAACCTGCTACAATCCCACTGACTTCCCAAGGCACTCCTGATACACCTGGCACTCCAAATACTCAAAACTCCTACTCACTGGGAGTTGCCCTTCTCCTTTAGTTATTTAAAAGTACATTCACCTTCCCAACACAGTCTCTAATTCTCTAAAATTTCTGATGGAGTTGTATCAGTCTGAAACTCAGTAGAAAAATCCTGCTCAGTCTCCACTGTGGCAAGTCCCCCGTTGCTTCCCCACATTATTAAAAAATTATAATTAAATTAAAGAATGTGTTTGGCTACTGACATGAGTCCTGGTCTATAATCCATCTTCCTTGCTCCTCTTGCTTCCAGTTTTCTGTCTGGAACTCACCATAGGGAGAAAAGACAGTTCTGACTCACCTGAAGATGATCCTGTCTTAATGCCCTTTCATCTAGACTCCCCATTTGGTGACCAATTGGGATATTTTCCTTTATGGTTGTATTTCCAAGTTTAGGATACCTGTCAGTTTTATTTACATTATATGTGTATCTAGTCTAAAGTAAACTTTAATGAAATCATTAGCTAGAGTTAGTTATATGTGCATCAAACTCATGGAAAACATGGATCACCAAATCAAACATAAATTTGAGAGTGCAATGGAGAAAGGAAAACCCCACATTCAAATCACTACACCTGTCTTGAACATCAAACCATCTGGACTAGAACATAAAAAAATGTAATTCTTTGTTCTTTCTACTTTTCCTAACCTTTGAACACTGTTCCTCTGAACTGACAATATTCACCTGCCTCATGTTTATCTCCTCCCGCTTTTGAGGTATGATACACACCTGTAAAATGTGTTTGAGCATCTGAAATAAAGAGCAGTAAAACAATCCACAGAAAATGATCTCTCTTTGGCATGAGGGCTGCTAACAATTCACCCTGGGTAACTAACTCTCCTGGTCCATACAATTGATAAGAATTAAACTGAAAACTTCCATCAATTTAAAAGCATACTAAATTAATGTATATTGTGAAGCTCTTTAAATCAGCCAGAGATAACAAAAATTACTATAGCACAGCTGGTTTTAGGTAGTGCTTAGACCACTTCCTTGCAAGTGCTGTCCAATCACATCTACTACAGCAGTTATGCCACACCACTACCTGGATGGGGGATATTGTGAGGGATATTCCACAAAAAACCCTGAGAATTTACACTGGGAAAAATTATCTGTATTGAAGCAATATTTCAGGAAGTATCTAGGTAGCAAGTTGCCAGCAGATATAACATCTTTCAGGTAAGATAGCCAGAGATGCCTGGGCCCTTTTTGAGTACTGGTTGTACAGCACCACATCCTAGGTAAAACCCTTGCAAAGTGTTTCTGTTGTAGCTGTGCAAATCCGTCCTGCCCAGATTTAGTCTCTGATAGCCTCAATCATTGTTTCAAGCTGGTCTAAGCATATTTGCACATTCTTTCCCATCTTGTAGAATACAAGCTTTATAAAGAGTCACATCAAATAGTTCAGATGAGTTCCTTGGATTAATATGAAATGAGCATTGTAGGTGTTTCTTTGGAAGTCTTCCAGAACCAAGACATTAAAAAAATGTTATTTAGTAAACTTATAACGGATCAAATAATCAGTACTAAAATTAAAGTTCTCCACTCTTCCACATCTCTTACTAATTTGTTATGTTTAAGGAAAGGAATGAAAACACTGTCTGGTAACAGAATTCATTGGCACAAGTTTAAAGACTGATACATAACGAATTAACAGGATTTCTCATACTTCTGTCAAAGTAAACCAAAGTAAATTGTTTTAGACTTCATTTGTATCCCATGCAAATGCTGAAATTCTGAACAAGTTGAACATTTAACATTCCCTCCTCTTCTTCTCTCCCCAGGAAAACCCTTCTGATGACAAATTTTCCTCATGTAGAAAAACAGTTTTGGAAAGTTATCAAAATTATTTTCCAGGAGGAACCATGAACCACAACCTGAGACTTAGCTTTGCTATCAAGGTGACCAAACAGAAGGTGTTCATAAAACTGCAGCACCATGAGATTCAAAACACTCAGAATGGTGCAGGGGTGATCTTCACTTGGGCTGTCTACAAGGCGAAGCATTATGCTGTAGCATGCCAAAAATCAGCAGTCAGTCAGCAAATTTCACCCAGCAGAGAGACATAAAAGCCTGACAAGCATCAGAGGGACACTGGAGCCAAACCTGGCCTCATCACCGCCCTGGCAGGATTTGTCCTGGCAGAACGGCATTCCACTCCTGCCACTTGCCTTCTGCAATCATTAAACTCGTGAGGACTGGGGCAGCTTGAAAGTTTTACAGAGCATTTACAAGCTTGAGGCCAGTGTACAAGATGGGGGGAGGAATGGGGAGTGGAGCAGCAGGGGCCAGGGCAACACACCAGCCCTTACTCTGGTGAAGACCCCCAGAGGTGCTGTGGGCACCTGCTGAGAATTAAGGAGGTTTTCAGCAAGTAACATTAACTTTGCTTGGAAACTATCCTTCTGTATTAACCTCTGGCTAATAGAGGAGGTGATTAATAAATGCCCAATGCCCACTTCCATCCCACATGCCACCTTCTAGCACAAAACTAAAGAAACCCTTTGCTATTCCTCTGGTTTTTAATCCACCCAAGACCCACTCATCTCCTGGGTGGTCTCTTAATCTACCTTGCCACCCCACAGGTTTCCAGACACTTGGCTTTAGGTTTGCTGTGCTGATCCCCCACTTTCCTCACACTGGACCTCTGTTTTCTAGTGTCTCCAGGCGCAGAAGCAGCTTGTGGGAAGCTCAGCATTTTCACCATTGCACTCGAATTCTGAAGAGCAGGCACGGTTTTAAGCCTTTCTCCACCACTCCCCAAAATTCAGTGCATTTCCAGAGGGTTAGGTTCACCCCTATGAAGGCTAGATTGTTAACTTGTGCTTAAGTAAGAAAGCAAACATTGACAGAAATTAGTTTCCCCACTCTAAATGTGCTCTGAACGTGCCCCTTTAAAAATTGTTCAAACTCAGTCTACCTTTGAATCTATTTCTATTTCCTACATAACCACATTAAAGAATAGAATATGAAAAAATAGAAATGTAAGCACATGCATTCACAGCCTATATCTACGTTAAGGATATACCACTCAAAAATAACTGATTGATCTGGGCTGCTATATTAGCACTTGAAACAGAGATTCTGATGCTGGCAAGGAAGTGGAGATGGCAAGGGCTAGGGGTTTATCAGTAAGCAAAAATCCCCATTCCAGTGCTCTGAAGTCCATTCTGTGGATTTTACATATATTAAACGTGTACACATACACACATGCTTAGCTGTAATGGGGAAAACAGCTTTTTGTTATTAAAGAAAAAAAAAAAAAGAAAAAACCAAGCAGAACCTTGAAGTTGTGCTGGGATTCTTTTCCCTTGAAGCTTATAGGAAACAAACCCCAAACGTGAACAAACCCCATAGTACAATGCTGTTCTTGTCATGAGTTCTGAATCAGCACCACGGCACATAGTGTATGTATTGAAAAACAGCTGTTGGGTGACAGACTGCTAGCTGGGAAGTTCGAGTTGAGTGAAGTGGTTAACCCACATCCCTTCCCCACTGATAAAGTGCTTTGATAAGCAGGCTGTTCTGGTGAAAGCTAGCAAAAGAGCCAGGACTGAGACTTTCAGGAATGAATGTAAGACTTGTTTTGTGGAAGCAACCTAAATCTCCTGCACAGCCCTCTCTGCTTGTATTTTACCAATCCATTCCCAGTTACTTTTAGTACACACTCTTCCTGATTGCAGCAGAACCAATTCTTTGATAAGTCAAAGCAATATCCTGTATATATGGGAAATAAAACCAGAAAACTGCTAAAAAGTCTCCCTTACTTTAATGCTTTATGAAAGTATTTTCTGCAATTTGAAATGTTAGTAGTGGTGTATCATTAAAAAAAGATCTGTATGGGAATAAGCATGTCTGGACTAACCACAACCCAGAAATACATGGGCATAATTTTTTCTTCTTTTTTTACTAACAGGAAATAATTCAAAGATTTCTTGGGATTAATTTCTGATTTTCAGCTAAGCACTTTTAGAAATAAAATCATTAATTAAGTATAAATGTCATGCAGATGTAAAAAGAAACACCTATTTCCCTTTTCACAAATCTTACGTATTATAAATATGTTCATAAGCAATGCTTAGTATAAAACAACTCCACTAATACAAGATATTACAAGATATCTTTCTCTTAGCATGTCATCTAATTTATCTAAACAGTTTCTACACACATACAAATTAATATCAGATTTCTATCCTTCCGATATAATAACATAAATAACATATATAATAACATAATAACATAAAATTTCAGTTTAGTTAGAAGCAGGTATATATATATATATATATATATATATATAAAAATAAATCATTAGCTATATAATAAGGCTGAAAGATTGCTGAACTAAAGATATACAATACCACACTGAATATTTTTCTTCCACAATGTCTTGGTCTTGGTCTCTATAGCTCTGGCACTCAAACCCTTTGAACGCTGAAGAAATAAATTGTCTAACCATTGTTGCTTGACCCAAAGGAATCACACTGTTGTTTTAACATCCACTTATTCATCTGTCTTTGCATCAACATGCATGTTAGCCTACATAGGGAGTAAGACATATTCCTAGATAAATCTTAAAGCTTGTCCAGATGTATGCTCCTACAAAATCATTTAAATTAACATCAGATTTTCTGCTGCTAATGCTGAAAATTGTAGCGATAACAGTAATACAAAATCAGGAGGAATTATTTCAGATAATATTAATAGTATGGTGGATGCACATTTTTAATAAATTTAAGTATTTTTGCTTAGCCTTTTGACATCCCACTGTCTGATTAAATTGATCAGAAATAATTTTTCTGTCTGCATTTAATCAAACAAGTAATTTCATAATATCTACATTCAAAACATTTGCAAAAGCATCAAAAGATTACTAGACAGGGAATACAGAAATACAGGTAGAATTCTGAAAAGCCAGTTAGGAATTGCTTAAAGGAAAAATCCTACTAGACACCCTTTTCACAATTAGTAGCTAGTCAGACATTTTTGTTAGCATAAAGCATGTTAATTTTTAAGAAAAGCTAGGTGGAAGTGCAAGTGAAGAGCAGAATAGTAACAATGTTCCCTATACTTTAACTAAAAGCATATTGTGCTAACATTCAGAAATTTTACACTGTTTGTTTTATTGTGTTCTTACCAAGAAAAGAATGCTCAACCATTTTACTTCCTAAGCTTTCTTAATTACCTTCATTAAAAACTTGGTACAGAAAAACCAAAGAGGGGTTGAGGCTTTTTTTTCCTTTTTGCACCAGAGTAGAAGAACAGAAATCTTAATAGACTGGATTGTGTAAAGGCCTAATTTAAAATCACTGTTTATTTAAGCAAAATAAATTCCCTCCGAACTGATTATAGTTATTAAAGCCAGACAACTAAGAGAATTGATTTTATATTGCACAGCGTAACAGGGATCTTGCTGTACAGCCAGCAGTATGTATACTGAATCCCCTCTGGTGGCACAGCTGAATACTCGGATCGCCTACGAAGGGTGATGCCTGTGTCTCCAGACAATAAACTGTGCTCTGGCTTCTTGTCAAGTGCCACCTGTTACTTGTTTTAAGTTAGGTTTTTAATTCTAGCTCAGGGACATTTTATATGCCAGGAATGAGGCCTAACAAGATGCCCTATATGTTACTGAAAAACAAGTAATGAAGGGTGCTACCAGATGCTTATAGGACTGATCATATTAGCAGGCAGGATGCTGTCCTGTTCTTGAACTTCTGAGGTGGGCAACCAGATGGGAAGGACCACCAAAATTCTGCTACTGAGAGAAGAAAATTCTTGCTGTCATGCTGCACTTGTATCAGTGAGGTAGGGTGGAAAAGACAGAACAGGAGAATGACACTAAGATCCTACTTCAGACTGATGTTCACTTGTGGAAACACAAAGGAAGGACAGAGATACCCATTACTGTTAAAACCAAATCTTTTTTTAGGGACTGGCCACTGTGAACTAGTTATGCCTGAAGAACTCATATCAAATAACCTGTGATTATGAAAATATCAGTTTTTAACATAAAATACCATAGTTATTGCAGGGCCAAAACAGAAGACAGACCATTTCCTTCTTTTCTTACAAATACAGACATGTTAAATATCCAGAAGAGGCCTAGAAAACCCAAAGTAGATATTTTTTTGAGTCATCACAGTTTGAAGACCAAGACATTGGACTGGACTTAGATTTACTGATTAGTCACATCACATTCAGGGGAGTATTCTGGCATCTAGCTCACAGAGAGTAGTTCAGGCACCCTAAGAGAAGCACAGAAAGCATGGACTTGAATCTTCAAGGATTAGATTCTGTGAGAAACACAGCCCTGAGGACACATTGACACTGGAACAAAGCAGAGGTCCCTCAAAGATTTAAAAGCTAGTCCTGTAACCTAAGACAAAGAGGGGGACCAGCAATGCACTTGACCAGATTTATGTCTTGTTCCTATTAGAGAGCTTTCTTGTTAGATTTGTTTTCTTGGACAACCAGCCATTTTGCAATCAAACTTATTCAGCTCCCTCCACAGATTTAGGAGTTGTGTGTGCCGCAGGAAAAAAAGTTACCCCACACAGGCATACTCTTTCTTAAACATAAAATATGCTTATACTTACTTTACTATAAAAAAATAATAATAACGTGTTTATGCTTACTTTACTATAAAAAAAAAAATTGAAAAATGAGTAACTCAGAACTAAAGAACTACAGAAAACTCTAACAGCTGTGCCACCAGAGGGGATTTTAAAAAACAACCAATGAAAAATCACAACAGAAAACACAACCCACAGAACTGCACTATCTGTCCTCTTCTCAATGTAACTCCTACTAACACAAAATAAAATTCCACAGGAATGGGTTAAGCAGAAATTAAATCTTCAAATATTTTGCCCTCTCACTATTTAATACCTTTTGAGGGATAAACCAATGAAGTAAGCAAAAATTCAGCTTTCAAAAAGGCTACATATTCCTGTAAAAATGTATTTCAACAGCTATCTCAGCCTATTTTGTGTTACACAAAAAAGTAAGACATGCCGTGAATCAGGTTTTCCATCATGCTAGTGGAACACACACCTTTCAGCTGCTAGTTCTGAAGTTTAAAGGTTTCATTGATGACAGTATTATGCTTGGCTATGAAACCTGCCCTGTACACATCATCTTGCAAGACAAGACTCCCTACACTCAAACCCAGCTTCCTTCTCCAACAGACGAAGACAAGCTACTCACCTGCTTATCCTGACAATAAAAGGTTTTACTACTGCAATAACTACAGAAGAAATAAGTAGTAAACCAAGTCCAAAAATGACAGAAAAAGGATTTTTCCCTTTTTTCACAGTACCTTCGTAACGCAAAACTATGTTGCAGCTTAACGCATATTTGATGGAAATTGTAGAAAAGCTCTGAAGTCCTACCTAGAGACACTTATAACAAATAATGTGCCAGGTCTGTGACATAACTCTTGGGTTGTCTAATGAGACTTCTGGAATTAAGACTCCGAGAAAAAAAAAAATCATATGCATTTAATGACCACATCAGCTAAGTTATGTGGGAAATGCAGCATGAAAGACACAGCTACATATAATTAAAATTTCAGTAAAATTAAATAACTGTAATTTTCCCTTTGAAAAATTATCTTCCCTAGTTATCTCTTCTTGATCTTATGCAAAGGAAGCATGCAACGCAAAAGGAGCAACAGAAAGCTCATTCAGTCCACAAAGGAGACACAAAATTAACTAAGAGTATTCATTCTGTCTTCTACTGAACTGCATACGTAGCATACTCTGACAAGATATATAAGTACACTTTCTTTTTTCACACTTCTGATTTTGACTTGTTTTAAATTTAGTTTTATGCATTGAACTTCATAGAAATCTGTTCTTTTTGGACAAATTAGAAAAAAATTATGACATTGGCAGAATTAAGATCTCTTCCCTTCAAGTATGTTTGACTCATGTACCCTCTATAGAGTAACTCCACTGCCCACATTCTTTCTATTTCTTAAGCCAAACAATTAATGATTAAGCTCTTTGTTACACTCTCAATCCTTCATGTAGAACCAAGGGTCTGTTCATGTTCATGTATAAAATTTCCACTGCATCAGTGATAGAATAATAGAGGTTGGAAAAGACCTGTAATATTTTGAAAGCAAAACCAACTTCTATCAGGTCAACCACAGACACGTTCCAAATATCTCCATGGACAGAGTATCTGTGTAATAAAGATGAATCTTATTTCATTCTTTACAGGAATTGGTGAAAGATGCAAAGTAAGCTGCAAAGAGAAGAAGGAAACATTTACCTACAAAAAGCAAAAATAACACTTCTTTCAGCAATGCCAGATCAGTTCCAAGATAATGAACACTGTCTTTGTAGTCTCTCAAGCAGTAACACTTTTGGTCTTCTAAAAACATGAGCTTGTCAGAAATTTCTCTCAATCTTGACAACTGAGTCTAATAAACACATTGAACTCAATCTGAGCTGAAGATGCTATCAAAGCAGATATTTTAAGCCATTTTTCACACAATAAATGTATGCCAAAAAGCACGGAAAGAATTCCTAAACTTACTAATTTACTTTTATTACTCATGAGGAAAATAAGCTTGAAGACTAATAATGCTGTTACAATGCATCGTAATTACCTACTTCATTATTCAAGTCTAGATTCTAGATTCTCCAGGGTACTCACACACCTAACTTTCATGGAAATATGATTACTTTCAGCAAACCTGGCCACAGGGAAGGAGGTTTCCTCCTAAAACAGAGTTTCAGCTGCTAAAACTCAGAAACTAATTTGAAATCACACCTCCTCTTATCACATCACCAGTGTGCTCTCACTCACACAAAGACACAGGCTTGCTTCACAAGCTCTACTGTCAGGTTTTGTCTTCAGCTGTTTTTTGTCAGACATCAACCATTTGTGAAGCCAATACTTTCCATATTGGCATTCTACTTAAGGCTGTGGGGGCTTTTTGTTTTGTTTTACTCAAGTTTATCTTAAGATATAACTCAGGGTTTTTGCAAAATTGAAGCTAGGAAAACTTTTCCCCAATGTTTTAAAAATTTTAAACTACAGCCATTCTAGAAAAGCTGTATTGTCCACAGAATTTCAAGTAGCAGCAACAAGATATGACTATGTGAGTTACAGGCCAGGAATGTGGATTTGCTGATCTTACCAAAAATCTATCCTTGCTGAGTTTTAAAAATTTCCAAATGTTAGCACTTATAATTAACAAGCTTGAGCACTGCTTTGGCCCATAAAAATAGTTTCCAAAATCTCATCAAATCAAACCAAACTCAGGCAGACCTAAGTAAAAGGTGACAGTATCTGCAATCCAATTTATCTGTTGAAGCCTGCTGAGTGAATAGATTAAAGGAGGAATATCTGGTGTTAGTCTGCCTAAACCAGATTAATGTCTGTGTGCCTCTTTTCACATGGAAGACAACTGCTATCCCACTCTTCCTGTTCCTAATTCCACCTATTTGAACCACTGTTCCTGAAACATTCAAAGCACCAAGAGATGGGGACTCTTCCTTAGGATTAATGGAAGTTTTATTAGCAGAAGTGATGTCTCTCAGCATCCCACCAGGTCATCACACCTCAGCATGACTGTGAGGAACCAAACAGATGAGCTGGATATAACCAGAGCACCAGGCACAGCATCACCACCTCTCTGCACAGATATTGTTCTCTTCCCCTGATCCTTGCTGCTGGCCAGCTGACTACACAGGGCTCGTCTTCAGAGCACAGCATGCCTGCACACAATTTCCATTCTCCCCACATCATGATGCAGGTGCCTTCATCCTGCACTCCATTAAAATTTACATTCTTACTTCAGCTTCCCAGTAGCTGGTTTTCTCTGTTCTTCAGGAATTCCAGTATTGACATCATGTCCCTTGCTCCCTCCTTCCTCAAATCACCGAGGGACAATGTAGGTCTCAGCAGGAGAAGGAAAAATGTGGAGAACATTATTGCTCTGGACTGGCAGTCAGGAACACAGCTAGAACTCAGATGCTCCGGGAGACAGGCTTAGAGCTGCTAGGAAAGGGAATAGGTAAGTTTTTCCCAACTTTTTTGATAAATGCCATTACAGGTTCATTTGCCTTTTCCTTTTATCATCGATACAGCAGCTGATTTAAACTTCCCCCAGAAATTACTATTATATAGAAAATAACAGCATGGAGAAGAATGAACCAACTTTGTGAAAGTTTAAAATTATTGAAAAGTGAGGAATATTCTTGCTTACATTCTACTACACTTAACCTTCTTCAGTAATTAAAATTCTCCAATTTAAATTATATGCCTGTAGAAATCAGAATCCTGTATTTAGAAAAAAAGTAATTATCTCAATTAAGATAACAATTTCCTGCTGGAAAGATACATACAAATAAATAAGTCACAGCCCTGAAATTATCATTTTTTGGTCATGAAAAGAAAATATTTGCAGGATACGACAGTATTACGCTGCCAGTTTATATTGACCCTAATGTCTGTGCAGTTTAAAACTAACTTTACCTCACTGCAGGGAGATGCTTTTCCAGCAAACAATAACATGGAATGTCAGTAATGCATCCAAGGCATGAAAGGTTTTTTCTCCTCCCTTTCTAAGGGAAATCCCAGTCAGAATCCTTTTTAAGATGATAAAAAAAATATAACAAAAATATAAAACAAATCAGCCTTATTCCAACCTTTTAATTCTGATACGTTTCAGTTACTGGCAAAGAATGAGTATGAATTGCTTGGCTTTGTTACATTTGGGAAAATTCCAACAATTAAAAAAAATAAATAAGATTTAGAAACAGTTTGAATGTGTAACAAAACTGATACCCAAGTCACGCCCCAGATTACTGTTCTTATGCAATTGACATTGGCCAGAATCCATATAAAAACATACATCTTTTGGCTTCCTGCTCTGAAATTTACACTATCCTATTTCAAATCTGTGCTTTTATTCTTAAAGCCAGAGCAAGATTATCATACCACAGTGAGAATACCTATGCAGAAACTCAATATAGTATATTTGCAAACCTATCCTCACTTTTCACCCCAGAAAAAATACTATTAAATTATAAACCTACTACTAGGACTAGTAAAATGGTTATAAAATACAAATTCAAAAGGTGGAGAGAACAACATCAATAGATTCTCCTTTTTTTTAATTGAATATTTGCAAAAAGCAGTACCATTTGTCTGGCAGCTATGTTTATGATGCAGCTTTTAAAATCACAGTTACTTTTCAAATTATGAAATCACTTACTATAAATGTAAACTAAATGTAAAAATGCTGAGCAGTAAGTAGCAGATTCAGCCTGCATATCTGCTAACTTTTTTCCTCCAGGTGAGCATTTACTACTACCTAAACTAACAGTGGGTATAGTTAATAGCTATTAATTCAGAGTAACCTATATATCTGACTATTTTTTGCAAACTTACTGTGTGTTATATGCTGGAAAAACTAAGCATTTCCACAGAGGAAAGCAAAATTATTTCTGAACATGCTGCAAAATCAAGGCAATATCCAACAACATTTATAGTCATCCTAAAAAAAAATCATACTAATGGGAACCATGATTCTTATTGAAAAGTAAAAAGTTTACTCATATGGGTTTCCTTGGAGAAATAAACAGATTTTTTTTAAACTTCCTTGGGAAATATAAACAATTTAGGGCCCAGAGTTTTATATATGTGAACACCCAATGCCAGGCATGAAAGACACGAGAGTCACTCCTAGCACTTCTCTTCCTGCTCCTCCTGCATGGGGAAGACCAGAGAAGAAAAACAACATGTCTATAAACAAGTAATTTAGGATATTTATGGTGATATTAATATTTGTGATTATATGCCATTGATAAAAAAAATGCAGCAGTCATACAAGAAAACGTTTACAAAGCCACATATCAAAAAAAGGTCAAATACAATAATGACATCAAAGATCAGAGGTCAGCAGTTGATGGAGAATCTTCCTCTTGACAGAAGGACAATTGCATTTTCTTTTTAATGTAGCAAACAAGCAAATAATCTCCAACTTCACTTTGCCCTCAATGCACTTTTTAGAAAGGGCAAGGAGTGTGAAGGGAAAAAAAAAATTGAACTCTTAGTGAGTGTATTTTTGGGGGCTGGCAAATTTAAATGTAAGAAAAGCCCATATCAGCTAAATTTGTTTGTTTCACTCACATCTCTGTAACTTATACTTTATGGCTTAGAAATCACAGCATTGCTTTTCACTGACAGTATAACAAACTAGATAACCCTTAGCACAGGTTAAGAGTTGAAAAAAATAAGTAAAGTTAATAGCAGATTTCTAGCATTAATGATTCATAGCATATCAATGCTTTGAAAAAGACAGCTTCTCTGTCTGAAAATAAAAACATTTTCAACACATTGGTACTGATACTTTGAGAGCCTCTTAGACAAACAGGGGAAAAAACAGTGCAAAATTCTAAGTACTGATAGATAAGTATAATTTCACATAAATTAGTTTGATTTGGTCACTCTTAAATTATGCTGAAGTAGCTGAAACCAAGAAGTGATTCTATGCACAAGAATGACATACAGGCTAACCAAAACCAGCAAATTATGCTCTGTTAAGCCATTCACAGTCTTTGCTACCAAACCCAAGTGGTGAGGAAGGCCACAATTAGATTCCTTTTGCTCATAAAATATCTTAATGCAGTTATTAAAACAGGTATTATATTTTAATTTCTATCTAATCCTTCAATGTTTACTCTGTTACTTAAAAATTGCATTCTGCATTTTCAAGATGGGATGCTAAAAACCTAATTTGAGTAAGGAGAAATGGAAAATAATTTGTGAGGTTATGTGCCACAAAATAATACAGTCTGATTTAAGCTAACAAGGAATATAGTCAAACTATTTAACAAATCTCAGGCAAATTGTACTTTGAGTTTCAGAACATATACATAATTTAATAACTAGATGTGTGCAAATATGTACCTTCACATCACTAAAACATCATCTGTTACACAGTTCATAAGCAGATATTGTACAGCTTAGAATTAAACCAGATAGAGCCTATCTGACAAGAAGTATAATTATTACTATTATTATTATTGGTGGTGGTGGTAACAACAACTACGTATAATATCTACATTACAAAAACGTAATCCCAAGTATAACATTGTATAATGTGGAGCAAAAGCAGATCAATAAAGCATGCTGTTTTCTGTTTTCACTGCGTATCATGAGCAACTTTAAAATTCAATAATTACCTGAACAACACCTTCTTGCCCTTCCCAACCTGCTTCCTTTAAAGGCCAACAGTTTCTGTGACCTCAGTCTATGGAAGCCTCCCCAGACAGATACATGCAGGTTAACAGTAATTCCATGTTAAGCCTGTTACCAAAGGGCATCCAATTCAGAGCCAATAGCTGCAAAACTAAAACTTTGCTCTAGTCAGGATTTGGGCAGAAGATCACCAAAGGGCTAGCAGTGAAATTCAGTTGACATGACACATGATGCCAAAAAGGATGCGGGGAGTACAAAGTTCTCCATTTGGCGCAAAAGAAAAAAAAAAAAAAAAATTACAACACTTTATAATAACCTATGAAATAGTACAAAATGTTGCCTTTATACATGCCTCACTCAAAGGAACTTTTGCAGGTATTAGGCATAAGAAGTCCATTTCTAAGCGTCTTGGTGTACAACAATTACTCTATTGTCACTCAGCCCACTGTGCATTGTAAGTCTGATTTTGTGTAGCAATCTCGCTGCATGCTGTCATGTCTGGGTATGAGGACTGTGGTATTTTCACTGTGCAAAATCCTACTTCAGGGATGACAGATCCACCACCACGTTCCTCTTACCTTGGGTCCCCCTCTCTGGATAGCAGAACATTTTAATCCAGGCACGCTCACAGCAGAGTGACGACATCATGACCTTTACTAACACTTGCTGTGTGAGATGCAGGACCTGGCCAGTGGTTTAAGGTGTTGAAAGGTATCACTGGTGCACTTCGATCCAGGTGTTTCAGAACTGATCCATCACATTTACAGGGCCAGACTCGGTGAAAAGCCAGTCACTTAAAATATTACATTAAAATGTGCTTCTAGTCATCATTTCTAAAATGTTTTCCTGAAATTCTTTTGGGAATAATTTGAAAGATATGTTTTATGCTTAGAAGCAATAGGCCACAAGGTGGTTTTAACTTTTCCTGATTGGGTTGTTTTCTAGTCAGACTGTTTCTCCATTGGTTTTGTGGTGGTTTGTTGTTTTACAATTGCTTTCTGTTAATGAGTTTATAATGGTTTGTCCCATGTACCCTCTTCTGTCCCCCTAATGGTTTAGCCCTAAGTTGTTTACTCCAATATTTTCCCGCCAAGTCCCTGTCAATCCCCAGTTCACTGCCCCCTACCCCTGCCTGTCAAGTAGAACACACCCAGTTTGTTCTGGAAAGTTCCCTGTCTGTTACCCCCTGCACAGTTTCCCATTGGACTGTTAAGCTTGCTCCCTTCCCTGTGCTGCTTTCATTGGATCGCCCCAACTGTGTTCTCCTCCCCTAGTACTTCCCCATTGGATGTAAGTGGTTTCCACCCCTTACCCCCTCCTCTCTTTAAAATGTGCTGCCCCCCTCATTCCTGAGCTTACTTGTTCCTAAACCATTCTGTGGAATAAAATAACTTGGAATTCATACAAGTGGCCCCTTCCGATTTCTTTGCCTCCGACCTTCGTTCCTGCTTTGGAGCTGTGCCACCCACGCCACAGCCAGTAGGGAGCACAGTCAGCAGCAACTCCCTGGGAGCACTGCCACCTGAGAGGTCTCGGGAGATCTCTGGGGGCAGCCCTTCCTGTTGCGCCCTCTGGCCACAGGGAGCGTGCTAGCTGGGAGACCTCCATATTGTGGCTCTAACTGGACAGCAACAGGTTTAAGCTCCACAGTTTAATGACAAGACAAACTAGCCAAGGGAAAAAAAAAAAAAAAAACAAAACAAAATTAAAAAAAAAAAAACAAAACCAACCAAAACAAAACAATGCAAACAGGACAAAAAAGTATTCCTAAGAAAAATACAGAGAAACAGCTGACATTTCAGGGGGTTAATCTGAAACAAAATTCCTTTTAAGGCTATTATCAAAGTAATTAAAGTATATTTTTTTAATCCAAGAGCAACAGAAAATAGTATGTTCAAGCAGGTAATCAACTTGCCATAAAAACATACTGAACAAACTAAGAAATTGTATGAGAAAGTTCATGGTCCTGATTCACATTTGGCCAAAATCCCACTGTAGAAGTGTCAATAGATCAGTTAGATGACTATCATTACTATAATAATGTAGAAGAAAAATTAAAAAGTTGTTTTAAGTTTGAAACTATTAGTAAGCAGCTGCTTTACATGAAGATTTCTCCTAAGTACATTTAGTAAAGATCAGTTTGAACCAAGTCAGTTTCCAATCTTTTCCTTCAAAAGATTGCATGAATAATGGTGATAAAGAGTGAGTCAAGAACTCAAAGTCATTCCTATGTTTATTTTGTCCTAAATCACTGTGGGTGGAAAATCTTGAATGGCAGAAGAAGTTGCCTGTTTCTGTTAGCAATTTAACTGCTCCAGAGAGAAAAAAGCCTAATCAGAAGAAAAAAACCAATGTTAATTAACTTCAAATATTGATTTCTAACCAAAAAAGAAAAAAAAAAAAAAAAAAAAAAAAAAATCCAGAGTGAAATTCCAAGGTCTTGAAAGCATAATTTTCTGTTTGACTTTTGCCTGAACAAAATAAGCCAGGGGATTTGCCATGTGTTTACTGTAGTTCATCACACAACACTGCAATTTGATTTTTTAAATATAACGGGGGAATAAAGTAGGCAATAATGTGTGACAAATGTTTTTTTCAGACAAGTGACAAGAGAAAAGACTGTTGACAAAAAAATTTAAAAATTTGTATATTAGGAGTCCTTGCATATTTTCCATTAGCAGCAGGATATTCATTCCTTTCAGCAAGGAAGTCTATTCATTGTTAAGATTTCCAAAGGTACATCTTCTTTTGTAAATTGATCTATTTCCTTGGTCTTCTTTTGTAAATTGGTCCATTAGAGAAATGGAAATAAATCAGTAAATAAAAAGAAAGCATAATCCACAGCCAAATGTAGTCAAAACCATGATACAGACCAAGAAATGGTTCATGCTTCCTCAGACAAGAATCAGGGGAGCAATGTCACCATGGGTAGGCTAAAGCTCTCCAACAAGATGGTGGTTCCACCATCTAGATGGCATTGCCTCTTTTAAATTTGAAAACCCCAAATTCCCTCTCATTCCCCAGCAGGTGTTTTAGCCCCTTCACTAAGTATATTTCAAGCCTTGTTACCTACAGCACATATTTTGATTCCCTTTCAAGTTATACAATCATAACAAAACAACAGGGCTGCTTTCCACTGCACAAAATTCTCAAGTAATGCTTGCAATGCAACTGCAAGATAAAAACTGGGGATGAGTTTTCTACAGAATTTAATCACCTGAAAGAGTTAAAGTTAATTTTCAAAGTAATCATACCCCTACTAGAATTTTTCTGTTTAACTGAGTGGGATTTTTCCTTTTTTTTTACTCAAAATTATATGAGTGGGAACATTTCATTTCAAATGCCCAAAGAGATTTCACTTTTGATTTTTCAACAAGACATATTTCTCCATGTTTGCTGCTTGCAGTTATCACTGCTGGAGTTAATTTCAGGTCACCTAAACAAAAAAGACCACAGTACACATTCTGTTTCAATTCCAGCTATTCTGTTGTCCAGGATTTAGGATTGCAATTATTTTACTAAGTCACATAGTTGTCTTATTCAATACTATAAAGGTCTGTATGGCTGAATGCCTCTATCTTCAAAAGGTGGCCTTGAAGTTTTGAGATGTCAGGCTTCTAAAATTACTAATTTTGATATTATGCTTTGATCTGGAAGTTTCATTTTTCATAGCTTTCTCATGAAAACATCATGAACATAACAGGGTCACTCTCTCAGCCTTGCATTGATATTTTTGGGTAGTACACACACAATATTGGATATTCTTCAGAAAGTTTTCTGCTGAGAAGATAATCAGGTTGAACTTATATAAAGTGCTACATACATATTAAACCCATTGCTCTTACCTTGGAGAAATTCATGAATTTCAAATCAATATGAAATTTGCCATCAAGTATGTTGGACTAGGAAATTGCATTTTCATTGCTCTTTTACCCTATAGTAATACCTATATGCAATTTATTACACTTCTTCATAAAACATTTTATATCATCTCCTAATTAGTGTAAAAGAAACCGATGATTTGATTACTTGTAATTTTCTTTTTTTCAATATAAACATTAAAGTAATATAATAAAAAATGTTATCCTCAACAGGTCTCTCCACCCATACCATTGTTCTGATGGCCTTTCCAAGTCAACTCTCCTACTCAAAACATGCTGCCATAAATTAAATTCATACATAGTTCTCATTGAAATTATTTATAAAATTAGTATTACAAAACACATATTAATTTGGTTTTTCTGGAACGCTTTTTGATCTGCTTTCAATACATTACCATAGCTCTTAAGTCAGTGGTTTCTCCTGCATTCAACAGAATTGAGAAGTTTCATACATCTGCAACAATAAACCCCAAAGTTCTAGTTCTCATGCCTTTTAACTCCAGGTTATTATTTACAAGCACAGTATGCATTGCCCAAAATCTTCAGACACATCAGTGGACACAGGGAAGCAATATACTTTTCAGATTTATATAATCAGTTTGTATGTGTCTCTTTCCACTCAGCAATCATCATATTAGTATGGCAACTTCAAATGTTCTTTGGATTGCCAACATACATCCCACTTATATAATTATACAGCATATCTACCATACTCTTAATGTAGATCACATGGAGGAGTCAACAGGCATCCTAGCTGCTTCATTCCAGTACTGCATTTGTAAGTGCAATAATTTTGTTTGAATTCAGCTTCAGAGGCCACTTTTTCCCCCACTTGATTCTGTTTTTTACAAATTACTTATCTGCTTCTTTTATTGAATTTATTTCAATGAAAGTCAGAAAAGAGTTGTTATGGCAGAAAATGCTGAGATTTTCACCCATCTTACAAAGCACATGGATTAAAAAAAAAAAAAAAAGCAAATTACAGTGGCATAAACCAAACTTCTGCAGCATCAGTTTTCATGGGTCACTGTATGCACCAATTGCTTCCTTCCAACTTGTTCCATGCCACACCAATTTCATGTAACTTGTCACACTAGAGGAGCACACAGCAGTTAAGAACTACATCTTAAATTCAAGCACTGGCTTGTTACAGTTCATTCATCTGCCAACCTCACTGTAAGGAAGGAAGACCTACTAAAGAACATATATAAGGTGAGTGTAATCAAGACATTTTCTAGGCTGCAACTGTGGAAAACAAGCTACACAACAGATACCTAAGACAAGAGCAAAAATGCGTTATAATGGGATTAGACAATTTCTCAGAAGCCAAAATTGTTAATGGCAGTCCAAATTAAGAGAGTCTGGAAATTACTTTTTTTTTTGTGAAATCACCAATTGACTTGCTACCAGTCTCTTCTTAATTCAGTGACCTGACTGCCTGGGAGCTCTTTCCCATTCCTTGATAATTTAATAATGTCTTAATTTATTTCTAGATGCAGCTACAGTAGTTAACTAAAAACTCTGGATTAATCCACAGTATCAACATTACACAGTATTTGGTCGTGACATTCACAGATCCAGAAGAGACCAGGTTTTTTGTTTCTCTATTCCTGTCTGCTTTCTGTATCACAAATCAAAGTTTCTGGTTTGCCTTACCTACTCAGGACTTTCACTTAACTCAAAAAAACCTGGGTTCTTGCTATCAAATTTTAAGCCTTACCTTCTTTCTCTTCATAAGTAAGAATCTGAAGAAGCTAACTTCATCCAGAAATCCTCTACAGTTTAGAGGTGTTCAACATCCACCCGAATCTTTAGACTGCCCTTTGCTGCACACTCTGTTCCAACATCTGAGCACTTCTTTTAACATAAAAAGCCTAACATAACCTGAACACAAGGGGTCCTGAGTAGATCATTCACATCTCACCAACATCAAACTAAAATGTCACTTTTTTTTTTTCATTTTCACAGAAAACCACCAGAGATTTCAAAATACTAATACCGTTCGGTTTAGGCCATTTTGAGAAAAGTTGTAAATGTTCCGTCCGTGGAAGTATTCAGGCCAGGTTAGATGGGGCCTTGAGCAACGTGCCCATGACAAGGAGGCTGTAACTAGATGTTCTTCAAGGTCCTTTACAATCCTGAAACCATTCTATTATTCTATGTGTTTCCTCGGCTTGAAAACCTAAGGCTATTTAAAAAATGGGGACAATGGTTAATGCAATACCAAAACAAGGAACACAAGAATCTAGCCCTAGTATGGGCCTACAGATTTTTATTCCCACAAAATGGAGGTTCAGCAGAAGTTCCTAGAGCACTTCTGATGGATGTGCTGTCATGCCATGGCAGCCAGGCAGGGGCAGCAGTCCATAATGTATTCTGAGCACCTGGGAAGCCTAAAGGTATGTCAGTTGGCAGTCTCATAAAAGCAGAATTTTTGGCTGTACTGGAGTCCAGTGGAGGTGCACCTGACTCAATACTCCAGGAAAACTAAATAAACTGGTCCCTTACCTTTAGCATTTCTGACTTAAGAGACGACCTTACCTTTGACCTTGTCTTTTCAATTATGATACGCAACAACAAATGTACCAACAGCAACAGTCTAAAGAAACATATAGCATAAAACTAACAGCAGCATTTCCTTAGTCACCTACTGGCCATCATTTCTTTCCTACTTATGCTGTTATAAACATGACATCATAGCTTGTTTCCTGCTGGGAGACTCTTGCACAGAGATAACAAACACACAACTCTGCCAGTACCAAAATCAAAACCAACTTCTCGAGTCCGACAAATGGACAAGAAAACTCCAAATACCTTGAAAACAAGTACTGAAGTTGCATAATTTAAAATCCCTTCCCTGCTCTCTGAGTACTCCCTACTCTTCAGTTTTAGAGACACAGTTTTAATAAATGCTCCTGAAGAAAACAGAATTTAAGTATTTTATTTATGGCTGTATATTTCACGCTAAGTGTTAAAGGGGGAAAAAAGTACGCACACTTAAATATAATAGGCAATTTAAAAAAAACATACAAAAGGAAAATTTTTTACTCTTTTGTATAATTTGTTTTAGAAACATGTTAACAATGAAGGAAAAAAAGCCCTTGATGTCATTTATACAGCTAACTCTTGCAGGCATGTTCCAAGTCCAATAAAGAAGGTTAATGCTACAATGGCAGTGAGAAACATGCAAGTCAAAACACAATCTGGGAGGAACAAAGCACCCCATACAACCCAAATTTCAGCAGCACTAAATAATATCCCACCTGTCAGTATGTCAAACAGCTTGGCTTGTTTCCATTACAAGACAAAAGTCACTTTTGTTTGTGTGTCAAATGTGCTCTGAGCAAAAGTGGAAAAAAAAGAGAAAAGCTTTTGGAGAGTAGAGACAGTTCACAGAGGTTAAAAAAAGCCAACCAATAAATAACAATCATGCTTACTACCTTTGTGCTTATGTTCAAAAATAGCATTTTGTTCAGCCAGATGGCATAAATATAGTTACATACACACATAATGAACAAATTTAGACATCACTGATGCATGGAAGATAACATAGGATGGAACATGCCCTGAAACTTAAAAAAATTAACTTCAATTTACAAATGGGATCCAAACAGAAATGCCTGTTGGCACCTTGTTTTCCATTTCTCCAGGATTCTTTTTGTGTGCTGGTTTATAACTTTCCTATAATCAAGAAACAGGGGAAGGGCAGAAAGAAAATGAACAACATGGATTATTGCTGCCTTTTTATTGCCTAATGTAATTTCACAAAATAAACTGATTTTTAATTTTTGCTTTAGCATAAAAAATCTATTCCATTTATTTTCAATGTGAACAATGAACTTGGATGGTGACTGAACAGATTACTTATTCCTTCTTCAATACTGGACATACCTTACTAAGGAAGCTGGTGATCTCTCACTGGTTTCAAAACCCTTTGCTTATTATACTCTCTGAGAAGTGACAATAATTGCTTTATTCCAGAGCACAAGCTGTCAGACTACTTGGTTCAGGGGACAAGAAAAAGCAGAGCTGGAAAATGTAAAAGGAAAGATAGATGGTAATACTTCACCATTCTGTCCCTGGATGCCAAAGAACTTTACAGATATGAATTATAAGCTTCATCGTGGAAGACAAGTAATATTTAATGATAATAGTCATTCCTCATATGAAAACAGAAACAGCACCTGATAGATTGCATTAAATTACAATAATGGAAAAAAAAAATAACCACAGTAGAATACAAAAGTAGCTTTATAATTGCAATAAAGAATTTTAAGTTACCTAAATTTTACTAAACTTAGGTTGTCTTTGATTAACTAAGAATTTTGGGGTTGTTCTATCTCCTTTGTCTCAGCCATAGGTTTCCGCATGAGACTCGGGGAGTTTTCATCTTCCACTGAGCCTGGAACTGGCTTCATCCAAGGAGATTCTGCAAGACCCAGAGAAACCCTTGCTCAGTTACAGAGGACCTGCTACATGTAAGACTCTAAAAATGTGCAGTGTAAGGTTTGCAGAGCAGCTCAAGTAACGAGAGGAACATCTCTCACCTTTGAGGTAGCTACCTTAAATTGTCATGAATCTGATTTACTAATTCTGTAAATTTTTCATGGAAACATAACCCGGAATGTTACCTAGCAAGGTGGTAGGCACTAAGCAGCTTAATAAACACACTAACAGGCATGATCACATCAATAATCTTTCTAGACACCTACTTTAATTCTTAGATTGAATCTTCTCTCTGGCTGGTTTTCAATAGTGGGATCAAGATTCAGAGTGTGAGATTCACAGAAAAATATCATACTTTGAATTGTGGAAGTCAAAATATACAAAAATGCTTTAAAAATGAATTGTGGAGTACTGACTTCAGTCAACAGAAAACTGAGACAAGACAGCCTAAATATTGCCTAAAATTCTCTGTTTGATATAAAAATGCATTAGAAAAAAGACAGAATCCTAGATCCTCTAAATGACAAAATAGTCACCCACAGAAAAACTTCTACTGAAGAGAAATATGAAATAATCCTCATAGCTTGCAAAGTAACTGGGCATAGCTTTGGGAAGTCCTTAAAGCAGCTATATCTGGACATTGGAAACTGTAAAATACAACTGTAAAAAAACGATATTACATAATCTACTATGTAATATCATGCAAGAAGCATGGGTTCAGTAATAACGCTCACCTTTAAGCTGGATGTTTTGCCTAGAATATTTTCAGAATATTAGTGACCATAGAAACACTTATGGAAACAATTCAGCAACAAATACCTTGTGTGACTATTTCCCATGAAAAGGAGGCATGGGCAAGTCAAGAGGACAGCTACACTGCCACAAACTGTTGTTCAAGATGCTTTTACCTATTTTAAGGGGTACAAAAAATGCTCTACATTAATTAATTCCACCATAGCAGGAAAACTTGTAGCTGTTTAATTTTTTAATTGTTATTATTTAAGGTTTAATAGGCAACTCATTCATATCACTGAACTAGATGAAAGATGTTAGGAATTAAAGAGATCATCAATTATCTCATAAGGGAAGTCAAAGCATGTATGCTATTCCAAAAGGAAACTGCAAAGATTTAGAACATATGACAGACTGATAAAAAATGTACTTCATGTCCAGAAGGGCAGCCTTTGTGAAATTAATCTCACATCAAGAAGGTCTCAACCAGAAGGTGAGTTGGCTTTTCTGCAACTGAGACCTCAAATCAGAAGAAACTTCTATGGTAATATATAATTATATTGGGTAAAAAAACCTTTTTTTAAATAAGCCGTAAAATATTTATTTGCATACTTTCTCTTATATAAGCACATGCTCATTAATTAGAAGGATCCTAATGCAAACAAATTGTTTCAACACCAGAGACCACACTTCTCAAAAAAGACAAACAAAACCCCAAAAAGCAATAACACACTGAGACTCTGGCTGAGTCAAAAGCAGACTAGTTGCCAGTATAGTGTAAAAATACTTTTGAACTGCCATTTTGAAGCATGTTAATCCTTCTATATCAGTACGGAGTCACGTATTCAGTGCCTGCAAAAAGGAGTGAAAAAGTGAAATCCCTGGCCCTACAAAGGTCGTTACAAAGGAGCATGGTGGGAGGGAAGGGAAAGAAATCAGAGGGAAAAGGGGAGAGCTCATAAAATGTAAGGTTTAAGGAATGACACTGGAGCACATCCAAGATAAATCTCCATCCTATTTCATATTTTTTGGGAGAAGCAGCAGGTTCTTCACACTGCATGCAGTAAAGATCATAAAATGCCAAGAACAACAGGCATGATTCTTTCAAGATCATTCCATCAGGATTTTGCAAATGAAAACAGATTGAAATATATGGGGAAAAAAATTGCTGAAGAGAACAGAATTTTCACTTTGCTTCTCTCTCACCACCAAACTGAATCTACTTTCCCTCATCTCACAAAGAACTTCTAAAAGACAAGGAGAACTGTTGGCAAGTGGACACCAAACTACTTCATCTATGTGAAAAACTGAACTGTTCACTGGCTGTCTTTTTAATATTTTATATGAGCCTTTCCAAGTTTTTATTGGTTCTCCTCATGTACATTTACTATCAGAGGCTCACTGATCTTGGAATATAAGCTAACAGTTGTGGTTTTACACCACAATGTTTATATTAGGCTGTCAGTGCACAGAGAAAATGAATACAGCTCCCACCTGCAGCTCCTGCTGTTAACTTATGCACATGGCACACGTGTGCAGGATTTATGAAAAAAAAAACCTCTGCTGCATCCCTGAGTTCCCTGGGAGGCCTCTCTCCAAACATCTCCAGCTACATTCAGTCTCTGTGGTATCCCAGTGGGGCAGAACCAGTGCTGGCTTTAGGCACAGGCATCAGTGGTCTGAAGTTGCAGATTGTTGGGGAGCAGCAAAAAAAATCTCCCCATGAGAGTATCCTTGCACATACACGTTGTCAGATGGCTGGAGAGCCCAGGGGGCTGCTACAGTCCTGAAGGAAGAGGTCTGGATGAGGCAGCAGCCTTTCCTAGCTCCAGGAGAGAGAGCCATCTCCTACTCCCATCTGTGGAGTAAATTAATTAATAAATTAATAAATAAATTAATTAATTTCTGCTACACCATGCAGAAATTTTGCACCATCTATGGTAGGACAATTTACCTTTAAGTCCTCAAATAGGCAATCAAAGGGCCCAGAAAAATTCAGGAACATTTCTATTACAACAGGTACAGGTGAGACTGCTCTTACCTGGTTTCAGAGCATCATTCTGTTTACTAACTCAGGAAGAGTTAGATACTATCAGATCCCCCTGAGTTTTATGCCTTTTCTTGAAATTACAGTTTACAGCAGAGATCCAAAAAAACTCATTAAACAACTCCTAAGAGTCTTCAAAGCTCTATTCAGTTATAGTTGTGATTTCTCTCACAACCCCCAATCTTGTAAGTGAATTAATAAAAATGAAATATTTTTCAGCTACAGACAAATTATAACATTGAAGATGTCAAGAAATCTGTTTTCATTAAAGAAGGAATTTCATGACTTAGTGGCTGTGACTGTCAAAACAAGTTCATGTCTGTCTTCTTTTTTTCCTCAGTTAGTACTCCCTATGTCAGGATTCTGAGACTGTACACTCGCTTACACTGCGCTTGTAGGACTAAATTTGTAACTGGAAAACACAAACATCAATCTCAGGAAGCTAATGAAAGTCAGCTGACAGGTATGATATGGTAATATAGTCAAATGAAAATTCATTTTTAAAAAAAGTTATTTTACTTGTAATACAAATTGCTGTTTGATAAAGTTTAATTAGAAGCAGATCTGCCACTACAGGTAATTTTTTCATGCCAATAAAAGCTCTCAAAATTTTTCTGTCAAGGACACACCTTTTCAGTTGGTCTCAGCTTTTTTTGAGAAACTTGACAGGTGTTTTTTGCTTAGAAAAGGTAAGAAAAAAACATATCTCAAGAGATTAAAATTTAATTCTTAGCATTTTTTGGCAACAAATTAAACATACTCATCATGTACCTGTGAACAGGGCAGCCAATTTAAAAGGTGGTACAATAATGTATGGAAAAAAAAATGTGCTCTGGTAAGCAGAGAAATGAGTTATACTGTATGCAGAGCAACTGTTAAGCGTTTAGCAGATCATTCCAAAACATTATTTCTCTGTAACGCTACAGTGAGTAGAATATAATCTCAATCTGGCAAAAATTAGGGGGGTTATCTATGATAGTCTGCAGAAGAGCATTACTTAAGAACCTCAGAACAAAAAGCTCATTTGTCATCCTTACCCAATTTTAATGCATGACATCAAAAAACTCTCTTGAGTAAATAAGAGGATAAATGCATGAGTTCTGGGACACAGATTATTGCTTTTTAAACACCTTATTTTTGAAAAACAGAAAAAATATAATGTCTACCTATCAAGACTGCAGAGAAGCTTTCTAAGAAAGAACACGGCACACAATAAGGTCTTAAATACCAAAAGACAAAATACAACAATGGCTAAAACCACACGAATTTGAGTAGCTGGATTGCTAATACCAGAAAGGCTAGTTCAAGGCATGCATAACAGACTGAATTGTAGCAGCCCCAGCAGGAGTACTTATAAAGCAGAACTGGGGTTCTTCCCTGATGTGAACACTGGCTTAGAAAAACACTGGTCATTATATTTTCCATTTTAAATGTGGCTACAAGAAAACATGGTATGGGGAAAGACTCCTGTAGCACAAGCAGTGCCACCCAAGTATGGCAGGAACAAGATGCGTATGCTAGCAAGCAGTGTGCATCTCAATGTATATATAAAAGATGCCTCTAAAAGATGGAAATATCTTGCATTGCATTTAACTGATGTTAACCCATGTTCTCAGGCAGAAAGCATTTTTTCCACAGTGGACAGAAAGCCTCCTGAAAATGTAACACCCCAAAATAGGTAACTGTCTATTTTGCAACTGACACCTTTTAACCATCCTTCAGGCAACAGCCTATGGATACCACAGTGTGAAATCCACCGTGTCCCACATGTTTTACTACCATCTAAATATGTGCTTCAACATTCTTATTCTATTTCAGTGAGATGTGAGCTTGAGTGACAGGCTAGGACCATATAAAATATATGAAAATAGTGGTTTTCTCCTCTTTGCCCTTTCCCCTGTCCTATACCTCCATCCTCCTAAACAAAAGGCATGGAAAAGGAAGACAATTTTGCTAAGAGAAGTTACTGCTTAGGGGAAAAGTAAAGACAGGCAAGGGAATGAAATACTCACTCATCCATCCAGTGAAGAGATAACATCATGTGGAGCACCATATTTACCTAATCAGATGAGCATTAATTTTGCTTGTATGGCTGAGGCAGGATGACAGCTCCTTCCAAGCACCATCAAGAAACACACTTTGTCATATGGCAAATTTACTCTTTGCCAGATGTTAAAATGGAAATCTCTTTACAGTATCTTTAAACACGTATAACTTTCACTTTGCACATTAAAGGCAACTTTAATGCAGCATTCCATCCAGTGTATTAATAGTAAAATCATACTTGTCTAAACACAACAGTTTTAGCTGATGCCTCAGTATCATTTTGTCCTGTTAAGCTTATATGCGCTTGTTCATCTGCCATGATCCAAAATACCTGCCAGAAACTTTTCTTGTTCTCTTGGCCATATTTTTTCATGAATGAACTCACCAGTACATTTCAAGGTGATGTTTTGTTTTTAAATCACAAGCATAAAATTGTTTTAAATTTCCCACATCTCCCTTTATATACACAGAGGTTCTCTTTACTCCCTCTTCTCATATATATAATTTGGCAAGAGAGGGAGGGGAGTGTTTGTTTGGGTGGTTTTTTTTGGTTGGCTGGTTGGTTTTTACTTTTCCCATGCATCTGTTGTGGTTTTACTCAAAGCGCCAAACATTCAAGTAAATTGTGGAGCAGATCATTTATACTGTTACAAATTTACTGCTTTTTTTTGTAGAGGGAAAAAAAATATAACCTCACATAAACTGAGTAATATCAGAAGACCTAAATAAAGTATTTTTCTCATGAAAGGAATGTGCTCATCTACTCCCATAGAACCATTTTATTCATACCAACTTGCTCCTTAAACAGTAAGTAATGCTTTGTTTTGATTTTTGCAGCTGAGTGAACTGTATTAATGGCTTCTGCCAAAACAGAAAGCTCAGGGGAGGAACTGAAGTCCTAATTTATATAATCAAAATTAATTGGTAGGTTGTATCTTTAGGGATTACAACAGGTCATTATATTTGATTGAAGACAAAGGACAATACAAAATTTTTAATTTAGCTTTCACATTTAGTAGTGAAAAACTTAAGTTTTAATGCTTTGCATTTTAGATAGTCATATAATATGTGTGTGTTACAGTTAAAAGAGGGATCAGTGGGGTCCCTCTTTTAAAAAAAGCTCCTAATTACATCTTCATGAAATGAAGCCAAGTGACAAAGCCAGTTGCTGCTGTCTATTATATGTAGCTGCTTGGCTATATTGAACTAATTCTTTAGCACTTTGATTTTCACACCCTGGTTTATAGGCCTCTGATGATCCACAAGCTCAAAGCTAATGGTCTACAGGCGAGATCTCATTTAAGTGTTTTTAATTAGAAACTCAGCAGAAATACAGAGAGTCCTCCATGGAACAGGCAAAGGGTAAACAGTGCCCATTGGTACAAACAACACAGGAACCACTCTCAGCATGACCTCAAAGGATTCCATGGAAAAATAAATACCAGTACAAATTTCACCAGGAAGACTGGCATCAGGATCTTAGTCACATGAACTTCAAGGAAGCATTGGGCTTTATAGCATATATCTAGAAACTGCTTTTTCAAACCACCTTAATAATAGTAACAGACAATTGTCTAATAATGGTTGGATACTGTCAGTGACTCTTCAGGTCCAGTGGAAGATGGGATCAGTAACAAGCCAAGTACGTGGGAAAAGCTGTACGGTTCATTATTGGATTCCACAGAAACACCTCACAAGACTAAGGATGCCCACTTAGAGAAAGCCCCTGTTCCTCAGGCTTGCTTTGCAGCAAGCACATCAACATTTAACCGGAGAAAAATGAATCAACATCCAGCAAGCTCCAGCTGCCAGTTCATCATAAAATTTTTGAAGTAATAAGAGTATACCCAAGGGATTTAGGGTATTAATTTAAAACAGCCTCCAGTTTGCCCACACAGATATAAAATAGAAAAATGCTTGTTCATCCTTTTACTAAATCCATCTCAGATGACTTTTTTAAGAACTTTTTGTCTGCTGTGTTCACAGACCTTTATCGTGGTGTCATAGCCAGGGAAAACCCTTGACAAACCACTCCTCATTCATGAAGATCCATAACAACAACCCATTCTTTTAAAAGTCTACAGAAAGATAGAATTGTCACTGGAACAGACAGTGAAAATGCAGTCCATTTTCCTATGAGTAGCTAGAACAAGGGTAAATTGAGTAAACCCGGAGCTGTGATTTTTTGCAGGTGTGTTTAAGCTTTTCTTTTTATCACTTAAAAATAAACCAACACATTTCCAAAACTCACAAAAGCAAAAGAACCCTCCTACAGTACTATAACTCTGTAATCCTGCAATTCCCTATTGTAATCCTGCAAAGCTCCCTATTGCTCAATTAAAATATGTCTTTACATTTAAAACAAATCTGAGTTTTCTTCCTTAAGGTTCCACGCAATGAGCTAATAAGTGCCAAACTGTTCTACTGATCTTTTGAGCAATAAGAATATTATAACTAGACAAAACAAGACAAATCCTACCACCAGAAGCGTATTCAAGGGTATTTCTAGCCACAGACTTTCCAGTTAGCTATGCTCCTTCCAAAGAATTAATCAAAATGTGTTAATTCATCTGTCGAAGCTTGATGTCACAGTAGCTTCTCTGTAGGTTATAAGAATGGAAACCAGACTCCCTTATCCTGCTTGGTCAGCCCTCTTGTGGATCTATGTAGTTTTGTATAGAGTTGTTGAATCCAGTCATGGCATTTGGCAGCTACCTATTCCAAACCCCAGCCTGCAGTCACACTGCTCTCTACAATGCCCAAAGGAATAACAACATCAGCAGCAACAGCTGACACCACCTTCTCAGGAAAATCCTCTAAATGCCAGATTGGCTGAGAGAATATTCCTAAACCATTTCTGCTCTCGTGGCTTTAGGACTTCCAGCAGGAGGACAAAGGGAGTTTTGGTGGTAGTGGCACACCAAGAAGCCAAGCTGGGTCTTGCTAAAGATAAGTTTGTTCTTTGCCAAATCAGTAGTGAGTGCAGAGGTGGAGAAGTGCTGGCACAACTTCTGCCTCAGCTATGTCTTCTCTCACCCAGCTGGAATGACATAGTAAGCATCTCCAGGAACTTCAGAAACACTCCTTGCACCTCAAGGTGGCACAGGCTGGACTCATGAAAATCATGAATGGAAAAAACAGCTTATTTTAAACAATGCGTCTAACGTTTTTATCTGCAAGTACATATCGTTAGGAAGTGACAGCTTTTCCAACTCTAGGAACAATCATCAAGGTTTGTTTTTCCTCCTTTAATTATTCAGGATACCAAGATCCCTCATTATTCATGAAAAAGGATTTTTTTTCCTTTCTTTTCTGATGATAAAATCACCTCCAAAATATTTTAAGGTTTAAGAAAGCATCTTGACATTTAGGTAAGAGCAGCATAATACATAGTTTTCATAAGCCAAGAGCTGCCTACATGTTGTTCTAGTGAGCACTTTATTTGGAATTTTGTTAATAGCTCATCATCTGTATTTTACCATGCCATTCCTACTGACCAATAACAAGGAAAGGAACACTCAAAGATTCTCCAAGAATCTTAAGATGTTATGAGAAACAAAATCTAAAAACCTGAAAACCAGAGGATTTGTTCTTCAAAGTCTGAATAAGCTTGCGTAGATGTACAGCAATTGGTTGCATATTGCAAACATAAGAGCCAAGGAAAATAATTTTCAGTCTGTTTGTATACACCATAAATCAGTGAAAAAAATCCTAACAGAAAGACAGGGCTTTATACAATGAATTTCAAATATTTTAACAAGTGAGCATTGCACTACAGTGAGTATCAGAACTTCAGCTGGATTTCAGTTCCCAACAGACAATGGCAACGGAAGGGTTAAAACTCAGGACTGCTACTTTTAGCCTAGTATTTTAGCCATTAGAATATGTTCTTTACTAATCTCCTTTTTGTTCCTAAATACGTTTTTTCAGTAATGTTGATTGCCCCAAAGCTCCTATCTGCAGAACTCTAATGAAACTACAAGGAGTATTTAAACCTAAGGTTGAATTATCAAGTATTTTCAGGATATAGAAAGCAGGAAACAGCAACACATTATGTAATACAGCCATTATATAGTGCCATAATAAATATTTAGAAATTCCAAGACTCTCTAAAGAAGCCTTTCGTGCACAGTATCAGCATTCATCCCTTCAGGGTGTAACATGCAGACTGCTTCTCCACAGGGAGTTTTATCTTATTTCATTTTCGTACTGCATTCCACCTCTATGTCGCCAACCAAATTGTTTCCTGTTTTATTGTACAGAAGACCAAGAAAAAGCTTAGTAGTCACTATCTGCTTTTAATGCATACTGATCAAATTACCTAAGGCATCTAATATATCTGTTATTATTTTACTATAGGAAGGCAACAGGGTCACAAAAAGTACAAAATATTTTATTTTTACACCTAAATTTTATGCCTAGTATTTAAAAACATTTTAAGAACTATTAGAGTTGCTTCATTTTCACAGTAAGAATTTCAAATTTTTGTTTTTACGGCTATCAAATGCTTTGCTGACTTAAGAAAGGGCAGTGTCACTTAATTCAGAAGGTACCTTTTAAATTTCAAGAACAGCACTGCAGCCTTGGCCACAATACAACAATACAGTATTAACACTCGCACAATCTTCCCTCTGGAAAAGGGACTATTTCTTTAACTAGATATCATAAAGAGCAAGTTAGGGGTTTCTTTATTTTATTTAAATAAAGTTATATCAAAATAATATTTTTGGTTTTAAAATTTCTCTATTCTCACATCAAATCTGAAACAGAAATGTATTAAAACTCACCTAAGTTTAATTGTGATAAACTGAGCAACAGAGGCTTCCCACAACCTAGCATAGTCCACTAGATCAATTAGCATCTTAACAATATATTAAGTCAAAAGGTTTGCAATATCAATGTTACACAAAAACAACAACCAGCAAAGCCTTAATGGCAGTAACTTGTGGGTTTGATATGTATAATTCACAAACAGCCAATAATCAAAACATGGACCATAACAAAATATTTGTGTGTTACTTAAAAGTAAAATGGAAAGGACAGCTCTCTGTGCCAAGAGGACTTAAACAAGCTCATGCTCATTCTGCACTAGAAATGGCTACAGTAAAAGTGTTATTTTATGTCTGTGCTTCTGAGAAGAGTCTCTATCATCTTGACTGCTTGAATTAGCAATTACTACTGGTACATTAAACAAAACTATGTCACCACCTAATAAAACAATTGATTTGCTTACTCTTCAAGAGGAAAATACCAGTTCTCCTACTGACGCTGCTGCAAGTAGAGGAGGGAGAAACCATCCTTCTCGCCTCCTGTGAAAGGATTGGGCTCTGGCCATGATCAGGAACACACCAAGTAGAGCACTGATCTAACCCGATACAGCAAGTACTGCATGCACCTGTAACACTAACCCCAATGTGCACTATTATCCCAAGGAAAAAAAGAAAAGAAATACCTCAACTTAGAAGTCAAAGCAACAAAAACTCAAGTAAGGCTCTTTTTGAAGAACAAACAAACAAAAAATCAATCCCTTGAGCTTGGGGTACAGCCACATCATGGCTGGAACGTCCTATTAATAGTGTCTGACAGAGTAAAAACAGTTATCACATTGCAAAGTCTGAATTATTCCCACAGAATTCAACACTTGAAAAAGTCCAAAGCATTTGTTTTTCCAGAACAGTTTTATAAACATAACCTAGTCATTAGAATATGCAAGCATCCTTTATAAAGTATATCTAAATATCTATTAAGACTAGATGGCTGAAACGCACACATTCTGGCAGGGAAGCATGTGCACTTCTGAGACCAGCCTACCTTTGAACCTCTTCACCGTAGCTTATGTTTTGAAGTAGGAAACCATAAATGGAAGTTGTTGCTTTCTTCACTTCACATACAAGATGAAAGGTCCCCACGGTCCCCACGAAATGCGTGTCGGATCAACAGATCCGAAGATGATGAAAGGCAGCAAAAGTGACACAGAGGAGCTCTTGTCACATGGAACAACAGATCTGTGCCATCAGCACAGCCCAGCGGGGCAACACACCATCCTGCCTTGGGGATGCAGTTAAATGCTGAAGTAATATGAAATATTACTATGAAATAAAGCCATTTTCTTAGAGACAGATAGATACTCTGCTCTGCACAAGTTTGTTTCCAATATGCTAGCTCAGGGAAGAGCTGCCTTTTAGCTCCAGATATGTTGGAACATGCCTCAGAATTGTGGGTCTCTACAGGAGGGATTTGAAAAATATTAGACTTTGAGATGTGAAGAAAGGAGGTTTTGATTTTAAATATTATGTGCAAAGACACTCTGGGTTGGTGTAAAGGAGTAGAAAAGTAGTTTGTACCCACTGTCAGCTGCTCAGTAAAGATCTTAGGTCATCACAGGTGAAGTAGGATGCAGGTTACTAGGTGGTGAAACAGCCTGAGGGCAAGTCAACAAATTACACCCAACTTTGTTTTCAGCTTTGAGAAACATTCTGTAACTTTTTTCCTTAAATTAAAAATTTTATAATTTATAGACAAATAATGAAGATCCAGGGGGAAAGCAACTCCAAATCCAGTGCAGTAGATCTTCACTTAAAAATTTTACAATCAAGTTAAAGACAAAACTTTAGAATCAAGTTAAAAACACAGAAAAAATGAAGGATACTAACTTTACATGTAGCTTCTTCTTAAAAAAAAAACCCAAACACCACCAAAAACAACAAACTCCAAACAAAACAACCAACCAAAAACCTAATGAGAAAAATACTATTCCTGTATTACTGCACAGGAGGTTGTAGGTTCTGTTTTGGTTTGTTTTAAACAGAAAGCCAAAATCATAGCAGCATTACAGCAAGCAGGCTGTATTAAAAGCTGTAAGAAGGAGCTGAAGCAATACTTTGCTCGGGTACCAGCACCAGTTGCAGAGCACACAAGTTTCTGCATGCTTGGGGTCTTTCTATTCTGAGCAACACCTGAGAAACATACAGGAAAAAATAATTCACAATCTTCTGTGACAGTAAGCATGCATGTGGAAAAAAAATGAATCCTGTAGCACTTAAGAGTATTCAACCAAATCTGGAGTGTTTGAAGGAGATCCTGCTTATTGTGGAAGGGTCAGACTGGATGACATGTAAATGTCCATTCCAACCCAAACCACTCTGATGCCATAATTTTATTCAATACACAATCATCAGCATCTCCATGGCTTTCTTCCCCTCCTCATATCTACATACATACAAATACAACTGAACATTCCTGACCAGGGGACTATAAAAGCCTGCAGCTAACTTGTACTTAGGTTTGACAGAGATGTGCACATTTTTCATTTTAAAAATTGAATTTAATGAAAAAATTTTGTTCTTAAGGTTGCCTGGATAACTTTTACCTCCCAGGAGCAAATAGAGTCTAGGATCTGTCTCTTCCTAAGTACTGTAGCTCTGCACTGATGATCTGTGGTTCATGTCTCCTGGGATGAAGCCCAGAAATGCCTTTAGTAAACAACACAAATACTCTCAGAGTTGACTTGGCACAAAAATGAGTATCTAGTTCAGGATGAAGAAGCTCTTCACATAACTGTGAAAATTATGCCAGCTTCAGCTTTTACATATTCTGTGCTTGCATAGTTATTGTGAGCTAAGTCGCAAACCACTGCAACAGAGTATGCGCCTGTAAAATGCTGCACAATCTTCTGATGCAACTTCAGTTTTTTTAAGCAATCTGACAGAAGACAAACACCCTGGAAAAGTATTTTCCATTCCCCATCATCTTTTAACTATACTGTTCCTGCCAACTGCTTTATCTGAAAGCTGATTTTGACAAGACAGATAAACCTGCAGAACTGGTGCTGTTTACATTTGCCCTTTTAATTTGGTAGTGTTTTTGCTGGGAGTTAATGTAATTGTTTTGGTTTGGGTTTTGGGTTTTTTTTACATTTGGTGGTGTTTTGGGGTTTTTTTGGATGTGGGCTAGTGTTTCTACCTGCATTATCTCATTGGTCCCTGCAACAATATTCAGAAGGATTCCAAATGACAAATACAGAAATCTAAGCTTTGGAGGACTGTACATGCAAATACATATGGCAGTTAAAGTACTGCTCTGGATTCAAGAAGACTGACACAAAACATTGGCCCAAGGAGCCTCCATTTACATTTAAAACCACCTTGCTGGCAACAGAATTATTTCGTGATCAGACGTATCATGGCAAAGGTGTATCAGGATATTGATGGGGGATTTGTGCATGAAACCACCTCTCACAAAGCATTATCCCTACATTGAGTCTTGTTTTGATGCTTGCAGAGCATTTATTACTTTTTATTTTTTAAAAAAAGTGATGTACAGATACCCACTCTTAGACCTAAACATGAGATAATGGAATGATTTCCTAACTTGCTCTGAGAGCAGGGAATATGCAGAACATCATTTTCTCTGTCAAAGTAGAAACACAAAATGGTTTGGGATGGAAGGGACCTTGTAGGTCACCTAGTTCCAAACCCCCCAGTATGGGCAGGGACAATGAAGATTCCAAATTCCATCCTACTGGTCTCATAATGTTAAACATACAAAGAAGGGACTTCTTTTCCATGTGTATCTTGTATCCTCCTTCCCACTAAGGAATTCAGTTGACCCACAAATTAAGGACCTGCAAAACTATCCAGAAGCAAGAGTGAGCTGCTGCAGATCATTGAGCTTTCAGTATCTGCATATTTTGTATTTTTACATCTTATTATTGTTGTAGATAGTTCTATCCACTAGCCCCTCTGGGATAATGTTTGGCCTAGTTTTCAAGAGCAACTTGAAGATTAGGAGGTGGGAACAGATGGTTTTAGTCAAAGCCCTTTAAATCAGTTCCAAAGTGTAATATTTTCACATACTCCCCATGCTTACCACCCATCTAAAAAAATAAAAAGAACAAAAATCAAAAAGTGACAGAAAAGGAAAAAGAAAGATGAAACAGATTAATTCATTTCGTCTGGCTTTTGTACTTCAATTTGATAAGTTTTAGTACGTAATAAAACACCCAATCTACTGCAGTTGTACTATTATCATTACATTTAGCACATGACATGACAAACAGTAAAAATCTTTAGCATTACTAACATACAGAAAATACTTCTGATGATATTCCAAGTAATTAATCTGTTGCCACACAGGGTAACCAAGTCTTATAATGATGCAGTTCAACATGGATGAGATGTGGTATCTAATAATAACAGTTTAATAAACAGTTAACAGAGTAATCTTTTCTGTTATCCGCTCTCTAATAATTTGTCACATCTTTTGTAGAACAGTTTCTCACACAGAACATATTATATATATATATATTATAACAGAACAAACCAAGGGAAAGAAAAAAAATTAATAGCCTCCAGGTCTCACTGCCTGTCAGGCAAGCAATTTCTCATTTAAAACACAACATTTTAAAAATAATTACTATGTTTCCAAGTTAAGAGAAATACAATAATTGGAATTCTGTGGGATAGCTACCATTTCATGAAGATACTTTAAATTACAGTCATTGACAAAAATAACTATTTCCCTATTGCCCTCTTAATTTCAACCACAGTTTCTAAAGCAAAGGTTTTTAAAACTAGCTCTAGTTACATGAAAGGATGGTCAAATACAGTAATAAATGTACTAATAACAATTTCAGTAAAGGGAAGAAAATATGAACAGGCCACCACAGACTGTCTGGAGAAAAAAAATCCTAGACACTAAGGAAAAAACCTCCTCTTATTTATAGGCTATGCTTACAAAAAATAACATGTGTGCTTAAGTTCTTAAAATGAATCCACCCTCATTTATAGCAAACATTTTTAACTACACTTTTATAATATATGGACAAAAATTATGTTTTAGATGAGCAGATTTAATTTAGTGAGTATATATTTTCTGATTTTATGCAAATCTAATCAGGTTGTACAGATCACTTCATGTAGGCTAAAAGCTAAAGAAACCAAAAAATCAGCACTAATTAATGAAGATCAAGAAGCTACACGAGCCACCAACTTTGCAAGAACTAGTTTGCAAGAACTTTGCAAATACTAGTCCAATTAAAGCCAAGAAAAAACACATCAGAAAGCTTAGTCTGAAGTAAGATCCCTAACTGTGTATTAGTAGAAGTGAATCAAATATATATTTCCATTTAACTGCTCCATTTAAGCTATGGTTTGACATTACAGCATGATACTGCCATCCAGAAGAGGCGCTACAACCGCAACAGAGCCCACTTGGGGTTTGGAAGACAGGTGGAGAAGCATCTCTGTGCTGGAGGTGTTGCCACATACCCAACACAGCAGGTAGAGATTAACACACAAACAAACCCAAGGGAACTTCATCAAAGGTGTGAAGTGACAGCCAAATTTACTCACATCCAAGTGCACTTTGGGATGTTCTTTTCAGACTCATAGGCATATGAATGAAAGCTACTTCAAAAAGATTAAAAATTACTTGTGATGTTTTTATTCATGACATTTAATGACACTATGGAAAAAGTTCCTCTTCAAATATTAAAGGCAAAGTGTTCATCTTTCCACACCCCACAAAATCAAAAGTGCCAGCTTATATAAAATAATATAAATCTAACCATAAATTAAAAGTTAAACTACATTTAATTAAGTTTCAATTGCTTCCTTGCCTTGAAATGTAATTGCATTTTCAATATATTGTCCTTGCAACCTTTAAATCTTCAAATTATTTATACTCCATGGCATTAAAAAGTCATGTTTCACTTTGTTAACACTGCACTTTGTGAACATGTTAACATCTAACAGTAAATATGCATATATAACATATCATTAAGAAAGATACCCCTCCTATAAAAATATTAGCATTTGCTTACAAAAGAAAAGTCAACTTTAATCTATACTTGCTGACAGAAAGGATAATATATTGCAGGCAATTCTGTTTTATCAATGGGGGTTATTATAATAAACTTTCTTTTACTTCCCCTCCCCCCACTCTTGTTTTAAGGCAAACTATTCACAGATTAAAAATATTTCTGCTTTATTAGGGAAACCATTGACAGAATGGAAAAATTGCCCTGTGAATGAGGACAGGTTTTCATACTAGATACTGTTACATGGATTTTTCAACCATTAAATTGCAACAATATTACTGTTAATAGATTGCTAAATCTACACTGATACTATCATAAATATCTTCTATTGATCAGCAGCATGTCATTATTGGGAATTTTTGACTTCAATATGACTTGATGCCAGTCGTCAGATTTTCAACTATTTTAAACTGAAACATTGGAGAAAAAGTTCAAATCATTTGCTTTGACTTACTTAGTAAAAATAAAGAATACCCTACACTAATATTTATAGAGGAATTCTAGTTCAGTACCTTAACCACAAATTCAAAGCAGCAAATTACAAGCAATAAACTACTTTACACAATTTAAACACAGCTAACAGTATGCAATTCTCCAAAAACCACCCAAAGTTTGTCTTCAACTGACTTGTATGACATTCTTTTAAATCCTAATTAGCATTCAGCACTTACAGTCCAAATTTCTAATACATATTCCTTATCGTTATAAGCTATTAAAAATACAATGCAGAAACATGTAGAGTAGCATTATGAAACACAGCCATTCAGTGGAACTTGCAGCATTCAGTAATGGCACATCTAAATGTGACAAAATGAAAATGCACAACACCTAGAAATACTGACAGCTGAACAAAATCAAAGTATTAGACAGAGTTCAGTAACAAAAACCTGCAAGCATGAAATGCTCCCAAGCACTATAATGAATCTCTGCCAGTGATGTGAGTCGCCTTCAAGTCACACCTCATGACAAGTCAATCAGCCCCTTTTTTATTTTTTTTTTTGGTAAAAGTATTGCAACCAGTTTCAGTAACATCTAGTACATTAAAAAAAAAAAACCAAACAAAACAAACTTGAAGTGTTTTACAGAATTCCTTGCATAGTACATCTGAAAACAATTCTCACTTATCAGCTATATACATACTGTAGTGTTTCAATTGAGTTGTAACTTTTGAAACCTGCAGAAAGAATTATATACCTTTTTATTTCAAAAAAATTGCAAAGACTGCTACTGTAATTCAAGCTTAGACATGGAAGAGAACAGTATAGATCAGCATCATAAAAAAAGCATCTTATAGTATCCTTCACTCAATGCAAATTTTATTTTATTTTTTTCCAGTGGAATTGGGATTTTAGATAATGTGGATTTATTAAACTAACTGAATCTTTTACTAGCTCCAAAGACTTAGCTATGCTGAATGTATGCAATGTTTTCAGGAGCATTTTTTAGAGCCTTGCAATTAAATTTTACTGCCCAGCTAACTAAATACATAGGTTGCATATGCCTTGTAATTAAAAGACATCACTTCTGGTGGATGTTCTTTGCCACAGTCGAGTTTTAGAAACAAGTCAAACGAAAAATATTACACCAATATAAAATTAGAAAAGCTCCACAGAACTCACAGCTTCTTACACAAACACACACAGAGCTTAAAAAAAAATCAGGAATATTAAGCATATTAAAATCTTTAAAGCAGTGATTAAAGCTTCTAGCATCCTTTAATTTGTTTTTACATCCTTATTTGATGCTGTAGTCTTTGTTCTGATGCTATGCCAGTGAAATTGCATCACCATGAAGCAACATTATGCAAGAATGTCTGGCTAAAATTAAAATGCTATTTCTCAGCATCACATACTTACAGGAAAAATGCAGTTCAGACATTCACAATTCAATTATGCTAGCCAATATATTTGGTAAATACTTAATGAAAAATAGGGTCATGGAAAGCTAGTATGCACAGTTGTATAGGAAAATAAACCACTAGACTAATTCTGTTGCTCTAACCAGTCTTTTGGAGTCCAAGTCTATCACCAAAGATGCTCACTACAGCTCCGTTTCAAAAAGTTGG
This sequence comes from Vidua macroura, assembly GCF_024509145.1. Taxonomy (NCBI): domain Eukaryota; kingdom Metazoa; phylum Chordata; class Aves; order Passeriformes; family Viduidae; genus Vidua; species Vidua macroura. Next base: position 71,137,589 of record NC_071571.1, read on the forward strand.
AGCAATCAAAACAAGTTGAAATTGAGGAGTTCTTAATGTAAAGTAACACATTACTGGATTTTTTTTTTTTTATTAAGCTTTTTCCAAATAATCAGCTATTACATAAAACAAACCTAACCTCTACAAAACAAGTCACATGTTAGAGCACAAACACATACGCAGATGTTCTCTCTCTCCAAACCTGAGTGTTTTGCACAAGCAGGGGAAAGTTCCTATGTTACAGTTCTTTAGCATCTATAAAAAATGAAGAAACTTCCTGAATAGCTGTTTTCTGCCTAATAAAATGTAGCACAGCATCATCTCAATAAGATTAAACTGCAGCAACAGTATTTAAAGTCTTCTGATTCCTAATTCCGATGGATTATCAATAAATACCAGATGTACACTGTTTACAGAGCAAAAAATCATCTCATTCACAAGAGACGGTTAAGATACAATATTCTATACAGATTCTCTCATGATTTTTGCTTTAAAAATAAAAATGAACACAACATCAAGAGATCCCAGGCATCCCAAAATGACAAAAAACTTTCACTTTTTCCTAGCAGCAACATTTATTGACAATAAAAAAGTAGCACAAAAAAAAAAAGTCTCAACACAGTTCTGGAACTTATAAACAAATAATGTTTCCTCTTCCTTCAATTTCTAAAATGTTCAAGGAAAAATAGAAACTTGTGCCCATGGTCTATTGTAACACTGGAATTAATCTCTGTTCTGTCACTCCTATGCACACAGCCATGCTAAATCATAGGGGTTCTGTGAGTTTGATTGTGCATATCTCACTGCAACAGTTCTTTTACAGGAATGTTTTGTGTGATTTAAGTTTTCTCAATGCTGTTTAACACACTAAGAAAATAAATGAAAACATTTTTTACCGCAGAAAATACTTTATTTCTCTTGTTTGCATGCCTGTAAAACACTGAGAAGCTTTAAGATACACAGTCTATTTCATCCACAGATGAAGGAAGTCAAGAGGATATACATACATTTTTAAAGTTGCATAAACCACAAAGCCAAACTTACATAGAACAAAGAACAAATCTAGCATTACTCAGCAAGAAGACTGGAAACATGCACACACACATACACCCCGACAGTTCTAATGAAACTGAAGGAAAAAAAGAAATACTGCTTTGTTATGCAAATGCACCATTTCAAAATTGAGAAAATTAAATGATGTCATTCAAGCTAATATCCTCGCCTCAATGGAAAAGTAGCAAGAGACAACAACAACCCTCCCTCCCCAGCAACCCCCTTACAAACATTTCAATGAGGTTTGGCTTCAATAGCAGTCTGTAGCATTTAGCCTCAAGAAGAATTACCAAGAGAGTTTTGGAACTGCTTATTTTAAAAAGTTTGCATTTGTTCTGCCAACCTAATTCATCAAGACAATCAGTGCAATGCATGTATTATTGCATAGTCACAGATTTTTCATAGCTTCATTTCTAGTGTTCAGAACAGCAATTTAGTAAATGGTTTGTAAAAATATAAAAACACAACCATGTTATTTCTTCCAAGAATTTAATATGTCTCCATGGAAGTATGTTCAGAGACACAATGAAAAAAAATTGAATTATATAACAGATTTAACACTTAGCAAAAGAAAAAAATGTATTAAAATAGCTTCATATTATTACTTATCCAAAAAAATCACATGCATTTCCTTAATTTCATAGCTTCACCCATGTTCATATAGCAGATACTGTATATAATTGTTATACCTAGATTTTTCTTACAATTGCCACTCTAAGAAATTAAATAATAATAAAATAAGCAAAATAATATTAAAAAAAATGACACACAGACACGCTCATTCTTCTGCACGAGCAGTAATTTAAGCACAATGAAAAAGCTCCAGAAGTCAGAGCTATTATATTAACACTTTCCACAGGGTACGATGAATGATACTGAAAATCACCTACACTCTGGCAGACCTGTGTTACCCTCCAATCTCAGTAAATTGCAGCAGCTTGCACTAATTGCAACACTTCAAAGTGAGTCAAATATAATTTTCTTTAAACCTGTAAAAAATAAATTACATAGTGGTTTGGGTTTCTTAATAGCTTGATGAAGAGGGTGGATGGATCACTAAAATATCAAATCAGGGAAAAAGAAATGTAATTATATAAGAAATAAGTTCTTATCAAAGTAGAAACCTCCCAGATATCCCCCAAGCTGCTGCAATAGTTTTTCAGGCAGATGGGTTTAAAAGCACGTTTACAGAAAGTAAACACTTAATGAGGTCTATGATAAATATAGCCAGTAAATCTAATGCTCAGCCAGGATGGTTGCACTCAGAGCTGTAAGAGAAATAAAATATATTACAAAATAATATATCACCCCATATTGAGTTTTCTAGCCTTGACACAATTTCTAGACCCGTCATGCTATACTACTAATAATAATTTCTCAACTTCTTTTACATCTTTCTACCATGATACCTTAAAATCTGAGGGCTTGAGCAATCATTGACATCAAAGCCTTCAATTCTACCTTTTATTTTGGGATCGCCCTACTCTAAAATTTTAGATGTAAATGAGCATAAAACAAAATATGCTAATGCTTATGATGACTGCAGCTATTTTGCAGCCATTAATTTTGTACTTAATAAATACTAAGCCAAACCCTGGACTAGTTTTATTAATCAAACACTTCTAGAGACAGATCTGCAGCTTGACCCATTTTAACAGCAAATCTAATTTTGGGGATCAGAACAGAACAGACTGCAGCTCTTTTCCTAAGAATGCTGACATTTAAGTAAACCTTACCAAAGAATGCTTGCCTGATTGAGGACTGACATTTCCTTTCTCTAACTCACTTAAATAAAATATAGGCTTTCTGGCCAACTCCTACAGTACCCCAAGGCAGCTGTATATCACTTTCAGTTGCAACTTGTGAATACTTTCTTTTTCTTTCTGTCTCTTTATTTTGACATGCATATTATGTTAGCTGATTTCAATCATGTTGCATGAGTGGATGACATACCTTAAAAGATTAAGTTTTGCCACCTGGGACTACTCCAGAAATTCAGTACTTTATAGCATCTCATGCCCTTCTTCATCCTCTATGCGCCTGCACTATCAATAGTAGCTTTCTTCCCTATTTTATGCCAAACGACAAGTCTTTCAAGGCTGCAGTTGATACAAGTCAGCTTGAAGTGTCATTCCCCCCCCATTTCCATTCCAGGATGGAGCTGCTCCATTGTGTACAACACTCTGCTGCCATCTATTTGACACAAGAAATACAACGCTGTGAATACCACAGCTGGTTTTGCCTTCCCTTTCCCCACCTTTCTCTTCCCCTGCAGCAGCTGTTAGAAGAAAATTCTCAGGGAAGTTTTTGATCACTCCTCCCTGCTCATGCCCAGAAGCAGAAACCACTTCAGCAATTACTTTTGTACTAAAAAAAAAATAGCTACAGTAACAGCAGATATTTGATTACTGCAAACAAAAGTAGAATTATATGATATACCACTCTTCTCTGAAAAGGGAATCCAAGTTAACAAACTTCCATCTGTAGGCCACCTCTAAATAAAATATACTTTAAACAATTATTTTAAAATTTGCAATTTAATTATGCAGCAGCAGAACTCATTAAGGGTTTGATTTCAGCAGGTATCCAGATGTAACTGGGGCTGTGGCGCTGAATGAATACGGATTCACCAGTTGCCCCCCTTCACTACACCAGACTTAAAATTCAGAAGTCAGTTAGGAAGTCAAATCACAGAGCCTCCAAGTAGAAACCACACACAGAGCACGAGATGAAGGAGGCGGTACTTCACCCGTCATCAGGGTCACAAAGATAAACACCACTTCATTCATCACAGCATTCAGCCTGCTTTGTATGTGACTGCACAAAACAAGAACAGCAGCTGAAAAAAAGTCCCCAGCTTGCATTTGTAAAATATCATGCAAAAGACACCCACTGAAGCTGCAAAAAACTCTTAAAGGAATCTATAATCTTCAGTTACAGATCCATGACAGTACATTCTGCTCTTTAGTTACTAAACCATATGGAAAAGTCCTGTCGCAGGGCTCAGTCTGGTCCTTTTCGCATCCCTGATTAAGCACTACTTTTTTTTACATGGCTGCTTTCCCAATACACTTAAGTAACATATTTGCAGGAATGTGCTCCAGCATTTACCCTGGAAATGATTCATAAGATAAAACAGCAAAACGAAAGACTAAAAAAGTGCAAGCTTTTCACAGGAATTATAAATAATGTCACTGTGATCCAAAACGCATTTGAACTCTTGTGTACTTTTCTACAGAGAGGGAAAGAACACCTTAGTTCAGAGCAAGAGAAGGGAGAAAAGGAGGGGCTTTATTGCTGAAGGGAGGGTGCAGGTAAGGAGAAAATGAGAGATATGGAATAGGAGGGCACAGAGGCAATACCAGCCTGCAGCAGAGGTCATGAGAGTTCTTCGGTAGTAAAAATATACCCATAAACATAATGCCTTAATTTTCTAATTGGTATTAACATAAGTAGTACTTGGTTTGGAGAGCAATTTGTTAAAGCTTGTATTTGTTAATAAATACTAGTACCACTGAGTGCATTGTTCCATTGTTCTTTTTATTTATTCATAGCATTTGCAGCTATAATACATATAGTTAACTATTAAAGTTAATCTGTTTAATAAAATTAATAGTTGCACTAAGTTTTTTCCTAACACTTGGTTTTAAATCTATTTAGTCTGACAAAACAAGCTGCAATTACAGGATTGTATAAAGTTGCCATAAATACTTAGTGAACCAAGTGAAGAGACATATATAATTCCAATTGCTAACTATTACTGGAATTACCTTTCCTTCCAGGCCACACAGAATCTGTTTGAACAGGTACTGCACATACTATACTAAAAATATTGCCCAAAATATTTCAAGTTTAAAGCTACCTAAAACCTGACCACTGAAAAGGAATTAGATTGCTTAAAGAATTTAAGGTACACAGCAAAACAACACATATAAGCATTTGAAAGAATCACTTGAGAGGCTTACTCTGCCCTCTGGTGCACTCCATCCCACAAGGACACAGCATCCTGCACAAATCTCAGGAGAGAATCCAAACAAGTGCAACAGTCTGAAGTTAAAGCAGTTAAAAGGGTGTGCTGAACTAAATTAAGACAGTTCAGCACCCTACAAGATCACACAGTGGGTAATACCAGCATGAGCAAAAACACTGCAGGATAGAAGGTAGTCCAGCTAGTATTTATTCTTTTATATTTACAGCAGAGAGCCTACTTGTCCTGGCTAAGAACCAAGATCCCACCATCTAATGCCCTGTGCAAATACAGTGTTTTCTGGTTAGCACAGCAATTTTCCAGTGAGATTGTGTTCCCAAGGCTGTTGTTACAAGCTGCCACCACCAGTAAACAGATGACAGGAGACTGACAGGTACCCGAGCATGCCACAGAACCACCACTCCACACAGAGGTCCTAGACTAATCAGAGGTACCCTAGGGCAGAAGGCTCTATATTCGTAGCCTGATAGTATAAATCAGATTTGGAAACTCAGCTTTTGGCTAACAAATTGAACAGTCACGCATGCTAAATTAGACAGAATTTGATATCATATTGAGACAATGACATATTCTATAAAGCCCAGCTATAAAATTCTCTAATGACATAAAATTAAGGCCTGTTAGGCACGTTTTCTCCTGTGAATAAGTCCTACTACATCTCTACAGAGTATTGCTAATATTCTTTAAAATTAACTAGACTAGATCTTGTTACACTGAACAGCCAAAATATCTCTTCTATAAAACATACAAAAAAATCCATTCATTTTCTCAGAAGCTGTGAGCTTCTGTGACATTCATAAGAAGCTTAAAACCCATGCAATAATAAAACAGCATACTGAACGATAAGAGCCACAAGGTACAGGACATGAAACATGAATTATGCAATTATAAGCAATTATCAGCCTTGCCAGTAATGAAATACTGGAAAAGCTTTACAAATAATTCTTTGAATTATTTAGCCTACAGTTTCACATAAGCAATATTAATGAAAAAGAAGTTTAAAAGTCCAAGTGCCCAACAACAACCAACACTATTTTTTGCCATGAGAAAACATTGCAAGATCAGAACCCAACTGTGTACATACAGTTAGCACATAAAAATAGAAGTAGCGTCATTAAGATTTACTTGTTAATGATACTTATGCGTGATAAAAAAACCCCACCCAAAAAAATTAGAGAGGAGTATTCCTGTTAAATGGACCATACTACAAAAACATCTCCAGTGCAAAAGAATTCTTTTCAGAATTAATCCATCAAATAGACAATGATAGAGCTATTTTGTTCAGTGTTACTGAGATATTTGAAGCTAAGAAAAACCAAACTGAAGAGTTTCCAACATACGGAGCTTTAATAGAGAGCTCTTCTTTAAGGAGGGCACATTCCCAAACCTGGCTATTGAACAGCATGAGACTTTGAAAGGATGCCAGAACTCTGCAATCAGGAGACTTCAGTACTTAGTTCCATGCTAAGTTATTCAGTGCCTTGAGTTTCCTCACAGCTAAGCACTCACTGTACACGTGCCATGAAAGCGCGTTCCTTATGTGAGACTGCCCCAGAGCAACGCCATCCTCTGTGACACAGACTTTGTCACAGATGATTTTCAGCTCTACTAACTGCATGGATAGAAAAGTGATGGGAGAAAAGTACTGCCCCTACAACACCACTGATAAAACCTGCAGGAGAAAGCCAGCTATATATAGTTTTAATTACCAGATTCACTTGTGTACTAAACAGGAGAATGCCAGCTTCCATGCCATGACCCAAACACCACCTTTTTCACTATTAAGTTGCACAGCACCATCTCCCCGCAGCAATTATCACAACCACAATTACAACCGCTGGAAGAAACATCCCATAAGAGACTGTGACAGGAAATTATAAAGATGACCTGTTTCCCATATGGTTCATATTCCTCAGACTGCGAGGAGTCTGGGGACGCAAACAGGCTTTAGAATGTGATGTAGTAGTAGATAAGTAGATAAGTTCTCTTCTCTCTTCAGGTAAGCTAAGAAAGCTCATCCTTATATATCCTGGTCCTCATGGGTGATTTTTACCATCCTGACATCTCTTATGGGGACAATACAGCAGGTACAAGCCAGAAGGTTTCTGGAGGGCATTGATAACCTGACGCGGATGACTGAACAGCTCACAACGGGAAGTGCTATGAACAGACAATTCTCACAGTCAAGGAAGAACTGGTCAGGATAGTCTTAGCCCACAAAAGGCTGAAGGACTGGAGGATCTGTCATGTGAGGAGAAGCTGGAAGAGCTGGGGCTGTTTAGCCTGAAGAAGGCTCAGAGAGTGTTCTCCCTGATGTGTCACCTGATGAGTGGGATGGGAAAGGATGACTGAGACAGACTCCTCTTAGCTTATACAGTGACAGGAGGTGAGGCAATGGTCAGAAATTGAAATACAGGAAACATGCCATGTAAAAATATGAAAATTTGTGGTGGTGTGTGCTTGTTTTTTACTGTAAGAGAGAAGGAACTGAACAGGTGAGGAAACAGGTTGCTCAGGGAGGTTGTGGGGTCTCCATGCTATTAAACACTTGACTGGACAAAGTTCTTTGTAACCTGCTCTAGATAACTCCACTTTGAGTAACCCGGTTGGACTATGCTGTCTCCAGAGATCCCTTCTGCCCTTCAACCATTCTGCAACTCTGTTGAAAGTATATGATGCAAGCTTTTGCTTGTGTACTTCAAGTTTCCCCTCTCTGTGGATATCACACTTTCCCACCAACCAGCATCCAACTGCAGATTCAGGATTCAGTAAGAGACATGGGTGAGCACAGGCTTTTGCATAAGTTGGGATTTTCCTCCCTGGGCTCTGAAGACCTATGCACTGACCAGGCTATTTAATACTACTAGGACAGCAAGCCATGAAACCAGCCCACATTTTACTCAGATACACTGAAAAAGTTTCAAGTGTTAAAAGAAAGGTAACTTTTACTGAGGTTACACTGCCTTTTGGATTCAAAAATTTGTCAAATAATACTTGCCAGCTTCACTAGTTCAGTACAACTCAAAGCAAACAAACAAAATTTTACAGTGCACTCAAATACTGATGTGATTGTCTGTCCTTCAAGAAAAAATAGTTCCAACTTTATATCTATGTGTGTGTGCCTCCTCCAAAAGACTGTGCAAAAAGAGACATTTACATCATTTTAGACAACCTACATTTGGATAATTGATTTTGAAGACATTCAACAAAGAGATATGAATATAGAGTTATGGATAACAGAATTTGGATTAAGCCATCTTCATGCTACTATACACAATAATAGATAATTATTTAGAATCAATGTACTGTGAACTCCCATAAAACCAAATTAAATGAAAAACAAAACATAGCCAGTTCACCAGATTCCCAAAGAACTACAATTCAAAGCAGGAGGACATATAAAGACTGAATAGAGAAAATGAGGCTAAACTGTTTATTTAGTAGTCGTGAAGTGAATGTGCTACTGTTTTCTAAACATCCCATGGTGAAGCCACAGTGCAGAGAGCTAATCCCTGTTTCTCACCAAAACAGACAGGAATGCACACTAGATAATTTGTTCCTACTGATGATATCATTCTGTTGAGTTTACTGTTTTTAATGAAGAACAAGTTTCAGTCTTCTCTTACTTTCTCCCATGTACAAGATCAGATCAGCCTTCCAGTGACCTACTTTATGAGTCACAGTCCTCACTATTTATGATTCAGAAAAACGTCTTCTCTGACAGTATTTCCCAGACTACTGTGGGTTCATTCCAAGAACCAATTTCATCTTCACTGGTTTCCTACAGGAAACCAGACCAACTTCCTATGATTTTATTTTCCTTCATTTCAGCACGGCTCACAAACTAACTGGAAGTGAGAGTGATAGAAAACTTTATTCTGCATAAACACAAGCCAATACAAACACCACCAAAAAAATCCCGAAGACGTCACTGGTTCAAAGTGAACAGAATGTGAAGCAAGCTAAGATTAGAAGTTCTTTTCCCTCCTTCCCCAAACATGATACACACAAATTAAGTTTACATAACCACAGTCTAATGCTAACAGCTGTTTAGTGAAGACATTCACCTGAACAGATGGCCAAGTTCTACTCCCTCTTTCAACACTGGGAATTGTTTTAAAACGCTAAACACTGTTGGACTGTTTTTAACTCCTACCAATAACAGGGTCAAGTTCCCCCAACCACCTCAGTCAACAGACTTGGGGTGCTTATCTTCTCTCCTCAAGTGCAACACTGCAGATGCTAGGAAGCAAGCACACCTTGAAGGAGTTAATCTACACTTCCCATAGGACTGCTAACATTGTTTAAGTATCAGCCTGCTGCATCCAGGTGAGCTTCTAATAGAGCCATTTTTATTGTCCTCCAGGACATTAGGACATTAGATTTCCATAAGCCAAGAATCAGCACCAGATCTGCATTGGATCAGAGTCATAGAGCTGGAAGAGACCTAGAAGGATCATCAAGTCCAACTCCTAAGTGAATGGCCCATATGGGAATTAAACCCACAACCTTGGCATTATTAGCCCCATGCTCTAAGCAACTGAGCTAATCATGCAGTGAGACATTTGCAGAATAATCCTTCCCATAACCTATGGCAGAATCATCCAAGAAACTATAGCAGCAGCATGAGCACCACTATTACTCCTTCATACCCTCCCAGTGTTGTGACCAAGCTGTTGCAGCTGCAGCAGGCACATGGAGATAGATGTTAGCATGGTACTAATAATCTAGTCCAAATTAAGTGGGACATGTAATTCCCACAGAGATTGCTATACAGTGAACCAGTTCAAGAGAAGGGATGCTGGGACACCTAGCTGTGGACTGCAAATATCCAGCATAGTTTGTTGGCTCAGATTTCACTGTGCAAAGCAGCAGTTCAGTTATCTTCTGGACCATCTTCTGTCCTTGGACTAATACACTCCTGTTGTTATACTGCTGTACGTGAGCTAATAAACCAGATCCATGTTAACACAGTTAATTCAATCATGCAAGCAAATTAAAAGCAGATTTATTTTTATTTCATGTCTGTATTCTTCTGTGTGCTGTGTGTGTTGTCAAGTAACTGCAGTTTTTCCATGTGATTTCCTCTTGCTGCATTTCAAGGCTTACAGTGATAGGAACGACACACCACTTTTTGTGGGAAGGCTTACTCAGAAAACTAAAGCCAAACTGATTTTCAGGAGGCTTAAATACTCCTTAACTTCTCACTTCAAGAGAAGCCAGGAAATATTACCACTTTAGAATGCTTATACAGTGCACACAATATGGACAGGACTTATGACTGACACACAATTTATTTTAATGACAATTTGCTACCTGGACATCAGCTTCAGTTTGTAATCATGAAGTATGAATGAGGATTTTGCAAGTAAATACTGGTCACTTGTTAGTAAACTGAGCTTTTACAGCAGTGTAGCTTAATAAATGTAAACCACAAAGTTATTGCCTCTGCTATTCATTTTCCATCCTTTTGCTGTAGCAGTACTTGCCAGGGTCAAATTACTAGTTTTTAATGACCCCTTTTTGTTCCACTTTCTCTAACTTGATTTTTTGGTAAGAAAAAGTGTTGTAATACTGCAGGTAGTAACCTATTGTTTGTAGGTCAATATTTCAAAGAGTATCACCTGCATGAAAACTGGTAAAGGAGAAGCCTTTATAGAAGTGATGCATTCTGATATATGTATTGATTTTAAACAAACCAGATAATGTTGTTTTAAGCACTGCTTGGCCCAAGTACACTGCATAATTTCTCAGCTAGGACTGATCAGCAGCAAAGTCTTCAGCAAAAGTTGTTTCACGTGGCAGAAAAACCAGATCTTTGAATATGTAGATTTTGTTGACAATGACAATTAAACCTCTTCTTCTGACATCTTAATATATATTGAGTAGCAAACTCATGCAGTAATTTGGCACCACAGCAAACATGACTGTCTTGACTGAAGGCACTGTTTACCTGATGAAATTAACAATTCTTAAAATAGCAATAAAAGCTGCAGTCTAAAGTAATCAAGGTAATGTATTGACACCACCACCACATATTCACAATTCTCAGTGCTAGAGAAAGCTACTCACCTTGACATGGCTCTGAGCTCCCAGGTTGTAAATCTCAGAGGGTTTGACTTCATTAATGATCTTCACCAGGCAGGTGCTGTCTGTGAGATCCCCATAGTGCAGCTTCATGTCTTCAGAGTTTAAGAATACAGAGTTAATACACTTTAATCTCGGAACAATAATGCATTTTTGGTCCATATCCTATTTCAGGTCAAGGTCTGAGCAAACATTTATTGGAAAAAGTCAAGAGATAACCAGCTAAACTCAGTTTTGCTCCACATAGGAGTAATGAATAGCATTTCAGATTATTTTTTCAATAATCTTATTTATCTATCAACATTTATATCATTTGTTTAGTAGCTTACACTTAATTTTCCCAGGTGTGTTAATAAGTTCAATGTGCGATACAGAATTTCAGTCACAAAAACAGGGCATTTTTTTCGTTTGGGCTTCCATTCTTTAACTGAAAAAATTTTAATAACTTCTCAAGGATCCATCAATGGCTTTCCTCTCCTTCCCAAAATGTTGCATATATTTTAGTTTCTCACTGTGTGTAATTTCACAACACAACAAAAATGTGTAAGGTATCTACTAGATGAACATCTAGATAACATTTCAGTACAACCTGCTTCATTTGTTACTTTTGTTTTTCCATTTAAAAAAATACAAATGCACACTGGAAAGGAATTTAAGAGAACAATTTAACTGTCAGTGAAACATGGTTTGTGATACTATGCATCAAAATCTCAAAATGGGTTAGATACAGATGTTATTTATCCTCTCCAGACATCAGTTGCTTTCTAATTTCTGTGTATCAGCATGAAACCAGTCCTGTCAAAATTTAAAGAGCAAGTTGCAATGGTTTATCAAGTTGTCCTTGTTTTCAGACCCTGACCTGTCAAGAAGATATTGCAAAAGTTAAATTCACAAAATAGATCACCGTTTTGCTCTTATTTAAAATAAAACTGAAAAATCAAACAACCCCACTGCTATTCACAGATCTTTCCAATAAAAAGTTGTAACTATTGATGAATTAGCTGTTTATATTTACTTGCCATATTTGTATAGATTTTAATTTAATTTTTTTTTTTAGTCCTGAAATACCAGGCTTATTACAAGAGATGTGAATCCACAGTACATTTTTTAGCTGCTGTTGAGTTATGTGAACTTTGTTGTTATTTATGCCAGTTTAGGTTTTCCTTTTTTTTTTAAACAATATAAAACAGCAAGGAAGTTAACAGATTACACAGTTCTCAGATGTTCAGCCCTGTACATTCCCATTTAACATGTGCATGAGGTTCTTCAGGTTGATAAAGTAATACAGCCATGGTACATTCTTAGAATTTGTTTTCAGCAGTTGAAAAGGACATTCTGAAGAGACTTCAGACCCAGCTGAAGCCATGGCTTAGGTAATGCTAGGCAGGAAAGAGATGCCAGAGCCTGTGTTCCTCTTCCTACACCAAAGACATGCAGTCCTGCCACAGCGTCCAGGCCAGAGAGCAGTTCCAGAGCTTCCCAGGGGAAGGTGGGCTGCCAGCTGGGCTGACCCAGGAAACAGGGACACCAGCTCACTATTCCCAAAAAATTTAATGCTTTCAAGGAGAGTGCTTATTTTGGTCCACCATCAAGTCTTCAAAGCTTCTGATCCAAATGGCCTTTCTGAAAGAGAGCAGGGAATGAAGCTGTGTTCCCTCTTGGCCCATGAAAAAAGAGGGTCTTTCAAGAGTAAAAAGCTAAGTGGAAAGACTTCATAGAAATGGAGTTTATTTGGTCCACAGATTCATAAACACAGATCAAATGTCAGAACCTTTGGGCTTTAGTAATATTATCCAATCTAAAAACCTCCTTAGCAAAAAACAGCTGGAGGGCTTGCTCTAGGATACACCTTGTCTTCCTTCCTGTGCTCCCTACTTTTTTCATACAAAGAGGTTCACTTTCATGTTCTTGCAACATGCAATCAATTCCTCACAGGAAAAACACACATGGCAAAGATAAAATTAGGGTTTGCTCACATCAACCACTATTGCTTCTTTGCTTCCTCCAGTACTGCCTGGAAACCCATTGTTTTCAAACAGTTTCCATGGAGCAGCCTTTCCTGAGATTCCAAGTCCAATTCCTTCTCCTCCCATTCATATGGCTACATTCTTCAGTTAAATGAAAATGAGATAAGTAGTGAGGGGTAAATTAACATCTGCTTTCTCTTTTCTTCCTTCCATCCCTTTCCTTAAATGTTTGTATATATATTTATTGTGATCTACACTGTCTTCTCAAATCCCTTTTCATAACCACAAGATGGTTCTCACAATGCACAAGTTCCTGTCTGATTTCATTTTCTTCATTCTACCTTGTGAGCCAAGAATGCAAGTCATGGGAAACAGTTCTTACATTGTTCTTGACAGAAAAACAGGTTTCAGTATTCTTCATAAAGATATTTTGTTCAATTATACCCCTCTTTTAATCCGGTACTTTAATGGGCAGTGTACAGTAAGTAGCAACTAATCAGAGCAATACCATGTTAGAAATTAAGCATTTTTAAAATAAAAATTACAAGCAAAGACCAAAGGAAATCTGTAAGTTGCATTATATATTAAACTTGATAAAATTTTTAACCATGGTGTGAAGCAGACTTCAAAGATGTGATTTTTTACACCATGGAGATACTGGTTGTTAACAATACCTTGAACTAGACTATTTAGGACAGCTTTCACAGCTCTACAAAATAGACACATTATGGAGAACTGTGTGCTTTTTAAAGTGCTCAATCCTTCTGCTGAACTGGAGTCATCCGACATTTGAGCTGTTTCTCATTAAGAGACCAGTTAATGTCCTTGAAGATAAAACAAACAATTTATTTGCCACTTGTACACTAAAGGTAATAATTTCAACTTTCCAGATTATTATTGATAACAGAGAATACAGTAAATTGTCAGCAGATTTCCAAGAGCAATGCCTTTCCTTCAGCTAAAGCATGTACTTCCTTCCTTGGGTGCACAAATTCAGAGGGTCCAAAGACTCATTCTTCTAATCATCAGTAAGAACTTTATCATGTCTTATTCATGCTGTCATACAGGCTGTTTCCAAACCTTCACCTCCATCAGACACCATGGAGCTCATGAGGAGACACAAGTAGAGTACCTAAAATAACTGCTTCAAAAAAAACCCATGTTTAACTATTCTGAAATCTTAGTACTTTTAACCTCACATAGCATTTTCCAGGCCCAGCCATTTTCTAACTGCTACTGCCAGCTATTTCTGAACCATGGCAGCATTTCCACACAACATAAAGTACTTTCTGGGTCCCTCTCGTATTTTCCACTTTTAAAAACTCACACATAAGAGTATCCATATTTAATCTTCTTCAGAGAAAAATGGTAATTTTTCTTTCTGAGATAGAGCAGCTAGCTAACACTAGCAGAAGAAAACTCAATTCCCTTCATGTTCCCAGGGATCTTTCTCCACCAAACAGCCCAGATTAAATATAACATATACCAACTTAAAGATAAAAGGAAAGTCTTACTTCCTTCAATGTGAGCCTGTGGGTTCTTATAGAGATGTTCAATCCGGCCTGTATTAAAAGAACTGGACCGACGAACGATGCCATGCACCTGGGGATTGAACAAGGAAAAATGGAAAAGTGGTAAACATGAAGTGGAAAATGTTCATTACCATCACTCAGAATTCTCATGTATGTGGGCCTTTTATCAGGTAATCAGAGCTCATCTCTATTCCTAAAGGTGGACAGTTATCCAATTCACAAACATGATACTGGAAGATGAGGTCAGGTGCTGTCATATTTACTTTAGCACCATTGAGTGCACCACCCTTCACCCTTGTTGACTCCTCTAGCAGCTCAAACATCACACACAGTACAGAAAACACACTGAATTGCCCCAGAGCACCATCTCCTAGTGAGTGAGGCTTGACAACATTACTGAGTTGGAGAGGCAATGTGTGAATGCCAAGAAAACCATTGCTCTTTGGTTGTAGAGAAGTCTTTCTGAAGGCAGAGAAGGGCATAGAAAAAGCAACAGCAGGAGACAGGGCTATGGAAAGGACAGAGTGGACAGAGAGGACAGAAGGGTAGAAAGAAGGGAGATAAGGGGAAAGAAGAAGAAGCAGCTGCAAGCCCCAAATGTATTTTAAAAATGAGCTGTCATTCACTTTCTGGGGTGCTGGAAGAACAGCCAGAACAGTCAGTGCTCTTTTGTAGACCTCATGAGTCACTGCTCTCCAGTGGGTTGCAAGAGACACAGACAAGCTGAAACCCAGGTTGGGAATTTCCTTTAACCTGCCATGATAAAAAACCTGGTGAAAAAAAGCCACGCTAGATCTAGTTCTGACTAACATTAAAGAAAAGACCATTTACGCCTAATACATTAGAGAAGTTTTTCAAACATTGACCCTGTTTCCTCCTGTCCTGTAAGACAGTCCCATAATGCCTGCTGCCAAAATTCATGTTAGCTTTGGTTACCAGCAACAGAAGTTGTACTTGCAAAAGTGAAATCAAGCTTAAACATCTGACTGCCATCCACTTCTCCCTGGCTTTTATTTCTGAAAGTAACCCCTTGTACTTTGATGCATCTAAGATTTGGTTTGTTGAGGCCATCCCTTTACTCTCCCACTTGATGTTAACTTGCAAGAATATAGAAGCAGGAGCAGGCAGTGTTAAGAGATTTGGTTTAGTTTGGGGATTCTTGTTTTACATATAACACAAGCTATGGCTATTGACAAACAAAATGCTTTTCATTTCATCTTAAGTCCAAAAGTTAACCAAGTAAAAAAGTGCACACAACTGCAGATTGAGACCAGTTTGCTGATTTAAGAATGACCTTTTGGTGGCAAGATTTAAAATAGTTCAATAACTTCATTTTTACAACTTACAGGTCAAATTTATTATGCCAATTCCCTTGCAGAAAATCACTTGTGTGTCCTGACACATTGCTCACAACATACCATGTTCTACAATTCAAACTAAACTTTCCACAACTGAATAAAACATTTGAACTTTCAGGATTATGAGGCACTGAGAAATGTGCCCCCCAAAAGAAATTTCCATAAAATGATGGATTTATGAACACACATTATAAAAAACATGTAATTAAAAGCCCTATCAAAATAATTCTTTAGAGATTATGTGAATAATTTATAGACATATCAAGTTTACAGAGAAACACTTTCATAATAGCTTTCACAATGACTTAACTTTCAAAAATGATGCTGAAAATATTTTGAGTACTCAAGCTATTACTTTGCTGAGTAAAATATCAGACTTTGCAGTTTTAATGTAACTAACTATTCTGAAGGAAGCAAACTGAGGTGCTCAACAACAGAGGAGGTTTAGATTAAATAATAGTAAAAAATTTATTCGTAGTAAGGGTTGTCAGGAACTGGAATAGGCTGCACAGAGAAGTGGTTGAGTCAGTAGGTATTTAAGAGACAAGTAGATCTGGCATTTAGAAAAATAGTTTAGTGGTGGACTTGGCAGTGTTGGGTTAACAATTGGACTGGATGATCTTGGAGGTAATTTCCAACCTAAATTATTCTGTGATTCTTCTAGCAAAATTAAAACCTTTGGCTTAAAGTCCTGATGAGAGACTTCTTGAGCATTCAATTACCTATCTCTGAATTAAGTTCATGCTGAAATTCATGTTCATCTGAACGGTTGACCAATAAATCAAATCTTGCCAGCTCAAAAGCTTGATGAAAGATTGGGCTTGCAAGAGCTTTGTGTCTGCTTATGACTTTGATACAAACTTTTGACCAACAAGATGTGCTAAATGCAACAGTCCCAGGACTTCAAAAGAGTCAGTAAACAGACAAATCCAGAGAGCCTGTTACATCCAGCAATAATAAAAAAACATGTGAACCCTGCTATTTTTCTTCTTTTTTTTTTTTCTTCTCCCACTCCTTATTCTGGCATGCACATACAAGAGCAAGAAAACCTTCCAAAGGCTTAATCCATGACAGCAATATTAGTGTAAGAAAACTGATGAAAGGTACCTTTGTCTGCATGGGACAGAGAATTCCAAGTGAAATGCAAACTCTGTGACAGGCCAAAATGTGTGCAGACTGCTTAATCTAGTTAAGAATGTATCAGTGAATTTTTCTCAACAGAGCCAGATCTTCAAACACATTGAAATTTGAAAAAGAAAAGGAAGTTGAATGAAGCATCTCAACTAGGGAGACAATCAGTTATCATATGCACACTTATCTTCAGTTATTTAGGAACAGAGATTTCTAAATGGGAGCACAGGAAAGAATTCCAAAAAATTGATGGAGACCTGAAGAATAGAAGGAAAAAACTCTACCCAATTACAGCAACCTTTGTATTGTTGAAAGGGTTATATTTCATTTGCTGTTGTCAGTTCCCAACTTCATTGTGGACTATGAGAGAATATGTGATTTTGCCTTCAAAGTAGGAAAAGCAACCACAATGATATCCCTTATCCCCAAACGGAACAGAGAAATAATAAAAGTAATCAATTTACAACACTTAAAAACCAACTTCAATAACCAAATTAACGAATAAAGCAAAAGAAAGGATGGAATAAGCAAGGCAAGATTAATCTGGTACAAAAGTATGGGAAGCACAGACTGGCTGAGATTTCTCACTAAGCTATGAAGCAGTATTACAAAGTAAATGAGAAAATTCAAATTTAAAACAAGTACTAACTTTTACTAAACCACAGAACAATACTACATTGTGGGGACATTAATTTGACCACCCTATTTCCTTCCATTATCATACACTTTAGAAGCATTTTGTATGATCAACATTTACAATGATCTTACATTTATGCCCACATTTGAGGGGTTCAAACCCCTCAAATCATACCATAACAATAACAATTTGATTGTTGCTTTGCTGGACCACAAGAAATGTGATTTTTGCCAGGGAAAATTACCCAGCAAGAAGTAATCAGACCCCCTTTTTTTCAAGGAAAAAGAAAGCAAAAATCATGTGCTAAGCAATAATTAATTAATCCAAGAGAAAAGGTAGAAAGTAACTGTACCAAAATACAGTTTGTTTGGGGTTTGCTGTTTGGATTTTTTTTAGTGTTTGTTTTTTTCCTTTTTGAAAAGAGAAAGCAAAATGCAAGGTTTTCATTGCTGAAATATGACTGCCAAAAAAAGGGGCTTTTACTGTGGAGAGAGAGAGGTGGGGAAAGAGACAAACAAGAGGTTCTTATTCCTTTATGTGGTACATTGCATCATAAATTATTCCCTAATTCCTTACAGTTTTGGCTCACACAGGTCACTGCTTATCTGAGCTGGCGGGAAACATGCAAAGCAGCTATACCCCGAGGAGAAGAGGGAATCCACCAGTGGACATTAGATGATAAATAGTACAATAACCTGGCATGATTACAGGCCATGTTGCACATTCCTCTCTGGAGTTTTGATTTGTTATCTAGGACCGGAGTGGAAAACATACACAGAGAAGGACAGAAGCAGAGGAAGCAGGCTGGAGCTGCAGCATCCAAACGACTCCATCAGCCTGCAGCCAGTCACCGAGTCACTCACCTCATAGCCTTTTTCCAACAGGAACTCAGCCAAGTACGATCCATCCTGAGAAGAGCAAGATATAGGAAAATGTTAGAAACACATTGAATAGGCCTGGGAGATTTTGACTGCTTAAGATCTCAAAAGAGGGAAGAAAAAAACCTGTAGTGAGTAGACTGGGTAACAAGCCTATACTTTGATTTCTCCGGATTCATACACCAACCTAAAAACACTACAGTATCTCTTTAGTTAATTTTAGACTACAAAGCAGTATATTTTAAGATGACTTGCTTACAAATGCTGGTTGAGAATTCCCATCTCTTGAATCTCTTCCCAAGTTCCATTATAAAGTGCCTGGGGACTATCTTTCTAAAATATCCTAACCACAGTCATTGAATTTGAACTATTTTGGAGACAGGAAAAGAAAAGCAGGTAAAAAAACATAGTACAAGCTTGGCATTCTCTGCAAACCAACGTGCCTCTGTAGCACCTTGTCATACTGGCGTCTCCCTTGCCCAGGCACTCCTAGAAGGCTTCTGAAGGCAGCAATAATTCTGCCTTGCCTGACCTACTGAGTTTTCAAAAACATCCCTAGCACACCTTATATTTGAGCTACACAATAAAAGCCATTTTCAGATCCTAAGTATATATAATTGAAGGTTGAGAATTTGGATCATTTAATTTCAGGGGTTTTTCTTTTTTTTTTTTTTTTTTTCCTCTCCTGAGAAATCCTTATCAAACTTAAATTATTAAGCTCCTCAAAAGCAAATACTTTAAAACAAGTGCTAGAACACATTTTCCTGAAATAACAGTATTCTCCTGGCATGAATATTGCCAGGATTACCAAAACCAGTAAGCCATATCACCTTTATAAATGTGTACACGCCATCACATCCACAGCAAAGTTTACCCCTCCAAAAGAGTTCTCACTAACCAATTCAATGATTACCCATGCCCAAAGTCTACAGCTTTCACTCACTTCTTGAATTCCTTGTTCCTTCAATATGTGAATGTATTCCACCAGACCCAAAAGACTTGCTGCAAAAAAGACCATATGAGATGCCACCTAAGCTTACAGGTTTAAACTCTTATGTGGATCTGCTCTGTCATAATCATGGCCAGAGACATTTAAGGGCAAAAATAAACACACATCTCTCTCTGATCATCCCTTAAAAGCATGTTGCTTCAGAGAAAAACCTTCTTTTTGCCTCATATTAAATGATATTTTTTTTGCCTTATATAGAGCCTAAGAAGAGTAATACACTAAAGTAAGAAATTTTAGATGCTCTAGGAGGCCCTACAGGAGCAGGACTGCCAAGGGAAATTGAGACCATTACTGCATTGATGGCAAAATCCTGGGAATGCAAAATGGCACAGTACAGTGCACAAGGGGCACATTGCTCTATGTTTAAAAGTGCAGCATTAGAAAAGGAATTACTTCATGGTATAAATGTTTCATAAAGTCTCACACAGTCTAAAAGGCCTTGAAATGAACAAAGTTTCAGCTTCCATCTTTCTCCCACTATATGTACATGTGCATGCACAGATCTTCACAGGGCTAGAGCCCTGAAATAGCAGTCTATGACACCGGTTAATTGGGAAAATAACAAATCACATGTGCCATGGCTTCACTGGAATAATATGTACATCAAATTATAAGAACAAGGCCTTACTGAAAGGAGAAATTCAAAGAATATTGGACGGAAAATCTGGAGAAACATGGGAATAAATGGGGAGATGACAGCTACCTTTAATGATTTTGTCATCTTTTTCATTAGCAATTCCTCCAGGAATAGAGAGGATACAACTTCCAAGTTCTCCTTGGTTGCTCAGTCCACTACAATATAAAATTATAAATAAAATTTTAAAAGGAGGTAAAAGTGGGGGACCCAGAGAGTGGAAAGGAGAGAAAAAAGAAAGGCTGTGATTTCTTAGGAAGTTGATGGGAAACAGACTTAACTAGGATTGAACCCTGTCAATAAGGTCTTGTTCTTCTCACCCAGGTCATTGCTCAAAGTTTCCAGTCACCCTGGAACATTTTGAACCAGCAGTGGCACTTGCTTCCTCTGCACTTCCTTTCCAGGTCTATCAAGTGATAGGGCAGGGCTTTACAATGAGTGGGAAACAGGCAGCAAGTGTGAAAGCTCCTGCTTTCTGGCTCTGGCACAGCACAGCTGATTTAGTGTCTGGTAATCGCACACAGTGCAGATCCGTGCTGTCCTGCGCTGCGATACCGTATCGCACGCGGCCCCAGGGGTCACATTTCCCTTCCTTTTCTTTTCAGTACAGCAGCCTGTCAGTGGGAATGGCAATCACAACAGCCATCAAAGCCTCAAAGAGTTTGCATCTGGTAAGGACAGCACAGTTTCCATCTTCTCCTAATGAGGTCAGGGAGTAAATAATAATAAACTTCATAAAGTGATTTAAACCCTTAGCCATAGGAGACACATATATTACACAAATAAATTCTATTATCAAAGCTATTGATTTGCATTTATACCACACAGTCTTCAAGATACAGGAATCCCTGAACCAGAAAAGGGATATTAAAGAAACTAGGTGTTAAATTATTATATAATATAGGTGCTATTATACTTCATTTGAGAGCTTAGTTTTGCTAATGTAACGTACCCAGCTAATGATATTCAGTTTATAACAAATCAATAAAATATCAGAAGACAGAAGCAGGTCTCTGTCTGTAGACAAACAGTTTTGAAAGAAAACTGCCTACAGGCTGCTTCTCAGTACATTACAATGAGGCCTGGCTCTGTACAGATATGTCAGACCAGCTTGAACAATCAAAACAGTTTAACAAGACCGACTAAATAAACCACCTCAGTTAAAACAGTTCCTCATCAGCACACTCTGGCATCTCAGACTTGAATTTCTGTGCTGTCTTCAGCCAAATACTAGTTTGAAAGCTTCCAAGACACAGCAGCAGGTTTCCAACTGCAGCTGCCTTACAACATGTCTGTAAAATTCCCAGACAAAAGAAAACAGCCATATAAACTAGTGCGAGACAACTTTAGGATGCAATATTTTATATTTAATACAGTAGTTAATGTCAAAAACTTCAATAAGCTTTGACACGCTATCAAAGAAAAACACTTCCAACGTGGTGAAGAAATTGAGACAAACTAGTTAGACAGTGCTTTGCCAAAATCATCTAGAATAAAAACAGTATCAAGTTTGACTTGATCCCTGAGCAAATAACAGGATAATTTATACAGAAAACTGAAAACAAGTGTAACTCAATAGCCTGTTTAGCAATCCAATCTCCTTTATTTCACACTGTTTTACACAGGCAAGTTCCATTTGCAATGAACTAATTTGGGATTTATATTGACACATCAAGGGAAGGCTGTAGAAGCACCCTGACATGTACGCCAACTTCATCCTCTTTCTTTGATTTGGCCAGTTCCAACATCCTTCCACAGAGCTCTTGGATTCAAGAATTAAATAATGCCCTGCCTGAGCATTCTTAATCCAGAGGACTCCCTCTTCCCCACAGCTCCTCTCTGCTAACAAAGAGGAGTGGAAGTACTAGATGGATGAAGAAACAGGGGAAAAGAGATCAAGGGAAAAAGATCAAGAGGAAGAGGAGGTATAGTGCTTTTTCAGAAGGAGGGAGAAAGAATTAAAGACCTAACATAAATGATGTAAGTGTATTAAGACTGTACCATTGAGGAGAAAGGGCTCTCAGTTGCAGGGGAGTAATATAAACATTTGAAAAGAAACACCCCACCGTGTATATCAAGTATTCAGAATTCATTACACCTTTGAAAAAAATGTGTAATGGTTTTCCACGTACCACAGAAGAGATCCAAGATGCTTATACTTATAAGCACCTTATGATTAAGCCTAGTGCCATGCTCTTAGGAATAACTACAAAGGTGAGTTTGTGGAAGTTCAAACCAAAGGGGTATGTCAATTATCAAGGCCATTCTTAGCAGTTTGCAATTCCTTTTGAGCTACAAACTATAGTTGTGCTCTCCTGAAGTTAAATTTTGGGGGCAAGTGCACAGAAAAAAGAGGCACACTTTCATCCCCAGGACATGGGGTTTATTTCCTAAAATCATCTTTCTGCAACAACATAAGAAACAGTACAGATTCACTGGTGGCCTTGCACAATAAATTGCTGGTTCATCAACTTTTAAACTTTGGCACAGCTAGAAGCTAATGCTATTTCAGAGACTTACTGAACTGGAGTATGGTGACAGATCCTTTGGGGCAGGATACACACCACTCTAAAGCAACATCCAACTGATTTTAATAGCAGTCTGTAACAACTATTCATTTGTTCCTAGCACTCTAGAGCAGTCTTCCTTAAAAATGAAACATCCATGAGAGTAATAAAGTGAAAAGTTATTTCTGTTGAAAAATGCATACTTCTAATAATTTCCAGTGATTTACAGAGGAAATCAGTAATTTTTTGCAGATACTATAAAAAGAACAGTGCTACACTTTGTCTCAAGTCTTCAAGGTGATAATCGAGGTAAAGCATTAAAGCATTCATAAAAAATTCCCCATACTGAAAACAGGAAGAACTATGAACTCTGAAGTATTTAACTGATTTATTAAAGCTGCCACCCTCCAAATGCAGTAGTTATTTTGCTATTTTGATTTGTATTCTGGCCAAGTAAGAATATAAAAACAAGTGTCCTTTTGTTCCTGCTGTCAAAAAGAGAAAGTCAAAAGGCAGTAAACGTTAAAAAAAATAATCTTTGTTTTAAAAGACTGTCCACTTAATCAAAGGTTTTTATAATTCATTAACTGCAGTGCAACAAAATAAAATTAAGGAGGAGGAAAAGTTAGCAACAAGGAAAGTATTCTACTTACACTACTCTTTTCTTTTCCAATTAAGATTTGTTTAAAGGCAAAAGCAAAGTTGCTTTGGAAAAATGAATCACTGTATTATTTCCTAGTCTGAGCTCCATCTGACCTCACACACTATTCCACTGGTAAACTATTAAGTTATATTAAGAGCTGCAACTGCAGTTACAGAAAAGAGCAACACATTCTTCCTCTCTCCCTCCCTCCAGCTGTCTTTATCTAAAACGTTATTCATATCATCAATATTTATTGCTATTCTACTGTGAACTTCAACACAGACCCCTCATTTAAAGAGAAAGCTTTGCACCACTCCAAGGCTGACATGAACTGAATAAACCTCTGTAATTCAAGTTTGCTCCGTACCAACCAGTTTGATTTAACTTAAGCCAACAATAGTAAGGTATCTCAGCTAAATGGTGCTGATTTTTTTAAGTGTTGGTATTTAAATACATAAAACCTTTAGTCTAAACCCATGTGATATTCTACAATAATCTATCACACAAATCTCCCCCCAACATCTCAGCTTGGGAAAAACACATTACACCAACAAACTGAGTATATAAGATCTTTTTCCTGATTGCAGGAACCTGTGGTACGTAGTGTGTTCTGTCCAAGCACACCACAAAATTTCCCAGTGATGACAGTCAGGTGCTTGATAGCTTTTTAGAAAAAAAGCTAAAAATCATGCCCCTAAACATTCAGGCATCAAGATACTCAAAATAACTGCTAGCTCTCAGACCTATCCAAAGAACTATTTCTAAAAAGAAAAGAAGAATAGTCTCAGTAGAGAGCCTTCTAAAGCTTATAAAAATTATGAGCCACAAAACCTTAGTTTTTTATTCAAATATGAATGCCTAGTATTGTATACTAATATATTAGTATACTGATATAAACCAAACCAGTTAGGAACTCTGAATTTGAAAGAAAACTAGCTATACTTTTCTGTCTCACTAGTGAAAGCACAGATATTAGAAGATTGTGTCTATAAACATGGAAATGTAAATCATATGGGCAACCCTCCAGATGCAGATTTAGACTTCTAGTGTATGTAATGGGAAACCCATAACAGTTTCAAAAGCCATAAGATTATGTTTTGCCCATCCCTATTTCCTCCTGCTTTCAGAAAGGCACTGGTATCAGATGGTTTTTCACATTTCCAAAAGAGCAAGAGCAGCTCAAATCAGCGGCAGCTATGAGCTTTTTGGACCTGCTTTATCCTCAAGTACCCAAGACCAAGCCAACAGAGCCCCATTAAGTGACTCACAGTGACTCAGAGGAAACCCCTCAATATGTAACAAATGCAAACTTACCCCAAGCACTACCCAGTGGAAATCCAAATATACAAAACCTACTGCAGAGGGCAAAGAAACCAGGAAACCCAGGACTAAGCTGCAGGCTATGCCCCCAGAAGAATAACTGACACCAAAATTTCAAAATTTGGAATTGTCATAGTAAAAATCCATAAAGCCCTGAAAATTTGGGTTCAGAAGGAATTCTATGTTTTTTATGTTTAAAGGAAATTAGTAATTCTGTGAAGTGACACCAGGAGGAAACATGACATCTTGGCAGGCCACCTTTAACATCCTACAGTGAAAAACCAGTAACAGCAGCAGTGACATGGCTATCACTGTAATTTGGGGAGGCCACCTGAACTTACGACCACAGCTCAACACACATCCTACCAGAAATATTGGACTCATCTCACTCCTAGACAGAGCCATTTTTTTTCCTTTCTTTTTATCCTTTCTGCAGCAGCCTAATGCAGCTGCTGAGGCTAAAGCTGTTTTCACCATAGTAGCACCAGCCTCTCAGACTGATGGCTCAAGCAGGCTTTCTTCCACTCCTGCTCACCTCCGGAGTTTTTTACCTTAAGTTTAGCCCAAGATGTTTCCTAACAGAGTGCAAGGTCAGTTATTTGGGACAAAACAAAATAAACACCTCACTTGCTACCTTGTTTGCATGAGACCAAAGCCTAATAAAGGAGAGGTAAATGAGTGCAGACCAGAAAAAGCTTTTTAATTCATTCTTCTATACTCAGTTTTACAGATGGATACCATAATTTTGTCTGAAATGTGGTTTATTTACAGATAAACACAAAACCAGAAATCATACTCCAGTTGGAGGAGGGAAGCAGTGCACAGTAACCCACATCTTATTTTCTTAAAAGTTTTCATAGTGAGAAATTTGAAAATCCAGTCAGGAAGGTCTGTTTGTTATAACTTCAACAGCTCTCAGTCTTGCATTATTTGCTTGGGTGGAAGAAAGGTGCTGATCCTGCAGTGATATGATCTGCAAATCATGAGAGCAAATACTCTGTTTCCAGACATTTCAAGTTCTAGGAGTAAACAGCTTGCCTTACAACTGGTCATAACTCTCTTTGGTATTGTCTCTCCCAGTCTGCATGGTCTGAGCCCAGTTTTTACTGTTCTGGCATCTTCTGAAGCATAAATAAATTTTCTCAGTAACTCGGCTCATTTATGCAATTTCCATCTTTTTTATTTCAAGATTCCCAAACTTCCCAATTTTCAATAGAAGTCTTTAAAATATGGACTCTAATACTTTTCAGAGTTGTGGATTCAGAATGGCCAACAGCCTAATTATGGTCATCAACATCCTGAGCTCCAGGCAGCTTAGATTTCTCTTTACACCAGTAAGAGATAAAATAAGAACCAAAAGAACCCAAAGAGCAATCGCAGAAATAAACTTCCTAATAGTTCTGAAATGGAATGGAAAGGCAGAAACGTGATTGGAATTTCAAAATAAACAAACAAGAAAAATTCTACAGAAATGCCAAAGCTAGATTCTTGTGAAAAGCATAAATATTTGGATCAAAATGCTATATACTCATTTACTGTCTCTGCTTAACTATTTGTAACACCTTTTGTTCAGGAGAAATGGAAGAAACGGTAACAGGGGAGAAATTTAGCAGGACAGCTCTTAAGAGTTCCCCAGAGTTTACTGTACCCACATGCACTTCCTCACAAAAGGGGTATGTTATGCATTTTGAGTCCTCCCTACATAAATCCACACTTTAGTTCATTTAAAAAAAAAAGCCAAAAAAACCCCAAAATTATAATCTTATGACAACAAGTTCTTCTTATGCCTTCCAAAATGTTGTCCTATCAAAAAAATAAATGTAGAAAAAACAATTAGGGAGGTCAAAGACACATGGTCTATAAAAATTTGAATACAACTTTTTTCCAAAGGTAACACTTGCCAGAATTCCATGTTTTGCAAAATCTTTTTATTATGCCAAGGAGCAGTTTCATATTTGTTGGATATTTTTAAGCAAGAGCAAATATGCTTCTAAGGTTTTGGAGTTTTGGGCTTTTTACAGTTTAGGATTTACTTGGGCTTTGGGGTTTTGTTTAATACAATAAGTATGTTCTATACTACAACTGTAAATAAACATTAACTCTGTAGTAAAACATCCTTGAATGAACAGAAGTATTTATTCAGACAGTGCCTACCTTCCTCTTTAAGCAAAGACAACTCTTAGTGAAGATGCTTAACTTTATGTAAAAGCTGCACTCATGTTCAAAACACTGAAATATAAATTGAATGAAATTAGACATTTGACCTGATACCTCTGTTCCACGCGGCTGCTCTTGCTAATCAAGGGCTCTGATGCCACATGGACTGAGCTTCCTGGTGGCGAGAAGCCAAGCAGGATAAGGATTATCTGGGCGATAGCAAAAGGATGCAGTGTTTTTTCAGAGAAGGTTGCAGAAGGTCATCCTTATATTTTACAGATACCATACAATGCCTTGTGTACCCAACTTCACAGCTTTCCCTTGTCAGCTTCAAAAGGAGAAGAAATCCCACCCAGTTTCATTAATTGCCAAGGTTTTTGTCTAAGGGAATTAGAAAAGGGAAAGTGAGCAATTGCATTTGCTTATCCTATCTGTCAGGAGCAGGATTTGGAATAGACAACTACCATGAACCCACCAGCAAAATACCAATTCCTTCAATTCATACAGTATTAAAAATCACCTGCAGACTGAGTTAGCAAAAACCCCTTGCATCATCTTCAAGTGCAGTAATCAAAAGAATTCTTTCAGCAAGGTAGTTTTCATGAACAGCTTCCTAATTAAGGTAAGAGCAGAGCAAGATCAAGGTAAAGGAACTCTTTAAATAGTTTAAACATTTCCACATTTTAAACAATAGTTTAAATATTTCCACATCAGTCTTGTTTCAATGAATTATGCAGTTTTGCACAGATGTCTGAAAACAGAAAAGCTATTTAACACTTGAACAAGCTTTTAAGAAGCATCCAAACAGATTATTTTAAAGACCTTGACACAAACAAGCTTTTTTCACTTACTATTGCACAAAAACCTAGTTAAATTTAACTGTCTTTGCAGACTGTGGAGAAATGGAGTACATGGGACACGTTTTAATAATTTTTGCCTGTATTCATAGTGATTTCCTCTAATCTCAAGGTTTCTTTGCAGTTCATTTGAATGGCTTTGCACCCTAGGAACTACAGGAAATTCTACGGAAACCTCCCTGTCTCACTAACTTTGTAAACTGCTCTGTTACATTTACTCCTACCAAAAGCCAAACACCACAGGATCAGTGTTACTTCTTTGAAATTCATAAATTCTTCAATTGCCAAGGGACATAAGGGTATGCTTTAACTGAACAAACACAGCAGGTTTTGCAAAAAAGGCCAACGTGAAGAAAATACTATCTACCTTTTTTTATTACAAAGTCACTAGCACTTAAAAATGGCAACATCCTATCTTATTTTAAGAAACACTTAAAATTTCCATACCAGGCATAGTAAAAAAACTCTTGATTTTGCTAAAAATGGAATATAAACATGACATCAAAGTGTAAGGGGGCATCATTTTCAGAAACACAGGGACCCAAAGCAGCCGGTTTATTTGAAGAATACACTAGGAGAAGATGATCAGATGTATATACATAATCAATTTTCCTACCATTAAGTACACAGGTCCTCCTTTTAATGCTGTTAAGAACTGCAGATTAACACCACCATACAGCTATTTGGAATAGTCTTCAGGTTTCATATTTGCACCTACCATCTGGCTTTTGCCTGAGCTGAGGCAACACCTCCATCAAATAAGGACAACAAACAGCGCCTGATACCATATGAATCTTCTTACATGCTTATCACTGAATCACTACAATATGCTCCAAGTCAACAGAAAAAGAAACTTCCATACATAATTTGAGCAGTGCTTAAGGAGTTCTTTATCTCCACATCAAGTAAGCTACTCTGCATCAAACCATCTTTCTTGTCCCTCTGCCTCACTCCAAGAGAAGGGGCATTATCTATTTCCCTCATATCCTTCCCCTTAAGGGTTATCCGTTATTTAGAAAGCTTGAAGAGGCATCACAACAGGACTTTTGTTTCCAATGATTTTAAGACCTGTGCCCTGATCAAACTATACAATACAAAGTACCCTTTAAATGAGCATCCTTACTCTTCAGGAACTGAATGCCTTTATTTGGGGCATCAGAAAATACACTGAATAAGGCCTCAAAAGTATGACTGCTTTTGTACTAGTTAACATGTTGGCAAGAAGTGCATGCATACAGCCAAACAGCTTAACTACTCTACTCTATCCTCACAGAAAACTGTCCAGACAGCATCTCACCAGGAAGCACCTTGGAGGAAGCTATTTGACTTATCACCACCCACAAAGAAGTCTACAACAAACTGCTTTGAGATAATGGCAAACCCCCCTGGCATGGCCTAAGGCATCACAGGTACATCCCTTCTCTCCCTGTCTCCCAGAGCTCAGTCATGCTGGCTGACACACAGCACTATATCCCACTCATCCAGAGCTGTGATCGGCACAGTAGTAAACTGTGCCATCTGCTGTGTACAGACACATGGGCACAGGCAGTCTTCCAGCCACACACACATTGCTCTCATGGCAGACTTCCAAAGAAAAACTGTGGCTTCATGTTTACACATCTTGTTTGTCAATATTGCTTTGTTTCTCCAAGAACCTGGCAAACCAACGGGCAAACCCAGGATGCTTGCTAGTGCAAAGCTGCTCCTTTTAGCAGGATACTCACATATTGTAATTCAAACATTCCACATGTATCTGGGTGATCCGCAAGGGAAACAAACTTTTCTAGATATTTTAGAAAGTTTGTTTATTTCAAAACCATACAACAGTTTTAGATACATGTGGAGAACATTCCGTTTTTTGCACCCGGATATTTGTTTTACTCAAGAACAAAGGTTTACATGAAGGAACGTTCAACTTCAAAGAAAACACTTCCAAGTTTTCTCACATACTTCTGTAGGACAACCTCAGTCTGGTGTTCAGCCATCAAGTGACTGAAGTTTGCATCAGAAGGTGAACAGCAGGGGTCCCAGGGAGGGAGTGAATAGAGAGGTGCTCACCCTGCTGAAGTGTAACAAAAATTTCTCCAAAATTGCTGGGATAGGACCAGCAAAGATTGAGCTTGTTACCCTCCAGCTGGCATGCAGGAAATGCAAAATTGTCAGTTGTAGTGAAAGTTGCTATGCTGATCTGTTCAGATAATGAATGCTGTGTCTTCCCACAACTCTTTTCAGACTATTTTCCCAAAGATGCAGGTGCCAGTTACCTATTTACCTATTTTTAATTAATTTCATACTACAGGGATGCCAAGATTTTCTTTTCCTCTCCATGCACCCATGCTAACATACACATAGGAGATTGAAGATGACCATATCTCATCAAGTAAAGAGCATTTTATGTCATTTTGCAAAAAACAGTCTTCTTAGTATTTTTTTAGGTAAAAAGCAGTAGCTAGGCTCACCACTAGCTCTTGAACAGCATCTGGAATCATTTGAGAGCAAATATTGCATGTGTGAACACAAATGCCTTTCAGACCTGTGACAATTCAGTTTTCCTTTAAGGACACAGAAATAAGTATGTGATCCCACTGGATCACCCCATGACCTCGATGGCTTAATTGTTCTATGCTTCACTGATGTAGAATTACTATGATTGCATAGTATCATGCTGCTTCCTTCCCCCTTTTGGGGAAGCTAGTGATTTGTAAACAAATTCAATTATATTTAACTTCTCACATCAAACTGGGAGAAGTTCACCAGGTTGAAGCTCCACAATGCTAATGATATTCTATAGTAGGTGGTCAGGAACACAGGGACTGGTTGTCCCAGATGTCCACAGGAAAAATAATCAGAACACCTATGTTTTATGCACCCTATTTTACAATCTTTTCCATCTCCATGTATCTGTGCTTTCCTAAAGTTACAGAAGTTAATAACAAGGTTAGGAGCATCTCTATAAGGCAGTTCTTTACTTTGCCTATGTTTATTCACAGCTTGAGGAAAATCCTAATAAAAATGCATCCTACAATACAACTAGCTAGACTAGTACTGCAAGACACTGAAAGAAATTGTCTTTCTTTTCCTATAATGCATAGCAAGGCTGAATAAAAAAAAATGTTCTTGTTGATGCCATGCAGTTAAAGTGCAAATTTCAAAGTAATTTCCACAATTGTTGTGTCATTCTCCTGTAAAGGACTAAAACTCTAAAAATGCCATATAACAAGAAGTAGAAGTTTAGCTGCACTGCCCCTCCTAGTTTAAAACATGCAAAGATCAGTCCTTTGGGGCCTTGACTTTGCCTCTGGCATAATTTTTGTTTGATCTCACCCAATCCACTTGAACTTGGTTTGAAGCCCTTTTTGCCAAAGCAGAAGATGAAGGATTATGCATAATGTTGCTTATAAAACACTATAGCAACATATCCAAACAGTCCTGAAAACAGGTATCAGGCATGAAAACTGACTAAAACATGGATATAAGCACAAGTCCCAGCAGAAATTCTTAGGCAAACTTACTCTATTGTGAGAAGGAAGAAAAGGGGAAAGGTTTTTTAGCTGCAGAAATATTGATAAATGCAATATTCAAATATGGTTTTACAGAACAAGAATGAACATACTAATGTTAAGATTGCTGGAATCTGTGTGGTGGCTGCACCAACACATTCTGAATTGAAAAGGTTTGCTGAAATCCATAAGAAAAGCTTGACTGAAAAATGGAGAAGCTATTAAGGCAACATCAGCCTCTCAGATCCACTGACTGTGGCTCATTCAGTTAACTGATCTTTGATATTGTTTTGTGGAACCATTTTCAATCAGTTCATCATTTTAATGGATAACTTTTTACTGGTACTAATAACACTTTATAGAGAGAGATGGAAACAAAGACAGACCTATGGGGTAACCAACTCAGGGAACAGTACTATAGTAGCTGAAAGGCTCAGAAAGAAACCTTCAGCTTCCCTGTCAGCAATCATCAAGTACATGGTGGAACAGCTGGCAAGACATTCTATTGCATCTCATCACTTCTTTTTCTGGCCTTCTCCCTTATAAAATTATTTCCTCTTGATATCACCAGACACACAATAACTAGGCTAAAAAATTAAGCTTGCTTTCTAAAGCAATCCTCCCCGCTTCTTTTCTCTATCTGGAAGTCAAGCCAATAAAGGAATATTGCAATATTTTCAGAGGGTTTTCATCATTATTTCTTAAGAAAATAAAGTTCTTTTTAACTCTCTTTTGAGCAACTTGCCCATTAATTGTGAATACTTAAAAAAATAAGGCAGTTAGAATTTATATATCTCTGTAGCTATATATGTTATGGTGAACTACATTTCTTACGCCAGTAAAAATAAATTTGTTAAGGACCTTGCTTATCACACATAGAAAGACTGCAAATTATGAGTAAAAGAGGACAAGCAACAGACAGAAATGCAAGTATGCCAGACACTGAACAGGAATGTCTTATTCTTAGAATTGTTCTAATTCTTTGAGCTTCAGAGTGTCATATTTTATGTGGACAGAAAGAGTGGGGAAATACTTAATAGTGGATCATCAGGAGTATAAAGGTTATGGTATGCCCTATCCAGTTCAATTTTACTTCACATACACTGCACAAAAGGAAGGGGAACTATGCTTTGTTTTTTAAAAGCATAAAAAAAGGCTTTTATCCCCAAACCTCATGAACAGCTATGATTACACAGTATAATACAATATAATAACTACATATACCGTTCTTCAGACTGAAGTAATTTTTTAATGCTCACCAGCAATAATAGCTAACATAAGGACAGTACTAAGTACTTCCTCAGAAACATTTCAGTTCAGCATAATTAATGTGTCTTTCCCCTTCAACCTAAGGGAATGCCATCCTTCAGATTACAGGAAGCCTTAAGACTTAGTCGCAGGAAGTTAATAGTCCAAGCAAAAAAAATCCTTTCAGATAAAGTAATCAAATCATTCCTTCTCATTTCAAAGTATAACATGATGCTAGCATAAGACCAAATACTTCAGTACCCTAATAAGTCAAATTACTTATAGAGACATAAAGGACCACCTCTGAAAAAGCCCAGAATTAAAATATCTTCACCCCAAGTGCACAGCCTTGGTTATCGTGGCCATCACCAAGATTCAGGGATGGAAGCACAGAGCATTGCAGTCTAACAGGTCTGCAGCAGAGACTGCCAAGTACCTTCCTGCAAAGCTTTCATCACGACACCTGAAATCATTTGTCTATTTTAAAACTTGAATAGACTTGACAAAAATTATCTTCACATACCATGTGAGGAAGATTTAAAAACCAATGTCAGATCACAGACATTCTAAAACACTTCCCAGATAACCCACTGCATTAAAAAGCAGGTGTTATCATTTTAAAGGTGCGTATGAAGGCAACATTATTCCATTCTGAAAGCAGGGAAACTTTCTCCAAAATTCCAATTTAACCAGTCACTCTCATACTGTTCTACAGTTAATTCTCATCTCTATACTCAGGATTAATTGAATAATTCACCAACATGATGATTCATCTGCAGGATCTGAATGACTATTCAGCTCCTCTTTCTTAACCTCACCTGAAGAACATTTCTGTGGTTGTTTGGGGAGTATTAGTTTGCTTTGTTTTTTTGGTGTTTGTAATTTATTTGAAGCTTCTTTCCTTCACCAGTGGTAGACTGCAGGCTGGAAAGGTACCACTAGACCATGAGAAACAGCCATTCTTCACTAATATGTCCCCAGAACAGAAAATGTTTGGTTACAACTTGATGTGACATTTTTGGTTTTGGCACAATATAACAATCTTTCAGTCACTGTTCAAATTTACAGAGAAACAATAAGCAGGTCAAAGTTCAGCTGTAAATTAACACTCACTTTAATAAAAAATAACTTCAAAATAATGACATCAGCTAAGCCACTCTCTCATAGACATCTTCTCACACCTGCAAATATAAAATACACAACAGATGTTGGAGAAACCAGACTAACTCCCTCCTCCCCCACCACAACTGAAATACTGAGATTCTAGAGGAGAACTTACATACTGTCACTTTGCTGTAAACTGATTACACTTGCATCTTTTCTAAATATTTTTTCCTGCTGGCATGTATATAAGTATATAAAAAAAAAAATCAAACTTACACAAAAAGCAGGTCTGAAAATGTTGATATGGTTCTGCTTCAATTACAGTATGGAACAGGAAAACTGGAGAAGCAAAGGAGCTCTAACCTGGTGCAAAACCTTTTCACTAACTTGGCAATCATTCAAGGAAATAAATATACTTTATTGATTCCAAAGAGAGCTGGTCTTCCACAGTTTGTAGCTAACAGTAATTGAAAGCTGGATGGATTGGCTTGAGTTACACACCAGTGAGAAGAAGCCCACAGCTCCTTCTGGATGTTCCTTGCCAACAACTCATCAGCACTTAAAAGGAAGTCTCTTGTTCCCTCAATTCCTACAGAAGACTGACTGACACGTCAACCTACCTGAACCCAGCCTGAGAGCTGAGTCTGGTCTCTGACAGCAAACAGGTTTGAAATTTTGTTGTGTAGGTTTTGTTTTCTTTTTTTAATTAAGAAAACCCTATGCAATACCATTGGCTTTTCAATTAAAATACCACATCGAGGACAGTCCTTCATAAAAATGAGGTGTTGGTGGAATATGTCAGCACAAAAAAAAAAAAAGGAATTCCTGTTAATATTGTATCAGATTTGAATTGCACTGAGTACTTTAGGGGTTTTTGTTTCTAGCCCTAAACAAAGTCAAACAAGATTCTGTAGGATTTAAATCACAAAGGAAAAGGGGGAGTCAAAATTTGCACACCTTACTGTCACTGACATTTGTTAAAGGAACATGCTTACAGAAGTTTCTTCAAGTCTCAAAATCTTTGAATCTAAGACTTCAAGAATATAAATTCTAAAGAAAACAAGTAATTTGTGAAAGACAGACAAATGCTGACAGGCTCTAAGTCACTAGTATCTTCCTTTTCTTTGCAAGCTCTTATCATTTTGCACGTTAGGGTTCTCTGGTTTCAAACACTGGCCTCCTAAACCAACAGGTAAATCACAAGTAAGCTCTGATATTTTCAACTTCCACTCCCCAGTGTTTAGTTCAAAACAAGTCTGCATGGTGCAGAAGAACACAGTATTAGTTTGAAATAATTAATTCCAAAATAATTGTCCTAACTGAGAAATTGAATCAAGCAGATACCAAATCCATTTCCAGCTACTCCATTTTAACCTAAAGGTACCAGAAAAACTTCTGGTTTTCCCTAAAAGAGGGGCACAGCAATGAAGCAGGAAACCTCCACATTTCCACATTTCACTTCTAACCCTGTTCCCCAAGCTAGAAGCTTCAGTAGAGATCTCTGTTCACTTTCACAGGCAGCAATGGCAGGAGTAGTTTAATCAGAGTCAGTACTTCCCTCCCTGACCAGCCCATCACAGGCACCCTATTCACAAAACTGGCAGCCACTTTAATCCCACAAAGCTTTCAGGCTTTGGAAACGCAAAAAGCAGCAGGGTGAAAGAGGTCTCCATCCATAGACTTCAGATAGCATCATTAGAGACTTCTGCATTTGGGGATTTAATTTCCAAGGAAAAGTCAAAGATATAATGATAATGGCATTTAATTTCACTGTAAATAAGACTGAAGGTTTACACACAGAAGCTGCCAAGCACACCATCTCTTGGCAGCAACAGCTGGAAATCTGCAAGCTAGGGATGCCAGGTCTTGCTATTTTTCTCCTTTTTTTTAGCATTCAATTTAGATTACTGATTAGAATCACCAAAGTATGGCATACTCTTACACATCCTGTATGAAAATTTACAGTTTTTTCAACCATCTGCACTATCATCTTTAGAATACAGTCTGCATCTATAGTAATTAGTATTGTTAGTATAGACATCAACTAAATCTCAACTTTTAATGATTTTACTAGGCATATGTTCTAAAAGGTTTATCTGTTAGGCAAGAGTAGCTTTATTTATGCAGTGTTTGAAAAAATAATGATTTATTTGACTTAGTCACACACCAGTGCAGCATGCATAATGCTCTGATGCAGTAACTACTCCTGGGATATAAAACAAGTCCTCCTGAAGGAATTTAATATAATATACCAACCTGCTCCTGGCCATTAAGAGTAGTCTATTGAACGAGATTTTGGGCTGTTGCATTACATTACCTAACACAAACACACCAAGTCATCCTATAAAGGAGATTCAGCTTCCACCCCAGAGGAAGTGGATCCCTCACTATTTTTCCTTCAGGGCTCCCCAAAATACCAAGGTTCACATACTTGAGCTGCTCACACAATCCAAATTTCTTTCTCCATATTGTTCTTCCCTTCCCTTCAGACAAAGCTTGATATGTTCTAAAATATTAATGTTGAGAAAAGCTAATTAGCATAATTATTTATTAACCATTAGCAATTAATAGTATCTAACTCCAAGAAAGAGACTCTGTATAATTTTAGGCCTGCTGCCATGCAAACGGTTTCACAAAACTGGTTTGGTTTTTTCCCCTCTCTTTTGAACTTGCTTCACAGCCAGCTTCAAAGCTTTTTTATCAGAACAAAACTTTCAGCACTTTTAAGTTACTGAAATAAGCTGAGCTATCCTGCAAAGAAGGCATTTTCTTCCAATGAGTTTACAATTGCAACACTTAAGAACATAAGCTTGCAAATCACTTCCATGTTGCTAATCCTAAATATTCTAACTATTCTATGAATGGTATAAAGCAAATCTCCCCACTGGAATTGGAATAAAAAGAGAGGAGGAAAAAAAAGTACAGCTCACATAGTAGCCATTGTTTGAATATCTAAAGTGGAAGCCAGCACTGGCATAACTCAATCTGCTAAACTAGTAGTTTATCTTGATGAAATTTAGTTAAATCAGACTGCTTTGAAAGTGCATGCTAAGAATATTAAAAACAAAAATATTCAGCAGCAGCTTCCAGAAAATAGCTTCCAGAAGACTAAATGCAGATTGTAGACACAGCTTTAGATGGAAATTTAAATGCAGCTATGTCTTGCAAGGCCAAAAAAATACATTTAATTAGGAAACTTAAGTCTTGCTAAAGAAACATACATACCAAATTAATTTTTTTATCTCTACATAAAAGAACATGTTTGACAAAGGAAGGGATTGTTTCTGAAACTACTGATCCCATGTCTTGATAAAAGACTAATGTAAATATTACTAGTTAAGTTTTCACCAAGGTGGATATGCTAGAGAGAAGACAGCACAACCCTCTTACAAAGCAAAATAAAATTATCATACAATTATATAACAGTCTTCACAAAACAGTAATGTCAGAACTACAATTCTCAAACAGATAAGCAGATGAATATCATCTTTTAAATGTGTTTATATTCAGTATGAAAGCTGCAACACTTCACTTGTAAGCGACCAGAGTTTAGGTTACAAGGAAACATCAAGAACATATTCATATGCTCCAAAAGAGAAACAACCAATTCTTCAGTGATTTACAGCCACTAGTATCAGATTTGGTAGATCATAACAAACTTTAAAAACTGAGACAGCAAATAGTCAGAAAGATTGTCTGGTAAAAAGACTTCATAAATTCATCTGTATTATTCTCAGCCTTCATTACCAGGTTTACAATAGTCACTGTATTTAAAAACCCACTGCCAGTCCTCCTTCTTGACAGTATTTAATTTTACTGTAGCTTATACTTTTCACCTCATCTTTTCAGGGGACAGTTTCCAGCATGGCACACTGAAGGGTGACAAGAACTGGCACAAGTCACTTTAGGAGGAAGGGAAGGTTCAAACCCACCAGCGAAGAGGGAGCCCAAGTGGTGGTGGTTGGTTTTGTGACAGCAAGCAAATATTTTGCTTTTTCCTTAGTGAATGAGGTGAGGTGGGGTAGGAAGGAATCAGACACATTTGTCAACTCAAACTAGAAAACAAGAACATTTCCCCCCCAAGAACAGGTGTACCAAAGGTATTACTAACAAAGTTGCAAATTCTCACCCAGCCCCAATGGGCAAAGACAACTGTCACAGACATCTTCACATCTGAGTGGGCACTTGGCAGGGACAGAAGTAGCTAAGTTTATTCTGTGCTGTTGATTCTTTTCTGCAAGCCATAATGCAAGTGAAGCTTCTTCTGAGAAGAGTTAAAACACATGCACTCACAGCCCAAGAGTTGGCCCTTCAAAACTGTATGGGCTGAGGCAGTCAGAAGGCATCCAGAGGAACACCAGGAAACCGGCCCACTTCACAATGGGAAGAAAAAACCCAAAAGGCAGAGACTGGCCAATTGTGTCCAGAAACTGGCAAAAGATGGGTGACAATTGCAATTAAATTTTGGGAGAAGACTGTCCTTAGAAATCTGGAATGTCAGTGAAAGCTACTCTGAATTTTTGTCTCTAAAAGAGAGTACTCTAAAGCAGCTGAAACAATTTTGCTGCATGAAAAGAATGGGAGAAGCTGCATATAAGTTGTCTCAAGTTGCAGGTCATTACATTATGAACACTGGCTCTGGAAAGACACACAAAAATAGCTACCTTAAACCCTCTTTGCCTTTCATTTTCTCATGTTCTTAACCTGAATGTATTTCCCCAGATTCTTCCTGTAACAGTAAGACAAAATACTGATGTTGCTATGGTCATGTTTGGCACTGTTGAATGAATACTCTTCCAGCTTATTCCAGAGAATACAGATTACATAAAACTTGTAAAAAAAAATCTGCTTTGGTGTCCACTGACCTAACTGAAAGGAAAACAACAACCTTATTTCCAAAGCATTCACACAACTCTTATGCCTCGTTCACAGCTTCAGACAGCTACAAGGTTTGTCAATAGCATCATCAAACTTCAGCCAACGTTACACTATTCTCTTGAGCTGCAGTAGAAAAGGAAACCCTTCCCTACAGCTTTAGCTAAAGCAAAGTAGAGGACTATTATCCAGGTCCCACAAGAGAAAGGTAATTACAAAACTTCTCTATTTGTAGCAAAGATTCTCCTTTCTTTCCACAAGCCTAAGTGCTCTTGACCACTTCATAGACACTCAAATCTGCAATTCCTATCCTTCCCTAGTCAGAACATGAGAATTCCTTGTAGAGGAACAGCTCAGAGCAAAATCAACCCATCTGATACTGTTTCATGTCTCAACCATACAAAAAAAGTCATCCTAACAAAGTCCATATTGACCAAAAAAAAAACCCTCAAATCTGTAAAATTAAAATTCCCTTTTTACATAAAGTCAGTCAAGTAGGATTTCAGGTCTTAAGGTAAACTGTCAAAGCTGTAGCATTTCCCATATTTTACTCCCAAACCAGGTTAAACTATTTACCCTCTCTTCCCACAATGAAACAGCATAAACAGCAAGAATCTGTTCTCCAAGACACATGGTACTTGTGAGTAGTGTCACAGGCAAGATGTGTCAGGACCCCAGGTAACATTTAAAGCCTGTCTCAAAGCTTAATAAAATTGGTGGCCACTGAGTATAGAGAAAAATGGATAAAAGTTATTTTAAACATTTCATTAAAAACAAATGAAAACAACCCCAGAAACAAAACCAAAACAAGCCACAACAAACACAAGACAAAAATAACCAATACACTCCTGTCCAACCTGAAGCTTGATTGCTTCTGTTTTTTGCTCAGAAATCTATACTTTACATATATTTTAATTTTTTGGGGTACCTTACAGCCATTAATAGGAAAGCAAAACATTTTTTGTAAGGTTAACACATCTACAGCATCATTATTTTGAAACAGCAAAGTATTTCCTGTATTTTAAACACACAAAAGTAAAAGAGCAGAAGTTCAGAGCACTACCCATCTAGCTAGGAAAACACAATATAATACAATACAACTCTACTGTATCAGAGCATACTCCATAAATATTTATGAACTGGTAAATTCTTCCCAGGAAACATGGAAACAAGATAGTTTGGAAGGAGACCTTGTACTCCAGCAAGATGATTACAGACATCAATTATTTTACTACAGACATATGATAGTGGTGATACAAGTTTATATTGTACAAACCAGAAGCAACACATGTGACTCAGCCAGATTTTCCTACCAGGGCTCTAATGTTAACCTGCTTATCTGAAATGAGAAACACCTTTACCACTAAATAGTGACTGTTTCCTTGTAGGAGGCGAAGGGGAATCCCCATTCCCTCCCACTCTCCAGCTTTTCCTACAGCATCCTTTCAAGTCTCATAATTTTAATACTGGCTCTTTTAAATGCCAGTTTTTTTCCTTTCTGTTTTTGCCAAAAGACTTGTTTTCCTTTAGCAGACAGAGTAGAGGCTGGAAAATATTCCTTCCTACATAGTTGCAAAAGAACATGCCACACTTACATGAGATTCAAATCTATCAAAAGTTTTAGCTACAAAAAAAGTCAGATTTAACACAAAATGAACTAAAACCCAAAATAGGACAATTTCAGTTTTAGAAGAAAGTAGATTCCAACCATTTCTGTCACCTTCCTTGGCCTTCAATATAAGGAGGAAAAAAAAAAAAGTGATTTCATCAGAGGCAAAACATTTCAGATTTCCATAACAAGGCAGGAAGGTATGATTAAGCAGTTGCCTGTGCATGAGATGCATTTTTTTTTCTCTTACCAAACAGAGAAAGAAAAAGGCAATTATAACACAGAACTCAAGTATAAGGCTCTGCGGTTGAGTAAAAAAATGAAGTAATTTTGAAACGTTTGCCAGACGACTTCAAGCATTTCCTTTCTCATTCCAGGAGCTGGCATACAAACTAGGCACACCTTATAAACCCCACCACCTCCTGGCCCTAATACATTCCAGTTCTTGCTTCATTAAAAAAAGAAAGTTAAATAGCGTATGTATAAATATATGCTCAAACATTTACAAACTTGCATATCTTATCGCAAAGAAGACTGATAGTGGTACTAAAAATAGATGTACACCTTGCTTAAATGTGAGAATAAAAGCATGTTTTCATTTGCAATTAAAGCACAATGAATAAAGGCACTGAAGGAGATCAAAACTGTACTCACAGATTTAGGGCATTTCTCCATAAATTGCACAAAAATCTCCAGTCATTATTTGTTCATTGGTGTATTATTTTCCATCAGTTGTGGCGGTCTGCTGCTGCCACCACAACAATATTGCCTTTTTCCTGAAGATACCAGTGGCCTTCAGGAATATATTCTGGCATGCTTACTAGTCAGGAATTTTTCAACTATTTGTTGTTTGAAGCTTTAGGTTCTGATTCTGTGACTATTTCTTAGAAAAACTGATTCACTGAAAGCAAGTGAGTTTCCTTATTGGTTCCAAAATCTTCAAGCAATGATAAAAGAGTATATTGATATACTGCCAATCCAGAAATTGAAGTGACACTTTAACATCATTAATGTTCTCATCCAATCCTGTAATGAATTTCAAGTAACCTGACCACAGGAGTCCGTTCAAGGACAGTACAAAGAGGCCATAGTGGCTGCTAATCAGGAAGGGGGGAAAAATAAAGAGAAGGAAGTAGAAGGATGAATTTTTCACTTACATTACATGGAGTAAAGCCATATTAGAATCTGTTATGTATTATAATTGTAAATTTATATTGAGAGTCACCTTCCCTATTATAGTCTGTATTTTGCCCTTGCCTGGGCAAATAACACAAAACCCATTCATCTGTGGGACAAACATGGTCTCCTACTGGGGCAAGTCAGAGACTTGACATTCCTTGCATGCATCCTGAGTAGGCATCTAAAATAGCCTTAACAGTCCCACCACTACCTTCATTACAGGCTTGTGTTGGGTAGAACTGGCCACGTCAGAGAAGGAAGAGCTGTGGTTTAGTCTAGACACAGAATTTCCCCTTTCCTTTACCATGGTCCTACTTCCAGCAAAGATCATTTAGTCAGGAGATTAAAAAAAGCACATGGCTGTGAAAGGAAAAAAAAAAAAAAAAAAAGCCCTGCTAGTTCAAAAAAGGACGATCTCAGGACAAAGCAGCTGTGGTACAGCCTCGTGTTCACCAGATTTCCCTTCCTGAGGCTTTCCCTATGCCTAAAAGGGTAGGACTAAGCAGCCCAGAACTGCCCTTAACACTGACCTGAAAAAGGAGGTCTTTGTAACTAGTCTATTACAAGGGCAAACACCCATGTGTAACTAAACAAGCTCCACCTCAAGGGCTCCAGTTCTACTGAACTGCTCTCAGCTTCCAGTTCCTCTCAGGCCCCCACCTGTTCCTTGACCACTGTAACATCACCAGTGCCAAAGCAATTTGCACAGCCTGCATTCAGCTGAGGCACCAGAGCCATTCTTTCAGGGCAGGCGCTGTCCTGGACTGATGGGAGGAAAAGATCACTGTAACTAACACACTTTGCAAAGGACTGCTGTGCTGACCCATCCCAAGCTGCCAGGTTGCATATGCCACGGCATCCTGCCAGCAAGCTGGTACAGGGCTGCATGAATTCTGCTGCCTATTGTGTATTTATTAATATTTCCATAGCTTTAAAACTTTATTATTTATTTTGAGGCAGAAAATTAAACCAGAAGACTTGGGTGAACGTCATCATACTTAAATCCTGACTACAGCAGGAAGAGTTCTCTTTAAAAATACTACTCATTACTGCTGGATGAACTCCAAATATACACTCCATGTGCATTCAGAACCGGAATTTTAAAAAGATTAGTAAGTGCTTGTTTCTGAGCATGCCATGTCAGTGTGATTCATGAAACGTGATCATCTTCTTATACCAGAGTAACAGCACAGCATTTCAGTATCCAAGATGCCTTTGGTGTTCCTTCTGTCTTCTCAGTTTTAACCACATGAGTTTAGTCCTTAATATGGTAGTCCATACAAGCTATAATCACTTCATTATTTTCCACAGTTACTTGAAAAACTTTAATTTTCTACCAGCTGTGAAATCTAAACAGCCAACTACAGATCAGAACAGTTCAAGATTTAGGGGGTAATTGTATGATACCCATCTTTTTCAGCTTGCTCTGGCCCACATTCCCAGTGCCAGAAACATCAGCAGCTGGTGAAAGTCAGATCATCATGTACTTACTACTTCCGTGCTGACAAGATGTGGTCATAACATGAAGAAACAGGAGAGATAATGAAATGCAGGACTCCCCACCATAGGTCTGTGTTTTCACAGGATGCATAAGATCTGCATTTTAATGCTGGAAATGTTAATATTTTTTCCTGAATCTTCAGAATCCTCTCTTCCCCACCTTGGTGGCAAAACTCCCTTCTCCCCATCCCACACCTGCAGCATCAGGAAGCATTAGCTGTCAACAGGGGATGAAATCTGCTTCCATCTAGCTCAGGCACCACTGACACTGCAGGTTTAGCATTCCTACTGGTATCTAAGCTAGAATTAGTAATAAGTTTTACTAGGTCAAAATGGAAATTGCGTGGGCTGAAAGATCATCTTATTCTCTGAGAACTTCCCATTTTTATTTCAAAACAAGGTGACACTTTTATAGTTTCTTTTTGGTCCCAGGCTTACTAAATAGATAAAGATCCCATGTATCAAGTTTCTTTCTGCAGCTGCATGGCCATTTTTTTTTTTTTTTTTTGGGAAGAGTTCACCTTCCAGTGTCATAAAACCACTATTATTAGTTCTACTTTCTCTCCCTACAAGGAGCAAGGCAGCCTCTACTTTGAAGGGCTTAAGCGTGAAGTTTCAATAAAAGCTTCAACAGCGAGTAACAAAATCACCTTCAGACGAATCAATTCCAAAAAGCTTGACCGAAGTACAAACCCACCATACCACCACCCGAGCATAGTGGAGGGCACCTTGCTGTTTTCACATTTTCGGAACGCAGCGATGCTCTGAAGCAGCTGCGCGCTGCCCGAAGCCCGGCGCAGCGCCCTGCAGCACCGGCGCTTCCCCAGCCCCGCAGGGGAGCGCTGCCCGTGCCGGGAGCGCTGCCGAGCGGCGCCCGAGCTGTTGCATTGTTGAGCCACCTCGTGGCACGTTCGCTGCATTACAGCACCACCAGGGCTGCGGAGCCGCTGCGTCTGCTCAAATCCACGCAAGAAAACGGCATCTGAGCAGCAGCTACAGCATCCTTTCCTCAGTAAGGAAAACATGAGTTCTGCCAGTTAGGCTGCACAAGACCACCGAGGTGCTACAGTCAGTCGCCCTTTTCTAAGCACTTGGTCGTTCCAACCAACAGCTCCTCACAAAGCAGCCTGCTTTGCAAGTTCTTATAAGCCACGTTCAGTCCGTACTTACGTAATACCTCATGGATGAGACAATTGTGGCCCATAATATCAGCTGAAAAAATACTCAGCTATATGAAATTCTCCCCAAAAAGAACTAGAGCATGTTTTCTGAAGACTTGACTGCAAAGTACTTTCACAAGCAACAGTTTTCATACACTTTCACGCACCATCGTCAAAACATCCTACAATCCAAGGTTTGCTCCGAAACTGTTAAATTGTTGGGCCAATGTAACTTAAGTGAATCAAAGACAGAAAGTTAGTGTGGGTCTTCTGAGGCCTCAGATAAAAAGGAAAGCATTTTTACTGCAGAGGAACCCTGGACATGAATCCATACACATGAACTCTACAAATGCCCTGCACACACAGGATAACTAACAAAGATACTGCCAGGGCAACACTGGTTACTGCAAGTCAGCTCTCACGTAACAACCCATTCCACTCCACAGTGATTTATTTCCAGTTCTACACCCTAGTACAGTACCAAAACACACAGCTGGTTTTTATACAAAATGAGCTTAGTGTGACCAGTTGTAATGTAATCT
The DNA here is from genome assembly GCF_024509145.1 of Vidua macroura. Taxonomy (NCBI): domain Eukaryota; kingdom Metazoa; phylum Chordata; class Aves; order Passeriformes; family Viduidae; genus Vidua; species Vidua macroura. Next base: position 71,182,043 of record NC_071571.1, read on the forward strand.
TCTTACCACACCACTGTAACTGTTACTTCAAGAGATTCTTCTTGAAATAATTATAGTTTTACATTTCTACCCCTTCTGGCACCACTGAAAGACAGTAGATTTTAAGAGTTAAATAACTCCCAAACAAACCACAACAAACCAAACACCTCGCACACTTAAAGACATTTTAGAACCCTGTTTATCACTATATACTACCCATACTGTTCATGAATGGCTTCTGTAAACATACTACATATAAAATATAAATAAATACCAACATGCTAACTAAAAAGTTATTTAAAAAAGTTAGTTCCAAGCCTCAAAACACAGGAAAACTCATCACACCCTGGCAGAACACAACACAAGACTTATAGACAAATAACATAGGCAATCTCAACAAAGAACAACAGTACCAAGAAGCCATAGCCTTTCCATCAGCACCAAAAGTTTCAAAGTAATGGAGAGGATTTACAAGGCTTTAACCAGCTTTCTAGCCTTTTCATAGACATTAGGAAAATGCTAATAAGTAGCATTTTTGGGATATAGCAGACCAGATACTTCACTGGAACACCCATAGTGCAATTAACAGAAGAGTAAAAATCATGACTTATTTACTTACTGCCTTAAATGTTTCCCATTCTATCCTTTACTGAAGTCACAATAATCTTCTTTCTTGTCCCTTAATAGTCTTGAGAGAGATAGAATGAAGATAACCACAGCATAAACACAGAGATGATCTAACACAGGCTCCCACCCATTTCCTACCCCCATCTTCATTTTGGCTGCTTCCTTCCCTCCCTTACCAGAAAACTTCCTACAGCTTATAAAGTTTCAGGTTTTCCCACTTCTGCAAAAAAAGTAACGAGGATTGGTACTAACAAGACAAGACACAATTGGAATTTGCAATACAAATTGGCTTGAAGCCCACAACTGAAGAGAACAGCTTAATCAGCTCAATCTAAAAAAGCTTTTCTCTCAAGTGATGGCTTGAAAGCTGTCTGGTGAACAGTTAAAAAGAAAAACTAGGGACAGGTCTTTGAGTGGCCTTGAGGGTGGTCCTAGACACCTTTCAATCTCAAAATATCCAGCCCCATCCCAATAGCTTCCAAAAGCCTTTCAGACAATCTTGATTTACATTACTGGAATTCTTTAAAATCTTCTCTGCATCATAATCTCACTTAGGTTACTAATTTGGAAAATTCAAATCATCCCACTATACATATATTGAAACTTGGGATGAAAACACTCAAGATAAAACCCACCAAGCTATTTAACTACTTTGTGCTGTGTTTCAATAGGAGGAAAGCATATGTATTATGTTTGTGGATTCAGGTTTTAACTACAGTGTTAAAGAACTGCTTTTTCCTAAGGCTGGAAAACACGTGTTTCTACATTTTTAATCTGGACTGTTCCCATTACCATCAACATCCTGAATCAATGCAGTTTTAAAAATATGTTCTCCAAGCATTAACACATTCACTAACTGATGCATCATTTCTTTGCAGCAATATCTAGATCAATTTCCACACAACTAAAACCTTGAAAAAAAATTACTAAGGTTAACTTCCCCTTTTATCTTTCCTCAAGAGTTCTGGAGTTTGTGCAGAAATCATTGACATTTTACATCACCACAATCACTCGACTTGAAAGACTGCATTCCATGAAACATCTCTACCTGCTTACAATGATTTGGGATAAAGACTGCAGCTGATAACACAGTATTTTCTAATTTAATAAAAGTTAAATTACCTTGGTGCTAATAACACAAAACTTGTACAAACAGGAATGGATACACTTTAAGCAGTGAACAAGCTGAATGTTTGTTAAGTTCCAAATTTTGCAGAGGTGCAACACGCATGATTGGCAATGATTAGTCAACTTTGGATTTTAATGTTTAATTTCCACCTGAATATGCTAACTTTTCCCACATCGGCAAAAAGCTTTAAGAGCTTTATGCTGACATTTAAGACTGTATCTAAATAACCCAAGAATATTTTTTAAAATGGCAATGCATGTTAATTTAAGTAAACACTGCATATCAGCATGGGATTCTACACTGATCTTGCTCCTAAAATAATAAAAATTAATGAATGTTGATAGAAGACACATTTAGAAAAAAATTATTAAAATGTTAGAACATTAGGCTATTATGATTTTCTAAACTAATAATATTTCATTAGTATATTACTATTTTAAAAACAATGCTCTGCTCTTCAGTTCACTATTGAAATAATGCACTGAAGTGTATTGAATGAGGCCTGTGACAAAACAAATCAGAAATATTAAATAACAAAAAAAAATCTGAAACATTGCTACAGTGCCCAAATTAAAACTCTTTTGCAGCCAGATTTTGAATCCCAGAGCAGGACTTAAGCACCATAAAAGATACTCACCCATCACCAAAAAAATAGGATTAGGTTTAAACATCTTCATGCAAAGTATATCCACATTTCCCAAAAAAAGCAAGTCAGGCTGGCATTGTGAAGGCTGCTTTCACACAAAGTGAGAAATTTGTTTTAAGATCTGAAACTTAGTACTATTGCTCAGGAAGAAAAGGCTCATACACACACAGGGTTTCTGCACACCAGTAAGTATGCAACACAAAAATGCCTGTTAAACTTTTCTAAAACAGCTGATTCACATCTCAACTGCCTGCAACACCTCTAATCTATATTTAGAAAATATCCAACTCTCTTCAATAAAAGGAAATGCACCTTCCCTGTCTAGACATCCAATTTAAAAAGAGAACACTTTTTGGATTTCAATTAAAGAACATATATGCCAGAAACTTCTTTTATCTAAAATTTTTGAAACACACGCAGTAGTTTACTCATTAAATTAAATCTGTAAGTACAAACCAACTATCTATTTTCCCTTCAACAGCAACAGTAAGTTTAATGACCTGTTTCATGTAAAAACATAACATAACCCTATATTGTAGGCTTCAGCTGTTCACAGTTACATAAATATTTATCCCCATAAATTTATTGTGTGTTGTTAACTATTGTATGTACATTGTCTAAAATTCTTGATTTTGTGCTAGAATCAAAATTTTTCCAAGAACCCTTTTGATGGAAAGTCATGGTTTCATGACGAGCATTTCAAACTGGACAGTTCTCTGCAATGCTAAAACAGGTCTGGATTTTAACACTCTGCTGCCAGCAGCTGGGGTTACCTCAAGGCTGACATGTTAATACCAGCATGCATTTGCACTTCGGTTGAGAAACATAAACTCTCAGCTTTGAAGGGTTAAATAAGGAAAAAAGCAGGCATTGCTTGCTAAGTGACTACCTGAAAAGCAGCAATTCCTATGTCTGTGCTTTTAACCCTGACTTCTCCAAAGCTGCAGAGGGGTATAGGAAACACAAGGGTAACAGTTAACAGAAAAAAGCTATTGACATTGTCAGAATAATTTAGATTTCTTTTTTTTCTTTTTTACAGAAATTAAAAACCAAGAAACCTATAGTCTGAAACTATCTTGAACTGTACAATCCCACAACAATGAAATCCACTTGATAATCACTTTCCATGCATTAAGCAATCTTGTCAAGATTATGAACAATCAAGTCACTAAATTCAGGGGAGCAGGGGGAAGCTACACATCTGTTTGTGCATTTAGTGGCTTGGGCTTTTATGAAAGCACAGAAGTAAGAACACACACCACCACTGTTGCTTCAAGTTTATGCTTCAGAAAAGTAACATTAACTACAGAACCAAAGTAATTTACTGACTTCTCCATCAAAGGGAAGATAATCCAGCAGTTCTAGATCATGACATGATTGCAGATCAACTTTAATAGAAAATTTCGTTATTACAGCTTTTAGAAGCCCCTTAAAGTTTTTTATATCACTTATTTTTCATTTTAATGTACCTACTGAATTTATGCAAAGTTCAAGGATGATAAATATTTTTAAATTTCTACTCTCCAAGTGTAATTTTCAAGAAGCCAGCTATATTAGCATACACATTATTTTCAGCTGGAGCATATTAACACTGAAAAGTATTTCCATTATACAGTAAGGAATACAGGAACCCAGAAACTAGTTTTCCCTTTAGCAGATTATCCAACTACAACTGACATGTAAGTATTCAGCAAGGGAGCTGTGGTGCAGTCCCAAGTCAGTAAATTTAAGAAGCAAGTAATTTACCACATTTATTACAACAGTTTTGTCTTCGTAAAATTGTTTTGCCAATAAATCTGATAAAACAAAGCTCAAACTAGAGACAAGCTGTTTTATAAAATATGAATGGCAGGATACATTTTAGCAAAGTGAAATGTCCCCAGAAGGGAGCTGTCAAAATATGTAATTACTTAAAAAGTGTCTTAAATGTTTCTAAAACTATATATGGCATGTAAACTAGCCATTTTATTATTAAGACCATACTTGGGTAAAGCTTTATGCAGTATCTGTTTCATTGCTGGTTACCAGATGAGTTTCTTTAAGACACAGCACAACAAACATGATAAGAATTGTTAAAAATGGCAAATTTAAGGGGATCTCTGTGGTAAAAATGAAAAATACCACTCAAAGTCTAACATAATTTTGGCCACAGATATGGATCATACTGGAAGAGTTTTCCTAAGTCTAAACTGTTCTTTGCTGCTAAAAATAAAGCCTATAAACCAGTTACAAGAAGAGGGAAAAAAAAACCACACACACAACCAACTGACAAAAAAACTCAACTTGAAAGCAACATCAACCACCTACAAAGAATGGGAGATAGAATAATTCTGTTTTATCCCCTGTTCTGTTTATTTTTTAGTATTTATTTATACTAGCCAGAGTTTATGTTCACATGTATGTATCAGATATTATTCAAAAGTGCTTTTAATATGGCCATTTTCATAGTCTAACTTCAGAAGCATTTTATTTAAAAAAAAAAAAAAAACCAAAAAAAAACCCCAACAAAATGAAACCAAATGGTTTAGAAAATTCAGTTAAAAAGGTCTATCCAACAACTTCCTAGATTTGATAGGAGCTAGAACAGGTAAGAATACCAAGCAGTTGCATTTTTTGACAAAGATAACTGCAGAGCAAAAAAGTTCTCTTAATTGAAGATGCCCACAGCTTCTAACCACGAGACAGTCATTTAATTTAAGTGGCTATTGTATTCATGCAGAAAAACCCCTGATATTTTAAAAATTACAAAATTACCTCCTGATTCAGTGAAAGACTACCATTCATCATGGTATCTCTCTAAAACTACTAGGATTATTACTTGGCATGGAAACAGCCTGAGTCATGAGCTAGTTAGGACTTTTCTGAAAAGCGTTTACAAGGAAAATTCCAGGTAAATCAAACTTTTCAGGGGAATATATGAGGGAGAACTTTTACTAAGAAAAACATTGTGGTTTGCTGAGCACATGGGCTTTTGCTTTGGGTGTAAGCCATTCCCAGACTTTGGGGGAGCATTTGTATATGGTCTTTACAGACAACCAATAAACACAATATTTACTTGTTTAATGTGAGCAACTACTGCAAGAAAAATAATTTGGATGATTAACTGAAAATTTGTTTCAGAGATTCGTTTGTCAGAGAGATGAGGACCAAACTGTGAGTTTCACTGAGCAGAAAAGAAGCAAATACATAACAATTTTAGATGCCCACAAAGGAAAAATAAAGGAAAAATGAAAAAAAGAGAACTGATTCTTATCAAGTTGATTACATTACCTTAAAGTGGGTTGCCCCCACTCCAGCAGCCAGAAGCTGACAAATTTCACTTTGCATACAAGTTATATCACAACACAAGCACGAACATTTGAGCATAAAAATAGAGATGATGCTACTGCCCCCATCATTCTTTGTGGTTTAATCAAGGTTGATTCACTGCTATGCTCTGTTCCAACCTAAGCCCTAGTGCATGTGTAATTACAGATTAATGAGAAACTGTAAAAGATGTTACTGTGATTTAACAGGGGCACTTCTTAGGTGAACTTTCTCAGAGGAAGATGCTGTGACAGCAATTAAAGGCTAAATGGAGCAACTGCACTCAAGCAGGTCTAGGATCTTCTCTTTTCACACTACCAGCTAGAGATCTCAACTATCACCAAAAAAAGGTATTTATTGCAGTACTGCCTCTCTAATATACAATTCTATACTCCTTCCATACAGATCTTGTCAAATAATTATACATTTCTTTTGCATACATCTGTGAACAAACAGACCTTGAAGACTTGTAAAAGCTCCCTCCTTCCTGATGACAGTCAGCCAACACAACCTACTTGAAGCCTCAATATTCCTTGCTGTCGCAGGCTCTTCATTCCCATAGCTCACAGCAATTTCCCAGGCTTATAGAAGAATCCTTCCCACATGGATGTGCTGCCAAATCAAGCAAAGGTGCTGAACACACATTTTCAACACAACAGGCATAGTATAAACAGCAGCCTTAGACTTTCACACCCACTATTGTGCTAAGGTTTTATTTAAAAGCCTGTAAATGTAAGCATATGGAAGGTGATAACAGTGTTGAAGATCAAGGTCTATTAAACAAAATTGTTGTATATGAGAAAAAACATTTTTTTTAATCACACATTTGCCTGTTAAGCACAGAGAATATTTGACTATGATAGGTTTATTCTACGTGTTCTCACTTAAAGACCACAAATTTCTTCAAACACTTGAAAGATAAAACACTACTTTCACTGTTTTTACTTTAGACTACCTGTTACCACAGAAACTGCTACTCAGCAAGAGAAAATAGTTTTAAACAAGTCAGTAACTGTTTAGAGCAAAAGATATCTCCCATCTTGTGGGGGCTTGTGGCATACAGGGAAGGCATTCCCCTGTAGAGGAGGGTAACAAATTAAGGAAGATAATGAAGATGCTCAGAATGCCTAATTTTTCTCAGACTGAGTGAGTAAAAGAGAAAGTTGAAACTGTGACAATTCCAAAGTCCAATTTATTACACAAAGATGCATGAACCAAGGTGATGCCACACAGTGGTATGACAACATATGTAAAGAAATGTGGTTAAATCCAGAGAATTGTTCAAGCTGTTCACAACTCGTAGCAGTTCTGATGCTCAGAGGACTCATCCACTAGGAAAGGACAGAGTTGTCATTCCATAATTCATCACATATACACACAGGCAAGAGAAGAGACAAAAAGATAGAAGAAAAAGGCTGATGCTTTAGGATTTCAAAAGGTAGCCTCTATCCCCCAACCATTTTTCATGCTAACTGGAACCTTTCAACATCTGTAAAACTGAAAATGGTACAGTCAATATGTCCTCAACTCAGTATAAAGTGCTTCCAAGCTGAAAACAGACCTCTGGGATAAAGGAAAATGAAAAAAAGATGTGAGAAACCAAATATTACAGCATCACTCCATTTATCATCCCATTATAGTGAAAAATACACAACTTGTTAAGAAACATCAGGGGACAAACACAAAGGAAATCTTGCATACAAAAAACAGTAAGAAAACATTAGCCTGTAGAAGCCTTTTTCATTCTGTAGGTTTGTTTTCCTTTTAACACACACAAGTCAGCTTTACTTTGAAACTACCATCAGCTTTTCAAAACCCTTTATCCTTCAGCACTGTATTTTACAAAATGCTATTAATAACTCCTTCAGGGAGTTATTTGGGCGTGATTTCAACACAAGAATTCAATATTATTTGAATAACACCAAAACTTATCTAGCTTATCTTATGCAATGAGGTTTAAGGCTTTCTAAAATAATTAGTCAAAGAAGTACTCAATTATCGTATGAAATTGAAATCGGAAAAAAATTATCAACTCACAAGATTTGAGCCAGTTTTTAAGTATTATTTATATGAATTCATTAGGATCCTGTCCATTGGTTTGTCTAATTAGAAACTTGCTATTTATATTTCTCCAAAGTTTCTACTATAAATTAATTTATCAACTACAGCCTCAGCTGTCTTGACCTATTCATATAATATCAATTGCAAGCAAAAATAATAGAAACCAGTCAGACAACAGTAACCAGCATAGCAGGACATTCATCCCCAGGCAAGGCTGGAAAAATAACAGTTAATAGTGGCAAGGCAACAAACACAGACTGTTCATCTGATGCTTGATCACACTCTAAATCTCCACCATATTATATTCTTGAGTTGTTATAAGATATATTTTGCACCTAAAAGTTAACTACAAGTTCCTCTATGAACACCTGCTAACAACACACAAAAAATCTGTCTACACAGCCAGCACTTCCAGAAAATATGAGGCTAAATTAAATCTCTGGATCCAACTTGCTGTAATTTACAAGTCTTTACAATACACCCAACAAATTACATGCCTTCTCTATTTTAATACCATTTTAAATTTTTATCATATTAAAATTATTTTAAAGTCTTACTATCAAAGCAAATAAAAGGAAGAGCAAAGTCCTCAAATCCTCCTTTCCAATCTCTAGATTAAAGACTGTGAGTTGGTCTGATGAATGGTTGTGACCCAAATCAAATCTCAGGAAAGGTTCCCTATTGTGGGAGGCAAGAAACCTCACAAAGGGAAACAAATTGACTATTAGTCTCCTATCACAACTTTTACACAATGCTATTTTTCTCTGTATTTATCAATATTCCCTTGTTCTGCTACACCAATCCTTTACTATGAGAAAAGCAATACTTTCAAGTGGAATTTGAAGGTCTCATTTTTAAATGGGTGTAGCCAAACCCAACAGATTTCAGAATACTTCAATTTCTAAACTAATAGTTATTCACATTAAAATATACCTTTGCAAGTCTTGAAGTTCCAGCTTCTTATTGAGACTGCAAGAGTCAAACCTAAACTCACTTTTAATTAAATTTTTAAAAAATGTTTTCTATTATTGATTACATCTTCCAGGACATTTCACAAATTTTCCATAGCAAGTTTATCTGTTTTTAGCAATATTGCAAGATCAGGAAAACTATTACAATTTTCTAAATAAATATTTTTGTAAATAACAATCAGGAATTCAGCTTGTTTTTTTCCCCCAGGGAGTGAAGTTATTAATAATTCAGTAGCCCTGGTATTATATTTCTGATTTCATATCTCTTGTAAACTGACCAATGAACTTTGGGTGTTGTACATTCCCAGTCTCGGTAATGTAATTTTCAACACTTCAGTCAATAGTCTTAGCTAAGTCAAAGCATTTTTATTTAACAAAGGTCTTCCAAAAAACAAAAAGAAGCTGTGTATACTTTTTTTTAAAGATATGCACATTTGTATTAAAACTTTTAGCCTGAAATACTACTGCCATTATAAATTATATGCTGATTATAATGACTTAACCTCTCTCTTCTTATTTGAAGAAAGTGTTACACAACCACTTGAACCTACAGCCTGCCCCCATAAGACTGAGCAGATGGTCAAAGCCCTGATTTTGATTCCCTTTGCTGTATATTTGGAAACCATTAAAATAAACTGCGAACAAAAATATCATTAAGAGTACCAGACACTCACCATTAAAAAACTCTTTTTGAGTTAGTTCAGCAATGCCACCAGGAGCTCTTCAAACTTGGTCAGCTTATCTCCAGGTTTTGTTTGCCTCTACTGAGGAGTGAGAAATTACACTTTCCAAGTGGGAAAAAAAAAAAAAAAAAAAAAGGGAAGGGGGAACAGATACTTTTCTGTGCCTGTAAAGATATTCTTAACAGCTCTGGTGTCAATATCCAGCTTTGAAGATGAATCTGCTTGAATAGCTAGTTTGCTGTAATTCTTGCATACCGCTGGCTGTAGGACATTGCTAATTAGAGTGCAGAGTCTGGTTAACGTAAATTAATTGACCTGCACAAAGGATAAAACAAATAATTTACTGCCTTAATTCCTCTCCCTCCTCCATACATACCTTATCTCTCAGAAGAATAAAATATTTCTGAATAATAGAAAATCTATGTGCTACTTCTCACATTTTAGCTAAGGCAGAGAGATTTTCAGTGGGTTTTTTGTCTGTTGCTTTGTTTTGTTTTTTGTTTGTTGTAATTTTAATGCTATTTAAATGTATATACCAAAGTGTTTCCATGTAATTAAAGCCCTTGCAAATTAGTTGCACTACCAGACTCAAGTTTGCAAAAATTAAAGCAAGACATTATTTGAAAGGCTAGACATTCTAAAAAACTGGAGGAAGCTGCTAGTTAGACACCTAGGATTTTACTGAAAACTTTCCACAACAGCAGCTTCTTCAGCAGGTGCACAGAGAATATTTACTTCACTTGAATTTATTCCACTTACAAAATTAAATAACAGTTCTTACAAAGCTGAAAGCAGCTCTAAATAGAAATTCTGGAAGAAAAATTAGCTTTCTAATCTATAAAGCACAACTAGAGATAATATTGCACTTAATGGCAGGAAGGTTTCCACACTTAACACCTTTAAAAGGTGCAGAGAAAGGAAGCAAGCTATGAAAGAAGCCTCCGCTTATCTCATTTAAAACAACTGATGATTGCCTGATGGGTGGTACCTTCCCTTTCTGTTTTTTTTTACTGTAGCCCAGTTCCCAAGCTGAAAATTCCATCTTCATTCCTCTCCCCCAGGAGAGTTAAAACTGCTTTAAGTAGAAAGGTTTCCAACTGCTGGTGCTTCGGTCATTTTAACTGAGTACAGGTTGACTCCAGCCACAGGAAAATATTACCATGCAATAAACAAGCAAAAGACTATTAATTCTTAATTCTAAGAAGAACAAATAACACCATATATGTGTATATATATATATATTTCAAAAAGAGTAATGTTCTCCTGGTTAAGAGAAGTAATACCAAAGGTAACACACAACCTTTATATTTAACCTATATTTAATAGTCAGCATGTTTCATAATGCGTAGGCATTGAAAATTAAATTATTTTCTAATGGACTGAAGTGTATAGGAATACCATCAGAACAAGAATACAAGCCAACAAGAATAATTAAATTACTTAAAAACCGAGGGCCCCTGGCACCTCCAATTTTAAGGAACAGATATTCCAATTTATCTCCCAAAAAAACCCTGGGTGGATAAGGGAAATGTTAGGTACAGACAGCACAGAAAAACCTGTTATATTTGGAAGAAAGTATGTCCATTAACTGAGACGCTGTTGCCCATAACAAGACTCCTAGTTCACCACAACAAAACATTTTTCTCACATGGAAAACCTTTGACAGAATGATATTTTAGTTCGCTCAGGAACAATTCCAGCTCTAAGGGATTTCAAAGTAGTGCTCAAAGACAAACTAAATGCTCTGTGCATGATGGGAAAGTATTTGAGTGGAGGAAGTCTTCAACACTTTCTGAAAAGCCACAGATTTTATCTTTACAGTTAATATAAATGTGGTTTTGCCCATCCTTGAGTGTTTCAATTATTCCTATAAACTGTGGCAAGCAAATTAATGTCACAAACCTGCAGCAAATGTACTTTGCTTTTACACTCCATTTTGATTATACTGCAGACCACCCTTTTTACAAGTGCACCAGTATTACCAAAACCAAACCCAAACAACTAAGAACCACTCATCTGACACACACATCTTCAGCGTATAAAAAAGGATGAGAGCTAATGTATTCAAAATACAGTTGTAAAAAGATTTGCAAATGCTTTTCCTGTGCCATATTTCTCAGGCCCATCTAGACAAAGTTGGTCATTGTCTAAACTGCTTGCAAAACTTGCTTAAGAGCCTGGAAAAAAAAATTGTTGAGAAAATAACCCTAAAAATAATTTTTTTAAAAAAACTAAAATCCCATTCTAAGAAAGCATCACAACAACATTGACAAAAGTCTCCCACAGTGCACCTACTGTATTGTCTGATGGAATTTGGCATTTTTCTCTGGAGCCAGTCAATAACAGGAACTCAGTCATAAATGTCCTCCTTTCCGGTGAGTGCAGCAGCCTCAGCTGCGCAGCCTAATGAGTCAGGGCACACCAGTTTCAGCAACAGCTGGAAGAAAAGTCCACTAGAGAAGGTTAAAAGTTTTTTGTTTGTTTTTAATAAAGTCAGAATTTTTTTTTTTTTGCTTAACAAAGAAAAAGCCCACAAATCCTCAAACAATCCATGCTCATGATTCTCTCAATATTGACAAAAAAAGGCAGAAAAGAGCGGGGAAGAAGAGCAGAGAAGAACAAAGAAGGGCAAAAAATGGGCAAAGAAGGGAGAGAAACAAAGAGAAGAACGGAAAAAGGCAGAGAAGAGTGGAGATTAGCTGATGTAAAAGAAGGGCAAAGAAAAAACAAAGGCAGAAGTTCAAAGAACTTTGAAGAAAGTCAAGGAAGACCAGGGATGATCCTTACTGCAGATGTAGCACCTCCGCTAAGAGCTCTTGTACTTAGAGCACCACATGGCATATCTGGTGCAAGTTACCATGCTAGCAGGAACATACATAACTTTTGGAAACTACAAGTTTTTCAAACTGGAAAAAACTGAAAACAGCTAGTTTTCCATTAGCCTAAAGATATTGCTACTGTTAAAAAAGGTAATACTTTCTCTTCTTATTCCTTTTTAACTCAACTGAGTTTTCACACAGTTCATTAAGCAGATTCATCCATTTATGGGCTTTTGACAGGAATCCTGTAACACTCATGGGGAAATGGAGTATTGTTGAAGGAGCAGTAATACATAGCTCATTCTGTGTATACCATGTGTGTAAGAATCACTTAAGATCTGAATTAAGAAAGCCTTTATATGAAGCTCCCTCCTCACAAAAAAAAAAAAACAAACTAGCTATAAATCTAAATAGCTAGAATTCTGACTCCTACTAAAAATGAAAAATAATCAGTAACTTTAACATGTGCATAAGTTTTGGTATTAAAGATGTCAGCTTAATTACAATTAAAGCACTGAGATCATTTCCTATGAAAAAGCTGTTCAGGTTTATTAGTTCAGTGGAGAGTTTTCAATCTCAATCTTAAACTGAGAATCAAGATTTAGAGCAAAGGCAATTTTCTGTGGTTACAGAAAGTCTAACTCACACTCAACATATTGCAGTCACTTGCTTCAACATAATAAATCTACACAAAGTTTCTGAACAGTATCAAAACTGATTAGACACCTGTACACACACCTCATTTCACTTAGATTAGAAATGCCTGTAGCAGCCCAGAGCCCTGAAATATTTGTGTGGCTAAAATCTGTACCCATTTAAAACAAGAACATTTTTGATGGACACCTTTTTGATTAGCTTGAGTTCTCTATTCCACACTTGCCAGCTTGCAGTGATTGTTGAGAGGGGTTCAAATCCCCATCTCCATTTGCACACAGTTACAGCAAAATAAGCAATGGCCACCCCAAATGTCAATTTTGACCAAAAAAAGCATGTTTTTGTTTTGTTACTAAGATGTCAGCTCAACGCTTCAACTGAAAGCTGGACATATTTGTGGGTCCATACCTCACATTTCACTGAAGTTGATCCCTGCAGGCTCCCTCTGTCCTCCCACCTGACACTGGCCCAGTACTCAGAGCAACACAGCTCCATCCATTTCTGGCAGGGTAAGTTTCCAGACAGGGCCATTTGTCTTATAGCGCTCTGGAGCAAAACATTGTTCTTGCAACCCAAATAACAGCATATGCCACAACCTCATGGGAAATGGATACCAGAAGATGCCACACAAGGGAGAAAGACCACTGCCCCCAAACTGGGACTGTCTCGCTGACGAAGGCTCTCCAAGAAAGCTGGACAAAGGCAATGAATTATCTCAAGAGATGAAAGAAAGAATAAAGTGCATGGACCAAGAAGCATTTAATACCTCCCTCATTGCTGAGAGGATGAGAATGAAGACAGGAAAGCTGAGGGAAAAAGCTTTTGCTAGAGTCAACAGCCACTTTATGGAGGAAGAAGTGTACCTTAGTTGGAGACTGTCAGAAAAAGGGTCCTCAAATTTTGCAGACAGAGAAAAGGAATTGCACTGTCCTTCTACTCTTCTCACATTTGTTTCCTAAGGGCCTCTTCTCAGCTCCTCATCCAACACTAGCACCAAGTACAGTGGCCCCAGCACCCTCTATAGTCAAAGCACTCCTGGCTACTTCAGGCCCTGCTTCTCATGTGGTTCTTCCACACCTTTTCCTCTCTCACTAATGAAAAGAGTAGACAGTGATTAGAGAACTGAATCTGGCTAACACACCATATAAGCAGCAGGCTATAAAGCATAAGGTACTTTGTAGATATCTTATTTTGCACAGACTATTTTGTCTTTTGATAATTATGTAAAAGTTGCTTTACATAGTTAACAAATGGGCACTCACTGTTTCTAGTTGTCTAGCACTTTAAGAGTCACTTCCAGATTTAATTACATCAATACTGGATACTTTTGCTATCCTCCATGTTTACAACATGTAAAATCAGTGATTTTGCATTCTCAGAATTCAAAGGTATCAAGAGAAGATACTCAGAAAGAATACCCATTTATTACAATTGAAAGAAATCAAATATTTCTAACCTATTTATGTTCAAAAGTGAAAAGGTTAGCACTAAGAACACAAACACACAAGATGTCAGTCATTTTGTGTACACAGTACAAAGACTGCATTTGGCATAATACTCCTATACAGAACTGAAGGAAGGTTATCACTGTAGCACACGTGGTACCTGTGGAGCCATTATATTTGAACTGTAATAAACAACATCTGTTTCATTTTTTAAATAGTTCAGAAATAGCAATAAGGAATTGTTTATTAACAATAAAAAAAAATTGTCACAAAGCTGTTATTGACAAACTAAAAAGTCATATGAACAGCCAAGGCAATTTCTTGATGAATGCTGCTCCATTTTAAACTTCAATCAAAACAGAGTCAGTCATAGCATATGAAAGATTTTTAAAGGATGAATTTAAGCAGACAGACTGTTCATTTGATAGAGACATACTTACCTGTCTCCACAGTGATAAGCTATATAGAACTTGAGGGGTTTGTTTTCAAACTAACAAGGTGTCCTTATACTGTCAAATACAAATTGCAACAAAACCTGAACTCGCTCAAAACATAAAACCCCACACTTTTAATACCAGAATTAGCATCCTGCAATTAATTTCCTCTAAAAGACCAAAAATTGACTTTTGCTTCTCCACATACTTTACAGATTTCACTAGCACCACAGAGAGGGTCCTGAATTCTTCCTAGTTTCACTGCTCTGCCAACTCAGCTGCTCCAGTCCTCACGACAGCTGTCCCCTGCCCTCTCTCCCAAACTGCCACCTCGACTTAGCCAACACTCAGAAAACCTACCTCTTTGCCCAGCCTCTTGTTTAACTAGATCCTTGGTGGGGTTTTTACCATCTACTTCAGCAGATGTCTTCTGCCTCAGTTTTATTTCAAAACTACCACTCCCCATTTCTCTTCTACATAATGCTGATCTACTTCTAACAGCCTTCTTTTAGATTACAGTACAGTTCTTCTGCCTTCTTACCCAAACTACGAAGAACACCAAAAACCAGAAGAGATGCTCTTAGGTTTCACTTCTGTTTCCCAGTCTCATCATAGCTTAGTGAGGAAATTATTTCCTAAAATACTCACTACAAAGCTCAGCCACCAGTATTCACAGTTTGTCATGAGGAATTCACAGGAAATAGCTTAAAAGTAGAATCCTACAAACAGCCAGGTACAGCTGAGATACTGAGAATGATGATCGAATCATGGTAACAAAGCAACCAAGGAATCAAGTCAGAATTTAATGACACCAATTCAGAACTGCTGATGCAGAGCAGCAATATTTACCTTAAGGCAGCTTGCCATGTTTCACCTTTAGCCATTACTTCAGGAATATCAAGTTTATACGCAGCATACTGCAAACACATAGACAAAGGAATTCACTTATTTAAACCTGTAAGCAATTCCTGAAAAATACTTTTTTTGTTCATAAACAACACACAGTTTCACTCTTACATGCTTCCACTGAAAGGGGCCATCCTACCTTTATCCTCCATTCCCACTGCCAGCTATACATTCCTGCTATTTTCCCAGCACTCTGTACACCTGTGGGGCCAACCAAGGTCACCTACAGCTGAAGAGCAAACAAAAAGCCCTGAAAAGTTTTCAGCTGGAGCAAGTTTTAGGAGTCCTCATCTTTTCCTAGGTCGTAGTTCATTAGCAACCTTCAGCATTGAACACATATAATCTTCTGTCTCCTGCCCTAGACATAAACAAAAACACCTCTCATGAGCTGAGGATTTCATTTGGTTGGGTGACAGCAGCAATGCTGAGAGGCCATGAAACAAACAAAACTAGAGATAGGAGAACCAGAAGCAGAAGTCTTTACCTTTATAATTTCTCCTCCTCAGTCTCTAGTCCCCACACCACCTCCCCAACATTTCCACCAGATTAGTCAGCATTTTACCTCATAACTAACAAACTAAGCATGACTTAATGTATTAACAAGAGAGCAAAGTTAGGAGTGTTACTTCTGCAAGGCTGGTCTCCGTCTTAATTAAGCCATTCCTCCTACAAAACCTCTTAAAAACCAAGTAAGAACTTCCAGCTAAAACCAGATCAAGTTCTTCACTACCTACACTGTTTAAAGGTGCAGCTATATACACATGCATACTGCAGCATCTGATATAATTTTTAAATCCATATCAAAGCATTATCAATTGCACATAAACTTCATATGCATTTTCCAAATGTCAACAAGCTCAGGTAGAGGCCAGGAAGAAAATGTATCAGTACCACACCACGTCTGCTAGCCATGTTTCAACAGCAGTCCCAGAGAGGTTATAACCGGAGTTGAACACTGACTTATTTGCTTTATAGACGCCAGGAGCCACACACAGAAAATTGCTCACTTCTGAAACAAATTACTCTCAGTTCAGTTTCTCCAGAGGTCAAGATAATTATGTCCTGGTGTATTATTGCATTCACCAGCACTACCTGGTAGAGGCAGCGTGCCAGCCCTCAGCTGCTTTAAATGAGGCTCCGTGATAACCGTATGAGGGAACAACAGCTTTTACAGTTCACTCCATGGAGGGTGTTTCTCCAAGCTGTCTGAAGAGTGACAATAGCCACCTAAGCCTTTCCAGATTCACCTTCTGTACAGTCACTCCTTTGTCCTCCTGTCCCCACCTTGCACACCAGACCCAAAGGGGAACAACAGAAAGCCTTGCAAGGGGAACTCTGTCTTCCATCATCTGCTCTGCTAAAAGCACGAGACATCCCCATGTACACCCAGCAAGAACAGGGGAAACACTTTACTACTATACACAGTTAGTAGTAAAGTCAAACAGAAGCATACCAGCTTTTCTTCACAGTTTTGCTACACCTGGTATTTCCTCAAAGACAGCAATGCTGCAGGACCTCCTAGACTGTCCTGCCAGCCCAGCAGCAACGGCAGAGCAGTAAAACAGAGATCCGTGTTTTTTCCAAGACTGACAACATCAGATAAAGTGGGGCTGCCCACTGTCACAGGCAAGCCAGTTTCTTCCTGCTTTCCCCCCAAACACAGGGCTGCACTTGTAAAATTAAAAGTAATGAACATTTTCAACATACGGGTTTTTACGACCAAAAACCTCAAAAGTAAAGAGTCAAAAGGTCGCTCTTCAAAAATTAATCCTGGAATTAACATGATTCATTTGAAAACTTACCAAGTGTTGTCTTGTAAGAATTATTATACACGAACACCTGTAAGGAACCAGCTATTAATAGTACCAATGAAACCATCACACAAAAACAAAGAAGTGCTACTTGTGGCCCTGTGATTAAGGCTGTGTCAGCAGTTTGATTTTCAGGACTTTAACACCCAGCTGTAAAAACGGCCTTCAGTAGAGGCAAGCTTATTGCGCCAGTATCCACAGGAGCACGGTTTCTGCTTTCACTGGGTGAAACGCTAGAGTCAACTATGTTTTAATACATCATTTTCAAATAGTGAGATGCAGAATCTGCAAATTGTTCTGGGAAATAATCATTGCCAAACAGGACTACACCTTGAAAGACAGTTTGATAAATACTGCAAGACAGAAACTTGGTAGAGCACAAGAAACAGAGAAATAAGAATTTGTGATGTTCTGTTTTGGCATACATTCTTCAAGAATTAAAGGTATTCCAAAGAAACTGCCTGCTAATGCACTTTTCATAGCTATAGATCTTTGTAACTTGGCCACCTTTCACTTAAACACAGAATGGCATTAACAGATTTATGTTTCAAAAGGCACCATTTGAGATTCCTCAACCAAGCAAGCCATAACCAAATAAGCAATGATTAGCCCTGTGCATGCACAAAATTAAAAGCCCTACTTATGCTGACACAAGACCCACATCTGACCCATACAAGCAGGAAAAATGCAGTATTTCAAACACATCTTAGGGGATGCATTACTCAAGGTCCTGCAATAAAATAGCATCTTATTTTAAACAAAAAAAACAGAGTTAAACCCTAAACAGAATGTGACCACAACCCAAAAGAAACTTCTTCACAGTATGTTTGGATGCTTCAGGCACTGCCAGCATCCTGAAATTTATTCTATTTTGCTATTAAGTTTAAATTACAAAAAACAGATTAGCTTAGAAGGCTAACACCCTCGACTGCCTCAGCATGGAAAAGCAGTAATGTCTCTTAGTTGCAATAATAAAATAATTTAATTAAACACTGAATTTTAACAGTCTGATTCCCACACACATTCATATAAAAACTATGAGCTGTTTCCTCCATAAGCATAAAGACAGAGGCAATACAGTCCTGCTGTAAAGATGGAAAAAAGTCATTTTTCATCCTGGCCTTTCCTACATTTTTTTCTCTTTATCCTACATTAAAACAAAGTCTCCTTATTGAGACAATCAGAAGAACATGTGGAACTCGAAATACTTAAAGGCAATACATCTGACAAATTGTGTAGATTTATAAACTTTCCCCTTCTTGATCTTTCCCTCAATCCCAAACATATGAGAGGGAAACCTGAACACACACACACAGAGTCAAATAATTAGCAAGTGTCCCTCTCATAAGTTCAAATTATTTCTTAGTGAAAGCAATTGAAAAAAAAAAAAAAATCTTCAAAGCCACCAGCACTGAAATGTCAAGAACTGATCTGGATGAAACTGGGGACATTTCACTCAGCTTACTGAAGGGCTCACAAGATCACAGACCCTTACTAGGAATGTTGGCTTTTACTTCCCTCAAAAGAATCACTCTTCATTGGCTTTTGATCACTCTTTCGACTTTCTTACCATCCAGGGCTATGAACTGGCCCTATCCTGCCCTTCAACACACGAAGACAGTGCAGCAGCTGCCAACATTTGTAAGTAAATACAGGGAGGTTTTACAAGGGGAAGATGGACAGTCACTTACATACCCAAGTACCAATAACCAACTTTCCAAAACTTTTTGGAAGCAAAACCACTCAATTTCTGTCTGTAAACTTGGTTTAACATCCAAGTCACAGTACACACATGAAAGCAACATAAGACATTACTGAAATCAGACAAACTGAAAAATGAAACACACTGGTCAATTTCTCAAAACACAAAGAGGATCAGAAACAGAGAGGCTGTGCAGATGATGCTCAGGAGGCAAGCAAGGATTTGGAAGCACTGTTCCTCTTCAGATTAACTCCAAAGCAGCAACCTTACAGTCCCTGTAAAAGTACTCAGACCCCGTATCTTTAGTTGCATATAAACACATTTACTGCACAATATACTTTTTTTACTACAAGAAACAATTCCAGCAACCAAATTCTACCATCTTTGTTCATCCTGTAAAGTGTTTTGTATAAAATAAATGCTTCCTCGTTGCAAGATGAGGTGCTACTTAGGACAATAAAAGTATAAGGCCCATCAGGTAGGCACCCTAAGCACCTTTCACACTCAGCAGAGCTGATAGGGAAGCCAGGTGCTGTGAATTGTACTGGCTATAAGCCTAAGTAGGCACCTGCATTTGCTTAAACAAGCCTGGGCTCTCACTCACTGAAACAGCTGCCTAGACGACCTGCTCAGGTGTTGAAACAGTTAAGCAAGAAGGTTCCCAGCTAAGATGACAGGATCCATCACCAGCAACACCTGCTTGTATAAAGGAAATGAATTGGATTCGACTAATTAGTGGAAGTTCACGGTCACATTTTGAAGTCACACCAAGTAATTCTGAGAAACTCAGCCTACATAACAAGTATCAAGAGTAAGCTCTTTTCCACCACTGCAGGTACCTGTTACACAGCTTCCCCATCAGGTAATGTATTTCAAATGCATGTGCACATTCTTATTTCCTGCTTTACACACCTTCATGTCTTCTAAAAATAACTTAAACCATCATTTTGCAGTTCTCTCAATTTATCAAAATCAAAACCATGGCATCATTAGGGAATTTCTGTAGTCTTGAATTTGCCAAATCTGTGTTGCACCTGTCTTTAACTGAGCAAGACAGCAGACAGATGTGAGATCCTTGAATATGATGAAAACTAAGAGTTTCCACGTGACACAACTGAATTGTACTCTAAAAGGAATTAGCAATCAGTATTTCTCCATTTGAGTTATTCTCAAATTTTAAGAATAATCTGATCTCTCCTAATGTTTAAACAAGTAAAGCTACAGGCAATGAGACTTCACAAATCAAAAATAGCAGCATAATAATGCAGTTCTACCAAGATGGCTTCTATAACATGATTAAACTGTGATCCAGCATAAATAGAGTGTGAAAACACAATGATAATACCAATGAAAATACAGCAAGTGTAATTTTGGAGACACAGTCAGTCTTAGGATTCTTATTTTATTCTTGAATAATGAAAATCTCTCAGATTAGTAAAAAATTCTCTTCTCATTGAAAAATGCAGAAAAAGAACTTTAGCAGTTACACTATATATTCAACTATAAAGTGCTGCAATAAGAACATAGAAATATTTAATGTATATCAGGTGACCACAAGAAATTAAACACATGAAGCAAAACCACACAGTCACAACTTTTCAGTCTCGGATCAGCTGCAAGTATGACTGTTTTCCTAAAATGGACTAGCAAGGGCATAAAACAACGTTTAACTCTTAGTCTTTGTAACTTCCTTGCCTTCACATATCAGAACAATTTTCCAACCTTATTTTGCCTTCAAAAATAAAATTACATATTTTACTGAGCCTGCAGATCTACAGAGTCCCCACTGCTTTTTCAAAGACCAGCAAGATTCTGGAACAGCTTCCAGTATCATTGCAAACACTGAGGGGAACAAAAACACTCTTTAGCCAAGAGGCTGTAAAGGTTTGCTCACACAGACCAAGCTTGGGCTTCAGCAGAGCAATGCTTGACCAGTAACAGTCAAATCAGCACCACAAAGAAGCTTCCCAGCTGCACCTTTTCAAGCACGCCCATGGGGCAGAGAGACCTCAGAGAGACCTCAAAGATGGAAGAGTACAGTGAGCATGCAGGCTTGAAGAGTTCTATATCCCTTTTGCACTGTTTATCTTGTAGTATTTTAATAGTGTTTAACTTCAGAGGCAAACAGCATGCTAAATTTTGGCAGGAATACATTGACAGGCTATTACTGTGTAATTATGGAAAGAATTACACTGACATCAAAACCACAATTATTTAGTTGTATGAAATCCAGACAGTATACCCAGAAATTTCTGCTTTCAAAACCAAACATGCTCCACAGTAATGTTTATGCTCTTAGAGAGATGTCAGTGCTAAAGAAAGCAAGGACAACAATCAGCAGCCAAAGATATGGTGTCTGTTTCTTATCCTTTCAACAGAGAAATCTCAATTAAGAGGAAGTTATGGGTCATCAGCAGCATCACTGATGAAGGCACACATTGCTGATGCATCTGAAGAGATTCTTTGTGGACCAAGCAAATGCTGGAGAAAAAAAATAAACAAAATAACCACACTCCTGACAGCATGTCTGTAATTTGACAAAGAGCAACCTAAACAGTCAGATATTGCTACCCAGTTCCAGAATAGCACCAGCAGAAGTTTACAGTAAAACTTAAGAGTAACAGTCAGAAGGGACTGCAGCATATAAAACTAGAAACATAAAACTCAGGAGAAAGGGGGTGGGGGGGAGAAGTACATATAGGAGCAGTCAGAAGTATTTCCTTCTTCACTTTGGGTTTTATTTTCTGCAAGACATATATACCAGTCTGTACACCTTGGGAAAGGCTTATTTCCATTCATAAAGTGGTAAATGTCTTCAAGGTACTTCTGGCACAGCTTCAGACATCCTAGGATACAAATAAAAAAAACCTGTCTACTGTTTTCTAAACTGGGGGTTGGGTGGTTTAAGGCTTCCTTTGCAGTATGGTGACATGCTACCTCAGACTGCCTCTGAATACACAGGAACAGTTACCATTTACCTGAGGCATAATTAAGAGCCAAGAGGCACCTCTTTAACAGCTGTGCAGGTGTCACATGCAGCAGAAACAAGGCATCTTCTCATTACAGCAAAAGTACTCACCTAGACACTTAACATGGTATATTTTTTTCCTTCTGCATTAGAATTCACCACACAGGCTGCAGGAATTCTCCTTTGAGAAGAATTTCCAAGCAGCAGTAAATTGGTCAAACGACAGCTGAAGCAAAGCCCTGCAGAAACATTTCCTAGAATTTTACTATATCTTGCCACACTTAGTGGTTAGCCAGATTTTTCTAGAACAAGCATATTCTTTCCCTGTTGTTTCAAAGGTGTTCAAGCCTGGCAAATACAGCACAAGCTGGTTTATCTACTTGGATACTCTTTGCAAAAAGCCAAGATCTATGGCATTCCACATCCAAGCCAAGCATCTCTTTGCAGCTGACATACCTGTTGGACCAGTGGGCTTAGCTGAGCATTGTAATGAAGTAGCTGACAATATCACAAGTAACTTTGACTGCACAATTCAAATGTACCATTATTCATCAAAATGGAGTTGTCTCAGGGGACACAGTGTTAGTTCACAGAACTAACTGCAACCATATCAAAGTCAATGGATGGGTTTTTACACTTACTTTGCTTACTGTCAAATGACACTGAGTTACAAGGAAAAAATCTTATTTCCCATTAAAAAAAAAAAAAAAAAAAAAAAAAGAATGAGACTTTAACAATAAATACTCCTGAAAAAGGAAGCCTGCCTTGGGTATACTGATTTGCATGTATTTGTGACTAAATTAAAATTGTTACAACATTCAAGTTGCATAGGAGGAAGTTCAGTTGCTTAACACATGTGAAAACACAGGTGACAAAAGATAAGCCAGTTCAGATCAATTTGTCTGGCAGCCTTTACAAAAGCTTCATTGTGGATTTAGTTGTAAAGCCTGTGAACACCCTCAAAAGGAACAAGCCATAAGGGCTTCCAGTAACAGGAACAGGAAACTGGAGAGAATTCCACTCTTTCACTTCACCTTCTACGATTTTGCTTAACTGAAAGATTTGGACCTAACTGCATCCTCCAAATCACATACATACGACCCAAAGGAATTCCTTACCAGAGGTTCTGAAAAAACAATCAGTGGATTCATATGAAAGAGGCAGGAGGTGACAAAAATACTGAAAAGAAAGAAAATCTTTTTATTTTGCTCACTTGGCTAAAAAGCAACCAAAGTAGCAAGAAGAGATTTAGAGCAAGAGAGAACATACACCTGTGAAAGAGGAAGCTGGACATCGACCATGCTGCCACCTTGCTCTTGTGCCGTCATCCACCCAGTGCTTCAAGGAAGTTGTGCTTTCCAAAATAAGCCTGAGTTGTGCTGCAACAGTGTGGGAGAAACTGAGCTGACAAGCTTGTAAGAACAGTCACTTAATCAGGACTCTACTCCAGACCCAGAAGTCTGAAGAATTGGGATAAGGTTGCTAAGAATTGCCAAGAGAAAGAAAGTACTTCCTGCCTCCCAGACTGAATGAAAGCATAGGCAAGTGCAAAGAAACCCAGCCTTGGTGCTCCTCAAAGACAAGGTGTTTTGTCTTGAGCAACAGGAAGCACCACTAGGATGAACACCAGTATCACAACTGCACTGAAAAGCCTTTTATTCAACCTTTTATTTATTATTTATAGGGATCACAGTGGTAGCTTTTGATGTGTTTCTCACATAGGCCATCAGCAGGTTCAAGTACTCCATTTTTCCTTGCCCTTCTGCATAGCTATCTATTTTCTAAGAAACCGACTCCCTTGTGCAGAAAGCTCAACAGACAAAAGGATCTGAAAGAGAGAATCAAAGGGGGAAAAAAAAGACCAAAATTTAGTGGTAGAAGATCAAGTCACATGGAAAAGATTTTTACAAGAGTTCTCTATTCAGACTGGATTGGCTGTAGGCACATGGAGAAGAGGAGGCTTTAGCTCTTTAAAACTTTAGGAAACAAAGAACTCCAGGTTCTGTCTATGCCAGCAGTCACCAGTCTTAATTAAATTTAAAAATTCCAAAACAGTTAAAGCTTAAACAAGCTGCATGCTGCTGCCAATGGGATATTCTGTTCTCCTGGACTGTCAGTCCAGGCAGTAGTGGCAAATAGCCCCCTAACCACAGCATCAGATGTCATGAGAAATGTTGCCTGGAGGAAGTAATCTTCCCAAACCCTATTTGGTCACCATGCGTAGATCTGTTTCATACCTCAGCACCATTAACATGAACTTCAGCATTTTCTTTTTCCTGGAACACTTTCAGTATTTTATCTACATTCACAGTAGGTACACATCACAGCATACAGTACCTTATGATTCACTTGGTGTTCTCCATGTTTTTCAATCCACATCCTGCATACATCATGTTCAAACACAAGGAATCAGGCTGCCTGCACTGGTCCTCAAATTGAAAGCCTGCTAGCTGAGCCAGGCTACCAGAACTTCCTCCTCCAGTATACAACTAAAGAACAGACTTCACTGGCAGTCACAAACACTGAGCAAAGCTGCACAAAGGTGGAAGGAAAAAACGGAAGTTAATACATCGAGGCACACATGAACTAATCCTGTATCAGTAATACTTTTTATTGTGAATATCTTCTAGGTAACTCATGTTCAAATGCCATCACTAACTGCATTATTCTGAAAGGCAATGGAATATAGATGGGCTACCCCAGGCAGGCACAGAGAGCAACCAAAGTCCTGGACTCCCAGTCCTAGAAGAAGACAAAAGCCCTGTCAATCTTCACATACTGGTGTAGACTATAAATCATATGAAAGAGTAAAGCATTGAACCATGTATTTATAGACGGCTATTAATGCAGAATTTGAAATAGTCTATGTAGTAGCCCTCCTTTTTCCAAAAGGGAGTCAAGGCAATCAAAAATCATGCATCTTTGTATAAATAGGGTCTCTGTTTTCAGAAAATATTATAGTCTTCCACTTCAGTATTTGTTATACTACTTTACTCAGTAAAATACCTTTTTCTCAAGAGTTCTGGGTGACAATCAATAGCAGCACTTTTCATTTACATCCTGTAAAGGGAAAATACCTGGAATTATATTTTAGGAAAGCTTAGTTTCATGCCAGAGCCACTATTCATTTACTGCAAATTATTTTCAAAAAGCCCCTTATGCCATCTTGTTACAAACTGCAGGTGGTTCCACTTCCAATCCTGTGGAGTGTTCGTAATATCATACAACCTTATATAGACAGGGACTTCTGTGCAGTTCAAGATCCCTGCTGAAGACAGGGTAAACAAGTGCAGGCTGCTTAGGGCCATGTCCAATTTGGTTTGGGTACCTCCAGGGACAGACACTCAACTTCTATAGGCAGTTTCTTCTGTACTAGACACCCTCATCATTTAAAACAAACCAATCCAATAAAAAACACCCCAAAAGAGCACATAACCTCACAAGTTTAAAAGAAGTTTCTTGCATTTAAGTTTGTGGCCAAATTGAGTGTTCCTACATCTCTGCATCCTCAAACTATGATAAGGATGTTCAATGCACATGAAATCCTCACTCAAGGCGACTCTTGGCTACTTAGAGACAGAAACTGAAATAGAGTACTTGGCTTCAAACAAGACAATATTTGTTTAAATGAACAGGCAGCAATACTAATATTTAGCTTTACTCAGAAACTAAGACTATTTGTTTTAATGAAAAGGCGGCTAATATTTACCTTTAGCCAGTTTCAGCAAAGATTATTCTCCTATTTCAATGCGAAAAACCCATCCTTCCGATTTTATCCTTTTCCTGGCAAACCAACATCCTGTCTCTGATACAACAGGCTATAATGTTTCTCTACCTGTGTTTTTCAGGTATACACACATTCTCCAGTGGCACAGATTCCCACCTCACCATTTGACCACAATACTGAAAGAAGCTTTCATAAACATTGTTTAACTGTTTTCTATACAGCTCTTCTCCAAGTAACATTTATTTTATTTTAGCTGCAGAATATCAAAGAGTTTTGTAGTATATGACTCCATACCAGCTATTCGTTTCAGGTTGTTTTTTTTTTTTTTTAATACTAAGCAATGACTCATGTTCTGTTATTACTGTACTTTGCCCCACTGAGTCTGTCTTGCTCAGTTTCATCTCAACAGCCAAATTTTTAAAAAAACAAACAACTTGACCTCAATTTATAACTGCAAATCTTCTTTTCTCAGTATGTTTTTTTTCCCTCCCTCTTGATACAGTTAACCTTTCTCCAACTGTAAACTGTAATTGTGGCATGAAACTTGCAGTACACATGTATAAGGGTTCGGTGTGTTAGAGGAATAGCAAAGGCTGTAAGCAACTGAACTTTCGATACAAAAGACAGAGGCAGACCCAACACTTTAAGCTCTTTTCAGGCTTGGTTGGAAGTTCTGAGGTTGCTGCCTTAAGTTTTGCCAAATGGAAGCTGTATTTGACAGAACTGCAGGCAAAGGAGCAGAGGATGGGGCTAGTATTGCTGCTGTAAGAACTCTCACAAGGCAGAGAGACACAACTGCTCCCTTCATCTACCGTTTGCAATAGCCTCAGGGCATATACTGACACTGAGCTCTAATGCATTGCTTCATACAAAACTGAGCTTTGAAGTGCCTGCTGAACTATCTTGGTCTACCTTACTGTCTCTCCTAGGAAAGCACCAGATGCAGATAGGTATTATTTACTGCTCATAATCCAGGGGCCAAGTGGGAGAAGTAGAAACATCAACATATAACCTCATAGTTAGGCTCAGACAGATTATTTCTTGGTACTTTTCCAAGAAGTCAAATATCTAAATACTTATACAAGTATCAGTATAAGAAAGACAATCAGAATGACTGCAGTGCAATCAGACATTCTGAATAGATATTTAAATGCAATTTTAACAGATATTTAGTCACCAAGTCTAGAAAACAATGCTTTAAAAGTGTACTGCTTTAGTAGCTTCCTGGTATAAGCAACAAGCCATGTTTGCATAACTAGAATTACATTTTTAATCAAATACTAGTATTTGATTAAAAACTCCGATTTTTACAGATTAACTCTTCAAGTTACCAAGGTTTGAAAAGTCCAGCACATTTATTTTGCATTGTGAAAACACTCTTAAAGTAGTCATATTCAAGCTCTTTGAGATTTTTAAAAAAAGTATTTTCACTTAAACACATACAAGAGGCCTGTTTAATTTTAAATGCTTCTCTTTAAATGAAGAAAAAAGTGCTATGCATTACTCACAAGTAGTCTACCAGCAGACCAATACCTACATGACACTTCAGAAATATTTCATCCATCTAACCACAGCAACTGCCTCACTCTGGAAGTCATTTTAGCAGAACAGTGAAATGTGGTTTGTCCCACTGCTGTGGTGTGAGAAAGATAAGAGAAATCTCAATACTGCAAAAGGAGTATATAACACCACTGCCTACGTGCTTAGAGTCTCTTATCAGCAATGCAAGTGCTAGAATGATACTGATTTCACCATAACTCCAAGGGCAAACGCAGAATTTGTAGAGGTTGATACATCTGCTTTGATTTAATAGAAACTAAGGTTCAGCCCTTGGAGCCAGAATGCCATTTAAGTCCTGATCATAGAATTATGAAATTTGCTCTCCATTGTAGCTTCACCACGCATACTGCAAATTCCTCTGTTATTTGGCCAGAGGTCAGACTCACCTTCTTATCAGTAACACATTCACCATTGCAGATACCTGTCCTCTAAATGTCTTCTATCTAGAAGAAAAGCAAGTCACCAGAACTGATTTCATTAACGGGTGAAGTTAAGCTGGCAAATGGCATGTGCCTCCAGTCTCTCACTAAACAGAAGAACTTGTGCAGACAGCCCATCTTTCTCTGGCATGCTGTAAAGCCTCATGAACCCCATTAAAAGTCCCTTAATCAAAGTTTCAGTTGTGCCATATCTCTATTTTATGTTTCAGTTAAAAGCTGCATCGTCAGTCAATTGCTCCATTATCAACGTATAACTATGTGCGCTAAACTCTTTCTCCATCCTAGAAAGAAACCCCCAACTTTTGTCAGTGGAAAAGGTGAACAATTCACATGTTCATGGTTACACAGACGTTCTGAAAAATAATGAGTTGTCTGGTTCCAACACTATGATTAAGCACACTTGGCATCATCTCAACTCAGGAAGGGCTGTTACAGTTCAAGCAGCACCTCACTTGGCCCATGAGTACTCTAACAACAAAGGCCCTACTCCACAATTGCCCAAAACTGTCATGGTCCACATCCAGCTCAATACTTATCTTTTACCTATCCTCATGTGCCAGGCCTCCAGGCCATTACTTCAGCAAACACTCTCAGAGTACAGTGGCCACACACAAACAAAAGCAGGTTACTTATACAATACAACTGTGCCAGCTCACTTTTTGCTGTAGCGGAAAGGGCACAGTTTAAATACAGGGAGTTTGCCATCCAATTCTGTTTTATATCACCTTCAGTCTGAAGAGATCCAAGCCTTTATCTCCCACCTTGAAAGAGCACCAGTTAAAAGGAGAATTTGAAACAAACAATACTCTTTACACAGTTGTTAAAATAATTGCCTGGGAGAGACAAAGCCTGAGCTCTAGCTTCTACTTCAGCATATTTGTACATTTTACGCATGGTAACTAAGTTTACAAACATATTGTACTGTTTCTTCAGGGAGAAGGACATCCAAGTCTCCCTTTCTCACACAGGAAACAAAATCCAAGTCCCCCATTTCTGGGTGAGCCTCTTCAAAGAGGGATAAGGAACAAATAGTACATGACTTTCTTTAAAATTCATCTAAGAAAATAGATGGACCAGGAATCCTGGCAGCAGAGCTCAGAATTATGGAGAAATACAGGACCCCAACAAAGGCCTTTCCTAGCTCTGGTTCTCCACATGTTCCAATGATAAATAATATGCCTGTCAAAAGTCAAGCTAAGAAGGAAGAGCTGCTTTGAAAACAGACAAAGTAATATAGAGAAGACAGTACTGAAAGAATCATGGTGTTGTAGCTACAGGCCTCTAACTTACTATCTTTGATGAAGAGAAATGCACTTCTGCCAACAACCTGGAAGACTTTTCACACAGCACCAAAGGAGTCCTTGGGAAAGCTCTGACTGTGCTCTTGCTAGAAATAAACATCAAGCAAAAGTGTTAGTACACAGATCATTAGTTTTTCCTCTTCTCAGACATACTTACACCTCCATGTCAGACAGCCCTTTGGAGGGTTCTCCCCAGACTGCTATTGGCAGACACCTGCTAACCCTGATGAGAAGAGCATGGACCAAGAAGTGTGGCAAGAACACACAAGACCAGGCATAAGGAGGCAAAACATAAGCAGCAGGTGAATGTTCAAAGCACAGTGCAGGTTCTCTCAGA
Organism: Vidua macroura; assembly: GCF_024509145.1. Taxonomy (NCBI): domain Eukaryota; kingdom Metazoa; phylum Chordata; class Aves; order Passeriformes; family Viduidae; genus Vidua; species Vidua macroura. The sequence continues at coordinate 71,211,549 of NC_071571.1, forward strand.
CAGCAGATGAAAAGCCAGTCTCTGGATTTACTCCCTCACAAAGAACCCATTGGTTCTTCCACTATAAAATAGAAAGAGAGACAGCACTGACTGTCTTAGACTAAAAGAGCAACACGTTTGTTTTGACATGTACTTTTTCACAGTGCTCATGGACTTCTCAACAATCCACACCAGCACCTCACAGTGGATCAGCAAACATACCAGGACAAGTCACAGTTAAAGGGGAAGAAGTTCTTCCATGTATGAAGCTGCCACTGACTAAATGCAAGCCATAAAGAAAAAATGCTGTTCCACTGGGACTCTAAAATGAGCCTTAATGGCTACTATACATTACTTACTTAATAAGTTATACCAATTACAGGAGATACACCCTCTAAGCAGAAGTCATTCAGTACCAGCATCTTCCCAGAGATAAGCAATGTGCAAGGAGATCAATTTTTTCCAGGTAGTGGGAGGTATCTACATTGCAAATAAGATGTTCCTGAAATAAGAGTAAGCATGTCCAGGACTACTTTTCATTTAGCACCCACTTTCCAGCAAAGACAGAGCAATGCAGATCTTCTGTGGGCACAAACAGTCCAACCAACTATCCCAGCTGCCTACTGGAAGCGCAGCAGCACAAGCCACAGATTGCACATACCAACCCTCCTGCACGCCTCACCAGGTTAAAACTCACCACCAACATATCTTTTTTCATCATGCACAAGTTGCTCCAAGGGAAATTGTGATTTCTTTCTCTTTCCATGCCATCTTTCTCCTGCACCTCCTGCTTAAAGCACCAGGACTCTGAGAGCATCATTATCCCTATGAGCAATACAGCCAAAAAAATTGGAGACTGCAATGAACGTACATGAATACAAAACAGGTGGCCTGGGGAAACACTTTTGTCACCCATTCACGTTTCAGTATAAAGCAGTACTGACTGTAACTGCATGGCTGCCCAGTGTGTCACGGTGAAAAGTGACAAGCACCCCTTCTGAGTGACAAGCCTGATCAGGTCACAACCAACGCTGGCTGCCTCACACCTGCACTGGTACCTTCCCCACTGCAGACCGTCAGGATGAAGAGTCCCAACACTGGCTCCTTGTACTCTCTTTTCTAGGTGCGGCTTCTTTCTCAGCGACGCTCACTTCACACCTCACCCCTGCACAGGTTTAGCTGATTTCTTAGGAATTCCTGGTACAGACTACTGTAAGGCACTCCAGACACGAGACATAAAAAGCGTTGCACCCCATCCTGTTCACACCAGTTGAAGAACACTACAGACCCCCGGGGCAGACAAGCCCAACCCACGAGGTGGTCTGTCCAACTCTAACCCAGCCAGGGCTGTCAAAGGGAGCTCCAGCCCGGCGTGAAACTGGCGGCACCAACGGGAAGGAAAGCGGTCACCGGGATGGGAACATGTACCCGTGGATGTGCCCCGGGGCCCGGGAGCGAAGGTGCCGGGCAGACCCACGCAGAGCCCTCCACTGCTCCTCTCCCACGGCCGGCCCCAGTCACGACTGCCAGCGGGCACCTCGGGGCGGCTCCTTCCCATCCCCTCTCCCTCTCCCTCCGCCGCCTGGAGGGTACATGAACGAGGGGAGCCCCCGCCGTTACCTGCCCGGTGATGCCGGTGATCAGAGCCACCTTCCTGCCGTTCATCTCCTCGCCGTCGTCTCCCGGTGCGGCGGCGGCGCAGCCACACGCCTCCTCCGCCGCGGGCTGTGCCATCCTCCCGGCAGCGGGCGTGTCCCAGGTGCGGAGGTATCCCGAAGCGGAGGCGCGGCCGCCGGGGCGAGGCTCCCGGCGCTGGGGGCGGGCACGGAGGGGAGGATGCCTGCCGGCACCCGGGGTTACCTGCGCTGCCCCGGCCGCCGCCGCCGCAGCATTTCCGCGCTCCCTCCCGCCCGCCCGCGCTCCCGCCCCGCCCCGCCCCGCCCCGCGGCGGCCGCAGGTGCAGCCCCCCGCAGGCGCGCTCCCGCCGTGCAGCCCGGGAGCGCGCCCCACGCTCGGCACCGCTCCCGCCGCTCGGCCGGACCCCGCAGCCAATCAGGAGCCCCGGCGCTTCCCTAGAAGGGCGGGAGACGCGCCGGGACCGAAAACTGGCGCGGTGATTGGCTGAGAGAGGGCGGCGAGGGGCGTGGCCGAAGGAGAAGGAGCAAGGAGAGGAGGAGGAGGAGGAGGAAGAAGAAGAAGAGGAGGAGGAGGGGGAGTGAGGCTGCCCGACTTCCTGAACGCGTGTCGGGCCGGAGGATGCGCCGGCGGTGCTACGTGAGGCGAGCGGGGCCGGGCCACAGCGCCCCCCGCGGCGCGGAGGAGTCACCGAGGTACCGCCGCGGGGACCGCGCTGCAGGTCCCCCGAGCGTTCCCACTCTGGAAACACTCGGTTATAAACGGACCAAAGGCTTCTGGAAAAAGGGATGAGAGGCACTGGGTCAGCACGGCTTTTACCGAGGCAGCAAGCAGGTTCGCTGTATGTACAAGGAAGAAGATGCCTGCCCATGATTTGCTGTCATTCCATGTAGGATTTCACATCCGTTCCCTCAATGCATGCTTGGATGATGGAGCCTCTGCATATGCAGATGACCGTCGTACTATTAATTTTTCTATTATTGTGCTACATGATCAATAATTTTTCAATAACATTGAAAACCTTTAGTATATATATTAAAAAAAAGTCTAGGAGCATGCTGCCCTTCAAATGGAACTGTACTCTCAAATTGTGAACACTTTCTTGCATGCCGCTCCCCACTTTCTGGTTTAAATTCCCTTCTTGCAGCCTCACAGTCTGCGATGCCACGGAGTATTTGTATTACATCACGGTTACATAGCTGCAGGATGTCATCCCAGTTGTGCCATTTCTGCTTCCTGTTTCTGAAGTCTTTTCTCGACAAGCACTTGAAGTTTTCAAGTTGGCAACATCGGCTACTATTTGTGCAAAATGACTTAATCCTACTAAGTGCTTGTTTTATGGATGTACAGTCTCAGATTCAGAGAGGAGGGGCATCACACATGAGCTCCACCCTCTCAATTTTAAAATGATAGAAGAAAACAAAAGGATATATAGTTCTGAGAGTTTCAGGATTCTGTATACCAGAAATGAGGCACAAACCTTTATTTGATTTGAGATTAGAGGGAGTTAGGAGCAAGTTTCATTTCTTTACTTATTTACATACATTGTTCACTCTCCTGTTGTCTGAGCTGCATGGAACAGTGCATGAGCTACAGCCTTAAAAACTGTCCTTTATGGGGCCAGATAAGCTTGTAATTTCTCGCTTTCCTTGGCAGTCCATTGCTTTGTTTTGGCTTGCTTTTTTTCTTGTATTGCTCAAAAAACTGGTGAGTCAGGCTGACAGTGTAAGTCCTGAAGTTGTGATAGAGGAGCCCCCGTCCCTGGGGTCTACATGTGCATTTAAGAGCCTTTTTTTGGTTACTTTCTCCAAACAGTGGGATGCAGTATCCAGCATCCCACAAGAACTGTTTTTCAGATGTAGCATTTTCCTTGACTATTTCTACCAAAAACACTCCACTGAGGAGGGAAGCTCGTTCACACCTTTCATAAATTGCCTGATTAATCAAGTGCATCAGTTGACTGATGACCTTTACCTTTGGTTTTACTCTCAGGTGACAAGAACCTCCTGGTCTTCCCTTGTTCAGAGCAGTAGATCTCCTTCCTGCTCTGTGGCTGCACTCTCAAGTGATTCAGAACAGAAGAGTCTGCAATCTGTGTCACTTCTGTAAGGGGAACATCCCAGCCAGGCTTAGCTGAGAACACTTTAGCAAGGTTCCTACTTGTATTTTTGGTCAATAGTAATACTAGAAACAGGCAAGTGAAAGCAGACAGGGTGTAGATCAGTTCAGGTTCCAGCTGACTGAAGCTAAAAATTAAAAAAAAAAAAAAAGAATAAAAACCAAAAAAGCCCCCTTTAACTTGTTTAAATTTCTGTCCCATTTATAAGTCTGGCAGTAGTAGTTACAGACACAGTTAGCCAGCTACCATAATCCTGCTAGGTCTGCCCCTGGCATGCACAGGCACATTCCAGGTTTAATGCACAAAGACTGTTCTGTCACCAAAGTCTTCCAAAGTACATTTACAGAAGAGACTGAAGGCTCAGTTGTGGCCCAGGTACTAGATTTTACCTAAGCTGCTCTGGTGTTGACAGCAATTTATGTCAGACTGCAGCTGCAAACTGGACCAGCAGCCTCCAGGGACTCCAGGATTAATATTCACTCTGAGTGCTAGGCTGCACTGATGTCTCCTTGCTGCCTCCAGCACCTGTACCGTGGCATGTGCTACCTTACTTAGAGCTTTGTCTACCCACCCCGTAATCACTTTCTCACACATCCGTGTGCACCGAGCTCTGTCTTCTAAAACTGGCAAGGCCCCACAGAAAGAGGAGACAGCAGACTGATGCACATCTGCACCTCCAGCCCCCTTGGATCCCTGAAAGAGGAGATGCTTGTGTGAACATGGGTGTCAAGTGAAAGTTTTATGCCCAGTGAGTAAATGGTCTGACAAAGACTCAAGAGACACAACGAACAGTATGTGCAGCATTACCTTTAAAGCTGCCACTCCAAGAACTGAGGGGAAAGAGATAGAATAGATGTGAAGAAATTTACTTGGTACTGGTGGATAAAAACAGGTATCTCAGGGAAAGAAGGGTGGAGAGCACAGCTAATTGAAGTTGAGCTGGTTAAACCAGGAAATAATGTAAAATGAGCAAAGAAGAAGCAGAAAGAGTAAACTGGAGAGAAAATAAATGTCATTGAGAGTAAGGAAGAAAGGGGTAGTAGGAGAGAAGGACTGAAGTGTATTAGATTGCAAAAAATAGCACCTTAAATGTTAAAGAAAAGTGAAAAGGGAACATCTCTACCCTGAAATCTTATTACACTTGAGTACCACATATATTGCAGTCCTGATGATCTCAATGGTTAAATGGGGATGTGACCACATTGCCTTTGAATAAACTATATGTGGTTTAAGGTGTCTTGTGAATCAGTTGTAAGTTCTTGCAGGAAATAAGTAGCCTTACTTCAGAAGTAGAAATAGCTGATTTAAAATGCTGGCTTTATTCACTGTAAGACAAAGGTATCCCTAATTTTATTACAATAATAGCATCACTCATGCTAGAGCTCTGGCAAAAGTTGACACGATACCACTGCATCCTATTCTGAACAGGAGTTAGAAGTTGTCATTGGATAGAAGTTGTCAATGTCTTTTGAATGATGCAGACATCATTCAATGCAGCAAAGGGGAAAACTGACTATTTTTGTTTTTTTCTGGGGTTCTTCTGAATGATCTTCATCCAATAGTTTAAGCAACTTGTGCATTATGGTGCTGTGAACTCCATTAAATGAGTGTCTACGGATCACAGAAGAATGCTGACTCCCACACATTTTACTTTGCTTATCTGCGGCTACCAAATACTTTGGATCCTGTCCCCAGCGGTGAAGTCCACGGTGGCATCTAGGGGTTGTTCACAACCCCACCAGGGCTGGCTGGGGAGTGCAGAAAAGGAGCCAAGGGAGGATGAGTAGCTCATCCAAGTGCACTGTCCTTTCTGAGGAGCTTTTGGTTTCTACAGGCAGGCAAGCAAGGTAGGCCCAGGATAAAGTAGTGTAGAAATAGCTTCTTTTTCTGCTTTGTTGTTTTAAAGTAATGGCAGCAAATAGTTGTATTCATTGACTTCACAGAGCTAGGGAGCTGTGGAAAGCATGTGTAAAAGCAGGGAGGGGCGAGTCCAGGGGAGATCCATCACAATGTGAAAGAAAGTGCAGATGTTGGCATGAGGGGAAAGAGCACCAGATCTCATGAGGAAATAAGTAGAAGTGAAGAATGGGCAGAGACAAGAGGATGAATGGAGGGAGAGTCTCCTAATTGTTTTTCTAACTGTTTTCTTTAAGATTTGAGGGCATGTGGAGTGATCCACAGCTTCAGTGCTCTGACATGGTGACTTAGCAGGTGGAACAGAAATAGTAGGTTTCAAGTATGGTTGTGGAAAGTGAACCTCAAGGCCAGGGCCTGGGGATAAGCAGCACTTGGGAACCACTTGCTTCTCAGGTGGTTCTTTTGTGCCTGACAAATCTTGCACTTCCCAACAGGCTGAATTTCTTTCCAAGAGGGCCTTCTCAGTGGAAAATGAAGTTGAGTCATCAGTGCTTCAACTCTGCAGTACAGAGGGGAGAAAATTCCTGGCGGTACTGACTCCCAGCTGGAGCTCTTTGTGTTCAGCATTTGTGGCCTGTGCCCAGCCCACAAAGTACTAACAGCCTCCTTTTCCTCTTCACAAAGGCTCGCCTGCTTACTTTTGAAGGGGTGGGTAAGTGGTCAGACTTGCTAAATTCTTGGCAAAGATTCATCCTTTGAAGGGCAGAGACCCAATTCCTGTTGGTGCTGTCATGATGTGATTTTTACAGCACTCTGCACAGCCTGGTGTTTCAAAGGCAGAGCCAGTTCCAGTGCCATGTTTCTCTCTCACATCGATCTCCAGCACTACCAAGAAATCGTGCTACCCTGCAGTAAAACAGATGGAACAGCAGCATCCAGGCTGAGCTTGATGCTTGTTTATATCCATCCTAAAAGGTTGTGCCTGGGAGACTCTGGAACAGCACCATGATCAGGCATGCAGGTCTCAGGCTCTCCTGTGCTTGGTGCAGGAACAGCACGGGCGTGAAGAAATGGGGATGCTGGCAGAGCTTCAGGCAGCATGGTGGGCTATGTTTGGTAGCCTCAGGCACATGGGCAGGGCTATGGTTAGCTGGAGCCTGGCCCTCTGCATCATCTCTGGGCAGAGGCTGATGATATGGGATTCTGGGCCGTGAGCAGGGGTGGAGGAACCTGTTGGCAGGCAGGGACATCAGGGCTATGGATACCTTTGGGGCTCAGATAGAGCAGCCAGGGATCCAAGCCAAGCTCTGACTCTAAAAGAAATACTGTTTTGTTTAAAAGGAGCATGGCAGTGACAGTCTAGTACCTCTCTGCTTGTGGTCCCCAAGCAAGTCAGCCCTTGGTGCAATGTGTTCCTCAAGCACACGGAAATAATTAACAAATGTTCCTTTGTATCTTAGCCAGCACTGGAGGTACCTAATTATGGACATTGTTTCTGTAAGAAACACCAAATAAATGTCCCTTTTCATTCCCAGCAGGGAGTAAAGAGCCATGAATACAAAAAGCATCAGGCCCAGCGATGTGTTAGCATATGCAATTGTCCCTTGCAGCTTTGTGAACTGGTGCTAACTGGACTGCAGCCACTGGAGTTAAAACACCTGAGAGAAGAAACAGGTTTGTAACTGGAAGCAAAAGGAGAATTCTCTGTGCATGACTGATTAGAAACACTTTTGCCCAATATGATTATTTCAGTATGTACTAGGAGTTATGAGACCTTTACGGGAGATGTTGGCAGCTCTTTGAGAAGTGTAGTGATTGAAATTCAGAAAACTATAAACGTATAATTTTGCTAGACCTGACAAGCAAGTTTGCATATTTTAGAGAAGCTCACAAAGAGAGAAGCTGAATCCCAAATATCCAACTCCCTATGATGGTCTTCACATGCAGTGCTTCCAGCAGGATAGCAGTGATATGAAAATACACATACAGAATGAATGCTGTCAACATTTAATTGATAGGTTTGAAAAAACACCAGAAATCACTGGGCCTGATGAGAATGAGAAACATCAATATAAAAATGTGACTGATTAAAGTCTTATTTGTTTGGTTTGGTTTCTTTTTTTCCGGAAGAGGGTATCAGAGAAGGAATGAAAAGTTATACGATAAGCCTTGAAAGTCTGCCCAAAGAAAGAGAAAAGAGCAACTACTGAAGGCCAAGTTTTTTCCAAATGCCACAACTCATACACAGACAAATCCATGTGTCTCTATCCAATGCCCTGATGTGTACCAAGATTCATCTTTTTATTACAGACATTTTCTTTATGGGGAGTAAGTTTCAACAATGCAGAGTTCGTATCCCCATTGGAATTCTTTAGTCCACTTACTAATGTGAATGAGGACATCAGGGATTGCTGCTCTGGAAAGACATCAGAATACAGTACAAGAGTTCTCTTCTTTCCTACATAAATTCTTTCTTTTCTTGGCCTTCCGTAAATATAGTCTAATATACACCCAAATCCTTACATAAATCTTGTCCAAAAGACTTCTAATCAGAAAAGAAAACAACAACCCTGTATTTCTCACACTATAAAAAAGACCACCTTGGGATAAAAACAATGCACTCACGGAGTGTATGGTGTCTGTTAAGAGTGTTCCCATTAAGCAAATGTTAGCTATTCAATGAATTAACTGAAATGGGGTGGGAAGTCAGCATCTGTTCCTTGTCACTGAGCTCAGGGCTATAGTAGAGAGCAAAAAAAGAAGTGAGTTATAAAAATTTTTTAGCAGGAAAATGAAAAGAAATCACTGTCCCGTAGTCTGGATTATTTTTTTGGAAGGTGGGTCAAAATACCTGTGGTTGCTTTTCCAAATTGTCTCCCCACTCATAGAACACATGAATAGAATGCAAGAGACACAAGATACAGACCAGAGAGGACTCTGCTTTTCTGGAGCTATGTTGTTTTGTAATAGGAAATGTATTTGGCTTGATATATGCTATTCACACTTTTTATGTATCCTTTTGCATTTTATTTGTGGCTAAATGTAAGGTAAGAATTAATGCTGTTGTTTTAACATGCGTTATTTCAAGTGGGTAAAAGCTATCCCACAGCCTTGTATGCCTGGGACAAATTGTTCTGTGATTAGTTGTGACCAAACCCAGAAGAATTATATGCAAAATTACTTCTTTATTACCCCATTAGAATGCATTAACTGTTTGCTAGGTGCTGACAGAGTCAGACCCTGGTAGCACTTCTTTTGATTTGTCACAAACTGTGCTGGCTCTGAACCAACAAACAGAGCGTGCTGGAGCTGGTCAAAGAGGAACGTGGGTGCCAGTGATGGGAAAATGACAGAATTCACATTTCCTTGGGACTAGAAAGAGTCAACACTACAGTAAAAGTCAACAGGATTTCAGGAGGACAGATTTCAGTTATCCAGAGAGTCATTAGGTAACATTTCCTGGAAGGCTGATCTAAGGAAAAAAAGGGAATTTAAAAAGAAATCATGTACCATGAAAGAAATTATATTAAAGGTGCAACTGCAAACTTTCCAGGTGCAGGCAATGGTCAGGAAGCAGAGTAAGTGACCAACTTGGTTATATCCCTTTGATAGCTAACATGGGAGGAAATTATATAGGAAGTAGAAACTGTATCAGAGTACTAAAGATTATTTTCAACAGCACGCAAGAGCACACCAGATAGGCCAGCAAGATGATAGTCCTGGCAACTATTGCTTGTGAAATCCTTCTGTCAGTGCATGAATAATAGGAAAAAACAGAGTTAATGAACTACTCAATGGAAGAGTAATTATTAGCAAATGACATTGAAAGACAGATTATTTAATGTCTTTTTGCTGAAATGTGACTGACAGTTAAGATCCATAGCAAAGGAATGGATCTATGCAACATGGTGTTTTCTTTAACAGTCTAGAAGATGGAATAGAGAGATTTCTATGAGGCTAAGTGGGCATGTAAATAAGTTAGATTAGAAATAAAAATTATCTCCAATGAAATGGTCTGTGAGAAAAATATTAATTCAACAGGGACTAATTCAAAATAGTGCATTTTGGTGAGGGGGTTGTGGAACTAATCAGTTTAAAAAACACAGGATAAGGAGCTGTGATGTAGAAATAAGTACAGAACTTTTAATGGAGCCAACAAAAGCAAATTGTTACTGAAATGAGAAAACAGTACAGATACAATTATAATCTATAAGTAGGTGCAGTAATACTGATGCATGATTTAGTGTTAGGGTCTCAAATAGTTCACATCCTGCACTGTGTTTGTTGCAGGATGTTCAGAAGATAGAGGACAGCCATGAAAATTACCAAATTCTAAAAAATTTGGAAGCAAATTTTGGGAAAAAAAGTGGAGTCTTTTAGCATAGGAGTGAATGATACTGTCCAGGAAGGAAGGAAGGACCAAGACAGTCTTTAAATGCATTAAGAAGCTGCTACAGAAAGTTAGGGAGTAATCTATTTTCTGTCCTCTTTATGGATAGGGCAAAATATAGTAGAATTTTAAGGTTAAGAATTTACCCCACTGGAATAGATCACATAAGCAGCTCATGGCAGCCTCACAATTTCATTCCCTGGTAACAGACTAGATGAATATTTATCAGGAATGACCTGCAACAGTTGCCCTTGGCCTGGATAAGTGACATTCTACTTGATGCTTCAAGGATGCCTTCAGCCTTACAGTGTTTTGATAGGAATGGGATCTTGACCTCCACAGGGTCAATACCAAAGAATCCCACTGAATTTCCACAAATCCTCAAATGCCAGGCAGGCTTTCATAAATGGCACTAGCTAATCCTACACCAGCCAAAGGTGTATTGTGCTCTCCTGCTCTTAGTGGACTTCTCAGGGTTACGCAGGTAGCAGAGCTGCAATTAGAGAGTGGGAGACTGTGTCCCATAGATTACTCTTGTCTCACACAGGTCATCACTTCCCTGTTGCTTGACACCACACTGTTTTTTCAGCCATAAATTTGATAGCTGAACAATCACTTGTGACAAGTTTGAGGGAGCAGCATGGGTGAGGCTGGGAGGCAAGGGCTATATCCAGGTTGGCTGGGCAGCAATTTCACTGACAAGGGATGCAGTACTACAGCACCCAGAAACAAAGAGCAGAGCACATCCTGTGGTAGTAACCAGGGTTAGTCAAGTCTAGTTCACCAGGCAAGTCTATAGCAATGAGGCAAAGCCAAGGACAAGCCACAATATCAAGTCTGCAAACCAGAGCCAGTGTCCAAATCAGTGAGGCGCCTGGCCAGGCACAGAGATCATGGGTGAGTGCCTTGGCTTGAACAGACCTCCTAAGCTGAGGGCACCAGATCCCTACTTCCTCAGCTTTTTCTCACCTGTTTCCTTCCCCAGCAGGGTTCCAAGGTTCCAAGCAAGGGCACCAGATCTGAGCTGGCCTCAGGGACCAGCTGGGTAGGGCAGTGCCTTTACAGTACAGACAAAAACATTTGCCACAGCACCAAAAAAAGCAAATTCCCCACCTCTCAGAATGACAGATCCATATTGCATTTTAAAGGATAGCCAGGCACTGATGAAAAAGGGCCACTGATAAGCCACAGTTCAAGGAAAAAAAAAAAAAAACAACCCAAAATATATTTTCAACCTCAGTGGCTAGTTTAAACCAGCTAATACTCTCAAGGCTTTTGCCCTAAGAAATATGGGTATGTTGTTTGGTTTGGTTCGGTGGTTTGCTTATGTTTTGTTTTATTTTGGTTTCGTTTGGTTTTTTTATAGGGCAGATTAGCAGCGACATTTCTGATACTCTAATTTCTGGCTTCTCTATGCCCAAGAGACCAGATCGCTAATGACAACACTCCTTCCAAAATATTTTTTGTGTTGTAGAATCCAGTGTTACACCCACAACCTCCTTGAGTGCAATTGAGGTGGTCACCACTTTTTATTGCTGCAGCCTCTTTGCCCAGCAACAAAGGACCCCCAAAGAATCTGGCCCAAAATGTTCAGTATTTTATTTGTGTTTTACAGTCACTACATGATTATTGGAACAAAAAAGTTTTCTTGGTTAACTGAGGAAAGATTTGTTTGGCAGGACTTGAGCCATCGTGCTAAAGGGTCTGACTATAGCCCTGGTGACACAATTGGCCCATGTGTGTGAGGAAGTGTCAGCATCAGCTGCGTCCCACCTCCAACTCTACCAACAAATCTGACCATTTTGGAGACTATAATTACTTGATCATCTTTGTCAGATGATTTCACTGACTCTCATGTTATGGACTATGAGGTAGTGTCTCTGCCTTCTGGATCAAATTAGCCGTGGGCGTGGCTGAGCCAGATGGTTAATAGAAGTATCTGCTTAATCCTGGTGGCTAATCTTTGAATACCACCCTGCTCATCATCCTGTTCTCTTTTCCTTCCAGGGTGTTTCTGAAGGGCTGTCTCTTCTGGCCAGGCAAAGAGCAACTGTACAGAAATACCTATGGCTTGGGTAGAAGGGTGTGCTTTTGCAGGCATGCTTTTCCTCTCAAACCAGGCTATTAAACTCACTGAGTCAAACAAGGAAAGGTATTTCACCAGACCTCAAGAAAGTTCCTGTAACCTCTTCAGGATAAGCACTGTTTTGGTTTTGGGAAAACAAGAACTGAGGGACAGAAAGAAGGAAAAGGAAGAGATATACAGGAGAAAACTGATTAACCAAGATGGGGCTTCTCTGTCACACATACAGGGACCTCATCCAAAATTATAGAGGCTTTATTCTCACTGGTGGCAACTGAACTAGCATTTATTTAAATGCAAACGTGTATCAGGTCAGGTATTGGCTTTCTGCAGAATTGGGTGGCCTCCAAGGACAGAGCTTCAGGAATGGCCTCAAGATTCTTTGGATAAATCTTGCTTTTTTCCATTCCCAACATCACCTCTGCTTTGAACACCTAGGGGATGTTTCTGATTGCCTGCTGGCAAAATGGCACTGGAAAGAAATTTGTTAAATTAGCACTTCTTGCTGCCAGAAAATTTTTGACTGCAAGGTGGGAATGTGAGAAACCTCCCACTCTGCACATGGGGCACACATTCGGCTGCTATGCTCCACTGGAAAAAATCTGCTGTAATTTCAAACAGAAACCACAGAGGTCTGACAAAGTCTGTAGGAAACTCCTGGAACTTTTAACCAAATTGTTACTGTGTTTCTAAGTGGTTGGGCTTTATGTGCTAGCCTGCATTGTTTGTCTAGCAAAGTCCTTAATCATGATATACAACCAAACTTCCCATTGAGTAGGATGAGATGGCCAGCAATGCACACTATAACAATGTAAAGGACAGGATCTACACAGAAAAGACTGTTTAGATTTGTTGGTGGTCTCCATTTTTCCAAACAGGATTCCACACCCACATTTTTACCATGTTTTTCTTTCAGCAAATTTCTGGCAGGTTCAACCTTCAACCAGGAAAATTGAGACCTCATTTAAAAAACAGGAATCAAATTATTGGCTGTAAATAATGAGGTTATGTTTATCATCTTTTTTTATTATAAGGTGTCTTCCTTTAGGTTCCTTCTCCAAGTGTCTCAGTCCTCAACACAGCTGGAACAGCCAGGTTTGCTCCTTGGGTTCTAGTGGATGTACATGCTTAGGGGAAGAATTGCAGGCCTGGACTCCATATCATACCTGCAGCAGCAAACACAGTGGTCCAGATTTATCACTTCCTGAGCTTCATGAGCTTTGAATCAGATTCTCTCTCAAGTTCATCAGAGGAGTAATCAACAAAAACTACAGTAACCAAAACACTGTTTGGCAGGCTGAATAAAAAGTAATAAGTAATCTCATTTCATCAACCCTAACATCAGTGCAGTCATTTAAACACTGAGACTGTGAACCAGAAGGTTGGAAGCTAACTACTCCAGTCAATGGAAAGACATTCACTAAGCTAAATGGCTTTGTATCAAGCTTTTACTGGATAGAGCTATAAAATATTTCCTCCAAAAGTTCTGCAGGCTATTTTAGTCCATCCACACTGTGGGGAAGCAAACTAGAAAACAATAGCTGGCCAGTCCAGGAGAAAATACATAAATATGGGCAATGGAAACACAGCAAAGTAAAATTACATCGGTATATAGCCAAAGTATGATCAGTATGCTTAACTGCAGCTTGTAGACTGCTCTCCAGTAGCTGTTAAGTTGTACAGATTTGTAACTCTGCATGGAGGTTCTGCAGAGTGTGTAGCATTTCTAAAAAAAAAATTAAAATGAATCCTAGATTAGATATTGTTAAAACAGCAAATTAAAGCTGGAGTTCTAAAAATATTCAAGGTATAAAGTATCAAGCATAAGGCATCCCATTTCTGTTAAAAGGAGAGTCTTTATTTTAATCTCCTAAAAAGAGCATTCAATTAGCCTGCCAGAAAAGCCAGAAAGATGTTTGTACTTTTGAATCTGGATATCAGCACCTAATATATTTCTAGTTAAATTATTACGTAACATAATTTATTGTATTAATAAAACACAAAGGATTCTAATCAACTTGCACAATGTCTGAATGATTCACTCTTTCAGTCTGTTGAGTTTGAATCTTGTTTTAACACCAGCCACATCTTTTTTTTTCCAGCTAGAATAGAAGTGGTTTATATTACTCTGTTAATTATGTGAGCTTTTAAAACTGTGGTTTGGAAAACATTACACATCTGAGGTATTTGTGCAAATTAAGGGATTAATGACAAAGAGCTGCTTTCTTTGTTTTTAAATGGAGTCCTTGAAAGGAATCTGCATGCATGAAGTGGAGCTGAACCAGGAATGGTGTGTTTGTATGCATTCCCCTCCCTCCTCTTTCCCCATGCTTTCTCTTCAGCAAGATACGGATCATCTTATGAGCCTCATGGATGACAGCTGGCTGGCAGGTTACCTCCTCACTCACCTGAACATATGCTCCAAACGAAAACCTAGTTCTCAGGTGCTAAAAAAGAACATATATGTACCAACATATGTACTCAATTGTGTAAATAAAAATAACAGCTTCGTCCCTCTTTATCTTTCAAAAAAAGATTGCTTGCCTTACTGGAGGCCAAAACACAAACTGTGCTTTAGCCAAATAAAAGTTATTGAGCTCAACAGACCAACTAAGTAAAATTTAATGGCCTGTGACTTAGAGGTTACACCATGTGATCTAGTCCCTTTTGGTTTTCAATTCCACAAACCTAAATGGAATTTAAACGGTGCCTTTTTTTTTTCCCTTTAATTAGAACATTGGTGAGACTGGAGGGGCCTATCTAGCTTCAGCCACATGTAGGTGTGGATGGATGGCTGTATTTTCGTTGGGTAAAAGACTGCCCTTCTGCATTGTGTTTGGCTTCATTTTTGAGGTGGCTGGATATCCAGTCCAAATACAAATTGGCTCAGAATTAATTTCCACTTCCTATCCTTCCTTTTGCTTAAACAAATATAATCCAGGATTCAACTTGCAGAATTCCTGCCTTTGTGGGCAGGGTTGCAGGGCTATTCAATAACCAAAGAGCAAAGTACATAAGGAGCATGCAAGATGTATCCAGAAATTCTTTGGTATAATAATCTGACTCAATACCTCCAGTCAAGAAAGTTAATAATTATTTCCAAGTAACATTTGCCAGACAGCTGTGCAATTGCTTAATCGCTTATGTGCTGACTCAGGAGTGAGACCTGAGAGGTATTACAGAGAAGATCCCTACAGAGAAGAACATGAAATAGATCAAAGCAGATATTGAAATACACACTGTCATAGTTCCAAATGTATCTTCCAGGTCAAACTGACAGAGAAGAAACCCTGGAAATAATGAACTTAGATTTTTAAGTAGCCATGAGAATTCAGCATCTTACCTGGTCTAGTCAGTTCTCGAGAACTTATTTCCAATTACTTTGTTCAAAGGCTGAGAAGGACTTACTATGTGACAATCATTAAGCATCTAACTTGGCCATATGACAGAATTTGCCTGATAAAAAGCCGTCTCAGAAGTTAATGGGATACTTTATTTATGGGGCTGTTCATTCATGGCGGCTCCACCTACTTAGCAACAAGTAAGTGAAGAAAATATTTGAAGACTTGTTATCCACCACTTGTGCCAGTACAAGGTCTCTCTATAGGATACTCCACTTTGAAAACGTCTGTGTTAAAACTACTACCATAGCATATTGAAGATGACATAAGCAACACCTAACACTTGCTTCAGTGTGGACTTCATTCTAAAATCAAGGCCAGATCATGTTTTAAAAATTTCCCCTAGAATTATCAGGACTCTCTTCAGGACTGAGCCCTGTGATTCAAACAGAGTATCGTGCTTTGCTCCTTGCCTTTTTTCAGGTGGAAATAAAGAATAATTGGAAAACATCCAAAATCTACCAGAGAGATAAAGCAGCTGTAATTTTTACTACTAAAGGCTCACTAAAACTTTCAGTGTTCTGAGTAATACTATGAAGTCATAGAGGAAAAGAACTGGGAGCCATGGCACAGTAAGGCTGAGGTTTGCGAAGCTTAGAAATTTTTACTATTTGCAAAAATTAGTAGACCGGATAGATGCTTACATCCTGACTGTGATGCCTTAACTTTTAGCTTTCATATTATCCAGATTCTGTACTGCATTGGTATATAACTCTGAACTTCATACATAGTGTTAGCAAGCTCTCCACGTAGTTTAGTTAGACAAAGCAATCCTTTTCCAGCCCAAGAACCAAGGACACCTTTGAAGCTTCAGGCCCAAAAAGTATAAACAACAGCGAATTGGGGGAGAATGGGACTTCATAAGCTGAAGCTGTAATTGGACAATTAACCCCAATATGTAAATGTAAGCTTATTAAAAAGTGTGAAAACTCGTGACCCGTCGTCCATCCTGGGTGAAGCCATGGCTGTGCTCTTGTACTGCCCAAGGTGTATCCTTTGAAGGCCTTTTTAATAAATGTCTACTTTATTCCTTTAACACTGTCTAGTCTCTGCTCTAGGTAGCCTCTCAAGGCATCACTGCAGCATACCAATTAGTGAGTTAGTTGGGCGTAAAGCTGGGTGCAAGACAGTTCAGTATCTTCTTTATTGCTAATATTGAGTAGCAGCAAGTATGAAATATCCTTCCATTCCCTGATTTTTATCTCCAGACTCCCTTTCCTTCCTTTTTGGACTGGTACTTCCTTCTGTGGCAACACCTGGCACATCCCCCTTCCCGCATTGTCCTTCCCATGTCATGAATGAGGCACCTACTTTGTTCTGCAATCTGCCCGCGGGGTTGTATAGCTACATTTGCAGTTCTCCTTTCAAGTGACTAACTACCCCTATTCTTTGTGAGAAAATCTGTCTTAACTGTACTGCTCTTATTGTTCATTAAATCCATCTTCCTCGCCCACGGCAGGTACAACATTCCTCCACGACTGCCTTGCCTGATATAGAGGATTTGCATCCTGGTCTGCACCGTGCTCTCCAGCGCTATTCTGTCAGAAGAGAAAGGTTTTCTAATGTCCAGTTGGAATGCCCTTGCTGCTGTTTAAGCTCAGTGTTTCCCTTTCTAATTGCTAATAGATGGAGTGCAGCAACCTCAGTACTCATGTGCTAACACGGTAAAGAAAATTCATTACAGGCTTTCTTAACACTGAAGAGAAAGTAGGATTTCTCTTTGTATATTAAAAATTGTAACCGTATTTCTGCAACTTAGCACCATGTTCTCCTGCTTTGCAATAGCACAAAATGTTGATTTTCACTTGGTTTATCATCCACAGGTGCTCTTCATCCCCTTTCTACAGAAAAGCATGTAATTTGCTCTTTATCCTGTAGGTATCTGTCTGATGGACCCTACATAATATCCCATCTTTCACCTGACCCACCAAATATCATTCCATTTTTTTCTAGACCATTTCTGGCATTTGCTGGAATTGTTTAGCCTCCCCAACAGCATGCATCATCTGCCCCAGCCACCACCCTGCTTTCGGTTGAACACATACTTTTTAATCTTACAGACTGCTTAGGAACATCTTGAATAGCTCTGGTTCTGGGGCAGATCCCTGTCAAAACCTACTCAGCATGTCTTCCTAATTTTGATAGCCACTGAAAACTACTCTCCAAGTGTAGTTTTCTATTAGTGAATCTTCTGTGCTATGCTGCTTACCTTTACAGATCATTTTGAGACAAATATAACTGCAGTTTTACTCCAGAAGCACAACTTGTATTTATTTTCAAGAAACTGCCAACAATATCCAGTCATCAAAGCTAATTGATAATATTTTAAATATTTAAATGAATACAGTTTAATTTCAGTAGTTATTTGGCAAAGCTCTTGAGAATCCTCAGAGGTTCGCTGAGGTTTGTGGATTACTAGTCTCCGAGAAATGATACATCTGTAATTTGCAATATGGATAAGTAACATGTGACTAATGATTTCATTTTTAAGAGAGCTCAGAGGGTAAGCTAGGGAGCTGATTTTCAAGATTATAACTGAGACTAAAAAAAAAAAAAAAGCCAAAATAAAATACATATATTCTGTTAAAATCAAACTCACAGTGTCATTAAATATTAATAAACTTTTACTCGTAACATTTGGAAGAAATATGTAGCAGTTTCCATATATGTTACAAAATATCTTCTGATATATGTGGAGAAACATATTTTATCCTTAATTTAAAAACCATATGTTGTTGTGCATAGCCCTTTCTGTTCACTTTTGTGAGTATTACTGAGACAATATATTCTGTTTGAATCAGAATTTCATTACAGAACAATGTGTTAAACTAAAGCCTTTGTAAGTACATTTCCCCCCCCCTCACAATATGCACTGCATATTAAGAAACATTTTCCAGCCATATCAGCCCTTACAACCTTCACTTACAGTTTTTAAAAGTTTAAAGTGAATGGTGTAGCAAAGTGAAATAATACTGAAGGTGCAAGCATGAAAAATGGGATTAGTAATTGTTTTAGGAGTCAAAGCAAACTGCACTGGAAAGAAGACTGGAAAATACCCAAGATGGTCCAGCTGGACCAGGTCTGCATCTGAAGACTCCACTTCTGTGAAGCTGGAAAGTACCAGGATGTGACCAAGGTAGCATAAAGCTTTACCCCAGACAGAAAGATTTTGTATAAGCATCTTTGAAATGGTTTAAATTAATTAGGAGCATATGTTCAATATGTTTCAGTAAAATAGCTCCTTGTGAGGCCAGCAGCTGTAAAGTTAGTAGTCTTACAGCCCCAAATGACTTTTGGAAAAGGCAATCATTTACATACTTTTTAAAAAGCACTGCATACTTATTTAAAACATAAATAGATTTAGGCCTGAACAAATTCTTGTATAAAGATAGACTACAAGAACTACAAGCTTCATTTTCTTTCCATTACAGCGACAGGCTGACTCTGGAATGTGTAACGTTTTCTTTCAAGGGATTTGTAATAAAGGTTCGAACCGTTTTATGTAGGGAATATGAGTTGATTTCTATTCCTACAACTCTCTTCCCAAGGCTCTAAGGAATAAACTGTAGCTCTTTAATGGTATGCAAAGGTATTACCAGCCCCCAACTTCCTTGGAATTGTGGTAGGTGGTGGGCATGAAATGCATAGATTCTTTAGGGAGCTTGGCACCACTGAATGCTGGTGAAAATGCTGAAATCTCCTTCTTTGAAGGGGCAGATGGGTTAGATCTCAAATAGAAGCTGGTTTGTCCTTACTAGTGGGAGGCTTCCAGAGGAAAAAGGTAATCCTTTGAAGGCTCCTGTTGTTTACTGTAAGAAACTGCCACCATGGTTCATTGCTCACAGAACTCTTCATTTCAGCCCTCCGCTCTCTTCTTCTTCCTGCCTCACAAGTCTTGGGATTTATTTCTTTTTATGCCTTTAGTACAAATGGAAATGTTTTGCTCTAAATCTTGTTATTTCAAAATTTCTGGTAGAGTAACATTAGGGAATTTTTAGTGAATTTCAATTGAATTGCATTGAATTGCACCCCAGGGAAAGACAAGACTGCAAAGTGCAATTGCCAAGGAAGAACTTGTCCCACTTAGCAAATAGGAGACATAAGAGGTTTAGAGTTTCATTGCTGCCATCCTGTCAACCTGTAGACCCTTTGCTCTTGGAACTAGACCCATTACAAAGATAACATCTGAACTGCTTTCATGGCAGGAGAAAAGATCTCTCTCCTCATACTTTGGTGTGACATCTGTACCTCTTTATCTAAAGATGTCGAGTTCATAGGAGATGCAGTATTCTTTTAATACAGCAGGTATTAAAAGAAGTTCTCTTTCTCCAGAGGGAAGCATCCTTTTGTTGTTCAGCTTCAAGGGGTGCCACAATATATGACAGATTTGTGCAGACATCTCTGCTGTGGGCAGTGGCTTGGCCAGTGCTAAAATTTATGACAAGCAGGAGTTCAGCGGTCAAAGGAGGGATTGTAGCCTCAGATGGTCACCGGACAATTGGGTGACAATTGAGTTTCACCCATGGGGCAGAATGGACTGCATCCTAAGGTTTGATGGCAGCTGTGGATGTGTACATTATCTCAGTGGGCAGTAGTGGATCAGTCATACAGGTTCAGTCAAAACCAGCAAGAGACAGGGCCAAAGATGGAGCTGGAGATAAGATACAGCTGAGAGCCCATCCAGAAGACAAGCTGCCTAGAGCAAAGGTCTGAGGTGCAGCCAGAGACATCCAGAAACAGGACTAGAGCCTGACACACCCATGAGGCTGCTCAGGCAGAATCTGGGTGCACAGACCTGAGCAGAAATGGGTCTCCTGTACAACAAGCAGAGGTGTGTACACAGGTCCTAGTTAGGAGCTGGTCAGGTCTGTTGGTACCCTGGCAAGACTACAGAGCTAGGATATGTTTGGTGATGCTATGCTTTGCAAAAGCAGGGTAATGGCTAAATTCCAGCTTGCAGAGTCACAGTGGGCAGGATTCAGCTTTCACAGATACCCACTGCAGCTCACAGCTACCTAAAGATGGACGCCTTAAATACAGAGGCAAAACAAACTAATGGCAACAGTGGCAAACCTTGGTGCTAGACATCTTGGCAACCAAAGGAAAGGCAAGCTAGAGACATTGACATTACCTATTACTGAGACCCACTTTCCCATTCTGGAATAGAAATTGCTCTACTTCCCATGTTTCTTCCCCAGTTTTATTCTGTTACCTTGTTTGAAATAGACCCGAGCTTCCAGAAATGTCCCTAAGTCTCAAAACCAATATGACCATAGTTACTTCTAAAGTTCAGAATTACTTCTAAAGTTCCTGATTTTCTTCCACAGCTTCCTCTGTTTAAGTGTTTTCATGTTCTTCCTTTTTCTGCCACCATTCTGATTTCTTGTAAAGAAAGGGCATTTGCCAGGGTGAACAGTAGTTTCCTCTTCATCTCTGGGAATGGTGAGTATCAAAGCTGGCTTAACGAAACCCTGACAAATCAGAATTTCCTTCTATCTTCCAAACAAAACATGATGCCAAAATCAATATATGGACAATACAGTACTTCTGAAAGAAGGGTTACTTTGATATGTGACACAAAGGACTATATCTTTTAAAGTAGCAAAACACAGATAAGATTAATTTGCTCATTTCTTGGGAATTACCCTTTTACAGAAAATAAAAGTTCATGTTAAGGTTTGTGAGTGCTCTGGGAAAAAGTCAACACTCCCACCTACTGGTCTCATCTAAGAAAGTTTTGTCCTTTTTCCACTTTTTCTCTTTTTTTTTTTTTTTCTCTTCCCCCCCTTTTTATCACCTTTTAAAAATTTTCCATTGTTCCTTTTTTAACCTCTTTTTCTTTTTGATTATTTTCCTTTCTCTGTTTCTGTTTTGTCTTCTGTATCTCTTTTCCTCTTTTTCTTTCCCTTTCCAGATTGAAATTCCTGTTTTCCTTTGGAGAATCTACAGATTCACAGACATAGAAATAACTGCACCAGCAAAGACATAATGCTGGGGAAAATGCACCTTCAGAATGATATATTTGTTCTTTTGGGACTCTTATGAGATAACTTGGGGTGCCTTGCTGCTGTGAGTGGAGCAGCTTACATCCCATCACTGCAATCTCACATAACAATAATAAGGCAGAACTGACAATGTCTTCAAATTATGAAAAAAACACCTTTTGGATCATTTTTTTTTTCAAAATTACTCCATTCTACTTCAAGTCCTGCTTGTCACTTACTGCAAGGTAAACAGTACAATTTGGGGAATTTATTTTTTTTTTATTATGTGATGACAGTTAGGATTCCCATGTTTCCCAGTTCACAATTCCACAGTGGCTCTCATTTGTTCCTGAGGACCATTTTCACAGCTTATACCAGCACACCCTGCCTGAGAAGGAGTGCCAGAATGTGGACTCCATGCAATCTTATTTACTTAAATGACCACTTAATGGCTACCAGTGACTTTGTTTTCTTTTGTTCAAGTAGACACTTGAAAATGTAAATATGGACTATAAAGGCCGAAGGCCCCAGGACAGACAGAAATTATTTGCTCCAGTTCCCTCAAAATCATCTGTTTTGCTGGTGCAGTTGTCACAGCTGCAAGACAATGAGTAATTCTTACTAAAGAAACTCAGCTTAGCAAAAATTCATTTTGCCAAGTAATCCTAACATAGGCAGGATATCTCCCACACACCTTCCTAGGTACTGTTCTTATTTTTTGCATGCAATAATTCTTCTGTATTTTGATTTTCTTCACTTTTGGCCTGAAAGCCAGTAAAAATAATGAGATACAAAAGGGAAACACAGTATTTTCCCTCAAAGTATTTCAATTTCTTTCACTCTTTTATTTCCTCATTTTTGTAACCCTTTAAAGATTACAAATTATTGCTAGAAATGTGAGAGGAGAAGCAGGAACATAATTTGAAAAAAACCCTCCTAATCTTTTGTTTATAATTTTAAAGTAACTACTATAAATGACTCTATGATTATTTGTGTTCCCTTAGTGCCTATGGGCTCCAACCAGGAAGCACATGGGGATGGAATGAGTTGCCCAGATTTGTGCTGTGAGCAGAGCCAAGCCAGTGAGCGAACCCACAGCTCAGACTCAGACTTACAGCCGATCCTTTGGACTGTGCTTCTCCCCTCCCAGCCAAGAAGCACATTTCCAGAGGCCTTAATAGCCACTTGCGTGAAACCAGCCACACTTTGCTTAATGAACATGAACTCAGAGCACAGTGGTGCTGCCTAATAAACTATTTCATTTAGAATACTTAAGTGCCTGTGGAAGGTGGATTAATCACCTAAGAGCCAGATTTCCAAAGTTATTTAAGCATCTAAATGCACAAAAGACCATTGACAGGGGCTTTCAGAAGTGCCTCCCTGTTTCAATCCCCTGGGATATTCATCCAACAGGTTTAGGCAGCTTGGTGCTTTTCATCACCTGACTGGGGCTCTTACTGGGAAAGAAGGCCTCAAAAGCAAAAAGGAGGCCTCCATATAATAAATATGGTTCACAGCCAGTGCCACGGTCTGATGGGGCTTCTGCACACCTTCCCTTCTCCTTTTCCTTGGGATTGTACTAATTGCTGTCTTCAACACTGCTAGAATTGTGAAGATCCATATTTTGACCAGGTTATGCTGTCTACAAGTCACTATGTGTGGGCTTTTCTGATGTGCTTTGGAACTTGTCATGACCATTTTCTAACCTTTCTCTCATGGAACAGCACTGACTCATTGGATGGAACAGGCAAGCTGCTTTGCTCACATCTCCTCCAAAGTCCTGGGTTTGTTTTCAATGTCCTGAATAAATACTACAAGCAGGATGTGACATCCATCCATCCTAGCTTCCCACTGCCAGCTGTAGAACTGAAGACACCTGACACTGCAGGGAGTGCTCAGGAATGTACAGGCTCCCACACTTCTCATCAAAATGCAAATGCTTTTGGGGACGATGCTCATGCAGATACAATGTCACAGCCTCACATGGACTTAGTTTCTCATTTCCAATTTTACAAGAAAGAGATATCAGCTTACCCTCATCTATGATGTGATAGCATGGCTGCTTCTTGCTGAAGTATTAGTTTTGTTCTGTTAGGGCTCCAGTCTAAGTGGTCCTTAATACCAAGTGGTATTAAGGTCCTTAATACCAAGTGGTATTAAGGTTCCACCAAAATTCTCTAACATGCATTTACATTAAAAAAAACAAAAAAAAACAAAAAAAAAACAAAAAAAAAAAAACAAAAAAAACAAAACAAAAAAAAAAAAAAAACCACAGTAAAATAAGAATGTTCAACCTTCTCAACATGCAGGAATTTTCCTCACCTCTATTGGCGTCTAATTCTGCCTATTGAGTGAAGTGCGTCTAACTCTGCATCCTCACTGTGTGCTGTGGAATACATCTTCTGAGCCAGCCCAAGAGCAGGGAGGTTGCAGGAATAGCATGTGGGTTGCTCCAGGATGAAAGGTATCTTAAAGGCAAAATATTTTATTTAATTGGATAGCCTTCCAGCTGTATTAATAAAATATTGGTTAGCAATGTTTATATATACAAGATTTATCATGGTAAGGTTGGTTCCAAACTTAGATTTATTGTGCAAGAAAATGAAGAGAAATCAGTCATGCTTTCAATCCAATTTCATTTCCTCACACTTTTTCTTCTGAACCAGACAGGCCCCTGGAAATATACATTTCTTAACCAGAAACGTCCTTCAAACTTAGCCCTGACACCAATTTGAGGCTCAACTTCATCAACTAGTTTTTGATGCACTGCAGAACTTCAGTATTACTGGTCCAATTTGAAAGGGAATCCCTGGCCCTTTTCAAAAGAAAGAAGAAATGTTCTCTTGTTCAAAGAAGCACATTAAAAGCACTAAACATGGACTGTTGCTGTAAAGTTGGCCTCCTTAGTCTTCTGCTGTGCAAGCTTTTAGCTCAGTACTTTGAAAAAGAAATATATATTGGGATGTGCACATTCCACCACAAACCTTTCTTACTGAAACCACAAGGTTTTTTGCATTTAACTGCCAAAACCCAGGAAAAATTTTACCGGTTCAAGGAAATGCAGACTTTACAGTACAAGAATGCACAGTTATGGGTCACAAAACAATTTTAACTTAGGTATTCATTGACTTTTTGGAATAATTGATACAGTTGTGGTTCTAGATGAAATATACCAATTTTTAAAGACTGCATTTTTTATTTTCATACCTCTCTTGCTTTCAGTGAATCTAAATCACTACAATTTTCCTTTTGGATTATAGGTATAACTACCATGGCTAACTGGAGGTGGAAAGTCAGTTGCCATTGAAATGCTAAAGCAGCCTAGAGGGGAAACCCCCTGCATTTAAAAATAATTTTCTTTATTTTAAATCTGTCAGTTCTAAACCCAGCAACTTTCACTGCCTATATTCTTTAACAAATGTAAAATTAAATAAAAAATACTAGAGACATTGAAGTTAATTGCTGGAACTGACACATATGAAATTGTTTAGTCTTGAATCTGACAAGGATGTACATCAGTTTTCGGTAAACAAACATGGTGGGTATTATTTCTAGACAGGATATGTCAAGTTTTATGCGTGAGGCCGTCTGCGAGGGCTCATTCATCAACTTGACAAAGGTGTAAAAGGTTTTAATGACCTCCTAAATCTCCTTCCCTGCTGTCGTGGTGAGATGCCTTCCAAGGTCGGTCACCCAAGCAAGCAGGTTCACTTGCATTGTAAACAATCATAGATCAGACTGAATTATAATTGCTGGTGGACTCCAGAGCAGAGAAGCCTATATATATCACAGCACTTTCTTGTCAGGGCAGTACAGGTCAGCTGTGTTTTTTCATGGACATATTAGGCTTTGGTTTTCCTGAGCCTCTGCATTTTTGACAGTGGTCCTGCTTCCCCATTGTACTTGCTGTCTGGACAGGATGTTCTACCAGAGGAAGTGCTCCTTGTGGAAAAGGCGTCAATTAGTTGTCCAACTGACCCTCACTCCTACTACCTCCCTTGCAGGCACAAGATAGATTGATTTATTTAGATATGTGCTTACATTTGTTTTATAGCTTTGCCAAATGAGTAAAGAAGTAAGGCTTACAAGTTGCTGACTAAAGCAGGCAATAATGCAAATTTCCATTTCCACCGTATGTCATCAGCCATTTATGTTATATACAAGATAGTTTTTGAATGGAAGAAACATTAAAAAGGGCATGGCTGGTCAACAAGGTTAATTAATTGCTGTGTTGGCAGGCAGCTTTGTTTGAGAAGGCTGTGATGCTGTAATCATCTGAGACTCTCAAGGTTTTGCTGAGGAAATGGGTCATTGAAAAAATACAGGATTTTGCATAAATTTTCTGATAAATAAAAGAGGAGGGAGAAAATTCTTAGCAATCTAGTGTAAATATCAGTAATCAGGAATGTGATACATTAAAATACATACATGTTTTGGGTACATTTCCTCAGAATAATCTATTCCAATCCATAGGAAAGCAAACATTAGAATACCACAGGCAGTTTTTAAAAGAGCTCTTGGTCCCTGGGCAGAGTTCTGGCAAGCAAAGGAAAGCTCTGCTTGATCACACAGCATGTGTTATGAGCTGCATTTGATTTTATGGCTTTCCAAAAAGCTGTCCAAAATGAACGTTGGTTGGTTGGTTGTTTTTTTGGGTTTTCCTCCCCCTTTCTTTGTGCAAGGGGTCTCAACCATCCTAGCATGTGTTTTTCCTCACCCAGGGAGGTATTTTCCAAGAAGGTAAGCAGCTCCCAAAGGCAGTGACTAGAGTACAGAGCTCACTCATTCAGTTTGGAATAGTTGGGCTTTTGCTCATCTCTGTCTCTGGGCTCCTTATTTGTCCCTCTGTTTCTGAAATTCGCTTCCTCCTTTATTTCTTTATTACTGCAGCAGCTGAATTTGCTCTGTACCATGGTACAGTTGCAATGTACAATGGCAACACAAAATATCTTTTTCTAGGATGGCAGCCCTCAGATGATTCCTAAGCATTTAAGAAAATAGGCAAATGAAAACTTGATATGCAGGCAATGTTGTTAGAAACGCCATACCTACTGCAACCACCTGGAGAAGAAAGATCCTTTGTGAGATAACCGACACCCATAAAACCACAGCCGGACCTTCCACCCAAGTGAGTCCCTAGGGAAGGGATGTGATTAACTTCTCCCTACAAAATTCACCCATGCCTTTGACAGTGTAAAAGGAGAGATTTCACCTGCTAAAGAAAATTCAGTCACAGCATCTTGGTCTTAGTGAAGTTGTACATGGATCAGACCTTTCCCTCTGGTGTAACGTGAGTACAGTAAGGCAACCTCAAGCACCATTTATGGTATGTGTGGAAAAACCAGGCACAAACTACCACAAATAAGAACAATTCTGCTTTCAGAAGGACTGCCAGTTGGAAATCTTTTGGAGGATAACTCTTTGATGAGGCTTCTGTTACTCAGGTTTGGATTGTTTGTTTTAAGCAGAGTGTGTTTAAGAGCTTATAAAAATATAAATGGGAATGAAATTATGAAAATAAAATGCAATTATTTGTTATTTGGTTTTATATCTCATGTTTCAGTTGAAATGTTGTCAATGCTTAGGCTTATTAGGGAACCCCAAAAGGGACAAAACCACTGAGATTTTTATGTTAGGCTGCAAGGCTATTCTTACCAGAGGCAGTAAAATATGTTCAATTTTGTAACTACTCGGAAGACATGGCAAATCCTGCAACAGGCGCTGTCTACTGGGTATTTGTAACACCTCAGTGCCAGTTTCCTTAGGCAATTTTCGAAAGCTGTAGTTTTTACTTGGTTCTTCTGTGTTAATGGGAAAAAAGTTAAAACCAAAAACCAAAGAGACCTTTTTCCCAACTTACAAACAAACAACAGAAAAAATAGGGTAACAGAGAGGGTGGAATGAAGATTTCCTTCGGCACCAAAGATGTTGTCTTGATCAACATGCACTATGAAATCATTTCATTATATTTCTATGGCATGGGGGGATTATTTGGCACTCTGTGATTGCTTTATTGCAAAGCCTTTTACCTCCAGTCCTATTTAAAATATGTGGTTTCTGCACATTCTGGACTATCCAGTGGGAGTTTTTAACTTTACCAAGATTTAATTGAAAGTAAATAATTCTATTATTTTTGCATTGTTATAACCTGAACAGTTTCAGATGTCTTATGTAATTACACTAATTACTCAAAGGCAATACAGGCTGCTTCACAAAGATTTATCATACCTTCGGAAATTAGGTCATTCTTGTGGTTTTTATTTTTACTTAAGGTATGTTTGGCTTAGCTTTTAAAGAGTACCAGTTTTCATGTAACTGGCCAAACAATGTAACAAGGCTCAATTTTAAGAGAGCACTCTGTCTTCCTACTCAGAAGATCGAGTTGGTTGGAGGACGCACAAATTCACTAGTTATTTCCCTCTAAGGCTCATTTATGGTGCAGAATTTAAATAAGAAATATTTGGAAATCTGGATAATTTCTTTATACTCTTACTAGATTTAAATATGAACATCATTGTATGTGGTCTCTAATTGCAAAGTCCTATTCCTCATAATAAGATAAAATCCTATTGTAAGACTGGAATGGATTCTCCCTGCTGTTAAAGTCGCTTTTGAAAACTCCTACAAGTGGCTTTAGATTCTCAGTCCCTCTTCAGAGTCACCTGAAAGCGCTCACTCGTGCTATGGAGAGTGACAACATTTATAGAGAGTTCAAAACCACCTACACAAAATGTCACGGCTTAGGAATGGAAGTTGAGCTTAACAAGGGAGCTTTCTCTTGAGGCTGGGAACTTAGGCATTCAGTCATGAAGTAAAATTAAAGAAATAAAAAAAAAATCAATGTATCTTGCCCCAGCTAGGTGTACAGACTGTACAAATCTGCAGACTGTGTCTTCTGGACATCTGTGTGTTTGGCCTCTAAGTGTACAGGCACAGGGAGCCAAGTGCAGAACCCTAGTCTTCCTCTTCTGGATATATCAGCCTTATGCACTACTGTTTTCTCAGTTGTCTTCTCTTGATATTAAATTCTTTGCATTACTTTAAAAGCACAGAAACAAGACAGTTTCCTAATGTCTTTCTCCACACTTATTTTGAAAACTAAGAGAACAGATCTGCCACCCATTGCCTGCCAAGTTTGGTTCTGGAGCTATTTGTTGAGTAGGCAGTGCTCTATAAATACATTTTTTTTCTTAGCAAGAAATATAACAAATACACACTCTACACTGTCTACAGTTCTTTTCAACCACAAACACATATGTACTGCTCTCTGGAGGCTCAATAACAGCTATTGGAATCTGGGCTCTTTCAAAAGCCTGGCATAACACAGGCAGCCCTGTGTGTGCTCATATATGCGTGCACATATGCAAGACATGAAAGTATCCCAACTTCTATTGACTGATTGCATTTGCATCATTATAAACCTTTGCATTTCTGCCTAATTGCATTTTCTAGACTTGCTTTGTACCTGCTCTATCACAGAATCACAGAATCACAGAATCACAGAATCACAGAATGGTTGGGGTTGGAAGGGACTCTGGAGATCATCCAGTCCAACCTGCCTGCTAAAGCAGGTTCATGGAGATCAGGTTGCACAGAGCCACATCCAGGCAAGTTTTTAATATCTCCAGAGAGGGAGTCTCCACAACCTCTCTAGGCAGCCTGTTCTAGTGCTCTGGGCTCAAGCAAATGGAGCAGACAAAGTGCACAGTGCAGTGGCAAATGATGCCTAGGGTAGTAAAAAATAACCGAGTTAGATTTCAGTATTCATGCAGTGGCAAATGATGCCTAGGGTAGTACAAAATAACCAAGTTACATTTCAGTATTCATGACTTATGTCCCATGTCTTCTGAGGTAGTTTCCCAAAAATAGCTCGTGGAATTATGAACCATTACATGATACTGGAAAAAAATTATGTAGCTTCCTGTGATGCCAACAAAACTGAAAGCATGTCATGAGTTTATACTTAGTAGACATTAAGAAAATCTGTGAATTTCCACTTTTCTTATTTCAAGGCATATTTGTCTTTCTGAGCATCCCATGACTGTACACCAAACACCACCACTTGCTGAGGTGTAATTAGTGAAAGAGAGTTTTACCCCAGTCTACTGCTGCACAAAGGTGATGGCAAACTTGGTGCATGATGTGTCAATGTGCAGAGTGCACCTGAAGCTCTGTGCTTTCCTCGCTCACGGATGTAAAGGTCCTTTTCATCTCTCTTTCTAGTTGCAGCTTTCTGGTATGCTGTAGCAATTACTGGCATAGAAATTTGCAGGGGGTGGGGATGGGGGTGGAATTACTCTAATGAACGGTCAATTGAAATTTCCCCCAGTCATTGGTCAGTATATTTAAAGAATTACTACAGTAATTATATTTTATGAGCATGAGTCATTTTTCTGTTTTTAAAAAAGTACTTCAATTTACCCATCTCTTTTAGTACATTTCCATTTGGTGTGGTTTGGCTGCATGGAGAAATGCAGCAGCTGGTTACTTGAAAATATTTAACAAAGCACCAGATTCCTCAGCTCTGGCATACCTGTGGACCACATATATGGACATAATTGCAAACATCTGTCTACCCACCCATGGAACAGCTAAGAGGAGTCATTTAAGAAAAAGAAGTCTAAAAAAGTCAGCTTTGAGGGTGAGAAACTGCAGAGCTACCTGTTTGTATGTTTATTTATTCATAATATATTACCAGCTAATGGTCCTCAGAGACAAACTGCTTGGCCATTTTCACAAGGAGGGATGTCACAATGGAATATATTGCAGTACCACAATATATACTCATTAAACCAAGCAATGATAGGTTATGAAAAAAAAGCATGAAAATTTTAAGAGCCTTCCTATCATTTAAGGAAGGACTTTCTGTGGTGATGTGAAACAACAAAGAGGAAAATGGGAAATGCGCCTTGGAGCTAGCTGTATGATGAGTAATTGAGCTTTGATTTTGTGAACCGTATTAATTACTTTAGCAGTCAAAATTGAGACTTTGGATCCAAACTAACCTCACCTGCAGTGAACTGTAGACTAGGGAGCACTGTTGTGTCCATGCTAGTCCAGGTTTTATCTGAACCTCAGTTCAAGCTCATTCTGACCCAGACATCCTGAATTCCGTGGTTGCCTTCAAATTAAACAATTGGTAGAGTCACTTCAGTGTATTGTCTACACCCTAAATCTGGTTGTTTTTATGTTCTCTGTTTTCAGATCTGGAAATGAATCTTTCGCAATAGCTTGAATGATCAGAACCAACATCCTTGCCTAAAACCGTCCAGGCTTTGGGATGTTTAGAATCAAGAGCCACAATAAAACTTGCTGATATGTATTATACTCACATCAGTTATACTCACTGGCTGTCACACTCAAAGCATCCTTCTCCTTTAATCCACATTTGCCCCTCCACTATGCATTCAAAAAGAGGAATGGTGGATTGTTGAAATTCTCAGATGTGGTAGACACAACAGAGCCATCTCCATGGTTCCTTGAGCTATAAGGATGATATATTTGATAGCGCTAAAATTCTTGACAGCTGTTCTGCTTATACAGGAGCAGGGAAGAAGGCACTACTTGTAGATTTTCATCTCCTAGGTCTATAAACGTTCAGATGAGTACCTTAGAATATCTCCAAGGTCACTTTAAATATCTTCTAAATTATGTTAGGATACAAAGTGAGCCTAGGGCACATTATGTAGCTCTAGCAAAAGTGATTTGCAAAAATCTTCCTCCTTGCCAAGTTAATTTTATATTTACTGCATAGATATTTTGTGCAAGATAAGAAGATACAGCTCATATCTCTTTCTTTCAATGGGAGACTGTTCCTTGTACAGCAGTGCTGTCCTGTGAATCCAACAAGAGCTCTTGTCAATGCACCTGAGGCAATTTAAGACCCTGCAATGCGCAGCTGACCACACAGCCCCACTGTAAGGGACTCCTGCCCCTGCAAAAGAGGCAGGGGAGTGGAGAACCCCAGCAAGGTTATTCAAATCTCTTCATACTGAGACTTCATCCATATGCAAATATTTTACAACTAAAACTAAGTGCTCAGTTTCCTACATATGCAACCAATCCACAGTGAATTGCTAAACTAAAGACTAAGTTTTTCCTGCCCATTTATTTTCTCCTTCTCTTGTTGTTAGACTCCAGGTTCTCCTGAAAGGAAAGGGACATCTGTCTGAAGAAATTTACCCTGGGAAGAAAAGAGGTTGAGCACATGGCTTTCCCTGCTATGTCTCAAGGCTCTGTGAAAACCCACACAGGTGAAAAAAGATCTGTCAGTGCAGTGTTATGAGAAGCAGAACATGCATTCGCAGCCCAAACAAAAGTAAAATTGAGGATGTGGTGTGGTATTTTCCTGGACTGATAATTTCTGGCTGGTCAAGTTCTGAATGCTTTGAATGGACTTCATTTGCCATTTGGATGTACCTTCTGTTGATTTACAATTGAAATGATACTGTAACACCATGACTCACTGTACAACTCCAGAGGTGCATAATATGTAAAATCTGCACCATTTTAAAAGGCAAGCTGGAAATCAGCTCTAAGCATTTCTTTTGTGGCACAAATTCTAGGGTTTTTGCCAAGCCAAAATTCTGTCTCCCATCATAAATGCTACACATAAATACTGTGTAATGGGAACAAGGTGTCAGCTGTAGTCTTGCAGGTTCTGCTTAGTTCTTAACCTTGTTTTTCTATATCTTGACATATAGCACCACACTTGTGCTACTATAAGGCTGACTAAAATGCTGCTTTCAAAACAGATGAGGTGAGACCTAGATCTATATCAGACAAAAGCATAAGATCCAAGGAAGGGCATGAAACCCAGGTACAGATCATTACTGATCTGATGATTGCCAGTTTCTTTGTAGAATTGAGCTTCTACAATTGTAATTTCTGTTTATATAGAATGACAGGACAAACTTCACTGTCTTACTTATGTATAACTATTGCTAGAATAACTCCAGAGAAAAATAATTATTCCCTTGGAAAGATCCTGAAGTATCTAGCAAGGACTGGGTCCCAAGTGGACTGAAGCTGGGATTCTTCTCCCCCTATGCATTGGTTTAGTTATTTCAGATACTTGTAATTAAAGAAGCATTGGGATAATTGGTCAGTAATTTGATGTCAACCATGATTTAATTGTAAGTGACCATTTCATTAATTGATAGATGTGGAACAGAGTCTGTGTAATTAACTGCAAACTCTAACATCCACGTACTGTCTGAAGGCAGGGGAGTTGCGCCGATTCTCCCAGTATGTGTTGGACTTTGGAAACTAAACTAAAGTCACAGCATGAGAACATAACTGGGCATGAAAAACCTGTATTCAGGGATTTCAGTGCAGATGTAGAGTGAAGAAAGCATCTTGCCACAGAGAACAATGAAATGCTTTCACAGAACAATTGAAATAACTTTCCTCAGCGGGTGAAGGATAATCCTGTGGGACCAGTCAGCACATGACATGGATTCAATTCCCCACTCTTTGAGACTGTATAAATGGGATGGACCAAGAGTTTTAATTGTTCTTGACATTCATCAGTGAAATTTATTCTTTTTATTTGCTATAGGGTATTTTCTTTTTCTCACTGGCATGTGGGTAAGAATCTTGAAGACTTTGATATCCTCTGATGCCATTTCCAGAATCAAGGGTACTCTCTGCTTCAGAGCTTTCTTACCTTTCTATTCAGCAGAAGTACTAGATAGCACTCCTATAAAACTCATATGAACACCAGATTCAATGAAAGCAATACTTTCATGAAAAGAAACAAGCAAATTCTCAGATAATGTAGAGCAGAGTGGATCCACTGGCTTCAAAAGAATTGTGCTGTATGATGTTCTGACCCGAACTGTTTTGGATGGGGTCAGGATGGGGAAAATCCTTACAGGTAACTGAATCCAGACTGCTGCTTCTTTTTCACAGTCTCACCAATTTACCAAGCAGTCTGAATGTAGAGGTAGGTGGGGTGTTTTTCCCCTTCTGTTACTTTCATGTCTGACTGTCTTGGTTATTAGAAATCTTATTTACAGACTAAATTAATGGATGTTATATCCATGTTATCTCCACAGTTTCTTGTGGCTAGTCTCTTTACCCACATTAGTTTTCCACTGGTGCAAATAAAGAAATAATATAATGGATCCTCATACTTGAGTTACTGGGTTGAATAAATCAATGTCATTAAGGTGCTGTGTCTTCTAAGCAGTAGAGCCACACTGTGATAACACTAGCTGAAGCCCTGGAAGAAATAAAGTTGCATTTGGCTCTAACAATTTTATTCCAGCAGCCTGGGCATGCTATTGATGTGACTGCACAGCTTTCAGTTCTCAAACTAGGTCACTCTTGTGACCTACTTTGCAGCAATTTTTGTTTGTTTCCACAATCATCCTTTTGAAATAGGTACTCTAACTTTTTGTCTATTTTCACAACCCTATTCCTGATTAAATACCTTTTTTCTTGAACTTAAGTAATCAGAACCATATATTGCATTTCAGACAAAGCCTTGAAATTGTCTTAGAACTGCCACACAAATATTTCACCTGCTACATCCTAAGATCACAATTACATCCAACTTGGGGATCATCATCATTCTACATTTCAATGTACAGGCACACGTCCCTCTTCTCCTCTGTTTCAAACAGAAATTACTGTTATTCATCCTGAAGGGCTGGATTTTGCAGTGCTGTCCACTTTCATTCCATTTCTATTACTTCTGTCCTCATGCTTATCCAGCTTTCTCTGCATGGTATTCTAGTCCTCCTCTGAATTGTCAGTGCCTTCCAACTTTGTGTCATCAACATATTTCATAAGCCCACTGCTACATTTTGAGCCAAAACCACTCCTTGAGGAACTCCATTAATAGCCTATCTCCAGCCCAATACTTTCTCTCTTGACACAGAGTGCTGTCATCTCTTTAACCAGTTTCTGAGCCATCTTACATTTTCTCTCCTAATCCCCCTTTTCCTTACCTATGCAGACGCTTTCTCACATGGCACCAAACCAGCTGTTTTACTGAATTCAGAACACTGTATTTCCTTTGTCTAGGAAAAGCAGTCATCCTGAAGAAAGCTATTATGTTAGTCTGGCATGACCAGACTATGACCAAACCAGACTAAAAATGGTGTTTTCCATTTTCCAGCTTATCTTCCTTGTTTTCTACAAAATCTGTTCTATAGACTTGCATATGGTTGCAAACTAAATGACCCCATGATCACCAAATGTGCTTCTCCTCTACTTATTTCATTTTGACAGTTGGGCATGGTGTTTTTTAGTCATGTCCTCTGTCTCAAGTGTCCCAGAGGGGGAATTTCTAAGGATTTGATGATTTCTTGTGCTGTTTCCCCAAAATTTCTGGAGTGGAGAGTAACCTGTCCCCTCCAAAGCAAGTTTGATGTGGCACTTTGAGTTTTATTTCTAGCACCATAAGACTAATACCCTATGGGCATAGTGTGTCTCTCTCCATTGTCAGTGTCATTGTGCACAAAGGGAAACAAAAGGTACCAGTTTTAGGAAAAATCATTATTAATCTCCACCCTGGCCTAGTGCATGGCTGTTCCTGTGCTTCTTTTGTGCTCAATTCCTAAATTCTTAGTTATGGACATTTTTTTTTTTTTTTTTTTTTTTTTAATTTCCTCTGAAAGATCTAATACAGCTTGACTTTTGGCAATTTGTACTTAATTTCTGCACTTTGACCTCGTAAGATGCTGCATTCTCTGCTGATTAGACTTCTTGTTCTTTTTAGGTTCTCTGTCATTATTCACATAATTTTTTAAGGCGGATTTTTATTTAATTCCTTCCTACATGACCCCCTCCTACTTTTACTCTTACTTAGAAAACAAGTTCCAGGTATTTTTTGGAATTCTGACTGAATGCAATATCAGTTTTAAGTAGCTGTTGCTTTTCAGCCTCCATCAAGAAGTGAATGACTCCTTCCTGAGGTAATAAATCTTCACATATTTCATGAACCAATCATTATCACTCCCAGCCTTATTTTGTTTCCAACTTCTTTTGATCAATGCAGAGCTTGGAATACCTTTGGTCCAGACAAGTCTTTGTTCTGTGCCTTGCAGAACAGGGGACTCCAGAGACACAGAACAATGCTGCAGGCAGCAAAAACAACAATAATAACCTTACTAAGACTTTTTGTCCTGAGGTATATATATTTGTATTTAGAGAAAGAGTGCATCTTAATGCAAGACTAAAAGTTATCTATCAAGTTTATATTTAAATAACATTAACAGAACCAAAATATGGCAATGTGTCTTAGCAATTCATTGTACTAATGAATGGAAATAAATCCTCCTCTATCAAAGCTCACAGAACAAAAAAAAAAAAAAAGTTTTTCTTAGCAGTAGGAAGTTGGACACAACTGAAGATGTGCTTTGAGCAAATTCCTGGGTAAGAAAATATCATTTCCACAGAGCTATGTATGTGAAAAATACCATACTTAAAGAATACTAAATATTTACATATACTTAAGCCCCTGATAGAGATGCCCAAACCCCATGTTCAGTTTTTAGCTTCTACTATAGCTACTTAGCCGAAAAGCGAAAAACTGATTGAAAGAGTTATTTCTTCTGCTTGACTGACTGCTACTCAGAAATTGGTACAAAGGTATTGGACAGTACCAAGCATGAAAGTTCCCGAGTACATCACAAGGGCCCCTATTATGGAAGATAACTATTGATAGCAATATGAATACTTAAATTTAATCTTTGCTGTTTACATCTAGACCTAATCCTAATTAGAGCAATGGTGAAGGTCTGAACTGTTCTCCATCTGAAGAGAAATAGCATAGGCTAGCACACAGCATGCCAAGGCCCTACGAGGTGTGTGCTATTTTAAGAGGAAATGTTTAAGTAGAAATGTCTCAGGTGGAACACTGAGCCTTGCCATAGAGTGCAGCCCTTGACCAGCAGGAGTGAGGCACAGGCAGACAACCCTTAACAGCTGATGTCAGGATGGGGCAGAACTGCATTTCTGATGTTTGTAAGAATACATGGGCTGCATTCCTTGAGCTGTACAACAGAGAGGAAGAAGGAATATAGTCTTGCTTCCTTCCAGGCATGCTATCAGCTGTTTGAGTCTTTTCCAAGGACTACGCTCAAGGGAATGGCAGGAGACATCCTACCTCCCTGAAGCATCACAGCTTAAGTGGTTCACATACACAGCATGAAACACAAGATTCAGGGCAAGGCTGTTCATAAAATGAGATGTCTCACCCCCGAAGAATATCCCCTAACTTGTACATTTGTTTAAATCATTGTTTCTTATCACATACAATGTCTTTGGGAAGATCACTATGAGTCATTAGAATATGTGTTCCAAACTTTTATCAATAACTGCATTATAGCACCCCATGTCATCACGGCCATGTTATTTCACACAATTCCCACTAGTTAGGCAGAGCATTATCTTATCTAAGAAGATACCAAACAGTCTTTACTAAAAACAGATACTACAGGGCAATGCTTTTTTTCAGGCATTTTTTTAAAACAAAGAAGTTCTAAGAGCAGTTCAGCTCTTAGACCTCCAGCAAACAAATGTTTCCATACCCCTATGGCTTTTTGTCTCCTGAATGTGAGACTTTTTCCTTCTCTAAATGTGGAAAGAGAACCAGCACAGAAAATATAGTAAATTCATTCTGTCCTATTATATAGACACCAAGTTTTTATTTGCACCCACAACATTCAAAAAATATATTGCAGCTCTGACACTGGCAGCCACATAAATTTCAGAGAGGGTCCTGCTCTGACTCACTCTATAGAGAGCTGTGCTCGAGTGCATGCAATGAGTTTTGTCTCTTTTTTCCTCCTCTCTGCCAGAGAAGACAGAAGCCAAAATCAGGATACCACAATTTTTTATGCATATACCTACCACCCACTGAAATTAATGGGAGAAGTTTGAGTGACTCCCTGGTTAGAGAGGAATTAGGAGTACTTTTTTAATCGTGCTTTTAACTGAACCGTGTTAATTCAGATTTATGGCAAGAAAGGGTAGATTGTGCTCTCAGGCAACCTCTTACAAAAATGCAATCCAGCTACTTTGCCTGGATCCTGGAAGAATGATTTGGACTCAGGAAGCTGGTTATGTGGTAAAGGAAAACATCAGGTTCTGCAGTGTTTGAAGTTGCCTGCATGTCTCCAGCCAACCTGCATGTCACACATGTGTTTTCTGGCTGTGGGAAGCCAGTGCTGAGCTGCCACGCAGTACCTGTGGCACAGAGCACTGCAGTGACAGGTGCCTCTTATAAAAGCAAACACATTGCACTAGTGTTACTTTCACCCAAATGATGTGTGAGAGCAGGGCAGAGAAGCCTGACCACTATTCATCTACCTGTATTTCCAATTTTATTCCTCTAAGCTTTTGATCACTTCAAAGTCTGATGGCTTCAAAACAATGCCAAGCATGATTCCTTTAAATTTTAGGAAAAATGCCATAGGAAAGCAATGACTGCCAAATATTTTTAATTTGTCAGGGATTGTCCTTAATCCATGCCGTGAGCAGGAGCACAGTTGTTCTCATTCAGAATTTGATGCTGGCTGAACTGGAGCATGTGCTGATATGTCATATAATGCTAAACCCTAAGCCTTCTCCCAAATGCCTCTGAAACTTGAAAGGTTTAAGCACTCATTTTTTTCTCACCTAAGAGGTGGAATAAACTGTACATCTCATCTGGCTTTAATTTCAGGCAGTGTTAGTAGAATCTCTAGCATTGTAGTAGGGAATTGACTGGAAACATCCCTGTTGGAGTCAGTGACACTACCCTCCCAGAGATTGGTTTGCCACAGCACAGACATTCTGGGCAGCTGATGCAAAATACCATTTGAAATATGGAAACATCCAGCATTTTTGCTCTCTGGCCAAGATAATCCCTCATTTCTGCCACCCCACTGGACCCACCCCATGGAACTGATGTGAGAGTTTAACTCAAGTCATGGTGCGAGTCAGACAAGGCCAAATTCTCATCTGGGCTGTACCCACATAACTGAATAAGGCAACACAGCTGAACAGGTGCAATTCAGAAAAGAATAAAAAACTAGCCTTAAGCCAGCACTGCAAATTCAAGGCTCCATTTTATCACATTTTCTTTTTTTAGTCCCATTTTTCAGTGACTGCAGTTGTGCTCAGGTTCAGCCACCATGCATAGAGCTCATTGTGGCATGGGAACTGCAGTTTGGACCTCATGTACTCCTGACACTTAAGGCTGACCAAAAATATCCTCAGGGACAACTTTGTAAATGCTCAGTATTCAGCTCAGGTGCCAGAGTCTTACAAAGTGCTCGTTATAAATCTTGCGGAAAATGTGACAGTGCAGTGAAATGTCTGAAGTGGAGCAGTTCTTTTCTAGAAGTTGGATTTTCAGTGTGCTGTGCACTGCTCTATTTTCAAATCCTTATTTTAGGAGCATGGATTTTGATCAGTTGCTAAGTAATTACCGGGGGAGGTTTTTTTTTTCTTTTTTTTTTTTTTTCTTTTTTTTTTTTCTTTTTTTTTTTCTTTTTGTTTTTTTTTTTTGTTGCATTTTGCATTGGTTTTTGTTGTTTTTTTTTTTAAAGTAACCCCCATCCCATCTAAATTATTATCTTAGAGGAAAAGCATCAAATTTGTTTGCTTAATATGACATGTCAAGTGGACAGCACCTTGCAAGCCAAAGACATAAACACTAACTCACCCA
The DNA here is from genome assembly GCF_024509145.1 of Vidua macroura. Lineage (NCBI taxonomy): Eukaryota > Metazoa > Chordata > Aves > Passeriformes > Viduidae > Vidua > Vidua macroura. The sequence goes on from NC_071571.1 coordinate 71,250,662, forward strand.
CATAATCTCATTACTGACTAAAATAAAACCATATGATGTTTCTGTATCAGTGCCTGAAAAAATTAGTTCACTAGATTCTGGCACTATAAAGTGTCCCTAACACTTTTGTTCATACAGACATAAAAAGTCGGATGAAAAATGGTGATAGTTATTTTCAAGAAACAGAGGAACAGCTGGAAAGCAGTTCCCCCAGAAGAGAAGTTACCTCAGCTGTTTGCCATTACTGCCATCAATGTTAACTCAGAAAATGTTAAAATAGTAGTGTATACAATAAACTAAATTTTATAGGTCTTATTCTATAGAAAGTGAAGTAATGAAAGACTCAGATTAAGTTCAATGGATTTTGGAGCTGTCTCTGTGCTTCACACCAAACATTACAGATACATGCTCAAATGCTCTAACACTCTGTATTTCTTACAAAACTTAGAAATGGTGCTACCTAGTTCCAGGAATAACTGTATAGTCAATGTTGCATCTATCCAGAAGACAAATGCTTCCATCTGTTTAAAAGAAAAGCATTGTTTAGCTATACTTACATACTTTTACAAGAAGAATGGCAGCAGAAATAGATGAATTCTGGCTACAGCACTGTTTTAAAAAACTACTGGTATTTAGCACAGTTATATTTTGATAGAGCAATATACAAGTTATCTACAAAACCTGCTATCTCAACTAGCACATTTGAAAATAAAATGCATGATTTATGTAGTATCTTGTCATCCCGGGATCTTGAAATATTTTACAACTAAGAATGGCATTGAAGTATTCTCCCTTATTACCTCCACTCCACAGAGTACTTAACTCTGTTGAGCAACTTGCCATGTTTGACAAGCAGAGCCAGAAATGGTGTCTGTAATGGTATTGTCTTATTTGTCTTTTTCTTACATGGTATTTTCTATCTCTTTTCACAGAATCTGTTACTACAGATGACATCTACTATAGCTAAAAAGAGCTGCTTGTGCACAACACCTTAAAATTACCAGGAAAGTCCATGAGACTGACAGCTTTGGAATAAAAGCCTTCATTGTTCCAGCTTAGGAAATGAAATGTAACTGTCAGGTTATATATCTTGTGGGTGAGGCAATGTAGAGCAGCATCACAAACAACTGCAGGACGATGTGACAAAGCCAGGCTGGGATTTCAAGCTGCATTGTTTGGCACTTGAAGAAGGGCTTGGAATAAGCTCAGTCTGTAGCACATGGGCCCATAGATATGGAAGTTGAGCAGCCCCACTCTGATGCTCAAGTGGTGGCAGAATCTGTTCTATGTCCCCACAGTACTGAGTGGTCTCCTCAGCTCTGCCTTTGGCAAACCAGGTGCTCCTCCTTCTTCAGCTCTCTGGCGCCCCCAAACCAGCACCAGACTCGCACACACACATGCCCTTTGTTTGCTCATGTTCCCAGGATCACGAATCATCATGGAAGCCAATCTATATTGAGTCCATGCACTACAGAAAATTGTCTCTTCAAAGCTTCTCTAGGACTTTTAGTTCTCTGAACCTATCAGGTCAACTCTTTTTTGGTCATGACTGGGTGATGCCCATTGGCTTCTGTAATTAACGCTGCTGCCCCTTGATGGCTGTGTAGTAGAGAGGATGAGAGATGTCCTGTTCTTCCCCGCACAGGGCACATGTGGCCATTGCACCAAGTGGCGAATCCATATGTTTAAAGTCAAGGTCTAGCCACAGTTCTATATGCTGGCTCATCAAATGCCTGCGGGTGTTTCTTTCGAGAATAATTTTGGTTGCAGCATGTCGATTTGCTTGTCATTTGCAGTTGGGGAAATGCTGGTGTGATCTTCACTCACTGCTTCACACTGGCTCTGATGACTTCTGTGTGTGTCTGTCTTGCCTACTCATTCTGAGACATCACTGGCCTCCACTCGAAATGAGACATGTTTAGGTATGCATGACAAAACTGTCAGACAGAGTTTTCAAAATGAAAATAAGATGTCCAAAAATTCAAGAGAATTTATAAGCTATAAAATAAACGAAATCTTGACATTTTCTGAGCCAAAACGATACAAGACATGTCCTATTGACAAGACACAACTATTTAGAATTTTCATTCATAATAAAATGTTCAGTTATATAACCACAGCCAAAAGAAAACCACACCATTTTTTCACCACAATTATTTAAAATAAAGTATGTCATTTTTTTTCTCTTGGTGCCTGATCTTTGGCACCAAGATAGAATTATACTTGAAATGGAGCAGTAAAACACAATTAGCCTTTTTATTTAGCAATGGTAGTTTCAAATCCATTCAGCTGTAATAAAAAACTGTGGAGTTCTTGAATTGACAATAAATCACAGATTAAGATGCCTAACAGAAACAAATTTAGTTCTATATTTTTATACGAAACACTTGATATTGTAGCCTCTCTGCCTGTTCTTTTTTCTCTTCCTTACCCCTTCACTCCCTCAAAAAATTTGATTTATGCCACTGTGGTCAAAATTTCATTACCTTCCATTTAACCCAGTGGAAATAAAACCTGTCTTGAGAAATTTGGAATATGTGAAAAATCAAAGTATGCTTTTTGATCTTTTACTTTAGGATATTGGACAGAAACTCCTTTTCTTTTCTCTCAGAAGAAACTGCCTTGATTATTAAATTTATTTTTAAAATTTCTTTCAGCAACAAGGAATGGAAGATTAAAGAAACGGGATATGGTTTATAAAACTTTTTTCCACGGGCGTGCCCTATATGACAGACTGTGTCCCTGAAACACCTTGGCTCAAATGTAGTAGCTGTGGGTGTGGTGATTATTTCCTGGCACAAGGAAGGATTTCAGGAAAGCACTGACTCTGCCTTCTCCACCCAGGCAGGTTCCTGACCTCTACTTACAAGTGACAAGAGCCCCCATGTGCATAAATCCTACAGAATCCTTTAGGCAAAACCACTCACAGTGTTTGCATTGTGGGACTGTTCTCTTGAAAATACAAATGTATGCATAACGTGGCATAGTGTGCCTGAGAGTACCCAGTTTTGAATTATAGAGTGCCTTGTGAGCAGTCGTGGCATTTGGTTTGAAGACATTCCCCCCTGCCTCCCTCCCCACTTCCCACTTCTTATTTTGAATTCACCTTTTCAAAAGCTTGTTACCAAAAATATTCTGATAGATCTGTGGTGGTGCTGACTAGCAAGAGCTTTGCAATAGAGAGTGAAAGATCACTTTATAGACTTCAGCTCCTTCCTGGAATGGCTACTTTTTTCCTTTCACTCCCCCCTTCTCCCCCCCCCCCCCCCCCCTTTTGGCAAGTATATTAAAAAGGAAAAAAGAAAAAAAAAAGTGTATGGGTTTATTGCTCCATGGGGCTGTTAGATGGGTAGCCACAGAGATCAAAGTGCTCTCTCTGCTGAACAGGTGTGGCATGGAAAGTGCCAATTTTCTCCTTTTTAAGTCCTGCACTGAGGGAATATATTTTTTGGACAAGATTTTATACAACCAAACCTGGAGAGAGCCTGAACTAAAAAAAGTTTCACTGAATAGGAGGAATGGACACAGGAGCTATGTATCCAGATCAGGCTTAGATAGGTGGTCTGAGAGAGTATTTAAGTAACACTAAGCTAATTCTCTCCCCATTCCTTTCAACACATCTAGCTTCCCCCAGAATTTTTACAAGGCAACTTTGATGGTAGCAAGTAGGTCATTAGAGGAACTATTTACAAGAGCAAAAGAGACTATTTACAAGAACGTGTAGTGACAAGACAAGGAGGAATGGCTTTAAACTGAGAGTATGTTTAAGTCAGATATTGGAAAAAAAATACTCTACTGTGAGGGTGAGGCACTGGAACAGGCTGCCCAGAAAAGCTGTGGATGCCCCATCCTTGGAAGTGTTCAAGGTCAAGTTGGGTGGTGTTCTGAGCAATCTGGTCTGGTGGAAGATGTCCCTATCCATGGCAGGGGAGTTGGAACCAGATGATCTTTAGGCTCCCTTCGAACCCAAAGCATTCTTATGATTTTATGGTTCTATAGTCATTGGGCTACTGATCTAATCTTTGTGTATGGTTAGACCAGGAGATCTGTTTGCCTCATACACAGACCTCTTATTTCCTTTCACTAGAAAAGAACAACAGAACACTAGCTGTGACCAATGCCAAAAAGCAAAACACTGTATCTGTTCAACAAATGACCTCTGCCTTTTTTTTTGTAGAAGAAGACTAAAGCATTCTGATTAACCCTGTCAAGGAGGCTGTGGTGGCCAAGAGGAGCCAAGGAGCAACAGAAGCATGAACTGGAAAAGGACAGGACATATTTTAGGCACAAACCAGAGCAAAACTGTCCAGGGGCTGAAGTTTCTAGGGTCTACCAGTTCCAAGTGACACGTGGTTTAACCTGCAGCAGTGGAGCTCTTGCTGAGAGCTTTGATGTCTTAGGAGGATCTTGTGAAACATCTTCACCAAGCAGAACAGGGCTTAGGTCAATGCAGGGGCTTCATCAAGGGACAAAGCAGTCAGACAGCAAGTCCAGTCTTTGGCAGCCTTGAAATTTAAAAGGGCTTGAGTAGATCCCTGCCTTTGTTTAGGCAAGTCCAGGAAGAGCAACATCCTGAAAAGATCAGGCCAGAGACAGTTTGGTTTAAGAAAAGGAGGTTAGGGAAAAAACAAAGACAAGAATGAGGTGCTGAAATTGGCTGTGACCTCCAAGCATCCTATCTTTAAATAATCTTGTCTGGAACCCAGGATTCCTGATCATTCCTCTGCTTGTACACAAATATCTATGAAGTCCACATGAAAAATCTGTTTGATTCTCCTTGGGTACAGATCTGCAGCACCATCCCTGCCATACATCACACTCACAGACAGCCCTGTCATAGTGATTATATTCACCACTACTACAGCTTGCTATTTCCACAGCTTACCATTAGGCATGGGGAAATCTATCCCACACACCAACATCAAAAAGGATGTTACTGACTTTTGAAATGAAGTACTCAGAAGCAAGGAAATTTCTATGCAGACTACACTCACACCCTAACTCACATGAATGGATTATGATTGGGCCTTTAACTGCATTGGACTCAATGATCTTGGAGGTCTTTTTCAACCTTTAATGATTCTTTGATTCTTTGGTATAACCCCTCTATCTTATTCAGAAATTGAAGTTTCCATTTCTGCACAGTAAATTTGGGGGTATTTGTTACACTGTGCAAAGAGTAAGAGAGAAATCTAGTGAGCAAAAAAAGTTCTCCATGTGAGTGCCTCTTGAAAGACAACCTCTTAATTGATGTACCTGTGAGATGTTTGACAAAGACTGTTCTGAAATAATTTAGTGTGTTGTATCACAAAGTCTCTTCAGGAGAGAACATGGACAAGGAAGGGAGATTTTCTGAAACAGTGCATCAGAGACAGCTGATTACACAAAACCCGAGTTCTGAGCACGTTCCTTGAAAGGGATTGGGAATACATGTCAAGCAATCCCTTTTCCCATCTTCATCTCGGTCTCCCAAATGTTTTAGAAAATGTGTATATTTTTGTCAGGCATTTTAGCATAGCTGGGAAGTTGTTTTGGCTTTTTTTTCCCCCCATTAATTCTGGATTTTTTTGTGTTGTGGAGTGTAAACAGAATGCACCCAACATAGCACCTAAGCACATACTTAACTCCAAGCTTCAGTGGAGTTATTCCTATGTTCACAGTTATTGATACTTACAATACCTGGGCTTGTCCTCCTGACAAAGAAGCCCAATGGAGAAGGGCTGAGAACTCTACTGAAAGCCAGTGGGAGTTGGACATCTGACTCCACAAACTCGCTCCTAAAGTCTATTAAAAAGCCCTGCAATTCTGGGCTGAGGCCCAGAGAGAATTTTCAATTCCATGTGAGTACACGATGATTCAGCGCTCAGATCTGATGTTATTAAGTGAATGAGGAAGCCATGACATTTATTTGCCATGACTTACTAAAAGAGAAGAAAATCCCCCTGTGTGCAAGCGCTTCAAGTATTCACTTGGTTGTAAATCGGCTGCTTATTACCAGTATATCTGTGTTTGCTGCACGATTGCTCCATTGACACCCAGACTGCACATACAGGGTCTTACCATCATGTTCTCTTTTCTTTGCACAGCATTGTCTCCACAAGGAATGCATGTAATTTAGAACATGGAGAATACGACTAATTAGAGAAGAATTTAATGGAAGGAATACCAAGGGAAGACGTAGTAAACTAGATTGAGTCCTTCTCCCATATCTCAGTTTCTTGATTTGAGAAAAGGAGAGCAATGATACTAATTGCCTCTGAGTGCTTATGAAAAAAATCTGAACAATATATCTAGCTGCATGTAAATGGAAATTAACTTTTAGGCATGTATGATTTGGGTAAATCTGAATCTGTTTTCAAAAAGCCTTTGGAAGGTACCTGTCTGTACCACGTCATTTACAGACTGTCGTCTGCCACATATCAGCCTTTTATCTGTAAAGATCTGGCCATTATACCTATTCCAAAGAAACTGCAAGATTGGGGAGAAATGGTGGGAAAAGTGTATTTTTTGTTAAGTTTTGGTTTTGCTTGCTTCATGCTCAAACTTTCCTAAAATAGTCACCCTTGGAAAGAGAACAACTCTGGAAAAAGTTCAGCCAAGAAGGCTAAAGTTTATGAAAATAATAAATAACTGAAACTGAGCCTTCAGAATGGAAATGTTTAGATGAACTTAATATTAGTGCTTTTACATATTGGTGCTTCACTGTTTTTTTGAGTCAGAAATATAGACTGCAGGAAATGAGTGGGAGAAAATCACTGGGTTGATTTTGCTTTTTTTTTTTTTTTTCTTTTCAACTGGTGTACTTTTAATGAAAACAGGAAGAAAATAGAATATGACATGTACATTATGTGATACTGATACAGTTCTCTTAGACCAATGACACGTCCTCCAGCTACCAGTGAATCATTCTTGATGAGTAAAGTGAATTGCAACTGAAAGTGGAAAAGTTTTGTAAAATTTATACCAAGTGTTCACATCATGCTTTAATACATTAATAAAATGTGTAAGCCCAAAATCAGGTACCTTCTGCTGTAGTGCAAAGAGGGAGATGAAAAGAAAGAATGAAATCATGTAAGTATTTTAAATTTCTGAGGTTTGTAGAATGATGCTATTGACAACATAAGCATCAGCAAAATTTGGAGAAGAGTTGGGGATAATAGATAAAATTAGAGTTCATAAAATTTTTGAGATATCATTTGATATGTTGCAGCTACATCTTAAAACATGTTTTTGCTTACTTGTGATGAGTGCTGCTGGGAAATACCTATTTGTACAGCTTCAATGGTTACTTCATTTTCATGGAAATGCTCAGGCGCTCAGTTAAACACTTAACTCCTAAAACTAACAAACACAGAGCTTCCAAAAGCATTTGAAGTATACGTATTATGGTGCAGAAAACCCATGTGAGATTCTTCCTCCTATGAATTTTCTACTGACAAATATGTTCACAAATATTAATTGGAGAGCAGATAGAAAAGGAATACTATTTATCCTATTTTCCCGGGTTTTAGTGGTGTGAATGCCTAAGCCTGTTACTTGGAGCCTTTGCCTTCTCTCTGGCACTGTTGTTTGATGGTCCACAGTTCAGCATGAATAACCTCCCCAAAAGGAAAACTTTGGGGTTAATAATAGTCAAAAAATGGCTGACCTCTGTGTTCTCCCCCATATGTCTATATTAATGTCTTGAACTGAATGAAGTGTGGTCAAAACCTGAAGGATTGCACATATTTTTTGCTTTGTAGCCAGTGGCCAAGCTCTCTCTTGTTCCTTGCCTGCATGACACTCCACACAAGCTCAGGAGCTGCCCAGGCAGAGCAGAATATAAAATGAAAGCTCAGTCACTGATAAAAACTGCCTCACCTGCTGAGACACAAGAGATATGAAGAGATGGAATAAGGTTATGACAGTCACCACTACAGAAACCACGTATTTCTCAAGGGTGACCTCTTTGTTTTCTGTAGTGGTAATATTCATGGTAATTAACACTTTTTGTGGATCAATCTTGTCACCTCTGGCAATGAGTGGAGCACATGGAACTCATCTGGGCTTCCCCCAGTGGCCATCCAGCTGCACCCTGATCCTCCTTCTCCTCCTTTAGCATGAATTTCAGCAAAAACCAACATGACCTGCAAAATGTGCGGCCAAAATCTGCTCTTACCATTAGCATTGTCAGAGGGATAAACCAAGAATAACCTGCCAGACACATCTGTAGGCCTTTGAACCTGGGGCCAAAATGGCAGAGTCAGAGGTCTGGCAGAATGCATGCACCCATGTGTAAGCAGGGAGTGGACTGCAAGCCCTGGCAGCAATCAGGGTTGCTCCCAGACTCCAAGAGCCATAAATGATGGAGGAATTAACTGGCATGAGGGTCCAATTAATATGCCCCATTATTGGACAGATTTTTCTAGCTCCAATTTCAGGGCTCTGGATTTTCTAAACACACTTCTGGCAAAAATTTTCAATATTTAAGATACCTTTAAACTGAAACAGAGATCATTGTTTCTATCAATTAATATATTAGTTTATATTAGTTACTTCTCTGACAGTGCAGTTCATAACTTGAGATGAATGTATGAAGCACTCAGGTAGCTCTTCCTTCCTCAGCAAGAAGGAGATGGAATCAAAGAAAGCAACTGCTAAAGCTACAGAAAGTAGCATGGTGCTGGGAAGAGAATAAACCGTTAAGAGAGTGAAAGGAAAAGAAGAATAATTAAGAGAAATCACAAAGTGCAATTAGGAAATTTCAATGTTGTTAACTAAGTTAGTGAGGCCAGGAGAGGGGAAAATTTGAATCTAAGTCCAGTACTGGCATGCATTCATCTAATGCTTCTGTTGCAGAACATTGCATAAGAAAACTGCATTTTTTTTTAAAAGCTTCTTAAGTGATGTGCATGCACATTCCTATGACTTTTATGCAGAGTTGAATGTTTGAATTTCCCCCAATGGAACTGAAAATCCTGCTTGAAGTACAGTGCTATCTGGACATGGCAAGCAGCTCATGGTAACGGCTCAGTGGTAATGTAATGCTACATAGATACAGTTGTTAAGAAGGAGGAGTAGCAGAAACACTAATTGGGGGGTGGGGGGATGGGGTGTCCTTCTGAATTTCATAAAAATTTTTCTTTCACCTCAAATAATATACTAGCTAGTCCAAACTTAGGATTCTGATTTAAGCAATCAGAAATTAATTTTTTTTCCCATTTACCATTTCTTCCATTTTGGGTAGACAAAGATGTCAATGAAAACATCACTTCTAATCTAATTTTAAAGCACAGCAAGCTCCTGGATAGAGTAAAAATACAAACTATTTCTCTGACAAAAGTTTTGAAAAATTATATTGCAATCTTTCTCCACACAGTGGCACACTGTGCAGGGCACAAAAATTTCTGTCACAAAGTTTTATTCCTATTGTAAGACTGGCCATGTGAATGTGTCACCTAGTAATTCCAACTTTTGTCCAGATTAATTTGTCTGTGAAAGTCCATTGCTTGTGTACTATGCATATAGGTTGCAAATCACTGAAATTTACATGCATGTATATGCCTGAATTGACCATTTGTGGTTGTGCACACACTGGCCCAGGAGAACAAAGTAGCTACCAGCTTTTACAATTGAATAGCAATATGCTCTTTTCCCTACTGCCTTTGAGATTTTTCTTCCAAGAGATATAGCTCAGCAGGGACTGATTGCTTTCCCATTAGCTTTTCTGCATTTAGAAAACATAAATTGATACAGACCACATTAACACACAGCTCTACTAGATCCATTACAAAGCCTGGAATTCCCTCCAAGACAAGCACCAATGCTTTATTTCAGATTTCTGTAAATCATGACTGGCCCAATTTGACTTTTGACTAATGGCATGTGGTACTGGAGATGACCTTTGACGGAGCAGGGTCAGATGTTTAGATTGACTTCTGCTGCTGTTAGCCCTGTTTGGAGCAAGAACCAACACTGCTGCTGGCTTCTGCAGAGCATGCCTTCTTTCATGCTTCCATGGTCCTCAAAAGCTGCTGTTCCCACTGCCAAGAGGTGAGACCATGCAAAAGTGTATAATCTCAAATGACGAAAGTGCAACAAGTAACTTTCAGATAAAATAGATAAACCCAACCCAACCATGCAAACATTTGATTTTCAACTCCGTCTGATTTCCAGCTTCCACAAGTCCCAGACATTCTGCCAACGTTGCTTAATGCTCAAGCTCTCTGGAAGTAACGACACAATTTTAGTTTTCTTCTCTGTGGACGTATTTTGTTTGCTACAGTATAGTTTGTTTTATATATTTAGTTTGCTATAGTATGCTTCCAAGTCCAAAATAACTTCCTAGAATCACAGAGTCTGTAGTCAGAGCCAGAGATCTTAGCTAATCCTTAGAGTCCAATAAGTACTCTAAGACTGGGTAGACAAGTCTTCATATTCACTGAGTGATAAGGCCTCTAAGAATTGTTCTGAATTCATGAATGTCACAAGCAGACACAGCATGGAAAAGAGACTGAGTATTTCAGAACTCTGAATTCTGATATGGATTGTGATGACAATAAGAACAGAGGAGACCTTTTTATTAATGCATGGATTAGACAGAATGAGTGTTGTGAGTATAAGGTCTCCAAGTTTACCCCAAAAGAGTGTCTCATCAGAGATACATGGAGTGGAACACTGACCTTACTGTGGTTTGGGGGGTTTATTGAGGGTATTTTTTTGTTCATTGGTTGGTTGGTTTTGTTTTTCATTTGTCTAATTCTAATTAGATCCGTTTCAGAAAGTTATTTACAGTTTGTCTAACAAGCTCTCAGCCTCTGGAGACTGTTTCATAATGAGTGAGTTCCAGGGAATTTAATATCTTACATCAAATAGGCAAGGGCTTTTTGAGCCCAACAACTATTTGTGTATTTCAAGCCATTCCCAAGTTTGCATCCTGGGATTGCAGAGACCTGGCTCAAGGCTTTTCTGAAACTAAGTAAAACTCAGCTGTTCAAGACCTTAGGACTCATGTGGGACCAGGCTGCTCCTTCCATTGGAAAATGAGAAAAGTAGGGCTGAGAAGGGGAGTCCTGGGAGACAGTTTTGTGGGAATGGGCTTGTCTTTCTTCCTGCCACCATGGGGGAGATTGGAATTATCAAGAACCACATAAACCCAGCCTGTCCCACATCTATAAGCCTCACTGTCCAAAGCCCTGGCATGAACAAACCACTGGGAACAGATGTTTTACTGCCTTGGCAGGGCACTGTGCTAGACAGCTGCTGCCTTTGCCTATTCCTGAGGCTGGCATTGGGAATGTTAGATTTTTTGGTGAAATTTACTTTCCAACACTTCATTTTCACATACAGAGACAAAATATCCAATATCTTGGAAGGTAAGTCTCTTTCTGTTTTCTTTCTCAGTGCTTTTGAAGGTGCAATGTACAAACAAAGCATCCAGTTGCAGACTATCACCTACCAAGGACCTCTGCACTGGGACTAAACATAAAAAATTGGGCCTAAAGTGAAAGCTCACAGTCAAAAAAATTGGGGTTCTGTGTATAATTTTCAACAGAGCAAATAGTTTCCACTTGTTCAGTCTCTGCTGTACTTATGGCCATTAGGGACCTAGTATCATTTCTCAGACATGTATGAGTGCCCTAAAGGAATTCCAGTTAATGACTCCAAGGTCATTACCTTGTGTTCTTCCTACGTAAGCCCTCAAGTGATTTTAGTTGGCTATATTACCCCTTGCTTCCCCTGCTAAAAACAATCTTGCTGGCAGTGCTGCTTTTCCTCAGTAGAAGTAGCCACATTTCAATGATGGGTGATGCGAGCTCTGCAAATACAGAGCCAAATTCCACAGCAATGCAAGAGCATGTATTTATGACAGCAGCGGATTTGTGCCTGGTCGCACTGTGGCTGTAGGAGGCTGACAGATGATAGAATTGTCAGGGGTGAAAAGCATTATAATGTTTTGCTGGTGTAGCTATGGTCGGCAAGTCCTATCACAAACCTGTTTAAGGATCTCATGCTAAGTCTTTCAAAATACCAGGTATTGACACAAATGTATTTCAGAATCCGTTCATAAGTTATCTGCTTTATGTCCTTCATTCAGTCAATTCTTCCCTCCAAAAAACTGATAGTTTGTTATTTTTAAAACACTGCTTGCTTTACTAAAATCTATGGAAAATTGATCATCAATGGTATACTACAAAAACTAGTATTTCATTTGGAGATGAAAGGGCTATACCTGCAGCATTATCAGCCCTGGCTTAGAGCTAGAGTGCTATAAAATGGGTCCTCAAAAGCGTTTGTGTGTGTGTGTGTGTGTGTGTGTGTGTGTGAGAAATTACCCAAGTGGAAAAGAAATTTTTGACATGTAAACAACTATTTGTCTCCTGCAGTCTTGAGCATAGACCCATTATCTTATCGTTCATTAGCAGCCTATTGAATTCACATAATCAGTAATAGTTTCTGGAAGCTGTTTGGCAAGCAGAGATGGAAATTACTAACTCACAGCTGGGTAAGAAAAAATGGCAAATACACACGTTGTGTTTGCTCTCTTCCCCCCCTCTTCCTTGGACACTGTAGATTTATTGCCTCACGGTATTCACAGATGATGTTTTCATAGTCACTAATGAGGTCCCAGCAGTTTTTTAACAATAACAGGACATTACTACTCCTAAGATATATGATGTGTTTTCCCCATTTTTCTCCATTTTGGTTGAATACTCAGAAGTGTGCTAGCTTAAAAATCTTCTGGTTTATTATTATTATGATTGATAGTCCAGTCATGTGACATAAACAACTGCTGAGGTGTAACTTTTCAACTGCTAATTTGTATAAAAATGTAAAATATAATATTTTAACATGCTGGTCATGGTTTTGTACATAAAAATTACAAAATGCTTGTTTGGTGGTGGAAAGGCAGCACAGCAAAGATCAATTTCCAATTGTGTTGTGCATTCATTTTTCCTACCTGCAAGAATCTGGCTTCAGCCCATCATAGTTGACAGAGATATACAAGGTAAGATGAAAATATTTACTGGAAATAGTTAAAAGTAATTTGTTTGGAGACCTATGGTACTTCTATGCTTATTCAGCAAAACAATTCATTCAGATATTCATTCAGGAAAGCACATAAATATTTGTTTTATTTTATGCACGTGTTGTAGCTATACTAACCTTTAGATAAACCTGGGGGTTTTCGTTTTCATGAATTTGAACTTTAATACATAACTCTTCTACAATAAAAAGTAGGTTTCATGTAGAATAGCTGGTAGTATGCTGCTTTCTGATGTTGAATATAGAAGTTGCTGTCATTTAAAATCATAATACTTAGGGATTGTTAAACATGAAGTCACGTTTAATGTGTGAGTATTTAATGAGCTATAATGTGTACACCTAAACAAAGTTGAGGTCAGCCTCTCATCCCCCAAGTTCTCTGAAGTATAAATTTTGCTGTCCTCTTTGCCTGTGATTGGGAATCTTTGCTCTAAAGCACGAACCTAAAGAGCCTTCTGCTAGACAGACACTTGCAGCAAGCACCATTCATAACACCAAAACTGTCCAAGGTCCAAACTACTCCAATATCTACATGCCTAGTGACTTCATGGGTATGGGACTATTCACACACACCTAAAGATAACCTTGGGTGTAGTCTTTGATAGATTTGAGACCAAAGAAGACATTTGGTGGGAATGAGTAAAGCTGTGGTCAGGAAAATTCCTGGAGCTGCTATTTTCACAATTAGCTCATGTACAATTAGCTTCATAACACCTCCCAAGTCCCTTAGGCCTGCATACAGACCTGCTGGGTGCTTCAGAGAGTACCTGAAACAGAGGATGAAGTCCACACCCACTGAAATCAACAGGAGCTTTGCCAAACTTTTTTTTTTTTTTTTTTTTTTTTTTTTTTTTAGCAATTTTCCTTAGTCTACCTTCTTCTCCTCTTCTCTCTTCCCTATGCAGATGATTTGGCAGGCAAGGCAGTAGGTCAAATGAATGAAAGAGGTTGTGGGATAGAGGGTAAATTCACATAACCTGGGAACAAAGCAAAGATTTTCTTTGGTCTAATTTCTGTCCCTTTTGGTGCAAACTAGATTTTGCCAGGAATTTTACTTATTTCAAAATACTCTGTTATTCACTTTTGTTCCTGAGAGATACAGGGATGAGGGGCTGCAGCTCTGGTTTTGCAAACTTTGATCCTGAGTCTGTAAGTCACAGCCAGGCATTTTGTTGTGTTGCAGTTGGATTAGATGACAGTTAGATGGATTTTAATGCTGTAATTTGTAAGCAAGGAGTCTTCAGTCCCATGCTCTTTTTCAACTAGTTGCCAGATTAAGTCAACAAATGGTTCCAATTTTGCCCCACCTCAAATTCTTATGACGTAAATTTTAATGGAAAACTGTCACTTTGAAAAGCCAAAAACTCTGTCAAGGAGCTTAACATTTCATTAACAGATATATTTGCAGCCATTATCAGCAACTTGCTCCTGGCAATAACCCAGGGCGCTCTCCTAGATACAGTGGAAGTCTGCCCTTTGTAGCCATTAAAGCTGTAATATTTTCCTTGAAAGTTACTTGTAACAGTCTTATCCTCAAGCCCCTAGTATCTCCCCCTCTCTTTGAACTCCTTAGTCACTTTTCTAGTCACTGAAAAAGAGCCAGTCCTTTAGAGCAAACAACTGCAAAGAGCAGAGATGGGGGAGGAAAACCATAGAAACTTAAGAGAAGATAATTTTCCTTTTATATGAAATCAAAATGTCTCTATCAAAGTTCTTCTGTTTCCCCTAGACATCACATTCTCACAGCTCTTAATTATCTCACCTGCCTGAGAGTGTTCAAACACGCACCAGGTTTCCATTCCCATTTTGGAATAATTTTCCTTTTCCATGAGGCTCTGCTACAAAGGGGAAGAGAAGCATTTTGAACATCTGGTGATGCTCAAAATTAAGAAAATACCAAGTTGTTTAATGAGTGGCAAAACTAATGAAGCCTGGTCTCCTAGAGAATTATCTCTGTTCTTCTGCCTATCACCCCAAAAATGTGCTCAACTTTCTATGACAGCCCTATTGGAGATAAACAGCATTTACTGTGGCTAGTTCATGTTAATGCATGGGCTGACTGACCAGCTCTCTGCAACCAAAGAAAATGCACAAAAGGTGAATAGCAAATGTTTTCCCTGCTGTATTGTGAGGGGTGGGTGCAGAGGAAGTGCTCTTCTTCATCCAGCTACCAGTTTTCTTGAGGTTTGTGTGCTTCCTACCTCTATTCTACACAGTCTAGGAAATGTGCAGTGGATCCAAAACCAGACAACAATTGGTAAAAACTGGCAAATACTGTGATTACAAAATCTTCATCTTTGTACACATCGATTAAAAAATGGGAATACAGTTCTAAGTGCCTCAGGTGGCTCTGTCCTTTGGAGACAGTTGAAGTGATCTTGTTCCCAGGAGAGGCAGAGACTTCTGGTTCCTGCTGAAGTCTCAGTTCTGAGGTGGAGAAGAGATGCTGCTGCTGACTCCTTCCAAAACTGCTTGCCCCACAGGGGTGAGGGCTTCCTCTCATTATGAAATTGCTAGAGGCAAAGGGTGACATGCTGAAATCTCAAGCACAAAGTGGTAGCCTAGAATCATCCCACATAGCACCTGACTTGTAGTGCAGAACAAAGCACCAGGAAAAGCAGTGCAATGCAAAATGTGAATCCATTTCCCCGCCCCTTATTCATATTTGCCATAAAAGAAAAATGTTTTTTCTTCTTGTAAAGCTCCATATCTTTTCTCTCAGTGAAGTGTTTTGAAGGGCTGTTTTAGGAGACAGAGTAAATAATGGTAAGTTGGTCATTTGCAGAAGCTCTTGAAAGGGAAGTGTTAGAGCCTGAGGTAAATGTTTTGTTGGAAATAAGTCCCTCTAGATGAAGGTGTCTGGGAAGTCTTTGCCACTGAAGGATGCTGTGATGGACAGAACCTGCCCAGATTAGAAGTGGAGGAAAGATGCTTGCATCACTATTTGCATTTTAAATATGAAGGGTGTATGGGGGTGTTTGTCTTCCCCTGCATGCTAGGGGGAAGCTGTTCCAGGATGGAGCTGTTACTGGTGAGGTTGTCTCTGTTTCTGGGTGCTGCCTCCCCTTGCTGATGTTTTGTGAATTACAGGAGAAGAGACAAGACCGTGCACGAGTGCCACAGGATGGGACACAGTCCTTCCTTGAAGAGCCCTGCTCCTGCATTGTCTGTATTCTGTGTTTCCCCTATCTCATTTCCACTGTGCATAGGCAGATGTTGCCACCCCTTTTTAAAGAGAATGCTTTGTTTCCCTTCACGGCATACTAAGGAACAGCTGCCACAGCTTGATAGTGGGTAGGATGTGTGGTGGGACAGCCATGGATGTGGAGATTCATCCTGTCCCCGTGTTTTCCTTCATTCTGTTCTATCTCCAGCGCTTATCAGTCTTGGCCAGAGGCAGGGGGGTGATGACAGCCTGAGGTTTGCAGCAGTGTCTGTATGCCTGTACCTATACCCCATGTTCAGCTGCTTCTATTGATTTCTCCGCTCAGTCACAAATGCTGCCTGCTCCAAAATCCTGTTACAAAATCTGTCACTGACTTCTGAGGAAATTCCTCTTGCCTGGAGATGTGTCAGCCAGGAAAGTGGCATCTCACTAGAGAGAAGTAATATTGCAACAGAAGTCAGTCAGTCTGTTCTCTAAGAGCAAGCCAATTATAGTTTTAAGGTAAGTGCCTAAAAATGTGTTTCACTGGGGGAGATGCCCATGCCTGTTTCTGGCAGAGGACTCAGCCAGTCCTCATGGATGCCCGTCGTTCTTGGCAGAGGCATGGGGACCCCCAGTGAGAAGAACCCAGTGAAGGACTGGGACACAGCTTTGATGGAGAGAGCTCACTCCTTGATGGACTCTGTGCAAGCAAGTGTCCCCCACAAGTGACACCTCCCCTGTGAGGAAACTGAAGCCAAAAATTAAAAGCTGGATGATTACAGTGTATTTCAAACTTAAATGCCCTGATTTGGAAAGGCCCGAGGTATCAGCACATCCTATTGACTGTGATTGGTAGTATAAGGTCCCTCATATGTCAGATCCCCTGTTTAGGGCGCTAAATTTAGAACTTGAGCTCCCAGCAAGATGAGAAATATTAACCACTGGTTGTTACTGCTATGTGCACAGCAAAAGTGTACCATTGTGCTGCTGCTCACCTTTCAGGCTATTTGTCTTTTTTTGTCCTTTCAGGCAAACTTAATCCTGTCAGGACATTTGTTATCCTGAATTAGTAACATCAGATGACTATAATACAATTTCTGCTGTTAGCTACCATCTCTGTCATCAGACAATGAGGTGTTATAGAAAGCATCCTAAATGAAACTTCATTTTACATTTCAAACCACATTTTTGTCTTCAGAGTGCAACATCATTCTGCTGAAAGCCAGGAAATCTGCTTTCATTTTAGAGCTGCAGGACAGGCAAAGCATAGTCTTAAACTGAAATTTTCTCCAAACGATGCCTTTTCTATTGACTCTACGGAGTCAATCTGTTCCAAGGCTCTTTCTTTTGTTTTAACTGGAACAGAGGAAAAAAGATTAATAAGATTAAAATAGAAGAATAATTTTCTCAGGTCATTTACTTCTTCTCTTTAGTTTTCTGTAACGATGGAGAACAAGTTAACTTACTCTTACTATGAGTACTCAGTACAATATAGTATTACCCAAGGAAAAATCTTTCATTTCAACTACTCAATTATTTTCTAGGTATGTCCAGTTTAAAAGAAAAAGTGAGACAGATTTGGCTTGGTTTGAAGAATTGAACGTGAATTTACAATTTGCAGATTTGGACACCCTCTGGCCTCCCACACACAAATTCATAAATACAGGGATAATATGATAAATATATCTGCTGATCATTTGAAATTCCAGATAATTTAAAACTGGTAGATCTCTGCTTGGAGACTTCATTTCCCCAGCTGATTCAATATGTGCTGTTACCTAAAGTCCAAATCAGCCTCACACAAAGTCACTGAAAGCTTTATGTGCTATAACACACCACATCTAATTGCAGTAGGACATGGTTTCCTCACCCTAAAGAGGGATTTCAGAGAGTTACGAATAATAGTTCCATTTTGAATGGATTAGAAAAATTAACAAATTATATCTTATTTCTGGCTCCTTCTGGTGTAATGTAATTCTTTCAAAAGAATACTAGATGTTCCAGTTTAGTCATCCTTCCTCTTTTCAGGGAACAAATATACATGTTTTTGTTGCTCAAATCCTTCACACTAACTTTCCAAAAAATAGTTGGAAAGAGGACAGCTTTTGTCTTAACTGTATTACCTTTGTCCTAACTGAAATACTTGGTTCTAGATTTACCTTCTGAAGAGAAAAGTTTTGACAGCTGGGGGGACAATTTTAAGAAAACTGAATTAAGTGGAGAAGATGTCACTCCACTTTCCCAGAGCAAGCCAGGAGTCTGTCAGGGGCTGCAGCTTCACTCACAGTGATATCAGGTTTTCATTGCCGTCATCTGTGTTTCTGGCCAGGGTCGCTGGTGTCTGCGTGTGGTTACACCCAGCTGCAATGATCCCAACAGCAGGAGGGAACACCTTTTGTCTTCTTCTTTTTTTTTTTTTTTTTCCTCCTTCTTTTAAACCTGACCTTCTTCCATTGGAGTGACCGCTTCACGCTCCTGCTTCTGGTTGGAAGGGTGGGGTGAATGGCTTCCTCTTCCTCCTCCCTTCCCGTCCCTTCCCATCCCTTCCCTGCTCCCAGCTCTGCTGTACAGATCACTTGGCTGGGAGAGGCAGAGGGGAAGGGTGTTTCTAATGCCAAGTGCTTGGAAAGGACTGTGAGTATAGTTTGCATGATTCCTTTTTCAGGCAGAGGCAAAGCTCAAGGCAGGGAAGAATGAAAGGAAAAATCCCCAATCTCCAGGGAGATGCTGATGCCACAAACAAGTCCAATGAATGGCAAAGACACCTATGTATCCTGAAAAATCTAAGAAGCAGTAGGGCTCCCACATGCTGCCCTGAGGTGAAATCTAGAGCCCATTTCACAGTTAGAGGGCTTCCAAATCCTTTCCAGACTCACAGCTACACTGTCCTCACCAGGTTGCAAACTAGGCAGAACCATTTCCTGTCAGAACTCACAGTCAAAAAGGAATCAGAGTTGAGATGCAAGCACTGGGGTCTATACTGAGTAGTGTGAAGTATTTTGAGGGCAAAGGGTGGTAAAAGAGCACCCTCGCTAGGAGAAGACAGAAGTCTTTTTTCATCAAAAGTAAATGAAGGTAGAGGACTTAGCTGACCATGTTTTCTGGAGCATTGAATGCTGTGCAGCAGTAGAAAGCCCAGCTGAATCTCATTCTCACCATTCCGGGGTAGCTGAGGTACTGACTTCCCTACGCAGCCAAGTGAAAACAGTTTTGTCTAAGACCTGAATCACAGTTCTCCACTCATTTTCAGGTCAGCCTTTTGCAGTCTGATGCAATCATGGCAAAACTTACTGGCTGCTTCAGTCAAAAGCAGGCTGTTTTGAATCTCCAAATCAAAAATACAATGTTCTTGAACAAGTACTACCTGTTCACTTCCAAGAACACCACCAAATGCATGAGGGATGATATGATCACCTCTGACATGAGAAACGAGGAGTGGTCACCAGAGGCTACTAAGATAATTCTAAATTGCCCACATGGCATGATTCTCCCTTCGGGTCCCTTTCGGGAATGCCACCATGCATCAAAAACGCGGTCCTTGTCTCGCTCCTGGATGCTGGCAGAAGATGGTGCCAAGGGGAAATCTGCTTTCACAATGAAGCCAGCACAGCCTGCTCTCTTTCAGAACATGATGGAAAAAGTACTTCTTTGTTCAGCATTTTTACTGAGTGTAAAAGTGTAAAACCCTTGATGGTTTGCCATCTGGATGGAAACGGCTCCCTGTTCAGGGGAAGACAGGTAAAACTCAGAGCATGTGTGTTCTGAGTTTTGATATGGAAAATATTCAGTCTCTTGGGTGATTACTGCCATATTTATGTGCAATAATGGTAAATAATATCAAAAGAACAATAATAACCTGACAAGCATCACCAGTGATGTTTTGAAACCAAAGTTAGTCAACAGCCCTCTGAAAGAGGAGGCTAAAAATGTGCCACATACTAGGTGCAAAGCAACTTTGGAAATGCATGTCTCCAGTAGGAAAAAAAAAGGAAAAAAAGAGGGCAGAAAAAAGCGTATGTGTTTGTGGGGGGCAGAACAGCAAGGTGGTGTGGGAGACCTTGTGGGGAGGACGGCAAGGAAAATGGGAGGATGTAAAAAAGAGCAAAGGACTTTTGTGAGCTTTTTGGCAGATTTTGGAGCAGGTGGAATGCAGAGTGTTTACACAGTTCATATTTCAATATACTAAGAAAACATAGAGAGTCAGGCTCTAAGCTGCTATTAAGCTCCCCTCCCCTCCTGCCCCAACCACTTCTTTAAGATCTGCCTTCAGATCTTGAATGAAACTGCTCTCTGCTGGGCTGGTGGCGCTGGGGCAGCAACTGTGCCACCAGCTGAGAAAACAAATTTGAGAAAGAGAGTGTGCGCTCAGGTTAACAAGCCTTGGGTGAGCGAGGTGTCCCCCCCTGCCCCGCTTTCCCTGTTCTCACCTCCTATTCCCCAAAGCCCCTGGAAACAGCACACTTTGGTAGGAGAAGCCATGAGGCACTGAATGGCTTCAGAGCAGCAAGCGTGGAGGAGAGGGGAGATTTACAATGTTCCAGTTTTGACTTTTTGCATAATGAAAACCAGAGGTCTAATAAAATACAGCAGCAGTGACACTGCAATGGGAGGGGAAAAAAGGAAAACAAATTTTTGGGATAAAATAAACATTGTGTATGTAAGGGGTCTATCTCTATTTCCATCTATCGATACAGGCATAGACATATTCTCCTTTACTAATTCAAATTCAGAAGATTAAAACCAGGTACACAGAACACAAGATAGGCAGAAACATTTCCTGTTAGCAAATCAGTCCTCAGCAAACTAACCAGAAAGGAACATGGCTACAGGACTATGTGAGCAGCAGAAAGCTGTTTTTTCATACTTATTTGCACTCAACCATGGTCTGATCCTGGTTATTCAGAAAGGGGCTGGTTTATGGAAAAGTTCTTGATTCATTCAGAATTATATTGGCCAGGGGGTTATTGCAGTTGCACTTTTACTAGTTTTTAGGGAGAAATTTCTTCTTGAGGTTGGAGCAGAAGAAATTATAGAGCACATGTGACTTCCTCAGTGAGCTGGTTTACATCCTGTGGGATAAATATAACATTGTACAATTTTTTTCTATCATTGATATACGTACTGCTTTTCATCTTAAAGCAATGTGGAAACATTATGATCAGGATATATTGGCCAGTTAGAGGAACTGGAAGACCTGTGTAGCACGAAGAGCAGCATGCACCCTTCCGAGCTCCTGCTCAGTGCATTCACTTCAGAATGCAAAACAATTTTCTCCATGGTCATGAGTGTGGGGAAAAGCTGAGCGTGGAAAGAAAGGGGTCA
This sequence comes from Vidua macroura, assembly GCF_024509145.1. NCBI lineage: Eukaryota > Metazoa > Chordata > Aves > Passeriformes > Viduidae > Vidua > Vidua macroura. The sequence goes on from NC_071571.1 coordinate 71,272,137, forward strand.
TGAGCTGCAGTCTCTGCCCCTTTCAGCTGATATTGAAGTTCAGTTTCTGAATTCAATTCACAGGTTTGTTTCATTCTCAGTTCTGGGATCCTGGGAAAATCATTTGACTTCTTTAACTTCTCCAGTTACTCATCCATAAACCAGATAGTTTAATTTGATCTGGGAAGCTCAAGTAGAATTTCTACTTGAAATTTTTACAGGAAAAGTAATATAAAGAGAAAACAATTGCCAGAACAGCAGCAGCATCAAGTCGTACTTACAAATCACAGAGGCTTCTTTGATGTGTGTTTGGTAATTCTATGCTATTTTCTTGGATTTTGAGATGACACATTCTTTGACCACATGCCATATAATTAGTGATATATTCTCTAATAAAATCACGGTGCCCTGAAGACAGTGAAATACAGCATTGGAAATTCAATAGCTGTATCCTGCATCCTGTTGAAGACTGTGAGCAGGCAGGCTGACTGACTTGCTCGCTCCTGCTCTTAGATCATGTTTGGCTAGTGCAAACTCAGATGAAGAGTACAAGTGCTGACTTTGGGTGTCCTAATACACCTCTCAAATTTGAGAGCAAGGCTTGCCATCCATGGATTTATCATAGCTTCATGATTTCTGGCCAGTACATTGAATAAGACATACTGTGCTCTGCCTAATTCAGAACATACTTTGGAAAATAAGCAAGTGCTTAATAGGCAGAGTCTGAACTCCTCTGGCCAAAAAAACAGATTTCCCTGGTTCTTTTCTCTCTCCACCCCCTGCTCTCCTCGAGGAATTTAGTATAAGATATCATCTGTGGACAAGAGGCAGTAAAACTCCTAGGGAACACACAGCCGTGGAGTCAAAATCCAAACCTGTGGTATTCCATATCGCTCTTCGTTCAGGGCCCAAATAACAAACTGAGCTGATGTCTCCTTGTCCTGAGCTCTCTGTGTGGGTCTTGCTCCCTCGCAGGGGTGCCCTGTCACCCCAGGAAAGACACAACTGGGAGTCTGTGGCTGAGAGCTCTGTTAAGGAACTGTGAAAGCAGCCAAGTGAGCACCTCCAATCCAACAGCACCCTCCACTGCCTGCTCGGGGTAGAGAGAAGCCTGCCCAGCTAATTCTCTCTGACAAGATGATAAAACCCAGCCAGAGGAAATCATTCTAATTACCACAGATTATCCAGCTGTTTGAAGAACACAAATTAATATAGATGATGGTAAGTGAGTGATTGGAGTGCCACCATTCCTTTGAAATTAAAAAAAAATTATGTAAGGGAATGACATTTCAAAAAATGCAATCCACTTTGGAGTAAAATTAAAGATGAAACTCTAATTAGTCTACTGTGTATATTCTACTATGATATCATTCCAAAGAATGTAAAATTCTTTATGGTCAGGATTTTTCCCTTATACTGTTATTTGATGATACTTTTTCAGTCTTAAGGAAATACAAGTCAGATGTGCTTTCTCACAGTAAACCTCAGCCATTTTAAGTTAGAGTGGCTTATAGCCAGAGAGCTATACACATTTATGAGTCACAGCTCCTTTCAGTCAAAAATGCAGGACACTAAACATGACCAACAACTACTATTTCTAGGCTGGCAGGCCTTTCTGGAACAACAGTGGCAGGAATATTTAATGAAAAAGTACTGTAAAAATAGATTAGTTTATTCTTTTTTTTTCCTCCTGTCACATACTTTTCCCCTCCCTTATTTCTGTTTCACATATGTTTCTTCTCCTTAAAAGACTCATGAATGAGTTAAGTATGCTATTAGCATTTCCTGGTGTAACAAGTGGAACAGAACTGTCACTGGGAGAGAGTCACTTTGTAAGCAGGGAATGAGGTGCATGTACCAGAAATGTTTGCAAATGGGAGGAGAGGGCAAGACAGTGGCAGAAGACCAGCATATCTAGAAGAAGAGGGAAACGATGGAGATGATTCATATAGTGAGGAAAAAGCAGATTCCTCCTCCAACTCTGTGGAACATCTCTTATCTCCTCCTGTCAGACCTGCAAGCTCTTCTTTTCGTTGTGGTTTCTGCTGCACTGCAGCCATACACTCCAATTCTTGTGCCGTGCATGCTGCAAACACACAAGTACCCCAGCAGCTTCTCAGTTCACATTGCCAAGGAGTGGGAGCATAACACAGATATTACAGACAGATCTCAACATCCTCAGAAGTTTCCTGACTTCCAGCAGGGAGCATCAGTTCCCAGCAAGGCAGACTTTTCTCACTAGGGAGGCTTGCCCGTATCAGCTGCAGGGAAATACAGGCAAAAATCTCTGTAGTGCCCCATCTGGGCAATGGCTGCAGAGCCTGAAGTAAAGAAGGTCTTCCTGACTTACTGGTTTGTTGTTTGGCCTTTTTTTTTTTTTTTTCCTTATTAGCATCACTGGAGCTGGTGACAAGAGCATGAAGAGGTAAAAGCAGGGATTTAAGTGGCAGTCGGGGCAAAAGGAGGCATCTAGTGGGCACACAGAAAAGGAGGAGGAAGATGAAGTAACATTAGTAAAGCTTATCCCAAGAGTTAGGTATATTTGTACTAACCCTTCCCAGAAGAGAGCAGTGAGCCTCTTTGGGGTGTGGATGCTTTGCTTGAGGCCTCTTGTCTCCAGATGGGTCATACCAGCAACTCCTTACATATGAGCTTTTGCTTTGTTTGCAGACCTTGGGAAAGGCTCTGGAAACCGTTTCAGCTCTGCAAAGCAGGGTAAGAGGCAAGATGTGCGGCTGTTCAGGTGTGTGGCAGGGTAGCAGCTCTGTGACAGCCTTCCAGGAAAAGGCCTGCTGCAGGTGCAGAAAATGCATGAAGGAAAGTCTGTTGCCACAGCTGGACGGTCACTCAGGGACAGTGAGTGAAGTCTGGGTCGAGGACAGGAGCAGGATAAATGCTCTCTAAGAATGCAGAAGGACACCTGACAGCAGGGGTGTGCAGCTCTGGTGGCAGAGCCAAGAACTGCTGTGCCTCCCCAACTTGCTTTCATGAAGCCATGCATGACCTGTTCCACAGCCAGTGGTAAACTGGAGAATGCTGCAGTGGCACTGAGGCTGCTTTAGGGTGGCTCTTCAGCTGCAGCAATGCATAGCTTGGTATGGCTGCTTTGTACCAGTGCTATCTGAAGAGAAAGGAACTCTTGGTTCACGCCTCTGTTGAGACAGAGTCAGGTTACTACTGATACCAAAGAGAAATAAGACATCTCTGCACTAAAACACACAGTTTGCTCTTTATTTAAATGTCAGGACTGCTGCTTAAGTGTTTGTCATATGCCCTATTTGTAATTAACATTGTAATTATCGAAGAGAGTCAAACTGCCATGGAAAGCAGGAAATACAGTTCCCCATGGCTTCTTTCAAAACTGTCAGGAAAAAAAAGTGTCCTATTTAATATTCCAGAAGCTTTTCACACAAACATAAGTTGTTCATCTAAAAGTTGCTTCCTGCTGCACAGAAAGCAAAATACATAGCTGAGAAAACCCTAGGCTCAGCCTGAATTTTCAAAATGCCATTGTGCAAGATTTTTGGCAAGACTTTATCCAGCTCAGATTGCCCACATTTAAGAATGAGTTTATTCAGACTGGACAGTTGTGGAAGACTTAAGGCTCAGGGTAAGAAAAACCTGTCTTTCCAGATGAGGTCAAAAGAGTCTGTCTTGTCTAGTTTGGAAAAAAAAAGAAGGTTGAAATGTGCTCACTTCTTATAAACACATCAAGGCAATAGACACCAGGACAGCTGACAAGCTATTTAAGCTGAAGATGTTGTCAGAAGAACAAATAGAAATAGACTAGCCCTGAATGCATTCCCACTGGAAATTATGACATATTTTCTAGCAGAAAGGGCAGAAAATTTCTGGTAAATCAGTAGTAGGAGTTGAAATGTGAAACTTGAGCTGTTTATGGGAAGGGTTTTGTGACAAGATTGCCTGTGTTGACTGCGTCAAAGATAACTCCTCAGGAGGTCCTTCCCAAACCAGACTTCTCAGCTGGCTGGTGATTTGGACACCTTTCTTACTGAGTTCTCACACAGGTCTGATGGAAGGACAGTTTCCAGAAAGTGTGGAGCCTTTCAGAGTGTTTTGCCTGGGACAACCTTAAAGAGACACCCAAAAAAGTTAACACCATGACTTGACCTTTTTTTTTCTCTTCTCTAGAGAGCTATTCTTTTGATCTTACACTCAGGATCAACATTCTTAGACATTGGCTCGAAAGGGGAGCACCTGACATGCTGGTAGGTAGATGTTAACTTGTAACAGCAATGAGTTCTGGTGCTCCTGCCCAAAGGCTAATATAAATGGAGTAATGAAGCATTCCATTGACTTGAGGAATCTGGGAGAAGTCCTTGAACTAGAGAAGGCAAGAGGAGATATTCCAGAACTATATAACAGGTCACAGAAACCTGTATTAAATCCATGCTTCCTTTGGTCTGCAATGCCCAAAACCTATGAGAAGACAGCAAGTTACCTACATATTTACAGTCGCTTGAGTGCGTGCACACATCGTACACTGTGATTAGTACACAGGTTATTAAAAAAAGCAAGGCAGGCAATCTTGACAGCAAAAACTCTGTGTTCCACTAGCATCTGCTGTCCTATAATATATAATTATTTTCTGTTTTTAAAGCAGATTTGAAACAGTTTTATTATAAAACTGCATACATACAGAACTGCCTCCAAACATCCTCATTCTTCTTGCTTTTCCATGGTTTGTAACACTCTTCTATCAATAATTTTAATTAGAAAATGATGGGATCCATATCTGGGGAAGACTGAAGAAAGGTAAGCTGTACGTTCTGGCTTGGGAATGTAGTGTCTGCATCATAAGACTACTATTTGTAGCATTGAAAGAAAGCAGGCAGAATTATTGACTAACTTTTCCTGGCATTTAGACATTTTGGTCATGTAAACTGGGTTTATGCAAACCCACATACATATACAGTATCTGAACAAATAGGTCAACATGAGAAAAAATGACTGCCACATATGTCCTTGATAACTTATGATGAAACCCATATGAAGGCCAGAAAGAAGCAGCACATTTCTAGGAGCTGGGAGAAACATCATTTTTTATTGCTCCAGTTATAATGTAAAACTGAGAGCATTGATAGTTGTGGAAGAAATGTCAACAAAACATCAGCTGACTGTAGTTCTCATTCCTCTATCAGCAAATTCACACTGCTGCACACCCTGCAACGTGACAGTCCTTCTAATTTATGTTCAAATCTTAATGACAGTAGCAGCCCTGCAGGATAATTTAAAAAAAAGAAAAAGAAAAGGATAATTATAGAAAGGAAGTTTACCTCTTTCAGACAGTTTTGCAGGCATTGCAGCTCCTGTTTGGTTTATGTCTCTGCTGAGGTCAGCTTCATGGACGAGGATCAAGAACTGTTTACTGAATGCCAGAACTAGATGAAAAGCTCCAAACCTGGACTTTCCACACACTGAACTAATGGCATCTCAGAGGCCCATTTCAGGGGCCATCCATTGATAAGGACATGCTTTATTTTCTTGCCGAAGACAAGAATTTTCACATAGTTTTCTGAACATCACACAATGCTAAATTTTCTGCCCAAAGCAGCCGTATCAAAATACAAAGTGAGGTATCTATGTATGAATCAATGCATAATTCAGCTGTTTGTAAGAACTGTATCCAGCTGAACAATACTGGTCAGCTCCTTATATTGAAGAGTCCTTTAAAGAAAGAAGAACCCCCCATGTGAAAACTCATCTTTAAACAGAATTTATTCAGCCAGGAAAGCAACTGGTGAGGGTTGACTATTAACTACAGGCAGTCTGGTGGTTGCAAGGCACTGAAGACTTCTGGTAGGTTATAAGGCCCTGCAGTCAACTGTTAGATGTGTTTTTAACCATCATCGTGCAGTTGATTTGCTCACAAAGCGCATATACAAAAATACCATTAAATTTCTGTTATCACTTAGCAGCTTTACAAACAAAGTATAAAAGTATTATGACTATTATGGGGAATTTATTTTCTCCTCTAATATTGCTTTTGAAATTTAATTAAGATCCAATCTAAGATCAACAAAGATATGATAATTAAATAAAAACATTTGCACCAGTGTGAAAACCTTCCAGGCTGGTGATATTTCTAGGGAAATAATTTAGATGGTTTTTATAATTTCCAGAAAAGCAAATATCTGTCTATCAAGTAATAGCTGCATTGTTTCACCAAGTTTCTCTCCTACAGGTGGCTGCTGTGGATCTGCCTTGTGGAAACACTTTGTTATCTCCCTTGTTGTTCCCATGCTGTCTCCTTAAAAACTAAAAGTGAATCCAAGCAGAAGAGTGGGGTTGATTTTTGTTTTCCATGTGCAGGAAGAACAATTCCAAAATAAATTATGTGCAGAAGACCAAAAAAAAAAAAAAAAAAAAAAAAAAAAAAAACCAAAAAAAACCCACGAAAACAAAGCAGCCAACCCCCAAAATGTATGGAGCATGTGTAAAGGAGCCACAGCTTAAATTGGTCATATTGAAGGCCTTCCTCTGTGGTCTATTTACTGAACACATAATTTATACATGTTGCTTTCCTGAGATAAGTGGATTTGGCCCATCTACCTAAGTCAAGACCAGTGATTTTGACTTAATTGGTGGTTTTAATGTTGTGTTGTAATTCTGAGCCCATTGGGTATCCCTACATGCTACCTGTTTGAAGTATCAGTCCTGGTCCAGTGAAGATTGTTGATTCAGATGAGTTTTTAAAATGCAACTCATCTGGGCCCTGTGACATGTCTGTTAATTATCTATCAACGGCAAGATGAAGTGTCCCATCTTTCTAAAAGATGCCAGGTGATAAGATATGCCCATGGGGCCATTGATTAAACAGTCTTACCTGAAACCCTACGCATAGCCAATGGATCTGAAGAACTCATGTTTGTTTTAGTGTTGTCCTTTCCAACTCCTTGTTTACCAGGTACCTGCTCCTCTGCCAAAATAACGCAAGCATTCAGCAGCACAATAAATTCTCGCTTTTCAGTCTTGAGGAATATTCCATGTGTTCATCATTCACTTGGAAAAATGCAACAAAAGAAAAGTTTGCTACTGGGGAAAAAAAATCAGATCACCATAAAATGTAAACTATGTCTGAAGTTTTACACACAGAGAGATTGGATTTGCTTAGCTGAATGTTAGCCTTGTTTAAGATATTTGAAACTCCATTTTCATGTAAAAAAAATAATCTGGTAAGTTTCTGCTAAAACTGACTGCTAGTTCCCTCAAAATAGTGGTTCAAACCAGATCAAGGCACAAAACTGGGTAGTCAGCAACCCAGGCTGTGCTCCAGATACAGCTTTTTTAGCGCTTTTGCCCAACAGTGGACTTTTCTCGTCTTTAGGGCTCAGCACATCTCAGAGTTAACAGGAGGTGAGATCATGTTCCCTGTTGTTTACAGGCCCAATGACAGACATCAATTCCATTTCTTCACATTTCACTGATTGCTTTCCTTGAATATGGCTCCAGTAAGATTTAGAGGAAGCACAGTTCCAAAAGCCTATTATTATAAAAAAGGAGCATTTTGATTTCAGCTTACCTCCAGGTGTGGGTATATGGAATTAAAGCACCCATAGCTTCCTAGAGTGCGAGACCTAAGGCCATTTTCTTTTATGATGATGGCTTTTGTTCCTTCACTTTAACTAAGGATTCTGACTCAACAATGTTCATAATCCTCAGCTTGTGCAATCTGAAGAAGCATAAGCTCTTTCCAATCTCTCTGGAGGAAAATGTGGGATCACACAGTTTTACCTTTTTATTTCAAAGTAATTTCTTTCTTTCTTTTCCCTATGGCCTTTTATTACCCTTTTAGCTGGCCACATACAGACAAGATGATGTGGCAGAATTCTCAATACTTGAAAGTGCTTGAAAGTGCTGTGGAAAAGATTTAAAACTGGCTTGGTGACCAAGGGCATAGCCTCTCAACTGACAGCCAAGTTCAGAGGCAGTGTTGGCACAGGGGTTTGCACTGACCTCTTCAGAGCCATGCTCACTTTCTGAATTTGACCCAAACTTTTTGGCCAGGAAGTCAAACAATGAGCGAAAAACCAGTGGTTATGAAACTGCACAGTTATTACAGCCACTGAGAACTCAGTTTGTAACACTCTGTAGTTGTAATCAAAAAAAAATCTTAATCTTTCACTAAATTACTTCACTTGTTTGACAGCTGATTCCCATTAAGCTTTTGTATGGATCATACCAGTAATCTTGATAAACCTCTGATAAGGTGTCCAGATGTCCTAGGTTTGCCAGTTTCTAATTAGCAGTCCTGGGGTCCTGTCAATTAAAGTTGGTGTTTTGTGCCCAGGGCCATAAAGTGAAAAGTTCTTTGCATCTGATGTCAATTCTTCAAAGAAGGACCCCCTCCTTACCATTGGATATTGAGTCCCAGTTGGAGAGACTGCAAATTTGATCAGCCTAACAGAAATTACAGGCAAGCCTGGAAACAATATTCTCTTGTGTATGTCCTAAGAAAGTGCCATTCTTCCTCCACGTTTCAACTTCGCCTATGGACAGATGTGCCCCAACCTTACTTGGGAGAGAGAGGGATTCACCTCAAGATGACACACTAAAAAGTAGAACTGTGTAAGTTTAAAGTCTCAGACCAAATAGTTACAGTTTAAAAACTGAAATGAGAAGGGCAAGTTGGCTACGACCCTTTAGACACGTGCAGGACAGGGGGAATTACATATGACAATGGTGGCATTGTCATATGTAATTTGTCCTTTCTTTTCTCTAAATACCCTTAGATCCTGTAAACACCTCATCCTTTTCTCCCATAGCTCTAAAGGATAATATTTCAAGAACAAGCTGACTTGTTGAAACGGAGGGGAATCTTAACTCTTGCCATAGTTTAAAATTTAGAGTTTAACTTAAGAGGTTGAGGTTCCTCAGTGTCTGTAATAAGACAGGCAGAAAGCAGTAGACACAAGCTTTTTCATGATGCACAAGATTGTAACACCTCTGTTTTAATGCCATCACTTCATTATCCTCTACTGCCTTTAGTTTTAATCTACCATTACATATGTATTCACATTGGAGTTCCTAATTACAGTGCCATGAGAGTCTTCAGAAAATAAAAAAAAGCAGCTGTAGAATCCTAAAAATATCAGCTCAGGCACTACTTTTTTATCCATTTTCATAAGGAGAGAGCTTTTGCTGACAATCCCCCTGTGTTTTCCACGTTGGGAAAGGCGCCGCCCTGTGAACCTGCCCGGCTGGCTCTACTGCCACCTTCTCCACCCTCTTTCCATTCTTCTCACAGCTCCAGGAGAAAAGCAGACATATTACAGAGCACAGAGTCGTCAGAGTTGTCACTGAGATTATCAAGCTCAGCTCACAAAATATTTCTCAACAAAGGCTTTAACAAGGACACTGAATTGTCACGATGACAGGTAAATTTGGGTGCAACAAAAGCTGTGCTTAGAGCCTGGGTGCCCTGTGAGAGGAGAGGAGCAGAGCTGCAGTGACATCCCACAGGCATCATCTGCTGCCAGGAGCACAAGCATAGCACTGGATACATACACCCTCAGTTCAGGGGCTTGGTGTGATTCCTCGGCAGACCTGGCTTGTTCCTGCTTAGTTTCAGCAAAAACTTGCCCGGCCAACTCCTCAGAGGAGAGCCTTCAATAGGAAATGTAGCTTGCCAGGAAAGTGAGCTGGTCTTGTGAAATCTCAGAAGGAAAATGAGGAGCCCCATTTGTCAGAGTTATAAACTGATAAAATTGGAACCTTGCCTGTAAAATAATATTAATGGTAAATAAAATGCAGCTTTTTACCAAGCAGGCAAGCTAAGAAAAAAATAATAACAGTAAAACTTCTGAATGTCTGTCCCATCATTGGCTCTATGAAGCCTGTTGATGTGGGAAGCAGAAGCCCTGCTTTGTAGAGATGCAGTTTTTCACTCAGCATCGACTAGATTGTATTCTGTCCTTCATGTACACATTATGCTGTGCAAGGACCCCACTGAGCTGTTTCCACTCAGGCTGCTGCTGCTGCTTGGTATCAAGCTTGCCACAAGTTATGCATTCTTTTTTTCTTTAAGTACAGTGAACTACAGTAGTTCAGACCACAAAAGACTATTGTTGAATGTGTTAGAAAAAGAAAGATTTATAAGCTGTGCCTATTTTTTTTTCTTTCAACAGACAAACACGAACATGAAAATTATAGCAAAAGCTCCTAAAGTCTGATAATTAAAAGGAAAGGTTAGTCCCCATGGCAAGAGGTACTATGGTCTGCAAGATGTCCTACAAATTGAAACTGACTGTGAAACTTGAAAATAATAGGAGTACAAATTAGCTGTATGTGATCATCCCCTTTTGTTACCCAATGTATATTTTCTTGTTGCTTTTGCATACACTGTGTTTACAGTGTGAATGAGCCACACGTTCCTAGTGTTTACCATCCAGTATTTCACATTGGGAAGGTGGCAGATAATGGTCAGTGCCTGATTTGACTCTTATGACAACTGCAACTGCTTATCTCGGGGCAAAACAGAAAGAAGCATTTATAAACCACACACTTCTTGCAAAAATACAATATTCACTGAAAAGGTGTTGAAAACTTCCTTAATGCAGTGCCATAAAAAATTAAGCAATGACAAGACTAAAACTCATATTTCATGATTTGTCCAGTGAACTAACTCATTTTGATGTACAAATTAGGTTGCACAGAAAACAAGCTCCTGTGAAAATTTCTTGTCCTTCCTGATTTCAATGACATGTGAAATAAAATTTTTCTATTGCTTTCCAAAGACATAATTTGTAATTTTAACAAAATATAAGGATCAGCCCAGCCCCTGGATAGATTTACTTTTACTATATTCTTGACTCTCGATAAAACAACAGACAAGTTTCTCTCATGGTATGTTAGCATTTTTTCATCAGACCCTTGATGGAGTCAGGGATTAGAGAGGAACAGGAGTTACTGAGAAAAGCTAAACAAAATCCAAGCAGGATCAACAGGCTTTTAGCAGCACTCATGAATACCTGAGTTTGGATTCAGTTGTACTTGTGGAGAAGATTCTTGTTGATTTTTATCTTGGTTGATTGCCCTCCCTGGCATCTCCAGTCTCCAGCACAGCATGGACACACACCTACCAGGACAGTCCAATGGCAGAGATTTCCAGCACTGGCAGCTGTAGCTCAAACCCTGGTCAAGGTCAAAAAGAAAGAGTGACAGTGGGGTCTAGAGCTACTCCCTGGAGGAATTCCTTCCTTGCCACTGGCATGCACACCAATACAACCTCCACCACATGAGTTTGGAAGTCAGGGGTTCAGAGAGCTCCTGACCCCTCCCTGCAGCACTGAAGCAACAGGGCTGCTGCTGGTCAGGATGGCTTTGTGTCAGCAGAACTGCGTGGGAGTCTGGCACGGTTCCAGGTGATGTTCTGCCCGGTTTTGAGCAAGCCTGTGAGCCCTTCCCTTCCACTATTGTTACTCTGCCACAGAAGATTTCACCATAAACAAACATTTTGGCAAAGGCCTCCCAGAAAGGTCTCCAGTCCTTTAGCAAGGACAGGGAATTTGTACAGAGGAAGTTCTGACCCCAGTGCTGGGAGCTGAGCTGTGCAGTGCAGGATGATGGGCTCTAACTGGGAGCACTGGGCAGCAAAGTACTCCCACCTATTATCACTTCTGAGTCACCCAACCCATTTCCAAGGAGACTTTCCCTGAAAAACATATTTAACACACTCATACATATATACAGACAGCAGTGCTTCATGAATCTCTCTCTGCTAACATCACTGCTCTGCAAGGACAGTGGGGTGCACTGAGAGCTGCAGTCACACAGCTCCTGCAGAAGCACACATCCCACTCCTGAAGGGATCAGACAGCCCAGCTAACATCCTTAATTTCCCCTCACCCACATCTTTTGTGGACCTTCCTCTTCCCCATCCCCTATTCTTTACTTTATAAACTGACACTTTTTCTTAAATACCTGGGGCTCCTTCTTTAGTCTGACTTCCCTCAGGAATGCTACCATCTCCATCTCCTTTATGAACTACTGGACCTTGGCATCCCTCCAGCACTACAGAGTTAAGAAAGACATTTTCTGTTCAGCAGCTCTGACTCTATCACATATGTCTCTGTAGAGTAGGTCAGAAGGCAAAGCCTGCAGAGTGCAATAATATTTGTACTGCTGTCTAATCCTAGAGGGAAATTGGTAGGAGGGAAGCAGAACCAGTTAAGAGAATGCCAAGTACCTCCAAACTGCAGGGCTCTGCAATAAAAAGCGGAACAAAGAGAGATGGCTCTAACAATACCCACAGTGTTTCATACTCTAATTATATTTTTATTCTCATTTCTGTAATCATAAGAAATGCCCCCCATAGGCTTTTGTTATCTTTTCTTCTTCCATAGGTAAAGTTGCTCACCTGGTTAAATAAAAAGCTGCTAGTAAAACAGTCCAAATATATAGCAGATGCATAAGCATACCTTGAGAAATTATTACTGGAGACATAAAATCTGATTTTTTCCCTCCCCCATAGTTCTTTTTTTTTTTTCCCTCTGGTGAAAATGTACCTCTCTCAGAACTGTCCCTGTTTTCTCTTGGACTGGTGGTTCTGCTTCAGGTTTGAATTACTGCATGTATGAAAGATGGAAGAAAGGTTACCCTTTCCAGCACCCAGAGGGGGGAGACATGAAACAGCTCACTTATCTATTAGAAATACTTCTGTTGGCAAATTTTACTATCTTAAAGGTTGAAAGTAGAGGAATGAAATACTGTCTGTAGCTTCCTGTTCCTGAATATGAAACCTAAAAAAAAAAAAAAAAAAAAAAAAAAATTCCTAATTCTTTACAGGACAGAAGTATCATCTCTAAGTCACAAATATCCTGAGTTAAAACTATAACTTTAATTGTGTTGGTTTGTTGGTTTACAAGAAGAAAATTGCGCAACAAAGAAATAAGACAATCTCTCCAGTGAGAAATTGCTGTAATCACTGTGAAAAGGCTTGCAATAAAATATTAAGATGTAGTATACTACTAAGTATACATGACTTTGACTGTTTTCTTCCACTACCATTCTTTGGAAAAAGCAGTCAGAAATTATTAAATCACATCTCTTAATTCTTCTCATATCCTCTATGGAGTTATTCTTTCAGTTGATTTTAGTAAGTCTTCTCCATCTAAAAAGAGCAGAGAAAGGTAGTTACATTTCTTCCCTCTAAACCAGTGTGTGGTTTCCCATTTTCACTGGTTTTGATGAGGTGAAACACCCCAGGCTCAGCTCAGCTGCCCAAATGTCTGACATTGGAGACAGCATTGAGCATTCCCCTCAGATTCCTTCTGCTGGAAGTCTCAGCCACACTTCGGAGCTCTGTTGTATAAACTCTCTAATCCACTCAGCAGGATCAAAATCACTTGAGAGAGATTTCTGGTCCAGAACTATTGAAAATAAATCCTGTCATCCCAGCTACTGCTAGCTTCAGAATCAAAAAAAAAACATTCAAGGATAGCCTTGACGTGGCTGCAGATCTCTCAGGTTTTGCAGACAAAATGGCCTACACCTTTGCATACTCCATCTCTTACTTTAACAGGAGGGCCAGTGTTGAGTCACCTTTTGAGTCTTTGTTCAATGTACACAGCGTTATGGAACAAGGCAAGAGGTCAGTTTTCAAGGCGGATACCCGGAAAACTTGCTGCAGAAGTGGCAAGAATCATTAAAGTATTTATTTGGAGAACCAGCTCCAAATGATCAGAGTACTTTATTTCTGAGATGTGGAGACATTGAAAATATTTTTCCCTTCATGTTTGGTTCACTTCAAGGACATTTTGAGGCACATAAAGTAGGAGCAGAAGAAGAATATTATATAAATAAAAGATCTTTTCCCCTTTCCTTTCCCCTTCATCTTCAACAAGATTCCTGATCTCAAAGTTTCTCTGGAATATGCCACCATTCCCAGCCTGTTTTCAAAATATGTTTGTGTTCTGCAGAGAAAAAGCACCAAGCAAAACATGAGCAGTATGAGGGGTAAGATTAGACAAAAGAAGATGGGAGGGAAAAGTGTCACAATCTCTTAATTGAAGAAATGAGAGATGAAAGAACTGAATTATCATCTATCTACTGAGGTTGGAAAGCTGGATATGCTGATCTGAGACTGCATTACATTAGTGCCTGTGGTGATATGTACCAAGCAGTATAGTCCATTAGGATGTAACGTGGAAAGAAACAATATGGTCTGAACATAACATATGAAGTAGAGCTGTGGTGAAATACATTAAAGCTTTTTTTGAGGCTGGAGATAAAAAAACAATCACATCATAAAAGAAATTAAACATTTGAAACTAATTTTTTTCCTTTTTTCAAATGAATCCACAAAAACTAGGTGCAAACTTTCCTCTCCTGCCAGTTCTGTGGAAGTTTGGCATCCAAATAAAAGAAAAAAAAAGGAACAAAACAGAATAGACATCATTTTTAGGAAAGACGTGGATCAGGATGCCATGCTTTATCATCCATCTGTAATGTTATAAGCATGCAAATGTAGGTTCATTTCTTACAAATGCCTGTTCTACTCTCATTGGTGATGGCAGATTTCAAGATACAAGCCTGACACATGGAGCTGAAATCTTTCTATTGTTTGAAAATAAATCAAACTAGTAGACATGAAACTTGGTGGAGGACAGGGGAAAAAAAGAAGATTTGCCTTTGGTTAGGCACAGAATTGTACCTGTCCTACTGCAGGGTTTGTTCCTCAGCAGCATACATACTCTCTAGAAATGTCCTTTGTTTTTGTTTGCTGACAGTTTGAGCTGAGAGCTTTGACTACATACCAGGGGAAAACCTACAGTTTGGAGCTGTCTTAGAATTGTTCAGATGTCCCACAACAAGAGGAAAAGCCTGGTTTTCTTTCTGAGCTGAATGGAGAAAGCTGCTCCCTTCTGCCTCCTTGACCTGGACCAGGAAAGCCCTGCTGCAGGTGCCTTTCCTGAAACACAGCTCACAGGATGCCAGCACAGCCAAAATAACATGCAGGATTTATCGCAAAGCAGAAATATATGTGAAGGTGGGAGGAAAATGTGGCAGTGCTGTAACCCAGGTAAAAGCCAGAGCACTGCCCATCTATTCTGCCTCGCACTGGCATTGGTGTATTCTGGGCTTTGAAGACTGCAGTCTGCTCTGCCATGACTGCAGAGAGAATTTCGACTTGAGTTTTGGCCTGGTTCCAGACAAGATGAAAGAGACTAATTATTGACACGTTTTGCAATACTTTTTACATTCAACAACACATCTATGTCACAAGTCACCTAGGTCTTCTCAACTGATTTGATTCTCATGATGTTCTGATTAAAATTTAAGAAAGCCTGATAGATACATGTGGCTTGATTTTTCAAAGATGCTCTCTTTCTCACAAAGAGACAGCTTGCTCATAAAGCTAGAATAAACACAGAAGCAATAGCAGGCAGGAGCAAAGAGCCAGGAATTACAGTGCACAGCAATCAAACACAGCATGGAATGAAGTGATGAAGTTTTCAGAGGTGTTAGGGTGGCTTTAAAGTCCTCACTACTTATAGTGACCTGCTAGAGCACCCATATCACCACATAGCACAGAACACTTTTCTCTTAAGAATAAACTTGTTTTCTACAGGTCCCAGGGAGATCTTTTCCTCCTGAGTGCTGCACCACATGAGGGGTTGGGTTATGTACCAGATCTGCAATAGGATGCCAAGTCATACTTCTTTGTTGAGTCACTTCACAGGGTCACACAAGAGCATTTTGCACTACTAATTGTTGTGATCTCATTAGTTCTTCCCCTTCACAAGTATCTCATTCACCCACTAAAAATGTATACACAGTCTAGTCATTATCCCATTTCAGTTGCCTGGATTTTAAGCTCTGCTCTGTTTGTAGTTGTTCTGTGATGGGATCAAGCATAAAACAAATCTGCTCCTGATTCTTCCTGTCAACAAATGAAATAAAGACTATAAACTATCCTCTTCCTAATCTACTATTTCAGCATATTAGCTAACATAAACCTGTTCCAGTGACCCATGTAATAGCCACACTGACATTTTATGCTTGGTTTCTCGGTTCCATATGTACCTGATTAAAAACTACAAGGTATTTCTTTATGCAATTCTATTAATGGCTTGGGGATTTTTCTGCTTAGTTTTTAAGATAACGTGCTTTGAGTTTGAAGGGCAGCTTGCATTCTGGCGTCAGAAGCTGCTGCAATATACATTTCAGTTTCCTTGAGTCAGCCACAGCAAGAAAATTGATGGCCTGTTCTCTGGGGCTCATGTGTTCCTCCTTGGCTGCTGTCTCCCACGCCGCTGGTGGATATCTGCTGTTTTCACTGGAAAAGAATGCAGGACATTCAAGAAATTCCAAGCAGCATCCTTGATGTCTGGACTTCATGGGAATGTTTCACACTGCAGTTATTGCTAACTGCTAACTTTCATAGCCCGGACTGGCTCCTTTGGCAGCTCCCTCTGTTTTGCTCTCTGGGCAGACACAAGCCAAAGCAGCCTTTGCTGCAAACACGAGGTGCATCACCATCCATCATGCTGCTGCCAACAGGGAGACCCAGCTGATGGCATCCTGCTATGTGGGGAAAAAAAAAAAAGAGGGAAAGAAAAAGAAATAGAGAAGAATTTTGAAAAAAAAAGTCCATCTTTGCTGTAATCTCCAGGAAAGGCTTTCAGCTCATTCCAAGGAATAGCTTGGAGTTTCAGCACCTTAGTACAGTTAACAGGTATTTAGGCAAATGTGTGTGCATGTAAAGGAAGAGATGTAAGGAGACAGCAGCTGTCTGAGAAATTCTGGCCCTCTTAATGATCTTCTCTGTGTTATCAAAACACATTTTAAAGCAGTTGCTCTCTGAAGAATGACTGGAAAGTCTTGGAGGAGGCAGGGGGGCCATAAATGTACCCTGCCTCATCTACCACTTGCACATCACTTCTGTGGCTAGTGCTGTCTGCTGTTAGGAGGTCAAAAGTCAGGCTGGGTTAACCATTCTTTATAGTCTTAAAGCTGGCAGGACATCAAAATATCTTTAACACTGCCTCGACATTGCAAGAAGGAAGGGGGGCATGGGAAGAGAGGGTTTATATTTGAAGCTGTTCCTGTAGTTGATTTGATTGATACCAGAGAGATAATACACAGCTTGGATGCAGACTGAGTTTGTCAGAGTTCATGGGTCTTCAGATGGAGAGCTGGATTCAGCTCCTCAAATTAGGGGCTAAAAAAAGTTCAGATGCCGATCTGGTTTGCAATTTTCATGTAGACTGTGAAAAATTAGGGCTTTGGACTGAGTTCATAAGCTGCATAGAAAATAAACTATTGTTTATGGGATAATGAAAAAACCAAGATAATTATTATTAGTAAGCTGGGTCTACGTTCCATTCAAAAACTCTGAAAATCCCACAGGCTGTGGTGAGAAGAAAAACAGAGCAAGACAGGAGTCTTTCAGCAGATTATTTAACAGCTTTTAGTGATGATTTTTCCTTTCACTTGGAGTGCTTCTATATAGTGAGATAGTTGCAAAGTGCCACAGAAAAATCTGCTGAGCACCAAGCCTTTCCTCAAAATGTCTCAAACCCAACAGCAGCTCTCAGGGAGGGGAGCCTCCCTCCAGTCCTTTCAGGTCCACTGCAGCCACAAGCCAGTTGCTTGCATTCTTCCCAGCAAGATTTTGAGAGCTGTCATCCTGATCTCCCTCTGCAGTCACTGGAGGGAGAGGTGCACATTTCCAGAAGGCAAGACCAATACTCAGGTCTGACGCAGAGTAGTTCGGCACACAGCACTGAATTCAAAGGGTGTTTGGGTTATCTACATTCCTCAGGAACTCAATAAAGACACCCAAATCAAATGCCATTGTTCTTCTGTAAACATTGAATGGATTAGGCATCTTTGTCAGCCATGAATTGGTGTAAATCCAAAGAATATAAAACTATAAGGAAACTACAGATATGAGAAGGGACAAAAAAAAAAAAAAAAAAAAAAAAAAAAAAAAAAAAAAAAAAAAGAAAGAACTGGGTTCAGTCCAGTTCAGATCTTTCCTGCTAGTATAATCATCATCTCACTGACAGAGAAGAAAAACAAAAAGGCATTAATGGCTTGTTTGAGGCCACACAGGAAGCCTGAGAGAGGACTGAAAACTGAAACCATATCTTTAGGATCCAAATCCTTAACCACAAGGCCATCCTCCTTTTCATAGTTGTCTGTCTAAGGGAAGAGAAATAGAGTAATTCTGAATCCCAGGGGCCAATAAATTATGTTACCATGACATGTTGAATCAGTGCTTTGTGCTGGCTTATTTTTTCTTGCTTGCAATTACCTTAACAGGGATCACTGAGCTGCATTTATTGGCGGACCAGTACATAACTCAGTGGAGATAGTATGTCTTACCATTTCATTCGACCTATAAATGAGCTCAGTGCTCTCTACATCTATTGTCCAGTGAGTAATGGCCCATATTGCAAAATGCCTCCACAATTTATCATCATCTGCAATATATTTTGAATCGACTTCTGACAACAAAGGCTGCTGCAGATGAGGCTGAATGACACAGCTGGCTAGAGGAAGCTTGGACATACTGCCTAGATGTCTCTCTGGCAATAGTTCCTCATGTTTCTTATCACTGCTAGTGCTTTCAAAGATTGCGAAGGAGTGGAGAAAGGAATGAGTTTTCAGTAATTTTTTTTTAAAACACAGCAAACTTAGGATCAAACATGAGGTGAGACAAGGCCAGTAGGGAGAGGTAATGCCTTATTTTAGGTGCATAAAATAAAAACATCTGGCCTAATAAAATATGCTAGCTCTGGCCTGTAGTCTGGCTGGAGGTCAGTACCAGAATGCTGCTCTGGTGTGGTACACAGCCTTCACTACCTGGTGTTGCAGTCATTCACACACCACTTCTTCACAACCCTCAGAAGAGCAGGAAGCCCTGCACACTCATTTCAACACACAAATCAAGAGGTGGAATTTCATCAGCCCACATTGAAAACGAAGTATGTCGGCATGGCTCAAGAAATGATATATCCTCTTCCACATCCAACTGTGTTATTAGAGGTTTTGTTGTCCCCTAGTTATAGAAGAGACATGTATTGATGGGGTCCTATCCATGTAGCCTTTCCTATTAGGTCATGCCCTTGAGTAATTCACAGGCATTTTAGGACTTTCTAAAACCTGCACAGCTGCTGTGACTAAATTTCATGCAAATACGTGTGACTATTGGAGGCCATATTGGATAGCTTACAACTGTGTCTGCTTACCAGTGAGAGAGATTAATCAATTTAAACAAACCGTTTCTTCTATATTTGAAGTTCTAAGATGAACCACATGAAAGCAAAGAGAGAGATGGTGCCAAACTTTACACACAGGAAGCACCTTACACTCATTTGAGAATGAAATAGCTGACCTGCACATCTTCTGAGGCATGCAGGGGCTGTACTCTACTTTTGTAGCCTTCACTCCTCCAGTCTTGTGCCTGTTTCAGGCTCAGGCCTCAAAACTGCTCAAAAAGGACTTCACCAGATGCAGAGATGATTTGCAAAGCATCCTGGAAATATGCAGTTTTGTGAAAGTTGTGCCTGGCAGCTACTTCCACACTTCCCCACCAATGGAAAACAAATCCGAGTGCCAGAGGCTGTTCAGTAAAAGTTCACTAATAAACTTTGAACTGTGTGTTATAGGTATCCTGGTTAGCCAGTGTGTGTTATGTTTGGCTGTCGAAGTACCTCAGCTTTCATTTTATGCAAATGAACCAGTCAGGGTCATCTGACAAAATCTTGGATGGCCTGGCAGCATGGCTTTCTGGACTCTGTTGCACATGACTATATACTAAAATTAAAGTTATCAGTGTTTGGCTTCTCTGCTGACATACATTTCATGGAAATGGAAGGTCTCTCCATATAGGCTCACAGCAATGAGACACACTGACACCTGCTCTGGTTCCAGAATAAGAACTTTTAGTATTGAAAAGAAGCCACTTCACTGCCAGACTGCTGCAAGTTTAACACCATATTTCCCGTTAACTGTGTCATATTGAGGAAAGCCTTATAAATCTGATGAAATCTATAAAGGGACGGTGACTTAAATAGTTGTAAAATTTACATCAACTTTAAAAACTTAATCCAGATGTTTGTGACTGGATTAATTACTTGTAAGTGTTCAGGTAGTGCGAGTCAACAATTTCTTGCTTGAAAGTTGTTCACAAGGGAGCTACTTTCTCCATGCACCATTTCTGCTATGTAATTCATCACTTAGGCCCCATAATCATGTTTCTGATTCCTTGCTGGGTAACTAAACACATTCAGTCCTGTGGACATATTTAAACAGGAACATAGGGAAGAAACAAGTGAAAAAACTAGTGAACAGACAAAAATCCTTTTTTAAACATACCAACACTCTAAAGTAAAACAGTTACGGCCCAAACACCTATGCAAATGAAGGTTTTGTGCAATCACTGAAATTTGTGTCATCAATTAACCACAAGTTTGGTGGAGTTAGACAAGAACACAAAAATTTAGCTACAAATGCCACTCTTACTAAAATCAAAGGGGTCAAACCTGTACTACTCCAGCAGAGCATGGTCAGTATAGACATCTCTAGGCAAAGAGAGAGAAGGAAATAATCACCCTTCTCCTGTGTAGTTCTCATTAGACTGAGGCAGTTTTTGTTACATTGATTGAAAGGTATACTAGGGAAAGGTACTGCTTAGGTCTTGTTTCACTGTAAAAAGTCCCTGGCATAAGGCTAGCTATAACTCTTCTAAACTATCCATTTTGAATGACTGTCATTAGGAAAGAATTTAGTAGCTTTGCATTTCATATAAAGTAATAGTTTCTAGAGGATTTGGGGGCAGAAAATAATGACTTTAAATGGTCTCAGGAGAAGTCTGGATGACGCACATCATTCAAAGCACCTGAGAGAGTCTGTCTTTTACCACCAAGTTTAAAAGCATCTATTAAAGCATCTATTACTTACCTTCTTGTTCCTGTCTAAGCCAGTTCCTCTAACACAGATAGCCTGTACTGCCCTACCATTGCCCTCCCAGCTATGTCTCATACCAATCCTACCCAAGTTACCAGCAAAGAGAGGTAGGAGCTGAAAAGCAATGCAGTGGACACTCCTGTAGATGCCCTGAGGCCATTTTGAAATAAAGCCAATTTTTATGGTACTACTTCTTCAGCTGATGCTTTACAAATCAACATCTGGTGTGGTGATCAGAGGGAACACTCTCAGAAGATTTGAACCCAATTCTTGTGATGAAGTGAATCATGATGGATCCATCCACTGACAGTTACCACAGCATTCCAACTTTCCATAGTCTCCTATTGAGGAGAAAAAGTATTTCATGCTGTGTGCTGCTAATGGAAGTGCTGCACAGTTTTATTACACGCTACTGTTGAGCTTTCATGGAAATATTGCAGCAGCACCCAGTTCTCTGCATGTGTGGGCACGTGTGATGTTCTTTGAATCTTTGGAAATAATATATATATGAAAATTCCTGGGAATAAAAAGTTATCAACTCAGGGAGAGTCAAATTTTCCAGGCAAGTTCAGTTCTTTCCTTTGAGTAAGAAGGAAAGGCAGACAGAGGAAGCAGACAGGTTTAAAGGGCCAAATACTGTAGCATTCAATTCCAGCAAGTTTGCATGGGTTGGAAGTGAGGGCAGTATTTGTCATATATGGATGGTAGTGCTTTAATCATCTCACAGCTCTGGCCACAATGAAGCCAGTGGGATACACTGAGGAACTTTCTTCACTTCTCATTGCTTAAATTCTTCTTAGTGCAAAAAGCTCATGATAAGACAGCAGATTTTTGGTATTTCCAGGATGGCTCTCTACTCAAAACCACTAAATCTTAGTTGTACTTGGAAGATTGATAAAAATAAGGAGGAAAATAACTGGGTTTGGAAGTGCTAACATGTTATTTTACTAGTTTTCAAATACTTTAACTAACATAGCTGGATTCCAAGAACACTCCAGCACAGGCCACAAAACCAGAATAGGCTACACATAATTTCAAGGCAGACACAGATAAACAAATCTTACTATAGTACACACTAGAATTTGGATGATGAAAAAAGCATTTCCTTCTCACTCCATTGTGAGAGTAATAGCCAGAATATGTGTTCTCTGTTCTCATTCTTTTTATGATTCAGCCATCTAAATTCTCACATAATGCGGACAAGCTGCAAGAAGACAAGACAAGGAAAGGCAAACTGGAATTAAATGCAGCATTCCTCAAGGAAGAATGTCTGCTCTGAATCAGGTAAAGATACGATAGTCTTTGTTCTTCTTGACTCCCCGATGAGTAACCATAGTCCATGCTGTAGGACATAGATTACCACTCAAAAGACCACTTTCTGTTTTGCCAACAATTCCAAATATGCGCATTCATTTTTAGGTCAGCCCAAGACAATTTATTTCTTTTTTGCCAGTTGGCCAGAACACCAAACCCTCCAAACCTCAATTTATTTATATTTTCCTTGTCTCCAACACTGAGTCCTGCCAGAGTGAGCAATACTTCTCTTGTGATTATACTGTTGTCTTCATCCATGATCACTTCATATACTCATCTTCATCCATGCCTTATAAAACAGAGTTCGGGACAGCAACTTATAGGAGAAATAAATTTCAAGTCCTACCAAATTATTTTAAAAGAAAACTTGGATGTAAAATCAAGGTATTTACTGGACCCAAGGATCTCCAAAATGACAAGAATCAGTTTAAATATGGCTGTTTCCTCTATTAAGCTGTATCATCAAGATGGACCAAAAGAAATGAACAATGAAGTGTGCACAGAGGGTGGTAAGGGAGCTCTTCACTGATGATAATCGCTGTGTTTGAACTGCCTACAAAAAAGACTTTTAAATAGAAGGAAGATGTGTAGGGGAACAGAAGAGGTGCAGAGGACAAGAACAGGCAGTTGCAGATAGAATACTTTTTTCATGTTTTTATTCTCCTTCTTGGCCACAGATCTCTGAGGTGATTTAAGAAGGGTGTAGAGCTCCAAGAGGAAATATGCTCTTGTAAAAGGGATAGTACAGTTATGGTTGAACAAGTAGTTTTGTATCCTTGGAGACATTCTACTTTATTGCCCATGACTGAATTTTTCTTTATTTTGTTCTGAAACTCAGAATGTGCTTTAGAAATCTGATTCAACCTGGTTTCGATTTTGCTTTTGCTCCAAAATATTCAGCTTGCTGCCTGTTTTGGGTCAGATTTTAACAAAGCACAGAAGTACATACTTCAGTACAGCTGATATGGAAAAAAAAGCCTTTTAAATTCATTTAGCCACATGCACACATGACTGAAAAAATACGCACAGATGAAAAATTATTGCAAAAAACAGTTAAAAAAACCACCAGAACAAGAATAAAAGAGAGGCAATGTTTAATATAAGTAACAGTATTCAGGGGAAAAGGTTACACTTAAAAAGGTGTTGCAGGAGAGAGATTTGCACACTGATGCTGCCTGCCTGAAGGTCTCCATCAGGAGGTGAGCAGTCCACCTCCAGAGGAGATTCCTTTCCAAGGTGTCCCTCAGTTCCCACCTTGAGAACTGTTTTCCACTGCTGTCCTTTACAAGAGAGCAGCAACACTTCAAAGTCATAATGGAGGACTTTTCACATTCGGGGTGTCTCCCCATAATTGCTCTCATTCTGCACTGTTCTCAGGGTTACTGGACCATCCTTGTGCAAGTTTTCAACCAGATGGTTGTCCTCAAATATGGTTACTGAACAGCACATTAAAGAGTTCACAACAGAATATGTACTGCACATATATATATAAACATAAGATGAAGAATGGCTAGGGATGTAGCCAGAAGGAATAATACTGCAACTGAAGAGGATGTCCCACTTCAAAACCTCACTTCTTCACCCTTCATTTCAAGGGGTGAGAAACAACCTTACGTATCGAGACAGAATGTTAATCTTTATGTGAAGCATTTATTCTTAATTTAAAGTTCAAACCTCTAGACCATAGCCAACTCTCATTAATTTTTATTTGTAACAAAATTAATATATGACAAAGTAAATTAAAAAAAAAAAGTAAAGTTATGAAGATCTGGATAATTACAGCTGAGTCTTACTGACACCATAAATCATGAAAAAACCCTAGAAATACTTGTAACTATGTCACTCTAAATTTCCCTTTGGGTATTCTGTGCATTATTGCACACACTCTCTCTATAAATGCAGATTTAAAAACCCCATGAGCTTCAAATGGCACTTTATTAGGGAGCATTTAAATCATTTCTGAGAGTAAGATCAATTTAAGCATGCAGAATTTTTATTAGTAGCACAAAAGAGGAGTCCAGCTGTTCCTATGGAGCAAGCGTGTGTGAACCAGGCTTCAGAGCAATTTCTGCTGTGCCAGCCACGGTGTTAAATGTTGGCCAAGAGGGACTTTTGCAGAATGGAGCAAACTGAGTATGTAGCACAGCTGAGGAAACACTGCCTCACATTTTGCATTTCTTATTAGAGTGACCTAGTCCCTGAATCACCCAAACCAGCCTGTCAGAGCTCTTGATCTCACAGCAACAAGCACCATGCAAAGCACAACGTAAGTTCCTCAGGCTCTGAGAACATGAGAAATAGAAGGTGGGACTGGGAGGTGTCGAGTCTAAAGTATTTGTCCATCAGAGAAAAGCATCTATGTTCTGGGAAGCAAAGAGTTTGGCCACTGCAACCAAATCACAGCCTGGCACATTATCTGTTTTAACCAAATGCATAAACACTGGATTAGGCTGGATTTTGCAGTCAGACTCATGAGCTCACTCTTAACCACCAGGAATATGCCTCCTAATTTGGGAATCACTATTACAGTGCAGGTAGCTAAGTCATCACAAAGTATCCCCTAGAGCTACTAGATTTTATACCAGTTATGAATTTAGCTACCCCTGGGGCCATTTTTATTTCCAGCAAGGCATTCTTCTTTCAATGAAATATATGCTTTTTTAAACACATGAGGAACATTTACCAGAATAATTGATCTTTTACTCTGAATGTTAAAAAAAATAAAAAGACAGAAAAATGGACTATGTCTGCCCTAGTTGGGCCTTGATGGCAATTCCAGAGAGAAATGTTTTAATTGCCAAAGAAAGTCCCTTTTGCCAAAAATCATGTCTTTATGGAGCTTGTCAGAAGTTTTCGGTTTCAGTCCAAGAAACTGCCAGAGTGAAATCCAATCACTGATGACAGCAAGATTAAAAGTGCACACTGGCTGCCTAAATAGCAGTTAATAATGGAACAGAAATGTGGATTTTACACAGTTGATTCATAGCAAAATTTTTCATAGGACATAGATTTTAATACCAAATGCCCATTATTTTATCCCTTGGCATTTCTTGAATACATGGAAAATGTTGGACTGGAATACAAAAAAACAGAAGAATTACTTAGAGTACATTTCCTTTTCTCTAGTGACAATTGAACAGTTAATAAAATTAGTTAGAAATGGGTACTATTGGAAATACAACAGTGTTTGAATCCTTCCCAGTCTGGAACTCTGACTTTGAGTCCATAGCTTTACCAAGGGTTCTTTACACTTTAAAAGGTTAAAGAGCACTATTTGGATAGACAAAGCAGTGGTTTTACCACAGAAGTATTAAAAGCTAAGAACCAGAATGAAAAGTAGTGTAATTGTACATTTTGACCCCGTTATGTCCACATTTATTAAGCTTTCTTCTTTCAGTGAAACATTAACAGAGAACATTGGAAAGCTTTTTTTTCCATGATGACGTAGATTGTAATATGATGGAGAACAGAAATAGGAACCATTGAGTGCAGAACAGCAAGGTAGCCACTAAATCCAAGAATATTAGTAAAGACTTATATATATGCATCTTCAACACCAAACAAACATTTCCCACAACCAAGAGATCGCTTTCCTCAAAAGAAGACTTTTGAGAAACAACACTGATTAGTGTTGCAAACAAATGCACAGGTTGATGACTGCTCTATATAAACATATAAGGTCCTTCAGGCCCCATTAAGGAGAATCTCAGCAGTTACAGAAAGTTGGGAAAAAAAGACAAAGTGGGTCCATTCAAGTCCATTGGACTGGAGTCATAGCATAGAAAGCTTTTGTGTGCTATACTCTGGGGACACAAAAAGGTTTGGGCTCTAGATTTAAAATCACTAAAAAAAGCAAGGACATTTATTCTCCTTGAAGGCTGAAAGGATTTATTCTTTAAAGCCATGTAGAGATTGAATTAATTTTAAAGTTTCTCCAAGGGTACCAAACAACAGCAAACCCTTTACAATACTTTAACCTTATTAATTCTTATTCAGCAGCTCAGCTGTTTTCAACCCAACAGGTGGTTTCTCTCTGTTTTTATTGTTGTGATGACTATGACTGCAAAGAAAAAGATAGAGGGTTGTTATTTTTGTATTTGAGTGATAAAAATGTCATCACAGAGACTTCATGTCCTACCTCAAGAATTTAGGTGACTTTAAATAAGTAATTTATATGAAATAGCAATATTTCAAAACAAGTTTGAAGAAGAAATACCCCAAATATTTGCAACATCCAGTAATTTCAATTTAGGTATGCTATCAAACCCTTATTTTTAGATTCATCTGGTTGAAACCAGCACCTTACACATTCAGTAAGGGACTTTGGGTTTTCCCTCGTACTTCTATATACTTTAATTATTTTAATGATGGCAATACACTTTTCGCCTCAGTGCAAACCTTGGTGAATGATAATTTTGCTTAGCAGTGCCATAATGCCATTCCACCATGCCATTTAAGTAATGGTTGCTGTTACTTCTTGTTATTTTGTATTAAACTTCTCAAAATAATCTGGCCAATCATAAACCTTGTTGTTCAGGCTTGTTCAGTCTAATACTACTAGGTGAATAATTGTTGTTGAGATTTCTTCTTTTTCTAGACCTGTCAAATTCATCACTTGATTGTCCTTGGGAGTTGCCAAATACATTGCTAATATACCTGAGTTTTGGGGAAAGTGATCCAGATATTTTGCTGCTGTAAAAGACCAGGTAATAATAATTCTTAACAGAACTTGCTCCCAGCCATCCTGCAAATGAAGCAATTTCTATTCATCTCCTTGCTACAATATAATGGAAGAATAATGTGACTCATGAAAGCCACCATGGACAAAGAGTACTGCTCTTCTGCATCTCTTTTAGAATGTTGGTACGTCAGCTGTACTATGTTTCTCATTGAAAACTTTTTCCTTCTTCCATATTCCAGGGTCCATCCCTCGAGAGTTTATATTAGAAACGAAGACCAAATTGTAACATTCGGGTTTAAAATCAAGTGAAAGACCTGTCAACATAGTATTTTAAGCATTTTCCAGAAACTTATTTGGTTAGACACAAATGTGTAGGGCAATGCAAAAAACATTATTGCCTTGATTCAGTAAAGAATTTAATTGTTTTCTTACAGTTACGTGGCTGGCTGATATTATTAGATGCCATTTTCTTAGACATTATTAGGTGATAAGCATCATGCAACTTGTCTCTTTTAAAACTATTCAGAGATATTTAAGTAAAACTTCTGTTTTATGCATCTGAACTGCCCCATACATACAGGGAAAAAACTGTCAATGTAAATGTTTAGTTGGAAATATATCTCTTCCCCTGCCCTTTAATCCTACCTCCTTACCTTAAGGGATGAAATTTTCTTGGAGATCTGAATCTGACTTTAGTCAACACAAGTTTTGATACTTACCTTGGTGGAGCCAAAATTTCACCCCTAAAGAGTTAGAAAAGGAAACTAAAGAAGAATTAAATTATTAAATTAAATGGGCTAATGTACCAAGATACTTGTAATGTACCAAAATAATATATTAAGCAGAGAGACAATTCTGTGCATAGTACATTACACTACTAATCGAAAGATGAAGCACTATTGGAAAATAAATGCAAATTTGACTTAAATAGAAAAAAAACTAAAAATAAACATTAAATTCAATTGAGTTATTTTTTCCTATCCATTGAGGAAAGGACTCATGAGTATGTTACTTATTTCACTCTGGGCTATTCCTTGGCTTCTCAGGTCTTTTTAACACAGGATTCATCCTTACATTTGTACTCCTACATAACACAGAAACAATTCATGGGGATCTTACTGAATCCTATTGCCTTAATTTTTCACTCATTCAATATTTTAATTCAATTCCCATGTCCACTGCTTGAAATCTATATTATGCTTTTCCTTCCTGCATTTTTGAAAATGAACATAATTGAACAGGTGACACTCTTTTATTCCTCTGTGTTTGCTGTAACCTTTGGGAAACCATCTTTGATAGCTGCAAATTTAGTTACTTCCCTATCTAGGGAAAATCCAAAAGGAAATTCACCTTCTAAAAGGACTTAGAAGCAAGTATTATGAAAATCCTGAATGGCATTTCACCTGCAGAATTAGCAATGTTCATTTCAATTGCAGAATAAGTAATGTGCTATAGACTCAATTTTGCCAACCCCCCTCTTGTTAAAAAACATATTTCTTATTCAAACTAGCAGAGAGAGCTCCTGAAAGAGAGTATGCTTTGCTAGTGCTTAAAAACATCTTGTCAATTTTCAGACTGCTGTACTTAATGGCAATTAGAAAGATGAATCAGTCTCTCTTTGTTCATTGATTGATCCTTTTGTAGACACAAAACATTTAGCTGTTTGCAACATTTTCAAGGGACTCATCAAGATAAAGACAGATGACTATTTATAAAAGGCTCCCTTTCTATAATACAGCTTTGGAGGATACACAAATCCAATAAAGGAACATGGTACTAGGAACAATGGGCATTTCAGGAGGGAATGCATTGGTCTCCACTTATTTTCCATGATAGTGGAAATATTCCCAGAGATATACAAACACACCTGCCACATCATTCTGTCAAGACAAAAAAAAGTCTTCTTTTCTAAGGACATAAATCCAGCTCCTTCCAGTCAAGCATGAATCATGCAGTTCACCACAAGATGTTTCCTCTAGAAGGGTCAGGACACAGCTTCTTTCAGCAGACTCCACCACAGACACATGGATTTACACAGGTCTTTTTCCAATGGCAGTGATCTTGGAACCTCAGCACTGTAACAACACACACTTTCAGTCTTACTGCATGAGTTCCTTCAGCTGAGGAACTGAAGGAACAGGTTGGTTACTCTGCTGATTTATTTTTAAGGATGTGACGTGCCCCTTTGGAATTCCAGGCACTTCAAATGAAGCTTGTACTAATGCACAAGAGTGGGTTAACGCCTTGATGAAGGCTTTTCAACCTGAAGAATACAAACAACAGAGCCACAAGAGTACTTCATATAGGAAGTAAATGCCTGTCTCAGATAAGCCAGCTCCTTTGCCACACTTCTCTGACTGCATTGATGAGCCTTCCACTAACTATGACAGGATTTTAAATATTAGCTCACATTTACACAGCTACATGCAGAAACCTGAAGTTTTGTTTTTTCATGGAGCTGAATCCCACATGCAGTTTCCATCCTGAGAGAGCCAAGCACATTAGTCATGCCCTGCAGTGACTGAATGCCTTTCTTGCCTCCTCACACAGCCCAGGTCCTCATAGGCATCCTTCCTATGCCTTTCCAGGAAAGGGCTGGCACCAGGTCTGAGGTTTATCAAACCCAAGATCCTGTTGGCAAGTGTCACATCCAAGCCTCGAGGACTCTTGGAGCACTGCAGCATTAGTTACATTTGCAGCATTGTTGCACAAGGGTGAGGATGATTATGCAAAGGCAGCCTTACCTCCCTCCTGCAAACACTTGAGCAATCTCTAAGGCCCTGAGCAGTACTTCAGTAGGTCTTCAAAATGACCCAGTGCCTAGTAAACGTTTCCTCCTCTTTCCTCATGGTCCTGACACCTGACCACCGAGGGAAGTCAGTTCTCTCTGTAATACTGCAGCTAGATCCTCCCAGGCACTCATCACCACTCTATCCAAGCACAAGATATTTCAGGAGTCCTTTTGAGATGTCATTCCCTTTGGGCACTCTTACTATCATTTAGCATCACAGAACTGTTTAAGTGAGAGACAAACCAGCACAGTCTGGAGACCAGACCCTGGGCTGCATGGTAAATGGCATCATGATGCCAAAAGAAAGCAGATGGCTTCTAAGTCTCAGTAGACCTAAAAACCAGTATGTAACAGCTTAAAGGATTGATCATTCTGCATATCCCAAGCTTTACAATGAGCAAGGGCCTGCTGTCATGGCAGTGATGTAGCCCACATGGAGCAATGGATCTGAATTCACCTGGTTTATATATCATTGGTTTTGGTGCAGTATACATTGATACAGCTTTCTCTGTCACATCACTCATCACACCCTGAATAGGTTGGTTGCTAATGCATTTTTTGGTTTCAGCTGTTTCACTGCATAATATGACCTTACGAGACATTTTTAAAATTTTTTTTTTATATATGAACCATATTTTTAAATTTCTGCTTTCAGTCTCCAGACAAAGAATGGTTATTCTGTGATATAATAAGAGCTATTTACTGGTATTGGAACCACAGACTTACTGTAAGTTTCAGAGCTTTCAAAATGCAATGTAAATCTTCCCTTTTTTGTTTCAGCCCATAGTAATTTATTGCCATAATCACATCAACACTGTCTCACTGTTTCAAAAAATTTTTTTAAAAAAGTTGGTTGAAAAGTAGACTGTGAAATACTTGTTTTCAAATTTAAATTTTAATAAAATGCAATATAACAGAGCATACAGAAGCTAGTTATTAAAAAGCTGAAGTCTGACTGGCACTTTAATTCTCTTTTTATTTTTTATTAATCTCTTTATGTTCTCTCTTCTGACTCAGGTTTCCTCAAACACACATACAAAAATACATACTGGTATTGACTGCTGAAGATCAAAATTCTGTCTCTAATGTTTGGGAAGTAAAAAAGAGAATCAGAGAAAATCAACTAAAAAGAAAAAAACAAATCCCACACCTCAAAGAAACCCAGAT
The DNA here is from genome assembly GCF_024509145.1 of Vidua macroura. Taxonomy (NCBI): domain Eukaryota; kingdom Metazoa; phylum Chordata; class Aves; order Passeriformes; family Viduidae; genus Vidua; species Vidua macroura. The sequence goes on from NC_071571.1 coordinate 71,303,009, forward strand.
CTCAAAACCCAAACCCTTCAATTCCTAAGCACACAGGAGGTATGCTTATTGTTTGGGCATGTTGGCCCATATTTAGGACTAAATAACTAACTTTATTTGCAGTACATACCTGAAGCTTGACCCAAAGTTCTTTAATATACATGGGTTCATTCCCACTGACACTCTCAACAGGATTTGAATCAAAGCTTTGCTGTGCTTCTCAAGCTAATCTTGTGCAAGCCTTGCCAGCTCCATCTGTCTTCAAACCTCTGCAAATTAATCCACCCTTTTCAGCTCCGTACATATCATTGAGGAACCTGACTCCCCCAAATCAAATCTGGTTTACAACTTGAAATCCTCATGTGTGTTTTTAATTTGGTGTGACTGACATACCCCCAAACTGGTGATTTTCTGTAGGCCTCGACATTGTTTCCTACACCACTTGTTTACGAGGGACAGAGGATTAAGGAGCCCTCTTCAAAGCACTCAAATTATACACAACATACCCATCCCAAAGTCCCCACAGTAAGCAAGAAGTGCTATCCAGAGATGCATACTGGCATAAGAAGCCCTCCTGTCTGTCACAAATTACTGCCCTTTAATTATGGTGCAGGAGGTGGGCTGGTACTTCTCAATTTGTTCAACACTGAAGCCACCACTTATCATAGAATTATTTAGCAATTTGAAAAAAATAAACCAGATGTAACACTGAACCAATGTGACAAAGAAATTAACACCATATGGCATTCAATAGAATTTATTTAATTTTAATTTTACCCGGCCTTATTGTTGAGGTAGTGGATTTTGCTCACTTTATGTGACAGGATCAGGGTAAATAAGTGGATTTTAATTTGTTTTACACTGCAAAGGGATTGTTGTTCATGTAGTTGTCAGTCCAATTTCATTCTTCTTTTATGCAAGAAGATCCTAAGGAAACTGGGGAGTCCAGAAATGATTTGGGTGTCTTAAAACAGACTTACTGGAAGAAAATATATCAAGTTGGTTGCTAATGCATTTTTGAGTTCCTTTTCCCCCAGTCCTTTATTTCAGCTTCTTTTATCTTCTTCCTTATCTTACTCTTTTGCCCTCTCCCCCAGAGTTTCCATCCTCTCAGCTGAAGTAAAAGTTAAGGCAATTGTTTGAGTGACTGCATGCTGAGGAAGGTGAAAGTGTCTAGGGAAGGTTAATAAAAGGGAGAAGGGATGCTGGCAGTGGGAAGGAAAAGAGATGGGAACTTTTAAATGTGATTCTAAAGAATTATATTCATTCTCTCTAAAATTAATATATGACCTTTTTTTTTTTTTTTTTCTTTTTAAGATCCACTTTAAACTAGTTGTAACCAGTCAGATGTTGTTTACTTTATGTGTCTTGTTCTGTTTAGGGCATGTACAAGCATGTATGCATTTTTCACACTTGTATTTTCAAGAAATGTCTTTCTTTGGCCCCTAAATTTCTATATTCTGGTGGCACAACAGGGACTCTTACAGTTTGCTACTGCACAATCAGCAAAGTTTTCAGCTATCCTTCAGCTTTGCACTGTACAATATAAAGTCCATTTATGATCCTTGATTTTTCCATCACCTAACTTCTTGGCAAGCATTCTACATTTTCTTGAAAGCTATTTCCTTTCTTAAGTAGTCAACCTAAATTTAGTAAAAGCTGGGATGACGATGACCTTTACTCCTATTTATCCACAATTAGGTAATTCCATAGCCACTCAGGGCTCCTTCACCAAGTTACTTGTCTTTGTGTCACTGTGTTACACACTAGGAATGAACTGATGACTGCCTGACTAGCCAGATCTCATTTGGAAGGACAGACCTATCAGACCTTTTAACATCAACATTATTCAATCCTGAGTCACGCAAGTCAGTTATCAGGAAGAAGTCTTACAGCATTTTAACCTCATAACGTATGAGCACAGTCTGATTCTGAGGTGAGACAACTTTTTCCCACCCAACTCATTCCTCAACTTATAAAACCACATCCCAGAAATTGACACTGCAGTGCTCAATCAAAAGGCATAAATATTTTGCCATAACTATTGCTATAATTACATCATAACAGACATACCAAGTGCAGCATAGGGGAATAAAAGAAAACAAAAAAGAAATCAAAATAGGAGCAAGTCCATTCTTTTATAATGTATATGGATTTCTTATGTAATTCCTCTCCTTTCCTAAGCAATGGGAATTTTCACCAAAATGCTTTATTTTCCTGATTTTGGGACTTATGGGAATAAGCATTTTTTAAGAAGAAATCACCTTTCCTTCTCTTTGTCTGACACACTTACCTGCTGTTTTGTGTTGGTGGCAAAGCCCAGTCATCTCCATAGGGCAATTGGAAGCGGAGATACTTATTTTAAAGCCTCAGCCCTATCCTGACCTGAATTCATAAACCTCAGTGGCTTCACTTCAACCCACACATAGCCTGACACATAACCCAAGCTAGTATTGTGTATCTATTGCGGTAGGGCCTACATAAAAGGGTTTTTCTTCCTCAGGCCTGAGACTCCTGTTAGGCATCTTCCCTAAGGCAGCATCACCAGGATGGCAGCAGAAAAAGTCACAAATTAAGAACTAGCTCAAAATAAGGGGAAACCACAGGGAAGCACATAGACACACACATGAAACACCCATCACCAGGACAGGATGGGCAGAGACACTGCAAACTCAGCCCTTCCTGAAGAGAAAGGTCACAAGTGAAAGCTGAAGGGGGACAGAGATGAAGAAATATAAAGAGGCCTTTCTTTCTTGAAATGGGCTCTTTTTTTTCCTATAGGACTCAATCTTTCAGTATGTGCAGGCTTAAAACCTTTTGACTGTGATGCAGATTTGTCCAAGAGGACTTCAGGACTCAACTCCTCAGTCTGAGTCTAAGGGAGAACTTGTAAACTACATTCAAATGAAGGCATACAAGTATGATGAACATGCACATATTATTACCCCAACATTATGGATTACAGCTGCCAAATTTGCATCTTGTAGGACTGATGTATTCTACACCTGTGATTTTCAGTGCTTTGGTAATACAAGGTGGCTGAAATGCACCAATTATTTGACTGGTAATTCTCAGCAAGTATTTCTACCATCACTAAATATTCTCTTGGTAAGTTCTTTAGAGCAAGAAATAAACATTTGAAGATGATGGCATTTCTAGGATTTTTCACTCCAGTATCATTGTATAGGACATATCAAATGGCATGGCAGACAATAGTTATGGGATTATATAAAAGGAGTCAGTTACCAATTGATCTTGGTGCCTAGGGAGACCACAGAAACATGTAGGAGCCTTATCCTGTGAGGAACAGAGAAAAGAGCTCCCATTTAGATTTTATGGCTTAAAATACAGCAATAGAAAATACAGTCATATTTGTTGTAGTGATGTTTTAGGGGAGTTGCTATGTTTTCTCTTCAGCTGAGAAATACCTTCTAGTCCACCTACACACACACACACAATCCTTCCCTTTTGGGAAGGAATCCAGGTTCTGAATTAATTCAAATGTAAGTTTTATTTATCCTGCAGGACATGTAAGCAGTAAAATAAGTTACACTTATGCTTCATTTCCAAAGCCAAATAAAGCCAGGGAAGCCTTTAAGTCCTATCAGCAGCCTTTGCTATTCTTTCCCTTGATATTTTCTGGGGCTATCCTCAAAAAGGCCTTTGGGGACACTGGTCTTCACCAGAGTCTCTGACACATAGAATTACAGAATCAGGATGCAGCAAGTAAAACAGGTAGAAACTTGTAAATATTGTAGTGACATGTGATAATAGAATGATGTCTTCAGAAAAAAAAAAAAAAAAAAAGTGGGGGGGACTATTTCTTCAATGGAAGATGACTGGCTGATGAAAATGGAAAGTCTTAGAAGCCAAGGTGGGATAACCCCCAAACACTGAGACTTTCTTCTGTGGCAGTCACATTTACAAGCAACAATTATGTGCCCACACTAACCATTCAAAGTGTCAAATATTTAAAGCTGAGTTAACTTTCACTCAGCTGGAGCAGAGGTACAAGCAGATCAACAGCAGCTGCTGCTGCCCAGTGCCCCATTACATTTACCCCAAGAAAATTGTGAATGCCTCTCCCAAGACCTCAGTAGCCAAAGCCAGACACAGAGCTGGGCAGGGGAACCACAGGCCCCTCAAATCCACTTTTCCCAAACACTGCTTGGCTCCCCCTTCCCCTCAGCTGCTGTTTGAAGGGCTCCAGTTCCCCAGGAGGCCCTGAGACCCCTTATGTTAGGTCAGGACAAAAGCCAAAATAAAACAGCCTCTGATTGCCAGCTGAGAACAAGGCCTGACTGCTAGAGGAATGGAAATAATTCCTTGTAAAGTGGTGTCTCTAATAGGGGGGTTGCTGAGAAATAACACTTCTGGGTATATTTTTATTTGATTCCTGGTGCTGGGCTCCCTCTGGGAGCTATAACTATTGCCCCCACACTCGGAGCATCCAACTTTGAATCTCTTACTAGTGTAAAACTCACTGTAAGTTGTTTAAGCACAGCAGATATCTTGAGAGTTCTACGCTGCCTTATGCACTTGTTTAAACTGCATTTCCAAAAGCAGTCAATACCCAAGCCGTCATGCAATCCCACCTTATCAAAGTGCCTCAAACATTATGAACCTTAAAAAGAGAAATATTCCCAGAATACTCCCACATGCTATTGCTGAGTAGAATAGAGAAACACAGGGAGATGGAGGACAAAATCCAGAGACAGGACAGTGGAGGCAAGTTTTACCACGTAAGAGCATGAAATAGCAACGTCACTCAGAAATGCTGATGGTGCCTACCTCAGGAGAAGGCTCCATACTGAAGTCCCAAGAAAAGTTAAGGCACCTCCAGCACCCAGGAGAAAGGAGCAGGGCTGAAGGCTGATGCCATTCCATCCCAGATCCTGCTAGCCAGGGACAGGAACTGCCCTGCTTGTCAGGGGGCAGGAGGAAAGGGCAATGAACTTTGTTTGAAAGGGCGATGCTGTTCCCACACACTGGATTGGGAGCACTGGTTCTTAATATACTGTTCTGGAGTTCATTTCTGCCAAAACCTGAGCTTTTCACAGGTGACTTTCAGGCACTTAGGTAGTCTTTTGGATCTATCATTACAAGGTTTGCCAAAGATTGCATAGGAAGGCTACAGCAGTCCAAGGTCTTGAACCTTGGGTCTCATGTAGTCCATATGGAGGTGTTAATCACCATGTCTTTCCTCCTCTCCAACAGGTTCTTTTTAAGAATTACCATCATTAAAAGAGAGAAGAGTTACGTCCCATTATAAAGTACACAACCAATCATATAGCCCAAATTTAATGCATAGCAGCCACTTGCATCAGCCTGCCAGCAAGCTTGTGTGACAAAGAATTATTCAGAAGATGGCAACGGGCCCAAACTGGCAAATGCCTTTGAAATCAGAAGCTGCAATTACATATGCCTTGGTTTGGGATAATTAGCTAAATACGGGTCTCTTCTTGGAGAGAGATACTTTCCAGCGAACTGTGTGTTTGACTTAAACAACAACTATGAAACACAGTAGAGCCCAGGAAAATTATGGTCTCTCCCTCTTCCCGGGTCTAGCTTTTCCAGCTTCGTCCCTCATCCTGGACTGCCCAGCATGACAGCAGCACGTCTGTCTGACTCCATACACACATTGCCATCCTGTGGCCAAGTCCTGCCAGCACAAGTCACTGTCAGCAGGAGGCAAAAGAAATTTCTGGGAACCCAAGGCTGCTACTTCTAGAAAAGGAAGGTGCCACATAGCACAAGAAGCACAGGTCTTTACAGTAGCCATAGACTTAAGATAGCAAAAGCAAAACCTTTTTTAATCTTGTAGTTCAAGGTGCAGCTGGATTTATGATTCAGGAGACTATTGAAAAACATCTGAATAACCACAGAAACTCAGAATCATTTAGGCTGGAAAAGACCCCCAAGATCATTGAGTCCAATGACAGATCCCCACTGTGTGAATGAGACAGCACTAAGTCCCACGTCCAGTCATTTCTTGGACACCTCTAAGGATGGTGGCTCCACCACCTCCTTGGGCAGCCCATTCTGATGCTCAAGAAGCCTTTGCATGCAGGCATTCTTCCTGATGTCCAGCCTGAACCCCTTGGTACAGCTTGAATCTCTGTCCTCTCACCCTGTCACTAGCTGACTGGGAGAAGAGACAAGCCCCTCCATGCTACAACCTTCTTTCTGGTCGCTGTAGACATAATAATAATAATAATAATAATAATAATAATAATAATAATAATAATAATAATAATAATATGCAGGTAATGAGAATAGGAGCTTGAGGGAAAGGGAACATCAAGCTCCAAGATCTTCAGCAAAAACAGAAGTAGACAATACTGAATTGAGCCCACATGGAACATCAGGGAATAAAAACTAATTGGGAAATGTAAACACAAAGGAAAAGCCTCAACATGACAGATGACCAAAAAGCCCCTGGAAATGTGACCCCCCCCCCCCACCCCCACACACCAGGAGGCAGTTGGAAGGAGGGCATGACTTGGTTAGGGTGAGTGATAGGAGAAAGAAAGCAGAGCCTGAGGGTCGCTGGTCCTTTTCAGAAAGTTACCCTGGGTGTTGCATCCAGCCTTCCATGGCAAGGGAGATCTCCAATTTTAGTAAGGCTGTGTTTTGGTTGCCTAATTCTTCTGGCCTGCATGGAGGAGGCAATATTCCCCTTGCAACTGCTTAGGAAGGCAAAAGGAAAATGTTGATTAGCACTTAACAGAGGAAGTGGCTTATTTGGCCTGATTATAATCATGGGAACTTTGTTGCCTCTGCTCCAGTGACCACATTGGTAGCATTAACTGGAAAGCTAAGTAACTGGTAAGGAAACTGCTGAACTGAGCTTAGTCTGATACTGCTTGTGTAATTCGCCTTGAGAGGACATATAAGGAACATCAGCTTACTTTATACATCATGCCCTTGGTGGCTTTCCCCTGAAAAAAAAAAGCCATTTTATAGCTCCTTATTGGGTTCAAAATGTGCCTTTCTTTCCCCTGCTTGGGTGACTGCTTAGACACTGATAAGGTTTCAGCAGGGTTGTCTGAGAGCAAACTGTGGTCCTGGAATGTGCTATCACCACTAAATATCCTGAACTAGAGAATTTTATCTAGAGAGATATTTCTGGGCAAGGGATTGGGGTGTGTGTCTGTCTGTGTGAGTGTGTAATGGTATTTTCATAACTGACATGTTTTTATGGTTGTATTATTAAATACTGGAATGCCAAAGTGAGATTTTTCTGTTAAATTAACAGCTCCAGTCAATGTACTTATCAATTAATAGCATTCACCATAGCATGGGCTGGAAACCCTTCAGCACGGGCTGCTAGAGCTTTTCCAGGGTCTGCTTACACACCAGCGTAGAGCAGCCCAAGGACTGGTTTAGGTCATGCTTTACACTTCTTTTCAGTGGTGCATTTTAGTGGAGACTACCAAAGCTCATTAAAGCACCATGTGGGAAAATTATTCTTTTGGAAGATGCAAATAGAAAACAATAATTAGAAGGTAACAGAATACTGGTCCACTTAGTGCTGAAATAGACACATTGGGCTTAGGAGCACCAAATAAAATTACCCTGAAAAATATCCACATAATCCTCCCGTCTTCTCTTTCTTTTTAGATAAGAGTTGGGCAGAATATTCCAGGGATTTAAGGCATCATTTGTTTACATGGTCATATTTTAATCATCTGCAAGAAGCTAAGGTTACACAACCCCAGCACTCAAACGATCCCCTACCTTGCTGTTTATAGGAAGTGGGGCCTGACATTCATAACGTTCCCGGGCTGCTCCAAGGGGACAGGAGAAGAGGACTGGGGAGGAGGAGGAGGAGGAGGAGGAGGAGGGAGGAAGAGAGGAGGGAAAGGTCAGCTCTCTTTTTAAGCATTTCTGAGCTTGCTGGAAGCTTTCAGCGTGTGGGTGGTAGGTGTATCGGCTGACATGGGGAAGTGTAAGCGTGAAGCTGGCCACCCAAGACCTCAGGGTCACTGCTGACACTCCAGATCTCTGAGCTGGGGAAGGCACCTGCTCTCTTGCCAAAACAAACCATCTCCTGCTATGGGCATACTTGAAAAGACCTGCTTTTGTCAGCCCAGGGGGAAGAGGGAAAGGGAGGGGGAGAAGGGGGAGGAATTAGAGGGATGTGGGGGCTTTTGGTTTTACTTAAACAGTCTCAAATATCCAGTTTACAATGCAGCGATGTTCTTCAGAATTTATTAAAGGGTGGGGGGGTTGGGGGGGAGAAAGGAGCTGAGGAGACTTGACTCCAGATCTGGTGAGCATTAATATGCATCGTGGTAGAATTTCATGAGGCAAGCGAGTTTTGTAGCCCTTGCTCTGGTGGTCCTCTGCTGACAGGATTTCAAGCCGCTATTTGTTATCTTTAGGCCTGATAAGTACATCTGGTTTTGATTCAGGTGGCTGTGAGCTTGTCTTAGAGTTGAAAAGAGTGCTTTGCTCAAATTGAATTTTCTCACAAATTTCAAACTGGGATGAGAACCAGAAGAAGCTGGGCCCTGTCACACAAAACTCCCGTTTTACTTGCTTGGCCCTTGGGCTCGTAAAAACCTGGCACAAATCAGTTTCACCTGTTTGGCTAAGTGAGTACATGCTAAAAGTAATAAAGCTATTAGTGCAATCAGATATTTCTCTGCATGTGTTCTGATGTAAAAAGAAAAAAAAAAGGAAAAAAAAAAAGAGAAAGAAAGCAGGGAGGTGAACTTTTCTCAACCCTGCTTGTCACATATCTCCTGTGTCCCTGTAAATTAGTTGCAGAGAGGCTGCTGCCAGTTCTCCACGCCTTTCTGCCTGGGCATAGTACAGGCTGGCAAGAAGACCTGGCTGTAAAGAGCTATTCAGCTCCATCACCCTCCCTAGAAACGCACTTGAAGTCACTGTCCGAGGTAAAGAGGAGCCAGACTACTTTTGTTCTTTTCATACTTTCCAGCTCTCTTTGTAGAAATACCAGCCTTGTCCACTTCTAAGCAGCACAACCCCAGCTGCCTCTTCAGCACCTGGGTATCCTGAGTCCTCCTGCTCCTCTTATCACTTCCAGCAAGAGGACAGGATTTGGGTGATTAGCTCCTGGGATGTGTTTGAAATGACACACTTCTGACACTGTTTCCCAGTGCAGTCTATCATCATGTCCTCACAGCCAGTGTCTTTTGTGACTTATAGGAAAGACTCTGATAAACCTCGAGAAGAAAAATTCAGAGGCTTCTGGCCCCTCACACAGACCAGTGGCATCTTAAATTAACCATGCTCTGGCAACACATTTTATTACCCATAAATTTGTGGCATTCCAGTGCTGTCTCCTGCTCACCTGAGATGCTCTGTAAAACACTCTGGGAGCCTGCTGAGCAGAAGACACCATAAAACCACACTCTGTGACTCTTCACCTTGCCTTTGTCTACGGTCCACTTGAGGAACCTGTAGGGCAAAATATGGAGCACTTTTTTTTTGTTTTACTATCTATTTTCCAGGTGCCTGAATTCCATTTTTGTTGTACTTTGCCAATCATTTTTCCTTGCAGTGGCATCTCTTATGTCTCATTTAACAAGAAGTTTCACCTGCCATGAAGCTTAACAAATTACATTTGTGACTTATATTTGTCATGCCGTCTAAATGTAGATAGCCTTACCTTAACAAAATTAATCAAAGAAGTGCCTAAAATAATAATCCTCACACAGATATCATTAAATTCCGTCAAAGCAACTCCCTATCCTAGGTCTGAAAAAATTAATAAAAGAATGACACTGTTGGCGTTTTTCATAAGTATTTCTCCATATTTTCCAAAACTATAATGAAATAAAAATATAAAACATCTGTATACCTTCTTGCAGAGAAAGGTGTCTTACTTGAGGAAAAAAAATTACTGAATTTCCCTTAGAATGTTTTATATGTTAGCATGTTGAAAAAAAAAAGCTGAATATTCCCTCTCCTAAACCTGTAACACAAGAGAACTGTCTGCGTTCTGATATGAAAGGTCAAGAGAAGGCTAATAGCTATGACACCCATTTCCTCCAATATTCAATAGCTAATTTTTAACACACTAATTCATGTACTCTTTGGGGTTCTAAAAAGAGACACCCTCTTTGCAAACACCATCTGTGTACTCAGGGTGTGAGAGGAATTCACTTTTGAAGTGCTGTGTAATGTAGGTAGCACACCTTGCTATTCTGACTGCTCCTGTGGAGCGAGCATTTCGCACAGCTCCCAACTGCATGAGTGACCCCCCAACAAAGGATGTTGGCATGAACACTGGCCATAAATAAGAGGAGCTAAATGCTAGAGCCAAAGTCTTTCTGTCCATCCAAACCAATTATTTTTGGGAACCATTTCTGTGAGTGCCACAATCTCAGGCAAGCCAAGGGAGATGGAAAGCCATGGAGTATTCATGTTCTCCTTCCATCACTTCTAGGCCCCTTGGGTGCTTTAGAGCATCTGAAGAACCTCTTCTCATAGTCTTCATGGATTTATGGGGTTCCCTACTGCAGCTTTTGACAAATGGAGACTCTGACATGTTTGTGGGATCCTCAGCCTCCTGAATACAATTTCTTAGAGATGGGACTAAGGCATGGGTCTTATTCCCGTATGTAGGATGGCAAGAATCATGACAGCATTCTTTGTGACTGGGTAGTATAAAACTTATTGCTGATCTACACACTTGTGCTCTGAACACCTCCTCCCAGCTGTTCTTCAGACTTCCAGTCCAGCTTTCCCAAAGTCTAAGCAAATGCAGCTTCTTATCTTTCACCCACTTCTGACATCCTGCCTTGTCTTTGCACCCGACCTACCGAAATTCTCCTCATTCTTGCGGTGTTTCTCTAGGCTGCGAATCACAGAAAAGAATGGGAAAAATCAAAAAAGAAAACAGTCCTAATTTCTACTTTTGGGATGCTCCCCTCCACCCACACTGGGCCTGTTTAGGTGCCTGTGAACACAGCAAGGCCCTTTCTAAGCTGACAAAGTTCACACAGGGTAGCAAAGCCAGCTCACCACAAGGTCACCATCAAATCAGCATCAGCAGTGTTTCTTGGCCCTTCCGCATGATCTTCAGGGAATAGACAGAGCAAAGGGAAAGTCATTGAGTTTGGGGATTTTTGCCTTCCAAGTCATGGGCACAAGTGTCTGCAGCTGAAGAGCAGCAGGAGGAAGATCAGAGCATTGGTCACCATGGGCAGGTGAGACAAGGAAAGGATAAAGCCCTGAAGCAAGTCACTGCCCCTACACCTGCAGGATCTGGAGATCACAGCAGCAGAGTAACATGGAGTGGTTCATTCAGCTTTTGTGCTGCAGCTGACACAACTCCACCAACCACAATTTGTCACCTGCCTTCTCTCATTCTAATGCTCACATCAGTTCAGAACAATTTTTCCTAACTCCTTTCTGTTTTCTCAGCTAACTTCTAAGAAGGCAGAATTCATTTAAAACCCAAAATCTCAGTACTATGCTGTTTTTTCAGTAAGCTGGTTTACAGTGACGTATACTTTTCCTCTTTACCTTTCTCATCTTTCTTTCCACCAAATATTTTGCAACAGCCAGAGTCTAACAATAAAGGCAAAATATTTAAAGTACCTAGGACAAATCCTCAACTCAACTTATTTAAACTGGTTGAAATACATTACATCCACAGACAGCACCTATAAGCAGTAAGAACATAAAAACTTCAGTAGAAAAACATTTTAAAAATTAAAGAATTTAACAAAATAGGTTGGAATAAAGTAGTTTTTTAGAGGTTCTGTTTTCTAGGTTTTCTCTCTACAAAATATTGTGCTTTTTATCTTTTGCTCTTTATATATCACACAAGTTTTTGTGTGTAATTCTGCAAATTTTGAATATATATATATAATTTTATATATATTACTTTTTATTTTGTACACATTTTTGTTCAATAAAATAAAAACAGGAAAGGAAAAGATCTGGTTTAATAGATTAGAAAGATAATGGAAATGGCAGGATACATGATAAGTGCAGAAAGAGTGAAAAATATATTTGTTTATTCTGTGGAGGAATACATGTCAGTAGTATTACACAGATTTTTTTTGAGTAGTTTTAATTCAAGGAAGTGGAAAAAACTTCCCTTTTTTAGAAACCATCCTTTTTCTTCTTTTTCCCCCCCCAGAAATCCACAGAATTTAAACCTCCACAGTGATTTTACTCCATTTTTGAAACAGATCTTTAAGGGTAAACACAAAGATAATTACTTTTTGAAATAGGATTGGTGTTCAAGCAATTTATAATATTTAAAAGGTGTGAAGTAAATCAGAAGTGAGTTGTGGGAAGAAATTACCTATTTGTACAGCATTAGATAGCCAGCAAGTCAGATGATTGTTTGTTTACCATACATCTCTTTCTGTGGAAAAATGGCAATGAATAATTTTATATTTTTAAGTTAGAAAACACTGCTACAACAAAAAACACTTATTCAAAAGTCAGCAAATTTTAAGGTATAACAGAGAAGAAAAGGTAGAAGGAAATGGATTTTAGAATGTATTTTGTTTGGTTTCTTCAAGAATGGTGTACTCTTGTGGTCTGAGGAATGTCACGATCTTTCAGCTAATTTAATTTCCTATTTAATTTTCTTAGACCTCAACCACAGAGTGTGATTCAGTATGTGTTTTGTTTATGGATTATGCTAGAAAATATCATCCTATCACTTCTAGAGACTTTTATTAGTATAGATCCCTTTTTCCTCCAAACCAGCTGATCTTTACAAATGTTTGATTTTTGCCATTGACTTAGATGAGACGCACAGCCAATTAGCAACCTTGGTCCCCTAGTTTTGTGCTCAGAAACAGCTAACCTTGCTGGAGAGCTCTGTGAAAAAATTGTTCGGACTATTCAGGTATTTAATTGATCCATATCAATACACTAAATCAGAAATGTTTGTGTGAGATACTGAGCTACATTTCTCATAAAGGGGAGCAGCCTTATCAACCTCAGAAGCACAGGTGAGAGTGAAACCAGGGTATCCCAACCTCACCTATGTTCTTTGTAAAAGGTATGGAAAAGATGTGCTGCAGATACACAAATTTTATCCAGTTCCTAACACTGACCCCTGCTTTAGTCCATTCTTGCTGTTGCTTTGACTTAAAAAATATATGTGTGTATATTTTTCTCCCTAGCCTGTCCTTTGCATGCCCTCTATTCTAGCTGTGCTGAAGTATTCCATGAAAGCACCAACCAAAACCAGGCTTCCTCTTTGACGACTCCCAGCTTACCTGGAGTAAGCTCCTGGGTATTGGTAAGAGATTTTTTTCCACACTTGGGAATGTGTATAATTCAGAGAAACCATCAAGGAACACCTGCATATTTACCCTGTAAGCCACATCTGAAGACTTCACTGGTCAGCCTTGGGACTCTAATTCATGTAGGACTGGCATGCCTGTTGCAGATGAGAAGAAAACAATCTCAGAATGTTTTTGCCATCCTGTATGTTGGGTGGGTTCGTCTTTGCACGAGCAAACCTCTCCCTTGGTGCAACTTCTAGAGGGGCACAGAAAGCCAAAGTGGGATTGGTGAGGGTTTACCTTAAAATACCATGCTGTAAACTGTTCAGCAGCTGTTCAGCAGCTCCTCCATCAGGCAAAGGGTGAATGGAGGATTCAGACTCTCTCAGTCTGAAAACCCCATCTTTACTTTGTGAATCAGGGCACAGGAAAATTTATAAATGCCAGATTTAAAGCCAGATGGAACACCACTGCTGTTGTAGCCTGACCTCGTGTGTATGTTACAGGACAACCTGACTCAGCAGTGTTATTACAATGAAACAACTACTTTTTTCATTATACTTAGGACACTCCTCCCTCACCTCCAGAAGAAAGTTAAGCATATTAAAAAGGCTGTTGTTCTCACAAGTCCTTACACAGAGTGCACAAAGTGCAGTACAGGCTGGAGAGAGTTAAAGATAGAGAAGTTTCTTACCATTCATGTGTTCAAACAAAAAATATTTGCTGATGTTTTTTTTATGGCACTCAGCTCTTTACACTGTTATTTTTGCAATGCTACAAAAATCAAGCATAGAGAGACCAATAGTGAAAACAGTCTGTCACATATATACTTTGAAGCAATAAACAGCCCCTTGAAGTTAGTGGCCTGAGTATGCCCAGAGACAAAGCAACTGAGGGTTTAAAAAGTTGAAAACTTGGGTCCTAAGAAAGTTTGGTAGATTTTAAATCCAAACAGATTCCAACCAACCAGTCTACAAAAACCTGACTGTCATCTGGGGGCAGCCAGAAGAGGAGTAGTGGAATAGTATAATTTGTGCACTATAAACCTGTCTGGGTATTTCTGGCACTATTGTTAAATTAAAGTTATATTAAAATGAAACACTTCACCATTTAGCTTTCTGTCTGCCTGGCAGGTTTTGCACCATAAACCCAGTTGGAGAAAATTGGCCTATTTAAATTGGTCATTGGATATGGCATTTCTGCACCATCAAGAAAATGGCTGCACATTTTTTTAATTGTTTCCCTTGCATATAATTTTTAAGCAATCTTGTAAAAATGTTTTCCTTGTTTCACTCTCCACTGAATTAAAAATGCAGATGAATAGCTGCCAGCTGGCCTATGTGATAGTCATTCCAACAGGCAGCAGTGAGAAAGTATGAAGTGGTTTTTGGAAGAACTACCTTTTTTTGCAAAATGCACTAGACTGTGCATAGCTTGAAAGAGGTGCTTCTTATTCCCTGCAGACCACTTCCTCCGGCTTGGGAAGAAAGAAGAATTTCCTAACCGGTGAGCATAAAGGATAAAAACAGTGTGACATCTTGCATGTACTGCTTGGGATCTGCTCTGCAAGTAAGCAAAATGTTGCTATTTTGTTGAAATTTAAGTGACTTATGTTCTCCAAAAATCTTAGCTGGGCATTAAGACAGAAATCTCTTGTTGCTGTAGGCTTGCGTGGTATTTAATCCTCTCCCCATCCCCTCCAAACTCTGCCTGCCTCACCAGCACACACTTGCACACATGTATCCGATGATTGCCATGTCGCTGCTTGGTTGTAGTACTTTCTTAGGGGACTGGGGGAGTCACAGTTTCCTGGAAGACTTCATTATGCTGGCACACAAAAAGGTATGAGATGTATGGAAAGCAAGAACAACCACCAAAACACTTTGTGCTGCCAGTTCATCAGATAAAATCTGCACAAAAAGGTACCAGTGCTTCTGTTCTGTCGCTGGAAGAGAAAGAATGGAATTAAATTCGCACTGGAGCTGCACTCCCTGCTGACATCTCTAGAGCTGTAGAAATTGAAGAGATAAGGAGATTGCATTGTATCAAAACATAATAGTTTTCAAAATGCAAAGTTAAAAAAAAAAGTTTCATCAGATGAAACAGAAAAATAAAAAAAAAAGGATGATCAGAAGTGAATGGAAGCAGGACAGTGACATGGTGTGACTGAAGGAACCGCCTTTAGAAGGGGGGGTTAGAGAAGGCCCCTGCCCTGCTCCACCCACCCCCTGCCTGTGGGGCACAGAAGCTCCCTGGGGCCCCCAGGGCCACCAAACAATTGCTGGCTTGTTGTAGGGAATGGCTGCTCAGGCCGCCAGGCCCAGCTGGATCAACACTCCCTGCTCCCAGACTGGCCTGGGGAGCTCCTCCACTGGGTAACGCCAGGCAAACCTACAGGAAATGTGAATAAATGAAGGGTTTTAGCAAAAAAAAAAAAAAAAAAAAAAACACCAAAAAATAAAATGCCTCATAAATAACTTAAATAACTTTCCACTCATTGTGCTGCTCAATGTAGTGCTCATTCTATGCTTTCAGCTTTCAGACAGCCCAAAAGACATGCACACCTGGAGATAAATCTCAATCTTGACCTCAGCAGAAAATCAGGAACCTCAAACTGATTTGTAGGAGACACTACCACATAGGAATATCTCCCTGCTCTGCCCAGCTTCTTCCCCAGTGAAGTGGATGGATTGGTGGGCGAGCACAGTGCCCACAGAGGACACCTCTGTCCCAGGGCTCTGCCTTCAGCACATCAGGGCTTTGCTCAGGAGCTCCCAGCCTGCAGAAGGGGCACCATCGATTTGATCTACATTTCATGAAACTCCACATGGCAGTTGCAAGAGGTTCCACAGAAATACCAGCAAAACCTGGAAAAGACACCTTTTTATAACAATCTTGTCTTGCTTCTGCTTTTAAGGATTATGTTTCTTTCAGTGTGCTCTGGACTGTGTCATCTGGCAAAAGCCGGCTTTATCTAGATCTAATTGTTTTCTCAATTAAGCCCAGAGAGGGAGATTTTGCCTCTTGGATTACCAAGCTCATTTTAAGAAGATAATTTAGTGGCTTAATTTAGTGACATTAAAATTAAATTTTAACTTCAGTTTTTGCCCCCATGCTGAGTCGTGTAATGAATAAGTTGCCTCCTGGGAGGAGTAAATTTCTCTCCTGTTTTTCCTTAGTGGAAAAGACACTAGGAAGGAGGGAAGTAAGAGGTGAGTTGAAAAAAATTCATCTTTTTATCTTTGGACTCAAATTCATGAATTAAGACTAGGCTAATAAAAATACAGGGTACTCTTGACACCCCAGCATGTAATCAAGTGCAAGATCTTCCTGCTACCACCAGGCTTCTAGTGCCCAAAGAAAGCTGTGAGGAATAAAACAAGCGGTGAAGATATCTTTTACCAGTTTGGGAAACACAGCAGCCTGTAATTTTCTAGTGTTAAACTGGGTAGACTGAGGCATGGGCAGCACATTCCCCTCTTTCCTGGTTTCACCTGTGAAACTGATGGGCCTGTGAAGGTCCAAGTGGATAGGCAGATCTGCTTGCTCCCTGTCACACCAATGGCCTCTAAATGCAGAAGAAGAACATCAGTTAGCTGCCTTGGGCTATTCAGCTTTACCTCTTTCTTCTTTAGGTCCTGTCACCTGCTCTCCTTACACAATCTCCTCCATCCCTTTCAGGGTTCTCAAAATTGCCAGCTTTCCAGCAAGCCTCCACACAGCAGCCAACAGAGAAGTCCTGCCCCCTATATCTCTACCAGCACAGAGAAATCCTGTGGGCAGCTGGGCATCCTTGCAGAAATGCTGCTCCTCCAGACAGGCTGCTCAGTAGTCACTTAAAGTTAATAATTTCACTTTGCACAATGTCCTGGAAGTTTCCAGTCTCAATATGCTGCTAAGCAACCAAATCTTATGTTAATCTCTGCTGTGGTGGATGACTTTTAATGTTTATGAAAATCAGGGTCTGGGTGAGGCAGGCAGAGGTCTGGGGGAGCAAGCCAAGAGAGCAGCACAACCATCTGCTTTTCACAGAGAGTTTTAAGGGAACTTATCCTGTTATAAGTTATTTTTCTGGATCTAATTTAGATCCCATTCCTTGTGCTTTTCACAGAAAAATCTGTTGACTGCAGCTGAAGTCAATATGAAATTTGTTTCACAAGAATGTTAGGAACATTGAATAGGGCCTTTTGTTCCCATATTAATTTTTATTTTTCAAGACATACAGTGATACTTTATAAACAAATGACAATTCATCTTTAGAAAAAGCTGGTGAAGGATCGAAGTACCAAAAAATTTGTTAGAATCTCTTAAAGAATGGCAATTACCTTAATAAAACTAACACCTGAAATTAAGTAATGTGGTTCTATTAGCACTGCTATCAAAGCATTAGTAAACATGCAAGAGACAATTATTCTGTGAAGCATACATTGTTCTCCAAGTTTGAAAATAGAGGATTGGAGCAATGATGAGAGATTGGGCAATGATAATTTTTTAAAATGCAATTCAGAAAGTTTAGATGATTCACTTCTTTCCTTAGCTTAATAGCTACATATATTTTTAAAATAATAAGACTACTCTCAATGTCTGCCTTGCAGAACTACTAGCAATTTTGTCTTCCTAAAAGACAAATTCCTTCTTGCCTTTAAAATATGTGCCTCATCACATACCCGTTTATTCCTCACTCTAGGTCATACACAAATGTTCCTTTTCACATCTCATCTCTCCCACAAACAACCCCTCACTTGTAACTCAGATATTGATATAAAGAACAACAGTGCAACGACAAAGCAGGTTTTTCTTGATGCCAAGAGTAAAAAACATTCTAAAAATTCCATCTAAGGAATATAATAAATTTGGTCATTTATACATTCTAATAGTTTAGAAATAAAGGCAATTCTATATTCATATTTAATATATTCACATTTAAACATAAACCTTATTTCACATCTGAGTATTAACTGAGATTTTTAGTATTTTCTAGTTGAAAAATTAAAAAATTAAATCTTTCAGGACCAAATCTATTTTTTTTTTTTACTAAGATTAAAAGGTTATTGCCTCAAGAATAATCTTTAAGACTTTTCCTTCATATTTTTGCTTCTCATCTACTTGTCTGGTCCTACTTAGAACCAATTGTACTTTTTCCCTAGGCATGCTTCTAGAAATGATACCCATAAACACAAAAGTTATACTTTAAAATTGAGAGTCTAATGCTCTTTGCTAATTTAAGGCTTCACTGCGAAGGCTGAACCCTGTTCAGGTTGAGTGCTGCACAGAAAAAAAGCAGGCAAAAATTTCATCTCCGATGTGAGTCTTCAAAGGAGCCCCAAAATTATTCTGTCCCATAAGTGCGGCTGTCGAATCAGTAGTGGTGGGTTGAGAGGTGCAGTGAGGCCTCTGAAATGCTTTTTAAATATTTTTACAAGAAATGGAGAGATTATGTCCTTGAGAATTCCATATGCCTTGCTGAGGGCTCATAAATAAACAGCTTTCAGGATAATGTTTCACACTTCAGCAAACTCAAGAAAGGAGAATATGTTACTCCAATGATTTCTAAGGAAAAGTGTTCCTCACAGAGTCCTTTAAAATACAGCAGTGCTTTCTGTCAAGTTTTGCCTCCATATGACTGTGTTTCCTTTGGTGTGGATTAATTATCTGTATTTTTCAGTCTCTTCAGCCACCCTAGACACATATGTACCTATAATTTTATTACTGAGTTTTCAGTGTTTGCTGGTTCTACTCTCAATCTTCTCCTAAAGTGTTTCTCGAAACTCTAAACACTTCTTTTCTTGTTTTTGCTTGGTTTGGGGATTTTTTGGCATGTTGAGTTTGTGGTTTTTTACAACATTTACTGTTTCTCTCAAGTTTGAATTTGCATCTCCATCAGTGGCAAAATATGCACCATAGTCACAGATCACGCACACATCTGTTCCCACTGGGTATGAACAAGAATATTCCAACGAAATAGGTACCTTCTCATTAACTCACAGTTTAAGCAACATTTACAGGGAACACCACAGAAAATCCCTACCACAGAATCTGCTAATTGCCTGCTTAGGTTTTGTCCCAAATATTTGATTTATCCAGTAACAAGATAAAAAGGGTTTAAGTCTCACCTTGCTCTATAATTTGAGAAACCTCTGTGCTGGGCATGATGATCTCTCAGTGCAGTGGGGGCTCTTCTTAGGGCTCTCAGCTATGACTTCTGAGTGACTTCTATCAACTTTAGCATATTCTAAATCAAGTTGAAGTTATGAGTCCTGTTTTTCTTCACTGCATACTGCTGCTCCTAAGTGGGATTTCCTGATAGCTTCTCAGCTTCTCATTCAGGCTACCTGTGAAACACACAAAAGCATGCAGTATGGATCAGCTGGCCTCTCTTTTCCCTTAAGATGAAAATTAGCAAAAAATAGGAACATTTCTGATCGAAATCAAATGCTTCATATACAAAGGAGAAAAGTCCATGGCAAATAAATGTGACAACACATGTGACAATATGCTGTTTTGTCTTAGTCTTTCTCTTCTGCTGCTTCCAGTTTTACCTCCTGGAATTTAAAATCTATTCAAACTATGCTGTCCTATTCCTGTGCCTGTGTCATAGGGTGATAAATGCGTATTACAAGCAGCTGCTTACTCCTTTACATTAAGGTATAAATTTTGGATTCATACCTATGTTAGTGCAGATATAGCAATCCTAATTAACATGGAACCATAAAGCTGTTTGGTTTTTCAGATCATTGGTAAAACCACAGTACTTCTTTCATCATTTTCATCTTACCTTGAAAATAATTTTTTTTCACCCTATCAAGATAAACATTTATTGGGAAACAAATATTTTATTCAAGAATTTTGTTTCCTGGATTGTCTTGTGCCAATTGAAAATTAATTTCAGTAAAATGTATTTTGAAATAGTTTTATTGTTGGACAGAAAACTGAGCTGTTTTAGTTCGAGAGTACCAATTCAGTGTTGTAAAGTTCACTCATATTCTATAGAGGGTTTTGGGGTTTTTTCCCAATCAAGATCATTCACTAATATCAGGAAACAGACCAAACACCAAGGATGTGGAACTTGAACACAGAAGTACTTTCAAGTTGTGGTTAAACATCCTGCAAGATTTTTTGCACTACCCCTGCCTATATAACTTTTTGTGCATGTGAGCTGAAAGAGGGATATTAGAAGAAAGAAAAAACATTTTGAATTGAAGAATAAAATTACAAAACCACTGGCATCTCAGAGGGACAGAGCAGGGCATTACAGGGATGTTTTCTGGCTGTTTTCTAAATGACAGCTATATCCATATGTCATTTTGCAGAGCTGATAAGGTTGCTTGCAAGCACAAGCCTGCAGCAAAATTTGGAAAACCTTCCTGAATCTCTGTTTCTCCCTTAACCTGCAGGCACAACACATGGGAAGGAGAGGGGCGCTGGGGACTGCTGCGGTGGCAGATGTGGCTGTCGTTTGTCTCAAGGTACAGAGAAGGCCTGCTGGAGCTGCGGTGGCCTTGGCTGGCTGGCTGACCTCCCCCTGACTTGGGGCAGGCAGAAACAGAAAGATTTTGTGCTCCGGCGGAGCTGGGCCTTCCCGTGACCCAGGCGAAACCCTCCAGCCGCTTTCCCACAACGCCGCGCCGAAGCCTGGCTGCAGCTCTCCGTTTATTTTTTCAGGTGAGTAGAGGCTGTATCAAGTACTGGTTTCTCAGTTGCTTTTAATTAGGCTTCTGGAAGCCGCTCTTTCATCTCAGGCGAAGCCTGCGTCACTTCGCTCCAGCTATTTTCGGTCCTAAAGCCGCGGGTTCGCTTTCATGCGGCTAATTGAAGGCACACGGGAAAGCAGAAAAGGGCTAATCCCAATGATTTGAGATATTTTATGGTTAGGGTGAAACCACACATTTTTTAGCTGCAGAGAACCACTTTCTAAATTTTAACCTCCTAGCTGCTTCCCCGAGGGCAAGGAGGTGGCTCCCAGGAGTCACCGGCTGTAGTGACACAAGATCCCCACTGGGTCCCACATACTGTAAGGAGAGGTCCAGCAGGTGATGGAGACTTGATGTGCCATAATAGACTGTCTTTGATTTTAGACTCCTGCCCCTCTGGTCATCTCCTCATCTCCCAGGTATGCAGTTGAAGTCCAAAAAATTGCCAACTAAACTTCCAAGGCACAGAGGAGTTCAAGGCATGGGACTGCCATTAACATTGGCTGGATTGCTACAATGGGAGTGAGTTTGGAAATGAAGCGATAAAAGACATTTCTGAGCTCACAGGGGAAATTCTTAATTACTAGGATTGTCTACTACAATGGCTGTGCCTGGGTATGCATCACTCTGTCCTGTTCAAATCTGCTGCATGACTACATCACCTTAAGGTGGCAAAAAGACATCAGGACTCCATAGCTGCTCTGTGTTGTGGTGTCTTGCTGCATGTGTTGCTGTTTGTGTTGTGTGTTGCTGGTATTCCCCCACTCCTGCCCGCCTGCTCCCTCAGGCAGACACCTGCATCCCTACTGCAGCTGCCAGGGACTGCTCTGCTGCTGAAGTGCTGTGTAGCCCACCTTAGGGACAGCTATCAGAACAAGATGCCTTACAATCTCCGTGTTTCTCAACACAGGAAGAAATCACTGTAATGACAGCTTTGGAGCCGTGCTTATAGACACATATGCTAGAGGCAACTGTGTGAGAGCTGGTGCAAATTGAATGAAAATTCCTGTACTGGTAAGTGATTTTATCTGCTGTGAACCCAGCCCACAGTGTGATATACCTGAAATACCTTCTCATCCAAACCACTGTTTGTAATAAGGGTCTTTGACCCCATGATAAAGTCACTCCTTTTCTCAGTAGTGCCACTGAAGTGCATGAGAGATTTTGTCAGGTGTTTCTCATGTAATATCAGGGTCTGACACTTAACACTTATTGAACTTTGAGGTAGATAACCCAGAGAAATCCTCTGGTATTGATTTTTAAACACACACACACAAACACACACACACAAACTCACACACTCTGTATATATATATATATATATATATATATATTTATATATTTATTTATATTTATATTTATATTTATATTTATATTTATATTTATATTTATATACATGCTCACACACACACACACACCAGTTTGCAATCATCCATTTTCCTGAATGTGTAGCAGTGTGTTTGGGAAGCAGTTGAATGAATAGCACAATCAGAGTTAGGAACAGAAATCCTTTCACCCCAAAATATGGCAGTGCAATTAATTGTCAGACCCACAAAAGGTTGAAGAAATAACCGTTTTCTGCCCTGTCTGTTCCATAGGCCTTTGATAGCTTTTGTCTTTCATATTCTTGAATTTTCTTTTCCTGGCTAGTCAATTCAGTGCTCAACACATCAAGCATGCGAGCAGCAGTGAAGAAATGTGATGAACCAGAGAGATCAAGAATACCACTGTATACTGGGCTGTCCAAAGGGCTCCAGGTCTGGCCACTTTTCTTCTTCTGACAGTTCAGAAACCTTTCATTTTAAAAAAAAGTTTATGTTCCTTGCATCTTGATTAAGTTATCCAGATGAATGTACAAAGCGTTGCTGCTTGTTTAATTTATCCATGCACTCCCTGCATCTCATAGGACAGCTCTTCCTCCCCAGAACAGGGATGTAACTTCTTGACTCATGGTGCTGTGTGCTAGTTTCTGGTGGAAATACAGTTGTCTGCTCAGACATTGGTGGTGGGAATACCCATGGAGTGATGGGTGTGCTCTGGATGATGTAACCATCCACCAAAGGATGCAAATGGGTGGATGTGCAGGGTAGAAAGACAGCAAGGAGTCAGAGGGGTCAGAGTAATAGATGGCAGCAAACCCAGTATTCTATTTTTGGTCTTTTTTCTTCTTCTTCTGAGCTATAGTTTGGGTAAAAAAATGCATTTCTGGGGAAAAAAAACAATGTGCTTATGGGAAGATTTTAAATTTATGAAGGAGTCTGCCCTGATAGTGTGATAAAGCAGTAGGTTTGGGAAGCCAGACTTCTCTGTTTGAAGGCTGAAATGACACCGTGACTTTTCACTCTGAAATGACGTTTTTCACTTCACAGGCAATCTACAGCTTCTAAAGCATTTTAAAGGGATTAAGTAATTTGAAACAGAAAATAAATAATTCCTGTCTTACATTTCAAGAAAATCTGAAAAATTCTGCTTTGGTTTTAACCAAATGTTTTTCCTCTGATAATTCTCTTGAGCAACTGAACTGAAAACCCACTATTCATTCAGTCCCTACACAGGTAATTGCAGTTTGAAAATGTGAAAGGTTACATAAATTATGCTCAGCAGTCCTTCTACTTAATTATTTGCTGGCTATTTTCTCATAGCTTCAAAGCACAAGTGGCTCTCTAAGCAAGATTTGAATGATGTGAAGGTAGAGAGCTAGCTTACAGTGGTTATGGCTTCATATTTTGCATATGGAGCCATTATTCCAACTAATAGATCACCACCAAGAGAAGCCATTTAAAATATCTTTATGGCCTATATCCTGACAGGGAAGGAGTTGTAAAAAGGTCATAAACTGTGCCAAGAACCATAAAAAGAAGTTGGTGTTCTGCATTACACGAAATGTAAGATAAGGTACTTGCATGTTCCAGACATGGTGGGTGGGTAGGCAGGAGGCCTAACAATATCCAGATGGAGCAGGGACTGCAGGAAGGCTCTGCAGAGCTGACCCTTCTCATCTGCTGTTTCTTACCCACATCACTACCTCCTCTCCCCTGGGTTTCAGCCTTTGCCTTGTGTAGCCTGTATGCTCTCAGCCCCTGCTGGGCTCTCTGCCTCGTGTTCCTTGACCTCCTACTCTGGTGCCTGCGCTTCTCCTCTGCCATGCCCAACTAGCCAGGAGGTTGTACCCTCCAGGGCCTTGTTCCTCTGGCTGTGCCATGCTACAAAAGACATCACAATCTCAGTCAGCCTTGTCAGAGAAGGTTCCTGCTGTCCAGGGATTCCTTCAGGGGTGGGATATGGGCAGAGGAAGATAAATCTGGTTCTACAGGAGCTTCCAGTCTTGTCCCCTGACAGCAGTAGAGTCAGGGATTCAGTAACTGTCTAAATCTTTTGCCCACATCCTCTCCCACTTTCCCCAGGGAACCCTTAGTGAAGAGTGTGGTTGCTGGGGGCTGGACGGGCTTGTCTGCTGTCCACAGATTTCCAGGCAGGACACACTTGTGTCCCTGCAGGGTTTAGCTCTTATGCATGCTGTCTTGTGCATTCCTGCTTTGAATCTTGCCCTCTCTCCTTCAAGCAGAACCTCAGTTTTGAGTTTCTGAGCTGACTAATATTTGGACGTTTTGAGAAAGCTTCAGTGCCCTTAAAATAATTTTTTATTTCCCTGAAGGAATATTCTTTTTCCTGTCTTCTTATCTAAATCTATGAAAAAAAAAAAATCAACCTGTAAAGGAGCAGATCCCCATTTATGCTATGCCTGTTTTATCTTATGCTTATATATATATATACATATATATATATATATATATATATATATATGTGTGTGTGTGTGTGTGTGTGTGTGTGTGTGTGTGTGTGTGAATGATATCAGAGTAAGAATGATATGCAGACTAAGTTTGGTCCCAGCTTCTTTTTGAGGTATCACAACTGTGGAAAAGACTGTTAGTGCAAATAAGAAACAGGCTGTAACAACCAAATGATTGGGTACTCCAAAGTCTCCCATTGCCTTCACTGGGAATTTCCATACATGAGAACAGAGTGGAAATTACATTCCAGTTTTCATAACCTCTGTTCATGCTCATGGTCACTTATGGAGATGCTTAGTCACACCAGGATGAATGTGATGAGGGACTGCCCACTTATTTTGCTGTAGGTTGCACAGACCACTGCCAAGGAAAACCCACAAAGACCTTCAACTCAGAAAGAACATTTCCATGACTGGGGACACTCAGGGCTTCCCTGAGAAATTTGGTCTTCTATAGATAGCTACAGCAGAGCTCTGATTATAGCCGTGTTTGCATAACTCCTGCAACTAAAATTCACTGAATCCAAAGTTGTTATCATTATGCTGGCATATCACATGTTAACCCTCTGCTACAAACAGAGACTCACAAACCAACTCCCTTTCAGTCTCTTCCCTTGCACTACTCCTTGCCAGACTCCAGTAGAGATGCCTTAGCCAGCACCAAACTCTGCAGGAAAGCAGGAGCCTCAATACCAACATTTGTTTCTGACAGACCTCAGCCAATGCACCTCTCTTTTTCCATCAGGAGCGAAAAACATACATTACCAATTCTAGTTCTGCTCCCTGCTATGCTGCCTTATGAGCTCTTTGTCTGGCCTGTATATTATGTAGCTATCATCCTTATGTAATGGCTCTAATGAAACCAGGGTCAGACAAAGCTAATCCAGGGATTTAGGTTCGTTATGGTACGGGATCGCCTGGAGCCTCTCCTTTCACTTACAGCAGAGATAGCCAGAACATTCCCTCACTCCAATAAAGGTGGGCGCCATAGCCAGACCAACAGCCTTTCTCCAAATGCACACCAAGCACAAAGAGCCTTGCCCATTTCACTTGTGAAGTGGTTCTTGCCCAACCCAACTGGATTGGTGCCTACAGAAAACACAGTCGGGCAAGGTGGTGCCCCTTCACCAAATTTACCCCAGGGGCTGAAAGGTTAAAGCACTCACTGAGGAGACCTGGGAGACCCTGGTTCAGATCTTTCCTCTGTCTGCAGTAATTTGAACCTGCATAAATAGCCAGTGTGCCAGAAGGAGTGTGAGTGATAGTGTCACAGGCCACACACAAAGCCTCCCCTTGGGATGAATGATGCAGATCTCCGTATTCCCACAAAAATGCTCTGACCTCTAAACTTCACCTTCTCCAGTCTGGTGAAGAGTTATTACCAACAAAGCAAAACAACTTCACTGGTGGGAAAGTCTGGGCCTGGGACGCCGTGTACAGCCTGCTCATGACTCAAATACACCTTCATGGGACGTACATTCAGATCCCCTCAAACAGAAGCAAGAATTAAGCTAAGATTTGACACACTCCAGAGTACTCCTTAGTGATGATATCTGTACCTCCAGACCATGGCTGGGACACTCATCACAACTTCTTTTGTCAAGGATGCCCATAGAAGTTATGTAAAAAAAGCCCTGGCTTACCAGCCATTGACTGCCCAACAAGCAGGCAGATACAGCCACTTTTACAGCTGTAAGAAAATCCTGGCTTAGGTAGCTGTGGTCACACCTGCATATCTCAAACATGGAGGAACATGCTTTTCTAGACTGCATGAAATGTAAATTTTACTGTCCTGAGCACTATGGCAAGGAAATCTTCTGGAGGATCCTTTGGGTGTGCCAAGACCACAAAAGGAAAGGAAACACAATATCTGGAAGGTCCTCTTATAGGAGAAGAAGAAGTGAAAGGTGGAGCCATTCACATTTCTGATCCTCTTCAAATTTTCCTCTTTTGTATGTGTGATCCCAGAGACACTGTTACCGCAGTCTGAGTCTTCTGTACATGCCTATGCACAGGTAGGTGCTCACAAAAGTTCATTGTGTCCCAAGTAGATGCATCAGCTATATCCATTTTGTATGAACATCCAGCACCTCCTGGTGAGGGACAGATATAAATACAGCTATAATCCTTCTTGATTATGGGGAAAACCCTCTAGTTCAAGGATGTTTGTGCATAATTTCACAGATTAATGCAAAATAACGAGCAAATTCCCATGTGAGAAAAGCTAACATCAGCGAATTTTAACAAACTGAAATCCAAAGGCTTGGGTCTTACTTGGAATGTTGCTCCTAAAATGCTTTTGTGTTTGCTGTTCCTGGTAAGCAAGTTAGGTCTCAGCAAACAGAAAATGTTCATGGTATCCCTGAGCTAATCAACAGCTGTGAGTTCCAACCTCAGAAACCTTAATTTTCTTCTAATTTAGCTAGGATACCTTCAGAGCAAGAAGACCGCACTAGCAAGTTCTGTCATTTTTTACCTCTCATCTACTTAGCCACCCTCTAAAGAACCAAATCTTAGGCCAAAATCCAAGCAGCATGGTCCCAGAGACTGCAGTCGGTGAAAAAAAGGATCAAGCAAACATGGAGAACAACCTCCAGGACCAATCCATCAAGTCAGAAATCACAGTTATATCAGGGACTACATTTGCCCTCTCCAGATGAAAGAACATTCCTGTGCAGCAAGATGTAGGAGCAAGCAAAGGGTCTCATTCCTGGCTTCATACCAGCACATGATCCTTGAAGAGAGTGCCTACATCAAATAAGGTAAAACAGCACCCTAATATTGCTGAGGCAGTTCAGAGTTCTGGAAATTAGACTGTGGATGAGCAGTAGCAGGGTGTTAAACTTCTTGGTCATGGAGAGTTAACCTAATGTCTCTTCAATAATTTGTAACTACTTTCTATTCCTGATAATATTCCTGAGATTTCATGCTCCTCCAGAAGAATGACCCATGGTAGTGACCGATGGAACCTCTTCTGGTCCCTACATCACCAACAGAATTTCTATGTTCAGTCAAGAAGACCGAACTGCTCCTTCAGTTGTCTTTGGATTTGGAGGATGTAACAGAAAACAGAGTGCAGAATTTCATTTTCAGAATCTGTTCTATTTATAGTGTCTCTGAAACCAGCAAGAGCTTACTTTGATTTTTTTAGATCTAAAGGTACAGCTAAAGCAAATTAACTTCCTATTTGTTCGTCAATACACTTAATTCCACATTTGTTTCACATTTCAGTGTACAAAGCCATGTCTTACTTTTCAGAGTATAATTGTGCTGTTGAAATCCTTAGAAACATGCCTTTTCTTTTACTGTCACCCCACTGCATTAAGTAACAGTTTTCAGGCAGAGAGCGTGCCATAAAATATAGCATTCTGTTCTGCTAAATATTTTGGTGATTATCTCAGATCTAAAAGTAGCTCTGGCTTCAAGCTTTGGTTATACACTGCTCTCTATTGCCTCTGTGTTGTAGAAACAACATTTGCCCTGTTCCCTTGATAAATAGTAGTTTCTGTAGTTTTGTCCCACTGCATTTTAACCTTTTGCTACAGAGTTAGAAGAAATGACTGAGAAAGGAACATTTCTTAAGAGCTTCTTATGTGATAGACTTGGAAAATGAGCCTTCACATGTTGCCAAGATTGGAAGGTAAAGAGAGAAAGGGCATGTTTTGGGCAAGCTCCTTCAGAACCATGGGAATATTTTGTGGTAAACTGTCATTTTAATCTGAGGTATTTTAGGCCAGACAGCTACAACTGCTGTCAAAGAGAAAAGCAGCTAATTTCTGCTGGTCTTGCAACTTTGGAAAACATGTATTTTCTGCTGCCAGTAAAGCCAAGGGTTCTTCCAGAGGGCACTGCTGATCTAGAGGGCAAAGCTATATATAATGTTTTTTGGTATGTCATGATATGTTGGTCCTAAGGGAACCCAAGCATCCAGGAAAGATTGAAGTTAGAAACGTGGGTGGAAGCTTTGCAGCCCACAGATATTTGTAAGTCCAAACGACATCCTGAGGAAGTGAGTCTGGAAAGGGGCTTTCTCATGCTGTTCTCTTTCCCAGCTATTTAACAGCATTATGTACTTCACAGTACCATTCATGCACCAGAAATGCAATCACTTATCAGAGATAAAGGCTATTTAATCAATTAAGGAATGCAGCCTTTGGATTAATGCACAGCATGCTGCTGATACTCCCTCTCCAAACATAATGTATTGCTGCCATAAATGGTGAAATTAGACAAGACAGATTGAGACTTGCAGCGTAACTCCTGCCAGACGGGTTTGGGGTTTGTGTAGCCACCCACACTGAAAAGAGCATCCTTGGCCCCTCAGATGTTTTAGGTACAGTTGGAGCAGTCAAAACTTGAAATAGTCTGTTTGCAAGAGGTACTGATGAAATCCGGCACTTAGAATGAGATATGCAAATGTATAAGGAATATGCTTTTGTGGTGTCCTGTGCGTGCCGTTTATGCACTTACCATCACAGTTTTGACCCAAGATTATGCTACTAGAAATTGGGCTGTCCAAAATACATGTTAATAAGCTGGCTGGAGCAGCAGTCATTTGTCTGTTTGGTGGAAATTTCTTTGGGACTCTCTTTCTTTAGTCAACTCCAGTCTGTCCAAATGACAACATCTCTGTCATTGTTCCAGATATCCTAGAAGTGGGACCATTTACAGTTTTTGTATGTTAGTGTCTCTCTCTGCCTGCCAGGGAGAAAAATGAATAGTTGAAAGCAACAAAATAAGGGAAAAGGCAAAAATAGCATTGGTAGCAGAATGAGTGGTGAAACACACTCATACCCTTTTTTAAAGTCACTGTGTTGAGAGGGGTCTGTAGCTATGCAGTTCAAGTCTGCAGAGGAGTAGACCTGTGAGACTATGAGAAAAACATGGCTAGCACACATTCTACCTGGAAGACTTAGAATTATTTCAGATTAAGAGATACAGAGCCAGTAGACCTGGTGAACTGGGGGCAGGTTAGCATAAAAGGGTTGGGTCTGAGCACTTTACCAACAACTGTGGTAAGGTACTCAGACATCTACAAAGCTGAGTCTTTTTGAAGCCTAGATAACACCTGTCATTATTCACTGCTGACAGCCTCATTAGAAAGGGGAAGGACTTAAGAAAACTGGAAAATAAACTATTCCTCCTCCATTTTAGGGACCTCCAAAACTGAGATGAAGCTTCTTGGAAAGGCAGATGTTTATAATGCTATCTCTGTGTTTTATTAAGATTTTTTCAGTGCTTCCATTTTTCAGAACAAGGTTGTATCTTCAAAGAAAGGATCATCAACTATCTGCAAATGACTTAGTAACCTGTAAAAAATTAGCACTTCATGAACTCTTGCAGGAATAGCACAGATTTTCTGATATCACAAAGAGAAACTGTATCAGAACAACATACAGATGCTATGCGACAAGTAGCTCACTTGGCTGCTGAGATTTCAAAATGTTCTGACCATTTATTGTGTATCTTTTAAAAGGTTATCCAGCTGCTGCATTAACCCTTTACATTCCTTTAGCTGCACTATTATCCTACCTATTGTGGTCATTCTCCATCATCCTGTTATCCTATGGTAGCATCTTCTGGTGGGAAAGTCTCTACAGTTCTCAAATACCAAGCAACTACTGAACAATTTCTAAAGTCAGTTTAGCAAGCTACTTTAAAAAATAATTCTACTAAATGCTTTTAGGTAGTGTGGATTTCAAACAAAAAATTAGTTCAGATCATACAAATAAACAACAGGGTAGGAAGGTCAGTATGTTCCAGCAGAGCAACAGAATTTATTTCCCCAGCCTCAGAGTCACAATAATATTCAGGGTTCCAAAGATTTTTCTTATCAAATATTTTAAAAAAACCTCTCCTCTCTACAAAGCAGGATAGGCTTTTTTTTTTTTTTTTTCCCTTTCCTCTAAATAATGTACAGGAGCAAGTCTAGAGACCTGGGAAGAAAGGAGAATGGCATGTTAGTGCTGGAGTTGAGTGGTCAGGAAATTTTTATTGGTTCACACAATTTTCTATTTCTTACAAATGTGCCATTCTAGTCAGTATGAAATCCAGATTTCTTACATCTAAAATTCAGAGATATGTATGACCTAAGACATGAAGGGCTGTGTTGAAGTCAGGTACATTTGCAATCATGAATACACCAAACTGTAAAAACAGAGGGACCATGAATCTTCCTTCACCAGACTTTATGCCAAGGAGTGCACTAAGGAACAAACCTGGAGAAGTGATTTCTGGTCATTATGCAAACTCCTCCATCAGGCATGGTGTGGCTCAGCTGCAGACCAGTTTCTCCAACTTGTCTTTGCTCAGGCTTTTCTGGAAGCAAAACTGATGTGATGTCAAAGAGCTCTTTCACACATCAGCACCTGCAGCTCTGAATACAATGGGGATTATTTCTTTTCTTCCTCCAAGGATCAGACCCGCAGTGCCTCTGGTTCATCCCAAAGTCGCCAGGGGATTATTTCCTGCTGCCTCCTACAAGCTTTAAACAAGGTGGAAAAAGAAGGAAAGCATTTTTCTATGTTGCAGAAATGACAAAGGGAGCAGCTCTCACACATGCCCAAGGGCTCCGATTGTAAAGACTGATTTGATGCTATCTCCCAGCCATAGGTGTGGGTGGGTTTTTAGCAGAGAGGTGAGGCAGGGGGAACTCAACAAACTCATCTGACTTCCTTTAGTTCAAACATTTATTGTCAGGACTTACTGAGGGAAAATAAGTATTAAAAGAGCAAAAGCAGGAAAGGGCTATTTGGCTTATCTTGTTCACTTCCTGAAATCCAAACAAACTTTCAAAAAAATCCATATCACACCCTATCCATTCACCCTGTTTCCCTGCACTGAGGATGGGAGAGTCTAGACAAATCTGGGCTTTGGAAAACCTTTGGAACTTTTTGGAAAATAGGTTCCAACTGTTTTGTTAAAGGCTGCGAACATGTTGGAAAACACTTGCTGGGGGGTTAAGGGAGGTTTTTTGGATTATTTGTTTGTTTTCACTCTGAGCACCATTGCCAAGAGCACAGGAGAGAGAGGCTGGGAGGTCTGAGCTGACAAGTGATTACTCACACGAGGCAGTCTCAGTGACTTCCCTGGGATACCATTTGCCAGCAGTGACTCAGATAGTATCACCAAAAGTCAGGAGCCAGTCCCAGTTGTTTGTGGTAGCTCTGCTGGCTCTTCCATGTCAGGTGCTTTGCAAGAGTTCCTGCCCTTGTAACTCTCACTCCAAGTTCAAGATCATGGTGTTCCAGTGTTTACCCACCTAGCTGTGCCCTGTGGCTTCTCATTTACTGTGAAGTTCATCTGTGTGGCTTCACTTTTTGGCAGGAGATATCTGGTCCCTGGGGTGAGAAGCAGCAGCTCCTATGTCTGGCTTGCATTGCCTGGAAGCCAGGTCTGCAGGCACACACAGGTACTTCATTTTAAATGAGATGCCTCAAAGCCTGTGTGAACCTTGGATTTACTCTCTGATGATCCAGGGTGCATTCTAATTAGTGGATGGCAGTTTCTAGACCAGTGAAAGTCCAATTCTTCTTTACAAGCCAGATTCAACAACAACAACAACAACAACAACAACAACAACAATTTTTAAAAATGAAATTTAAAGAAAAAAAGCCGTGTGCACAGCAGTATTGGAGAGGTGAATTTCCTCAGAGTGTATGCCAAGCTCCTCTCCCCACTCACTCCTCTGGCCTTCTGCTGTGGTTGCCAGCTAATAAATATATTTTCCTGTTCTTGAATCCCACCCTTCACAAATATTCTGTTCTTTCTCATGTCCTGCGGGAAGAAATGCTCCAGAATGAGCCAGTCTTGTTGGGTCTCGTGAACACTTGTGGCTGCTAACTTTATGCCATAAAATAGAAGCAATCAGGGGAGTCCCTTCAGTGCATGGATATTTAATTGACAGTTCATGTAGGTAAGTGATGAAAACTGGGAACGTTCATCACAGATCTGACTTGTTAATGTCTTAAGCCTTTCTTGTAAGAGCGAGGAAATGATCTTGTTCAATTCTAGCTGTTTTTGTCTAATTAGCTGACTTTATCTAATCAGTCTTTTTGGTTAAACACAACAAAAATGAATAGAAGAATTTCAGAACACTATTACTCCTTGTAAAAACTTTTTAGTTTTACTTTAAACACTTGCAAATCCTGATACTGTAGGACATTTTTTGACCAGCTCCATAAGGTAATTCACAACTTGAGAAAAACTGTCAGAAAAAACTCATGAGGTGATTCATGTGGGAGACCACCAGGATTTAAGGGAAACTGTCACCAAGAAGGCAATATGAAGGAAGTTTTGAGCAGTTTCTACTTAATATGAAAATCAACAATCAAAATGCCACATTGTGAGACCCTGAAGTAGCCTGAATCCTTCTTTTACATTATTTAGTCAAGGCTCGATGGCTTTGGGGAAAAGTTAGCTTACATGTTCCCCTGGAATACAGGCTGGGCTTTGGGATAGTGTGGGAAACAGATGTAAATGTTTTTCACACACCAGCATATTTTACATTTAGAAGTGGAAGACAAGAGAGTGAAACCACGGTGAGTGAATAGGTTTTGCTGGATCTGTGCTTCTCAGATATCCAAAACCAAGACATCCTGGGGAACTTGCAAGGAATCTCTTTCTCCAATGAAACAAGGCCTAATCTCTAGTTTGGCCATACAAAGTAACAAGTTTGGCTAATTGCCCAAAAGTTTTGATTAAACTGTTAATAAATTAAGCCTAAAGAGCAGCCAAAAATCACATCTTGCTGATGAAATTCATATTTGATTGAAAAATCATGTGGTTTGAAAGAAAAAGGAATGTTGTGCCAATTTAATGTTGTTCTTTGGATTGACACTTAATTGTCTCTTCGAGTGAAGTTCTTCTGTCACCTGTCCCTCACTAGGGCAGAGTAGAAGAGGGCACAGACCTCTGGGGCCCTGTCCTTCCCTCAGCCCCTCACCTGGCTCATGCCCTGCCACTTTTTTCATTAGCAAGTTACAACCCCAAGTGGACCATGCCTCATTTCAGACAGAGGAAGACAAATCCAAGGCTCTCTGCCAGTTTCTATGGATTAACAGGCATAAATAGCCCTGGAAATGCCTGAAGCTCAACTGACTCCTAAAAAGGAATGAAAAAATGCAAAGTCCCAACCCACCCTGTAAATTGCAGCACTGGCACAGAACTTACTTAAAGTTTCAAATATGTGGTCCCCATGTTTAAAAAGAGGTCTTCCACTGAGCAAAAAAAAAAAAAAAAAAAAAAATAGGAGATGTTTTTCACATCTTGTAATATATTCTTGACAAGAACAGAGATAGGATTATAGAACAGAGCAGTCCAATACAAACTGTGGTCTCCAAAAAATCGAATCCCCAAACCTTGCACTGTGGGCCTTTCCTCTTTCCTGGCCAAAAATCCCTTTAGATGGATTAGCTTCTGAATGCCCTTCATCTGGTAACAGAGATTTGGTCAGGTAGAGCTCACTGAATACCACAGAGACAGAGGTGCCTTTTGACAGTTTAAAAAAGAGAGGGCTGGGGGAAAAGAGAAAAACCCAGGTTTTGGAAGTTGGCAGAGGCAACCTGCCTCCTTCTGTAGACGACCACTTTTCACCTCTGAGCCAATCCTCTTGCACAAATATGACCAACCAAAAAAAGGTCAGGTTGGCAGAGCTTTGGCACAAGGGGACGCACTGGTGTTATGTTTTGCTGTTTTCTTTGGTTTCTTTGTTGAGAGGGTGGGTTATTTTGTTCCTCCTAGTCTGAGCTCCAGTGATTCATCCATCTCCAAATGTTGACATTTTAACCTGATACAAATCCCCCTGCCTAGCTTTCTGTCTTTTCCATTTTCAGTTCAGATTTCCCTTGTGGACTTGCAATTCACTCTCAGATCATTAATATCCTTTGCTGGCAAATCCTTCTCTATGTACAGAGCAGGAGCACTTGCTGCCAACTGATCTTCCTTCACCTTTTACTTCCAATGAGGAATGTAACCTCAGCTGCCTTTCAATATTTCCGGCTTCTATTTTTCTACTTATCATTCCTAGTTGCATAATGGCCACTTTACCACAGTTATCAGGGTTCTTTATTACTGCTCACTCATTGCTGATGCTTGTCTGTAACCTCACTTTTCTAGAGGGTTTGCAGACAGGAGGCAAGACAGACTCAGGCCACTGAGCACAGACTTTCCTGAGGATCCAGGATGTGGCATAAGCCAAGAAAGCTCCCCCTCCTTCTGAAGAAATACGGACGGGGGAAAACGGAAAAAAAATGAAGCAGCAAGCAACTCTCAAGACCAATTTAAGCAGAATGAATAGGTCTTTGTTCTCTAGGGCAGGGTTTGCATTTATATTTGCTGTGTTAGCCACGGTTGTGATTTAATTGCACATCTTAATGACTTTTAGTGTTTCCCTTAAAGACCCAGAAGCTGGAATCAAGGGAGTCCATAAGGCCCTTTGCATTCATTCAGAGCAGAAGGTAAACCTTACTTTTACAACAAAGAGGAAGAAAATTCTCCCCAAAAGGCTCCAAAACCCAAAGGAAAATAAAAGGAAATTGACATTTGTTGTTTTTAAGAAGTCTCAGGATCTTTAAGCCACTCTCAGGATTTTGGAAGGCGTGATGCTTTGATGCTCAAAACTGACAATGCTGCCTTTATATTGAGTGTGCCACCATGCACAAATTTGCTCAAGTAAAGACTCATTCCATATGCTACACCAGACCTTTCAGCTTGTTCCTTGTTCTCTTGATGCAAGTGGCAGCAAGGATAAAAAAACATTGCCCATCTCACCTTTGCTGCCTTTGGCAAATTTGCTAGTCAGATTCACATGACCTCTCACCACATACAAGAGAGCTGGTGTAAGCACACGCTGTAAGGTGTGAGTTGTTTTAGTATTTGAATGGGAAGACACAAACACAGGGTTGGGGTTCCCAGGAGAATGAGGCCAATGGATGCTCTTTCACTGTCCCTGGGCGAGATCTTTCCCTGCAAACCAGTGCAGCCAAAGGCCCTGACCCTGTTGAGCCAAATCACCAGTAATGCTGCTGTAATTTCAGTGGTGATCACTGTGGCAGGAAGCAGAGTGTAGGTGGATCACCTATGTCCTCCACCTTCTGCATTTAGTCTGGCATGTTGGTAACTATCTTCATCCTTTTGCTGTCCTTTACCCATTAATCTTCAACCAGATTCATCCCTGGCCCACTGGGTTGCTGGGGCTCACATTCGCCTTTTTCAAGGGAGCGGGCCCCATTCCGTGTCCCTGCTACAGATTTATGCTGGTCTCTGTCAGCGTGAGCTGGGTTGGCAGTGACCTCCTGCCCAAGATCGGGTTCTGCTCGGAAAAGGCTGGGAAATGTTCACAGTAGTGGTGAAGCAGCACACCTGGATGGCAGGGGTTTGTGACAGTGTGGATGTGTTGTGGTCAGCATCAGGGAATGTAGCTTGTTGAGACAGGACTGGAGAGGAGATGTGTAACCAAATCTGCAAGAGGAGTGGACTCAGGTCAAGAACTTTTCATGTCTGTTCTCCTGCTGTCTTGTTTGTGTACTTGGATTGTAAACTGTATAGGCAAAGGATTCTGTCTTAGCTATGGCTTGGAAGACCAGAATGAATGACAGCAGATGAATTTTGTCTCAGTTCTCTTATGACCTTACTTCTAAAAATTCTGCTAAATCCTCAGGGCAAATACAATACTGACAGGGTTCTTTGCTCATACCTCCACCAGCATCATGTGCTTCCAGTAAGTCAGATTCCTGACTTTTCTTAAGGCCGAATTATTTCTACTTTGCTCCCATAAAGCCTGAGAATGCCTACCATCCCTTAACCGTCACACGCAGGGCCTTGCCTGATTTATGCTGTATTTCCATAACAAGCCTTCTCTGTTAACATTTTTTTTTCTTATTTGAACTTTGATTGAAAGAATATGTAGCTCCAGCTTTTTGGGGACTGAGGTGAAAACTGTTGGACTGATCTGAGACACGATTGTCACACAGGGTCTTCAAGTGGTATGTAGAGAGAAGGTGAGTGCAAAATGACAAAGATTTCTGGAGTCCAGTGACTGCTACCTGTGTAGCAATGTTGTTAACCGGATACCAAAGGAACACAGGGGCTGATTGTGGGCTGGGAACTTCTGTCCTGACTAGCAGGGAAAGCCAGGCACTGATAACCTGGAAGTCATAGCCAAAATTTAGTGACCTAACAACCAGTGAGGCTAATGGTGATCAAAGGTGTGGGAAGGGACAAGTGAGGAATTAATAGGAAGGACCCCATGCTCCTGGTTTAGCTGACACTGAGGTGACAGTTCCTGGTTGGCTATGGTGCATTACAGTGCCTACAGAATAAAAATGGTTTTGGAAAACCAACATACACATAAAAAAGAGACTTGTGAGAACATATTTTATGTTTTGTGGTGAAAGACACAAAGAGTCAACCCTACATTTTGTAAAGAGAAGGTGGAGTGAGGGCTTGGACAGTCAGTCTAGAAGTACATAGGTGAGGAGGCGTTTGCTAGCATTTGCTTCAGTTTGGCAAATGTAAAGCAAGAACCAATGGTGAGAAGGTGAACAAAATCAGACAAGAAGATATTTTATTTCTAAATGTGCCATAGTGCAAGAAGAAATTGATTGGGGGAGGTCGTGTCACTGAAGATCAGATGAAGCCATCACGAAGATCTCTGACCATGTAATTTATAGTTCTAATTAATGAATAATCGTTCTGCTTCCATATGAATAAAGAAATGATAACATTAACTTAGGACCTCCATTCTTGTTTTTTCGAGACAGAAACAGGACTTCTGCACACAGGCCGAAGAAGATTGAGTACTATAGTACACAAAGAACTAACACTAGTAGTTGTCTAATTCTCTCACACCCCATTCAAGGCAGCAGAGAAGTACTCATGATCTCAATTGATAGGTTCAGCTCTTGCAGGATCTCTTTCTCAACACACAAACCATATCCTATGTAAATTTCTATTTATAGCAGAAGTGTGCAAGTTTCTTCATGTTTCTCTACTCCTGTCAGCTGATTTACAGGCAAATCCCAAATGACATCAATTTTCTGTTTGTGTTCTGCAGGTGACCTGAAGCGGTGCTGTTGCCAAAGGGAGAATGATGTGAAATGGCAGTAAAGGAAGGAGCACTCCCAGCTGCGCTGTGCATGTGCCCACAGTCGCCCCGGCCAGCCTCACATGCTGCAAACTCTCCAGCCTTTTTCTGACACCATAGCTCAGGCACTCCCCTGTGTTTATCTGCTTGGTGTGCTAAGAACAGGCTAGGGATGGGGAGAGGTTAAAAGCTATGTTTAGAGCAGATTTTCCCTGCAAATAAATAGCGGTTTATTAGTCAGAGGTATTTTAAAGGTCACCCGCCTCCACACGCATTGGTTGGCATGGTGGTCCCTAAGCGGGATTTGGGAGTGCCACTGTGCTACATGACGCAGCCGGCGCCGGCAGTTCAGCATGTAACGCGCCTTCCCAAAGCATCCCCTCCAAAGACGCGGCAAGGGCCACTGTCGCAGCTGCCGAACAGCAATGCTGGCCTCTGGTGGCCACGCCGGCTCTTTGCAGCGCGGTGTCACCAGCCCTGCGCAGCCACCGCCCTGCGCTGGGCACCGCCAGCGCCCAGGCTCCCGGCCCTGGGCGGGGATGCCAAGGAAGCAGGCATCAGACCCACACATCATCCCTTGAAATGCTCCCCGTTACGGGGACATCGCCTTCCCACTGGTACCAGTTCCCCCTTGGTGTTACTGGGGGACTGACTGACCGACCGACTGACTGACAGCTTTGGTCCCAGCTCAGGAAGGTGTCCACAGTCAGGACACAACTTGCTGCTGTTGCAGCAGTCGCTATTGCTTTTTGCTCTGACTATGGATGCCTGTGGGACTAAGTCTAACATTTCAGGCCATCTGAATAGCTCTGTGACAGCACTTTCACTGGAGCAAAGATGAAAAAAATCAACAAACTCCTACTATTAGAAAGCTTCTTCTGGTCCATAGAACATGGGCATCAGCAGGGATTAAGAGCAGAATAGATTAAAGCTCCTTGCAATGGATATTTCCTAAGTCTGCGCAAGTGAACCATAGCAAAAAATAAAGCGAAAAGCAAAATGAAACTTAGCAAATGTCAGTGACAGTTAAATATCTCCTTTCAGCAATCTGGTGGTTTGGCTTCCCCAGTGTTACCCATGACATGAGCTTTGTCCATGAGGGATTTGAAACCCATTATGAACCGCTTGACAAAGTGGAGGGGTACAAGTAGCAGGTGACACGGCGATGCAGCAGGAATGCTCAGTTGACACAATGAGGCCACCACATTTTTATGAGGCAAGACCCTGCCACCTGTCTCTAAACTATCCCTGACCCCTGAGACCACACAGACTGAAATGGGTTGAACACATTCAAGATTCAGAGCAGGGGTGTCTCAGTACCCCCTCCATGAAAGTATTCATATTATGGGAGGACTGAGGTCATCCTGAAAGTTGTTTTCCCTGAGCTGTTTACAGGGGTCAGATGTCACACCGACATAAGTCATGGAGATAGACAAAGATCAGAGCTTATGAAACAGTGACTGGGCACCTAAAGCAAAGAGAGGACGTGCATGTAGATCAGCTGGTGAGGAGTGGACAGCTCTGGAAAGGAGTAACTTTCACCCTCCCTTCCCTATCGCTGCTCTGTGCCCCCAAGAGGCAGCAGTATGTTGAGCCCTGGGGACAGCTTGATGTCTGTGGTGGCAGCGCAGATGTTCAGCCACTGTGCAGCCACTGAAGATGGGCACAAGCTGGAAGCCTGGGGGTGGACACAGCTCACCCAGCACAGGAGAGGTGCTGCTGAGGGTGGTGACCCTGCTGTTGCACCCAGAAGAGCCTGCACTCCAAATACAAGATGGCTCTGTTCCTGGATTAATTCCTACTTGCATGCAAGAGATGTGAGTCACCAGATGAAGTGATTTCCCCTCGCCCACTTCTTTTTGGATGAGGAGGCTTCAAGAGAGGAATTTTGAAATATCCAGTCCCTTTTCCAAAAGCTTTCATTAAAACAGCCCATAAAGTTTCTCTGGAAAGTTTAGGAGGCTTTTACAGAAAAAAAAATTAAAATTAAAATTCAGTTTTATTGAATGAATGGGCAGCACTGAAAATATTCAGAAAATTAAAATTAATTTGAAAATAATTAAAAATAAGAGAAGCTTAGTGTATGTTTCCAAGTTCTGGGTAATATTAACATAGCATTTAAAAACTGCAAAGGAAATTTACTGTGAGCAGGTGTTTGAAATAATTGGGGGAGAAAAAGGGTTGACTATTAATTAATGAAGAATTATGAATGTCCCTTGTTGGATTTTTTTCCTGTAGTCAACATATTTTTAACCACATGAACTTAGGGAACACATTTTAAAAGAGTGGAGCTGCTTTACAGACACATAGAGGGAGTTGAGCATTATTTTAGAGCCATTTATTTTATTTTTGCCAGCGGCATGCATTTAGCGGGAGCTGTTGAGAGGACCAATGTACAACAGCAAAGTCTTCCTCATCAGTTTTAAGGCACAGATGTTAATATTTTCTGGACAAAAACTTCTACACCAGGGTCAAAGGCACTGAGATCTAAAACACAGCAACAGGTTTAAAGAAAGGCAAATGAAGAGCAAATGTGTAAGGCCTGGTCATGCATAGGAACTCACTCTGGGCCGTCACCCTGAAAGAGAGACTTTCAGACACCTACTGAACTCCCCAGTGTCCTTTGTGGACAGATGCTGGAGCATAGGTATTGCCTGGGCTCACCAGCCAGCCTGGGCTCCTGTTGGAATGGCTAGTGGTCTTGGGGCTGCCTTGGGCAGCTCTAAAAGGGCAGCAGCTGCACATCCTGTGCTTGGCTACTGTAAAATCGTTCTCTTGTTGATTCCTTCAGGCCCCAAGCTCTGCCAGGCGGATTGCGGTGGGTTTGTTCCACATCAGCCAGGAGCGCTGAGCTCTCTGGGGAATGAATGCAACCCTTTGGTTGATTTAGCTTGCAGCTTAATCAGGAGGGTGTACACTTAAATCTTACACCTGCAAAGCTCAGGCTTATCAAATACAGGCTGGTGTTAAATGAGAATCTTCCAGTGTAAGAAGCCAAAGTTTTTTCTGAATTATGGTGCATGTCTCAAGTGCTGCAACCAGAGCTGTGGGTAAAACAGCCGGAAAAATTTCCACTTACTGAATATAGGCCAGTGTCCATCAGATGTTGCTTCCTGATTTCTTACCCTGTAACCTTTTTCTCAATTTTTACTCTTGCTCTTTATTTTTTCACTAGCCAACCCACTTGAAGTTTGATTTAACTCTGCAGGAAACAATAATTCTGATTCCAGACTGTTTTGGTAGTTGATGAACTCCTAGATGGCGTAAGGTTAAAGTGCAGCTCCCAGATGGCAACACTGAATAGGCCAGTGGTGCGAGTGTGACAAATTAGGGAGAAAAGTACACCAGGTCTCCTGAGTGACCAAACACCAGAAATTTCAGTAATTTCTAATTTCCTCCTTAGTAACCTGGTCTTAAGGACTTCCAGCAAGACTGCAGTCAAGAGCACCTCAAGTCCCAGTTACTTGCAGAGAGAGTCAAGGTTTTCTTACAAGGAGTGAGTACAAACTGTGAGCCTGAGCCAACCTTTGATGTAGGTACATTTGTTTCAATGGAAATTACTTTTCGTGTGTCTAGAGACAGCAGCTGGGAAAAAGGCCATGGTTCTTTCTGTCACTAATATAAATGACAGGCACATTAAATACAGCAAACAAAAACCCTGGAGTAAACAAAATCAGCATTTATTCCTCTTTCATCTTTTTACAAGATTGCTTCATGGTCTTCACAAAAGAACACATACCAGAGATACATAAGTTAATCTATAAAACCATATATGCAAACCAAAGTGATAAGGTACATGAAAATCCACATGCTTCATTATTTAGTTGCCACATGCCTGTCCTCTAAATTCAAGGGAAGTTGCCATGGGGTACACAAACATTAGTTCTGCCACACCAAAATGAGATCACTAACTCTACAGACGCAGCTAAACATATTTACAAAGCACCATCTCTACCAGTCTTCATCTAAGTTTGAAACAGGTAGTTAGTTGTTCAGCTACCAAGCCTTCATGGAAGGTGAAACAGTCTAGCATTCCTAAACGGATTCATGCAGTGTTTAGTTTTGTACACAGGAGACACAAGAACAAGTACGTATCAGTGATAAAAGTAGTATGTGAAGATGCATCATCCTCCTGGAAGGAGTTTGGAGCATCAGTGCTCATTCATCCATTCATCACTACTCTAGGTGCAAAACTGCATCCCTTACCACATATCAAAAGTCCAAAAGATAAGAAATGCCCTGCTCACTGGATCCAGTGGAACAGAATCCAATGATTCCAGGTTTCCATCAGTGAAGAAGAGCTGACAAACACCTTCGTTTCTCACAGCTACTGGTGGGGGCCATTCTGCTGAAAGAGGCTGTCAGTGATTTATAGTGTCAGCTTTAAACTGAAAATGCTAAAATAACTTGACTTTTACTGCAGCAATTTAACCACTGCAGAAAAACTGTTTCTTGACTGAGATTTCTTCACTGTTAAAAATATTAAGGTTCTTTTTATTTTTACTTCTCAGGACTGGTGCAAAGTAGATGCTTTTGGAAGGAAGGTGGGGTGGTTAAACTCGGAGCTTTTCTACTACTCACATCGCAAAAGGTGGATCTAGCACTTCTCTTATTTATTTCTGTGAGCTACCCTGTTATTCCTGGTTGGAATCAAGAATTTAGCTTGGCTTTAACTTTATTCAGCTTCTGACATTAGAGGTAATATAAAAACAAAATTAAAAAGCAGCTGCTCTTGTAATCTCCAGAGTGGGTTGTCCAGGTTGCCAACTGCTTATGCTGTGAGGGTACCCAGAGGAGCAACTGGCTGCAGGCATTCACAAACATGGACATGATAGCATGGAGATCTTTCTGCAGAAGAGGTTCTTACCCATTTCATAATCATCAGGACATATAACATATAAAAACAGTTGAAAAACCACTGATGTCCCATCTTGTACCAAGTATATTTGCTTCTAATCTTGATGTCAGTCTTAGACTACTCTAGTATATCTGGCATCCAGTATACCTGCTGCATCTATAGGAGTGGGAAGGACAGTGTCCTGATTCTTATGAGTGCCAGGTGATAGTTGTCATGTTTCTAGGATTTTATTTTTTATTTTTACATGTCAGGAAAAATGCACAAAACAAGCACTGCATCTGGGCACTTCATCCCTCCCACCACAACTGATGTTTCTATACCACTCTTGAGGTACCTGCAGTCATCCCTGTCTGTCCATGAGTATACAGCTAAATGGAATAAAAGCAGCTAGAACAGTGCCTTTCCCACCCAAACCTGCTCACAAGCACAGTAATTCACAGTTTCCAAATGCAATCACATAAGCCAATATGTAGCAAAAATTATAAGCAAACTCATACAGATGTAGGTGACATTAGACCCTAGTAGCCTTAGTATTTTGACCTAGTAGAAATTAAATGATGATGTGTCAAAACAATGATTTAACACAGCAGGACTTAGCTATTAGTCATTACAGAACATACTTAAATCATAAAATCATAGAATCATAGAATTGTTTGAGTTGGACAGGACCTTTAAAAGTCATCTAGTCCAACCTTCCTGCAATGAGAAATGAGGTCTCCCACTTGATCAGGTTGCTTACAAGCCTGTCCAACTCACCCTAGAATGTTTCCAGAGGTAGGGCAAAGTAAAACAGAACCCAAATCAAACTTGCATATGTGAGCACACACACAAAACAGCATGCTGCTCAACGTGCAATGAGACACAATTAGGAAGCCACTAAAAGAATCTATCTCAATCTATTATTTATTAAAATTACAACAGCCAGGAAAGATCCCAGAATCCCAGAATTACAGAATTTTTAGGGTTGAAAGGGACCTCTGGAGATCATCCAGTCCAACCCTCTTGCCTAGGTAGGGTCACCTAAAGCAGATGACACAGGAACACATCAAGGGGGGGTTGGAACATCTCCAGAGAGGGAGACTCCATGCTCTCCCTGGGCAGCCTGTTCCAGTTCTCT
Organism: Vidua macroura; assembly: GCF_024509145.1. Taxonomy (NCBI): domain Eukaryota; kingdom Metazoa; phylum Chordata; class Aves; order Passeriformes; family Viduidae; genus Vidua; species Vidua macroura. The sequence continues at coordinate 71,346,760 of NC_071571.1, forward strand.
GCCACCCTCAATGTAAAGAAGTTCTTTCTCATGTTGAGGTGGATACAAGACACAAATTAACATCTCTGGAGACATTTTTCTCATGTACATTGCTATACACAGCAGTGATGATTACACAGCAGTATAATTTTTTACCCTTGGTGACAGTAAGGACCTAGGTAAGGTACCTCCCTTTTGACTTGGTGCTGCAGATCCAGCACCTGGAGCAAAAAGCAGAAGTGCACTTGGGATTCTTTCCTCCTCCACTGGACACCTGCAGCCCCACTTGGGGTTAACCCTGGGCACCAAATGGCACCTTCAGTCACTGCAGAGACTTGCTGAGTCCAACCTCCTCTGACTGGCCCTCCCTGAAATTCAGCCCCTACTGCAGGAGCTGTTCCAAGAATGAAACAGTGGGACAATTTACAGACAAGACTCTAGAGTGTGACCACCATTATCCATGTTATGAAGAATGGAAGTTAAATGCCTTAATTATGTAAGCACACTGCACAGTAGCACAAGCCAGAGGCTGCTGAGGGGTCCGCTCCTCAACTCATGCCTAAATTCTCAAGGTGGGGGAAATATGTCCAGCTCTTCTATACTCCCATACTTTCCTGTTTCTGACAGAACACTGTACAGATGAATTTGGGGGAAGTGCTCAACAGAGGCCACATTTTCCTACAGCTTTGGAGGATTTGTGGTTGATTCAGCGCAACACACTCTAACACTGGGCTGATCTTCATGGCACTAAGCTCTTAATTACTACTCAGATGTATATATCAACAAATAATAAATCCTCTTAATTCAACTGAGCAACAAAGCAGAAAAGACTGTAGTCATACTATTATTTTAGTATAGTTAATAAGAGTCAAAATTACACACAATTTATCCATGCAAAATCCACCAAAGGAAAAATAAAACCCTGACCCAATTCTACAACAATGGCACTAAAGTGCATAATGACATCCTGTAATTCCAAAATGGTTTGCTGCATTTTAGTCTGATCATTGAGTTGTTTACTGTACAAGAAGCTACAATATCTTGAAGACAGTCAGAACAGGGAACTCCAGCCCTAACAGAAAGTCAACTTTTCTATTCATTTTGACCAGGCAAATATAAATGGTGACTAAAAAACAAGCAGCCCAGCTTCTACCTAGAAGTCGTATGCTCATTTTCTTGCTTTGAGTCGTTTCCCAAAGAAACTTCCATTTCTGCTTGTCAAAGTTCACTTTAGTAAAGACTACAGATGAGGACTTGAAGGTGGCAGTGCTCTATTGTATAAAAGTTACATGGTGTGTCTGTGTGTGATAGCAATATTTGCAACCTCTGGTGCATCACATCAGTATTACTAACATGTCACAGTTGTAAGAAGCCTAGTTCATTTACAGGAGCAGTCTTAAGGGATGTACTACAGTGATTTTAAAACATTGGATCAAAGTGGCTGTAAAGAGTGTGATGGCCATGATGTCCCATTAATGGGCCCCTTTTTATTTCAAAATGAATGCTATCCAGAAAGGACAAAGGTGTAAGAAGCAATTCATTGCATGGTGATGAATAATACTGTTTTGTCTTTATGTTGATCCCTTTTTTAAAAAGACAGAACTTAAATATATAAACATATGAAATGCATAGATAAATATATAGAGATAGCTATGTTAATATGTGGTTTGATCAGACCTGGATTAAGCAAAGACAATGTAAAAACATCACAACAGCATGATTAAATAAAATACTCATTACAATTTGCATTTATATAGTTCTGAAACCAAGCAGCAAGAAAGCCATATACAGCAGGGAGTCTCATTATTTTAACTTCAAGCCTTGGCAATTTAGATTCACTTAATGATGAGCCATAATCAAAAAATGTCAGGTGAAGAATTCAGCTGTTCTGACTCCTATTTTTTTTTACCTAGTTAAGAATCAGAAAGGCTTGGGAGCAAGATAAGAAAACTTCAGAAATATAGCAGATTTTTACTTGAGCCTGTACTCAGAGGTTATAATGAGCAAAGCACTGACTCCCCTCTTTGCCAGTGGTCCTAATCAGTTAAATTAGCATTAAACAGATTAGCTGACATAAAATCACCCTCTGTTAAAATATTATATTTGCATTTTGGAGAACAGGGTCTGCACAGCTACAAGTGAATAGTGCCTTGTTCTCTTTCTTGTTTAATTAATCCAAGTGTATTTACAGCAAGCAGTAATTAATCAGGCTGAAAAATCCTGAAATGTACCGTACCACAGTTGCAAATTCACCTGTACACAAGGAAAGCCTCATTTCTCCCTTCCACTGGTGTTACATTAACATGGCTTTAACTCTGGTTGAGCTAATCCTTAACTCATTTTAGTGTGACAGGAAAAACAAACTTAAAATCTTCTACCAAAGGCAGCTTTAAATTTGCTGCAATTTTTTTAGGTTTTTTGGTTTTTTTTAATTATTTTACTCCAGTGTCAAATGAACCTTGGATACAGATATAACATAGTGACAGATTGCCTTCTGGGCTCAGATGAGAAACAGTTAATTTTACATGATAATTTAAATTTTAAGGAGCCTTTGATAAGTAATTGAGGATATAAGACTAGATAGAGAAAAGTTCATTACAAAACCAAGCTAATGTAGCACTTGCAGGCATGGAGAACATGCTGCTTCAGAAGAAACACATTCCTGCAACCCAGAGAAATACTTTCTTTCTTTTAACAGCTGAATAGAGAAGAAGCAGCTCCACAATGCTGGGACTTGTCCTGCAACTAAAGTGCTGTTGGTCCATTTAGTAGAAGTCTCAGTCATGGCAGGGGGTTAAAGCACCGAGACTGCTGATATTTTCAAATCTCTTAGCAGCAGTAACCACACAGCAGCTTTTCTGCAAAATAAACAAAACAAGAATCCAGTTAATTCAGCAGTATATTTTTTTCATTTGCTTAAGTGTTCTGGGATGACCACATGGTGGTTTCTTTGTGCAAAAAGAAAAGAAAGCAGCACTGAAGCTTCTTGCCTACAAAGGATTCTCACAGCCACCTTTTCTGTGAAATGTTTTATACAATATTAAAAAGACAAGGCTTCTTTGTTAAGTGGAGAATTGATCCTGGAGGCATCTCTTCAAATGCAGCTACTCTGCTTTTTTTACCCCTCTTGTCATATAGATCACGGTATGCAAAGACATGCTGCAAACCTCTCAAATTATTTGTGTTACCACTGCAAGCATTAATAATGCCAGGTTTAAATCAACTGGCACTTGAGCGCATTATTTTGGGTTAAATGTGGTAACCATACTACTTGCCTGATAAAAATAGCTAAAGGGATTCTTTAAAAATAAAGCACAGCTATGACTTTAGATCCACTCATTAAGTAAACTCAAATAAACTCCAAAAAGAAAAACACACACAGAGGAAATAACACTGCAAAAGCCAAAACCAGATTTTCCTGCAAGTTAGATCATGGGTAGGTTACTATGTTACAAAGCTATTAAAAGTTTATTTAAAAATAATTTTGACTGCTGTTGGACAGCCAATTTGTCTTAAAGTTGACTTTGGTTGTTACAGAAAATTGTGTAATACAGTGCTTCCTGCATTACAGAGAGAGAATTTTCACCATTTTGTTGTAGTGTTTGTTGCCACAAGTTAGTGGTTTGAAGTGGGAAATCCAGATACAAACACTACAGGGCTGGAAAACCTGTTTAGAAATCTAGTGTATAGAACCACACAGGTGAGTGGACCAAAGCTTCATGGAATCTGTCTCAGCACCAGTGAAGTGAGTGTGAATACTGAGGATCACAAGGAGGTATAAATTTCCAGAAGCCAATGTTCAGATATTACCATATCAGGAAGTTACAAGGCTTCAGAGAGCAAGTGGGATGTAATAACGGTACCTTAGTCCTTCCTGGCTTCCACTGTATGCACTGAAAGACATCTTCATGTCTCTGGAATAGCTCATGTAAAGATCATTACCTTCTGTCTTACTACACTACGCTGTATAAAATCTGCTCTAATCTTACTTAGTCAGAACAAAAATTTCAACCTCTCACTCTGTTTTCCACATGTTCCTGGAAAAAAATTGTTGCAAAAAAGGCCGATATATCACTTGTCCTGCCAAGCAGATGATAAATGATGGCACCATTAAAAACTTGCCTTTTGGCAAGTGGTGAAAGGTGGACTATTTTATTTTGGCATCCTGTTGTTACTCATGAAGCACTACTAAAAGGAAGTGGTTTTATGGTGTATGTGTGTGTTCTCAGCCTAATTCACATCTTGATCCTCCACTGAGTTTTGCCCAGAGATGGCCTTCAGAACCTTTAAGCAGTTCCCCTGGTCCCTGAACAGAGCCACCAATTTTTATGGCAATTGGTGAAAGTGGTCGTGGGAATTGGGGTATTGATTTATGGAGACACTGCACCTCCTGAGGCAGCGCAATTTCAAAGTGGCCAAGTGAGAATGCATTGGTCAAAGACCAGGGACAGAAAAAGAGAGCAGACTGCCTCATCCCCAGGGGAGGCAACCAAGCCAGCCTGAGAACCACTAATGAACTGTTAGTTAATGAAAGGGCAAAGACAAGGAGCCAGGGAAAAAGGACAGAGAGATGCTCTGTCAAACTAGTTTGAGTTGCTAACAGGGAAGGTAAGTGCCCTGTCAGAACTGGGTCCTTGGACATGCAGAGCAGCTTCTTTTACAGGTCACCTTGCTTTGATTTCGCTGCAGTTAGTCAAGCTGCCCTGAGGGTCTGGCCCATGCCTCTCTTATAAAGTTATTATTTTTCATATTTCTACCCTTTTTAAACCATACTTCTAACCACAGCATGAAAACCCGAAAGCTCTCAACACTGAAAAATTATTGGGTGAAATCCCTGCCCCATGAGAGCCAGTGGGAGCATAACCATTCCCTCTAAAATGGCCAGGGTTTGCAGCACATATGGCTCCATACCCATTAATTATTTTGCACATTGCTGTTACTTGGTATAAGTAGTAGAGCCAGTTTACATTTTGAATGCTTTCCAGACAGAAGCAGGGATGGTGGTGGTGAATACAGTTTGGACCGTGCACTTTGGACTACCCAAGGTTTTCAGCTGTCCACTAATCCCTTCCACAGGGGCTACAGCTTTTACATCTGAAGGAACATTTGGGACCTGAAACAAACCTTCTGTTTGGCAGCTCTTTCAGAGAGGTTATTGAGCCAGGGGTGCTTGAGACACACAGTCACCTTTAGCCTTTTTCTAAGGGGGGAAAAAAAAGATACTGTTATTGGAGCACTAATTGAAGAGCAATCATATCTTACTTCTACTTAAGGTAATGGCAGAAGAACACTGCAACATCAGCATGTATAGTGAAGCTATTTTGCAAAGCAAAAGTATGAATAAAATACATTGCAGGAGAAGATGCAAAGGACAACATGAGCTGTAAGGTTTGCATTAGGGTAGGGTTTCCTGAGGAAGAAAACCTGGTGATAGGAAGGACAGCATTTTGTGCTCTTGCAGCATTTGGAAAAGACTGTCTGTTCCCCAGACTGCAGAAATGAGAGCTTCATAGGAGCCCAACTAAAGGAGTCAAATTATATCCTACAAAAACCTCTGAAGATACACACTCCTATTTTGACTGTGCACACAAACTTACAAATCTTCTAATAATCTCATGGGCATTGCTGTTCTGGGAGTTTACAACAAAAACTAAGTTAAGTGAAAATTAGAGTACTTTATTTGATTTTTTTGTATCCTATTTTATAGTAATTCTGGTTGTCCTTATTCTATAATGAGAACAGCTTGCAAGGACAGAGCTGACAAAATGCCAGTCAGTCCATCCCACTGCCTTATCAGTAGGGCTACCTCTGCCCAATTATCATCATAATCTTTTATTTTAATAACATTATTTTGTTAATTAATAATATCATCTATTAATTCGTAATGATGGCTGTATATGAAAATGCACCTTGACATATACATCCTAGGCAATACAGCAGTCATTTTATTTAAAACAAAGTGTTTTGCCTGCAAAGAAAGAAGTGAATATTGCACTTCAAATGCTGTAAAAAATCTGAAACCTGCTTAAAATTATCCCCTTGTGAACCACTGAACCACAGAGTGGATTCATTTAGAAACAGCCAACAGAGGTGTCACCAACAGCGTGAATCTCCAAAAATTACTGACACAGGAATAACCTAAGTGATTTAAAACCTTGTTGCTCCTCCAGCTGAGCCCAACTGAATTGAACAAATAACTTCTTCTGTGTTGGCCACTAAGCTGGCTACCACTGAAGGGCAAGAAGGTGCTCAAGTACCAAGTTATGCACCAGGTGAAGTTCCAAGCTCTCTTGGGAAAGGTATCTCTTTGGAGGAGGTAGGATGCAACAGCACTCAGAGGGGATCTTCAGGAGAGCCTGAAGGGGTTTTCGAAGTAGGAACAAGAATCATCCCCAGCTGGAAATCCTTTTCATATGATAATTCAGTGCTCATTTTGTAAATACTTTAATTTTGATAAGAAATTGATCCACTCAGAAACACAAAGCATTGCAGGATCTTATATTTCCTCCCAGACATGCAAGAACTGATGAGCAAGTGATAGCATGCAAATTCTAACAGCTAAAAAAAAGCAATGGGACACATGTGGCTCACAGTGGCAAGAAATGAATCAGCAACAAAGACTCAAACGAAGTTAAGAAAAATGTCTAAGCAAAGTGATGTGGCAGCACAAGAGAGCAACAGTAGATGCACAAGTATATTTAAATGTAGGGACCTGGAGTTTGCAGTGGAGCTTGTGGTCTGTTAACCATGGGTGTTTTAAGGCAGCAGTTGCACTTAATCTCCAGCTAGAGGAAAACCAGAATGCTATTAAGAGTTTTTCCAAGAATCTCAGAATTCAGCAATTATCTGCTACAGGTCATGTGTTCTGCCATCTTGCAGCACTGTCATTTCAGAACAGTATGTCAGACAGCAGATTAATTAAGTTTTGTTTCACAGCAAAAATGTATTCAGGTAATTTCAGAGCATTTGATGGATACAATGAACAACATCAATGAAGTATCATTATAATACTGTATGTAACATAAAAAAAACTTATATTGGCTCTTCAGTGGAGCAGCTCAAGTGACACAAATGTGTCATGACAGCATGAAATACACATTTCAAAGATACAGGATTATATACCATTTTTCCTTGATGAGAAGCTTTGATATGAAATCTTTGGCCTCATCAGAAACATCTCGAAATTCCTCATCTTCAAAATCCCAGTTACAGGCCAGGATATTGTTGAGGGTCTCATTGTCGTCATCACCCAAAAAAGGAGACAATCCAGTGAGGCTGAAGTAAAAAGGAAAATGTTCAGTTCTTCTGTCTTTCCCTCTTGCTGTACCTGGCCTCCAATGTGCTAGCTAAGATGGTTCTATCACTCTGGCCTAACTTAAAAAATACTACTCTCTAAGAAGGTCTCCAGACCATTCCCATTTTCTCATCTATTTATATATTTAAATAATCACCCCTCTTCTCTAACACACCAAGCATTACTGTCTTTCATGGTAGGTCATATTTTCTAGATGTCTGACCACTCTTGTACTAACCACTGGGAATTTACCAACACATTATTCTGGAAGTGTGATGCTCAAACACTCCTGAGAGATGTGCAAAAAAAACAAAGATGAAAAGTTCATGGTAATTTGAAAAGAGGAGAGATTTCTCAATATGGAACTTGGAAAGAAGTCTACATTTCCTATTTTGGGTACACAGTTTTTCACTCTTCCAGCATAACAGCAAACTTGGATGACTGACACAGTTCAACCTGGAAACAGCTTACAGAGCAGATACTGGATCCTACTTACAGCATATAAGCAATGACTCCTAAACTCCACATGTCTGTAGGAAAAGAGACAAACTCATAATTCACAACTTCAGGAGCAAGAAATTCTGGAGTCCCGAAGTTAACTCGAAGTTTTTCCCTGGGTTTATATCTAGGAAATGGAAACATTAACAAAGGACATCAATTACAGTTCTTATTAATGTTGCATCATCATTTAGCACTTAAGAGGAATTCCAGAAGCATACAGAAATTTCAGTGGGAAAACAAGGACAGACAGAGGCACAAACTAAAAAGAAATATACCCATATATAGAATGAAAAGTATTTTCAAGCTTTGTATCATACTAGGACAAAAAGCAATTGCTACAAAAAGGAAGAAATTCGTAATTCAAGGACTTCTCAGAGCACCTCTTAACATCCTTTTGGGACTTCATATCATAGGCATGAAATTTTTAACCAGTAAATCCTTCACTGAGGTTATAGCACCTAATTAAACTAGAAAGGGATATAGCATGGGATATATTGTAAGACCCCTCAATGACACTCTCTTTTGAAGAATCTCGTAGTACTGGAGACAAGAGACTAGAAAAGATGTACCACTGGTTTTGTCCATTTTAGCTGTTCCAAGATATTTATATGCATTCTTAGTGAAAATCAGCCCTCTTTCAGCCATCTACCTGAAAAGAAGGTTTCAGGACAAATCTTTTTCACTCAGCTCCAAACATTCCATATTAAAAGATATCCCTGGTTAAAAGAAACAAATTTGTCCTAAGAACAGTAGAAGACCATTATGTATCAAATATATAATTGTAGGGATGCAATACTCTTTTAATTGTTTCCTAATTCATTTATGATTAGTGAGAACACATGGATGTACCTTCTTGCCAATCCAAAATCAATAATTTTTATTTGATTTGCTTCTCGGTTCACGCACAGGATATTCTCAGGCTGCCAAGAGAAACAAAAAAAGAAAAAAACTTGAATGAGAAACAAGTGTGAAAAACTGGACTTTTAGTAAACTGTAGGGAGAAAAACACTAATAACAGTGCAAATATCTCATAAGTACCTTTTGCTTTCCTCCTTGTTCAGATCTCTCTGGATACCCCCCTTGCTGTCACAGAGCAATCAGAGCCATACATTTTGTGCCTTCCAACTGCTTTTTCTACCCCATGGCTTTTCAATTTGACATAAGGCAGCAGTTCAGATAAATAGCTCATTAGGGGGAGGGGGACAGGGAATGCAGACTTCCAAGGAGGGGTTTCAGGATGCTTTCACTGTGATTTTAAAGACCTTAATAAACTCACACTGATTTTTTTTTTTTTAATTAAATTTTTGGGCTTTGCAATTATCTTAGAGCTTTATAGTTCTGAGTGCTCAAATGTTCTGTCAGATCGAACATTAATATATTAAGCCAGTCACATCAACTTTATGTTTTTTTCAGGTGCTTTAGTAAAAAATAGGATTCACAGGTTAAATTTCTCTGGATTTTCATAGGGCTAAATGTTACTCTTCACTTTCCTGGCAGGAATCCATTAACTTCCAAGAATTACTCCAAATTCTTACAGAAGGAACTGAGAGAAGGATTTGGCCAATTGTCTTTGAAATGTAAATACCTAAAGCACAGTCCCATATTCACTGCCAGCACTTTTATAGCTACTCTGTCTTGTTGCTCAGTGAGTCCTCTTTGAAACAAAACAGCCCTCAACACTTAAAACATTAGTTAACCTTTGTCACCGTTACTAATTCATTTTACATGTAGGACTTTTAAACACCATATGTCCATAGGTCCTGGATGATTATGGTCAAGATGATTTTCCTTCAATTTCAAGCTTTCTTTCCCAAACTCATTTGTTAATGACAGCAATCTATGAACAAGCAAAACAGAAGGGAGAAGCCGTAGCTGGCAAGCACATGAAAAGAGGTCTCTGGGATTAATTTTTTGGATTGTATATGTATCTTTTTGTCAGCAGTTTGACCTCATATTAAAACTGTGCCATCTCAAGATCATAATTAATGTGTCCCAAAGAACTGTGTGAACTTCTGTTTGACAGGTTTCTAGGTAACTGGATGTTTATAGAGAAAGAGAAAAGTAAGTCTGGTCATTGATCGGCTACAGAAGCAGGTCCCAACAAGCATCTGCTCATTTCCTTAACCACTGCAATAACAGTATGCTAACAACATTAAAGATGCACTATATTAACTCAGTTATTATAAGCCAAAAACAGCAGCTGTTATAGAAATCTCACCAAAGAGAAAACCATCTTGCCCACTCCTTGTTTCTTCTTATTGTATTGTAAAGCTCAGGGATCACTAGGAAGCTTTCTAGCCAGTCATAAAACTAAAGACATCATCCCATTTTATTCCTGCACTAAATAGAGGTAAGAAACAAGTCCATTATTTAATAAAAAAAATTGGGCTAAGGGAAACAGAGCCATCTCAAGTGTACAGTTTAATGAAAAATAATAACAAATGTTTTCTAAGGGGTGTCACTTGACCATTTGCAGTTGACCAGAGTAAGAATGTGCAAGTACATGATAGAGTACTTGTACATGTGTAAGTCCATGGTAGAGAATCTGCCACCTTACTCTGGGCTTCCAGCTACACTAGCCGTATTTGTTACATTAATCACTGACTATTTTTATTCCTTTCATTTCAGAAAGTACTTTTTAATGTACTTTCCCTTAATCTGGCTATCTATTGAGGCCTTTTCATGACAACAGCAGTTAAGTGTAGTCCTCAGAAAATTGTGTGGGCTTACACTGATCCTGAATGATCCTTGAATTTAGTTCTACTCACTCATGCCTTTCTGCATAGTAAAAAACCAGGGACAATTGCCACCCCACAGCTGATGTGTAAAACATGCATCTTGTGCAGTTGAATTAAATAATATTTGCACAATATCTTGGGATCTAAGTATTGAAAGTAAAAATAGCAACATATTTGTAGTCATCTGCTGGCTATCTATGAAATCAGTCTGTGGAAAATTTAAGTACTATGAAGCTTGATGACATATGACCACAATTTTCATCTAATTTACTTAGTCCTGTAGTAATTTAACTGATCTCAATGTGGTTAAATAAATATGCATTGAAATAAGGAAAGCAGAATAAGACTCTTGGTTGTTTCTGCCACATGAATCTGCTAAGCTTTATTGCCTACCATTAAGAATGGAATTTCCACATCTGTCATTGCATAAAACATACATTTCAAAACTCTACCTTGAGATCCAAATGAAGAATGTACATTTGGTGCATGTACTGAATTCCCTTGCAGATCTGCTTTATGAATGAGATTGTATCCATCTCTGTCAAATTGTAGTTTTCATCAATAATTCGGTCAAATAACTCTCCTCCTTCCACACTAAGGAGAAAAAGACAATAAAGCAGTGACCAAGTTCAAATCCCATCCCATGCAATAAGACTAATGCAGAAAACACACTATTGACTATTTTTATCATTCACAGTCAAGTTCAGTAAGATGAGCTTGTACTCTAATCTGAACTTCCTAAAATCTGAGTTCTGATGCATACTGGCCTGTACCTCTTCTAGGCCTAAGAGTCCAGTCTCCCATCCATTGAAAACCATGAACATCTTGAAATTTAATATTATGCTGTCTTGAGTTCTTATTTTGTAACAGTGAAATTAATGATGTTCCATGGAAAACCAAGACAACATGATGAAGAATCTGCAATTAAATCTGTGCTTTCTTCCCTTGGAGTTTAAAGAGACAAAGGATGCAAAAGGTCAATCTCAAACTATCTAAAGTCAACAAAAATTACTTAATTTCTCTTCACATTTCAGTATGCCTCCAGCTTATCTGTTCATAGGTACACAGATACTTTTCTTTTGTGATATGTTAATCATATAGACCAAATTCAGAGGACTATCTGAGAATGGCCAGAATAGTCAAATTCACCTAACTTTGAACCTTCTGCCATGCATTTTTATTATTTAGTTTTGGCCTTTTTGGCTTCCTTAAGACAGCATCTTCTTAACCTGAGCTTAAGGCAGGTATTTTGTGCCTAATTAGCCTGATAATCCAGCATAAAAAGCAGGTTTATCCTTTCAGGTACCCCGTATAAGGATTAGGCACAACACCCACATCTGGCTCCTCTTTGGTGTAAGATGTCTGCTTGTTTGCCTCACAGAATAGGCAGTATTTTAAGAGGTTTGTTTCTTGGCTGACACAAATTAAAGTATTAAATTAAAGATACTATATGTAACACAGCTGTATCTTCAATTGGAGCAGTTGCTTTACAGCACCAGGAATGTGGCAAACTACTGTAAAAAAATGCAAAAATGGCTGCATGGGAAAACTTTTGTCTTAAATTCCCATTTTTTTCCTGTTGTTCATGAGAACATATATGCATTTTCCACCTGTAAGAAGCTCTATTTCTCATTTCAGGAGAAGGAAAATGACAATTCTAGCAAAAGTAGTAAACACAGGAAGGAAAAGAAAATAACACACTTACTATTCCATGACGAGTACAATATCATTTTTAGATTCAAAGGCATCATATAGCTGGATGAGGTTGACATGATTCAGCTGGTTCATGACATTGATTTCATTTTTTACTTCATCCTGTAAAGAGCCATGAGTATTGATTGCTTCAGATACTTTTTTCCTAAGTAGGCTACATTTGAAGCAAATCTACATTATCTTCATGTTTTCTCTTGTGGCAACCAAACTCAGGGCTCCTTCAGCAGTAGATTGCCAAAGCTATAGGAACTAACGGACTGAACTCAGAGCTTGAGTGAGGTGTTTCAGTGATAAGGTATTTACTGGAAAAGGAAGAGGAGAGCCCACATGGACAAGCAGCCGGCTCCCAGGCATGTAAAGGGAAAAGAGAAGCAGAGGAGGATTTTGTTCAAACTGCTGTAGGTGTACAAAATCAAGTTGAGAGAAGTCCAGGACAGTCCTCAAAACCTAACTTTGCAGTCATAGGAGAGAAACTGGTACCTCCATTCAGCCCAACTATTTTAGACATGCTGAATGAGGATGTCAGTCTCTCTCCATTCACCATAAAGGAATTCTTGGAGATCAGCTAGGCCACAGCTATACTTTAGCAACCCCAGTTACCTGAGACAAATCCCACTCTTGAATGCCCTTAATGACACCCATGTCACACAAAAGATGTCATGCCTTCCTTTCCAGTGAAAGCCAGTCGCAGATGGCCAAGAGGTTTGCAAAACAGCTCAGACTAATTCCTCTCATCTGTATTTGTGTTGATGTCAGGTGCCCAGATCATGTCTGTTATCAGCGTTGCCCCCACTGACATCAAGTCATTGCAGCAAAGGCTACAGTATGCTTGGGAGGGAATACACTATATCACAGGCCTGACAAATGTTTTTACCATTGAAGAAAACACTAATAGAATTAGCAATAGAAAGAAAAAATATATATAATATTTAAAAGAAGCAGAAAACACCCCCAAAATAATACTTTGATGAGTTACTAGAAGTTTTGGAGGAGAAGGGAAATAGAACTGGAATTAATGGTATTTCAGTAGGTCCTAAGAGTGTGATGGCTTGTGAGACACTTGGTCATGGCCTGTTGAATAGCTGAAGAACAGTGTGTGATCCATTGGGGAACAAAAGACTAATATCATTCTCTACTAACCTTCTGTTTTGGACCTTGTGCTTTTATAATTTTGGCTGCCAGCTTGAGACCTGTTGCTTTCTCTTCACATTTGTGCACTTGGCCAAAACGCCCTCTAGAAAAAAGGAGAAACAAACATCATCCAGTGGTATAGGTGTCAACTCTGAGTGTAAACAACCATAAACATATGGTAACAACTATATGTAAACAACTATAAACAACCATAAATTATCCTCTCCCTACTGGCTTTCATTTCAATTGTTCTGTTGTTGCTATTTTATTGTGTAGATTGTACTTGCTACTACTCATTTAGGCACATCGACATCACACACTGTTCTATTTGGTACTACCCCACTTGTATGATTCATTATACTCACCTCATAACCTGCAATGACTAATCCCAGGAATATCAAGGATATGCTGTAAGGATAATGGCTCACTTCTGTGCGCCATCTGCCCCTCTCCATTGCATCGTTCTCCTGTATGGGAGGGTTGTGTTTTCATGACGAAACAAAGCCTTACCCAAGAGTATGCTGCCATGAAAATTACAATATCCCACTCTCCTAAATAATATCAGCACGAGAGATAAGTAATTCCATGGCCTGTCAGATCAGCCTGCTAATCTACCTGAAAATAAGCATGTGTTTTCAGGGGTGAAACTCACTGAGAGGAAGAAGACTACAATATGTCTCTACATACTGCTGGTTGTAATTTGAAGTAAAGTATTTCAGCATCCTAGGAGCCCTGTCATAAAGCCTGAGGGCATCTGGCTGGCCTAGAACAATGGCAAACACAGGTCAAGTCTGCTGGTGCCAAAGAGCAAGCCAAAATTCACTCTCCTATAAAACCAGCCTCCTCTTTTCATCCCTCTATAAAGCACTGTAAGAGCTTAGACTTTCATGACTTCAGCTCTAGTGGGGCATGTTGCCTCCATTCACCTCCCAGGGTGTTTGGCTGTAAATTTGTGCCTTGCTTTCCAGTTGATTTACTACACCTGACTTACCCTCCCAGAATTTCATCCTCGTTGACATTATAATAATTGCTGATTCCCACCCTTTTGGCTGAGACAATCCGGTGATCAAATGGTGCTGGTGGAGTGGGAATATCATCTAAAAAAGACAAAACAGACAGAGAGCATATGAGCGATCACATGCAGTGCTTGTCTATCCCATATTTTAGTTCCTCTTTTCCCCAGATAAGTTCATTTAAGAACTGAAAACACTTACTGTAAGCTTTATAGACAGGTCTTTCTCTGTTATTGAACAAGGGTTTTATTTCAGAAGCTCTGGCTCAGAAAAAGAGGTTGTTGTTGGGGAGCTACACTACCAAGACAAGGATTCCTTTTTCAAGTTATTGTCTTTCGTACAACAGTTGGGAGAGGCAAAATGAAGACCACTAGACTATGTATGACCAATGTAGCTGCATACTCACAAGGGGCCTCTGCAATTCAGCCCAATCTCTGATTTTTTAAAATATTATTTCCTCCTCAGGGGCTGTTAATAGGTTGAGTATGTACTGTAACTCTCCGGTGGGGTAGGAAGAGAAACAACTCTCCTGCAGACCCAGCTAAGAGAGGCTATTTCCTAGCTTTTGGTGTTGACAGTGAAAAAATCCCCTTCTCAACTGAATGACAAAACTTGTCCTTCTCCACAGTGTGGTCATCACCTTTAAAGATCACATTTAGAGCTTGTGCACATGAGGGAGTTTCACCCTGGCGGACAGCACTTGGGGTTTCCAGTATGGCTCAGGACACACGGTAACTGTCATATGCTGCTCTGAAGAATTTCTGTCCTTAAAAAAAGATGGCAGATAAAAGGTAAAGAGGGGCACAGAGGAGTGATGGTTCCCAACATTGCACTGCAGCAGCTATGGAGTTTTGGCAGGTCTTGGGTGTTACTTTCTGGACCTCCACATGCTAGACCTTTCTGCCATCCTGATGTCAAAATCCCTGCTGGAGACCAGCCCTCCATGACTTAATTTGGATTTTTTGCAGGCAGTTGTGACTTCAATTTCATACCCACGTTGTTTTTCATTTGATTGATACTCCTGAGAGTGACCTTTGGCTGACCAAGGTGACAAATACTTCTTCAACCATTTGGGAGGGCTACAGTGTTTCAATATGAGCTCTCTGGTTTGGAATGCCAGCTCTTTTTTGTGTGAGGTTTGTTGAGCAATTTTAAAACCATTCATTACTCCAGTGAAAATGATCAAAAACACAAACAAGAGACCCCATGACAGCATGTAGCTGGCAGGAACACTTTGGTCATTAATGTGGCAGTAGATTGTCCTTATTCACAGTGAATGTCCATTTTTCCAGGGCACCAGCTGTGTACCTAGATTTTTTTTTTTTTGACAGTGTTAATAACTTACATGGTCAGGAAGTTAGTTCATGGTCAAGGAATTGTGAAAAGCTGGGGCTTCTGGAAATTTGCCACCTACTTGGGATTCTGCAGAGTTTGAATTGCACGACTCTAAGTATGGGTCTTTGCACGATACCAAGACACAAAAAATGCCAAGAAAATCTCTAACCTAAAGCAAAATTTGACTCTAACAACACAAACTCCATGAGCACCAGCATGTAAGCGACAGAAGAAAATGTAGTTCTGAAAGCTCAGCTAAAAACATTGCCAAACTTTGGGCAAGGAAATATTCTTTTAAAGACGCCAGACCGCTTTTCAAAACTATATTTAAGTTTTTGCCTTCAAGATGTTCCCCATGACAGACCCTATATTTTTCTTTTCCTGCAAATCAGAGGAGATTTTTCCCTATTCAAGAACAATTTCCTATTACGGATCAAAGATGCTCAAACAGAGACACTATAACCTTAACATCATCCATAATCATCTCCTAGAATTCACAACAGTTTATGGACTTTAAAGTTTTAGTCTGCTATCTCCTGTTTTCTGCTACAAAAACCTAGCAGAAACCTATAACAAATGTTTCCCTCCCCCACTCTGCCCCCTTTCCCAAAGCAGATAAATTCATCTTGAGTCCTGTGTATGAACATGCACACACATATATTTCTAAGTTTTTCAGGCCACCTCCTCACATGCCATAATTTCATTTACAGGAATAGCCACTGAAATTCTCAAGATGGAGGTCTAATATTAGAAATCTCTGCCTCACAATGGTGAGCGCTGCTTCAGAGTTTGGTACCTGAGCACCATTATCTGACTGTTCAACAGCATCACTCAGGCTTCCACACAAAAGTCTGTATTTCTTTGCTTTGCAGCCTGCAGTTGTTCTCACTTCAGATTACAATGGTATGAATATGAACAAGCTGGTTTTTCAGGCTACGTCCACATCATTACAGAGTCCCTGTTAACACACATTCTCAACACTTCCTCATGGTTGACCAAGTGTGCCACACCTGATATAATTTCTCCCTCCACTCTATACTTAGGGATTTTAGCTCTTTTGTTAAAAGAAGAGGGAGAGAGGATAGTGTTAGTGGAGTAGTTGTGGCAGAAGCAAATTAATTTTGAATAATTTCTGACAGAGCAGAAGTCTCTAATATGAAAGCAAGCAGAATTGTGTTACTTCTCATCAGCTTAAGATGCAGCCCATGAAAAACTGTTTCCCATCATGCAGATCTTTTTCCCCTACTAATTAGAATCACAAAATTATAATCTTCTACAGATCTCTGTTCTTCACTGTAATATGAGGGGAATCAAATGCTTTGCCTTTAGGATACTTCCTTTAAGAGCTCTTTATAGTTTTATATATGCCATCAGCACTTTCTGCAACTACTCTGCTCTTTTTGTTGTCATCCTTTACTAGACCTTCATCATGCACTCGATGCTCACTGCTACTACTATGCTAAAATTGGCAGGTCTGCCGAGGGATTGAACTAGAATTTCCTGTACCTTTTTCGCAGCTTTTACACCTGCAAGGACAAAACATGGTATTAGTGCAGAGTACACTTAAAGCAGAGCAACTTCAGAAACATAGGTGAAAAATGCCTACACAGATATTGCATTCAAATAACATTAAGCTATTTTGTTTCATGGTGTAAAATCAACTGGCTTGATATTCATGTTGAGAAATAAAAATGTCCCTTAAATTAACCATGACAGCAAAATGTTTCTTCTCTTTCTTCTTCTGAGTTCTTCTAAACTTGACATTAGGCTATCAATCTCACCTTTAAAGCCAGGGGAGAGCATTGAAATTTCCCTTTGTTCATACAGGTTTCTAAGAGCTTAAATTTGTTTATCCCTGAAAGGCTATATATTAAATCCAGCAAAGATAGAATTGCAGCAAACAAATTTATTAGGTCAATTGCCAGGGCATTTTTTTTTAATTTAAACATTTTTATGTTGTCCTTTAAATTACTACATTTGCAGTAAGTTAATTTCCAGTCGGCAGATGGCCTAATCTATTTTGCTGATGTTATATGACATTGCAGTATATAAATATAACTGTGGGAGAATTCTCCTCAGAGATAAAGAATAGCATAACATAATTCCCATCTTCCTAACACATTTCCCAAGCAAACAACCACAGCACACTGATAATACCATATGTGGTGGATTGTTTGTCTTTTTTAAGAGTATAATTTCACTTAGCTCAGAGACATAAACATATTTTTCACTTTTGTATTGGGCTAAATTTTCACCAATATTTGTATTAATCAGCCACTCTGACTTGAACTACATATTTTTCTGAAGCAAGGGTATTTTCAGAATGTGTAGTTTGAATTTCAGACCTTACCTTCCCTCTGATACCTCTTCATCATCACTTTGTTCTGCCTCATCTTCCTTTTGGGAAGGAGCTGGTGGTCCCTCGGCACCTTTTTCACTCTTATCAGCATTTTCCTTCCCTTCACTCTCTTTGTCCTCTTGTTGTTCCTCAAGTGCATCTTCAGGCACCTGATGTTCCTCCTTCTTCTTCTTCTCCTCATCTGCTGGGGACTCACTCTCAATCTCCTGCACAGTTAGTTTTTGACAAGTATCATCAACAGCATCTTCTTCCTGCTGCTTTTCTGGAGTGAAGGATTCCTGAAAAGAATTTCTCCTACATTCGTAATGGCTTCCTAAAGACAAACTTTCTTGTTTCTCCTCTGACTCTTCAGTATGAAATTTGGGAGGATCCACTTCAAGCAGAACGGAACTTTCCCTCTTGGCATTTTCCTTGTTGAGCTTATCAACTTCTTCCTGAGAGCAGGACTGACTCTGCTGGATGTCCCCATCTATAAGAGATTACAAAGCAATCTGTCAGTGGTTTTCTGATAGTCAGTAACACTACTAAAGTAGGGCTGCACACTTAGCATAACTTCTGTTGAATTTTGAGCTAGGTATTTGCTTTCCTCTCCCACTTTCAAGGTCAGTACAAGTGTCTCCTAAGCAAGAGCAGACTACTTATTTAAAACCGGTATTTCATGGGTCCCAAATGCTTTCTTTGAGACACAGCGCTAGAAAATGTTTTTCTCACTCCAAGTTATCGCCAGCCAAGTCAAGGTTAATAAACTCATGCAAAGCACCTTATTGAGCAGCTGGATACGTGTGCTCACTCACGCTGATGAACCCACATGTAACCCAAGCAACTTCACTGGAGTTGCTCAGGAAAGTCATGACTATTTCAGTGTTGGTTCTTAGGAACTAGAAGTTGATCAGAGGGAAAAATAGTCTAACCTGTTGAATCTGGTGGCTTCTTTTCTTTTGTTTCTGTTTCATTGAAATGTGACTTTTCTTTGATGACCTGTGGAGAAGGCAATTAACATATTAGTTAATTTGTACAGTGTACCTGTTGTATTGGTCCTCAAGAAATCACAGCCTGATTTTTGGTCAAATGCAAATACTGTGTTCTAACTCACACATTTCCTATAAATGATGGTCCTTATTTTAATCACTACAAGCTGATTGAATTGATACCAGTGCAAAGCAAGAGAAATTATCTTGGTTGTAATCAGCATCAGTCTAGAAAAGATTAGGACTGAACCTCAGAGACTAAACTGAAGAAGCATTCAGAAATCAGCTGCTGGTCTGCCCTAGCTTTTGCTGTTAAAAAACTGGGTTAAACCAAATCTCAGAATATTTAATGTTCTAGTAAAATGTTCAGTAACAATCTTGCTCACACTTATCAAGAAGTTCCTTGCTGTTTAGTCCACATTTGGTAACGACTTCTTTAATGATGCAATGATTTATTAAGGGCTGACTGAGACAGTAACCAGAAATTGGAGTGTACAAGCTGTACAAGCCCTAACTTCAGCTTTGTAGCCTTCTTTTACTTACATTTTACAATGTTGCAGTGACATCTAGAGGTGCTTCATACCAATCCGGGTCCTCATAAAATCTCTGCAATTACTGTTACCTTTGTGGACATTAACTCCTGTTTCTATGCTATGTGCTCCCTGTGTTTTTTCCTGGCCACTCCTAGACTTGTCAGTAGGTGACCACAGTACAACATGGTATTTGCTGTTGCTAGCTGATCCTTTTTTCACCTTCTTCCTCTCACAATGCTATGAAACTGGCACTGTCATTACTATTATTAGATCCACATGGTGTGAAAATGCTTTCACCTCAAAATATTTTCCAGAGGGGCTACCGGCTAAAGCAGTATTGTACATATCCCAACAAAATATACAAGTTCGGGCACTTAATTTTGAGTGTCTTAACCGTATGATCAGTCCCACAGCCCTGGGCACCAAC
The DNA here is from genome assembly GCF_024509145.1 of Vidua macroura. NCBI lineage: Eukaryota > Metazoa > Chordata > Aves > Passeriformes > Viduidae > Vidua > Vidua macroura. The sequence goes on from NC_071571.1 coordinate 71,366,751, forward strand.
TATTACTATTACTAAACTATTACTAAACATTTGTTCTGGTAGGTCCTCCATATTTTTTTATGCTTTATTTTTTTTTTTATTTTAATTTCATCAGGCTATATAGAAAATAGGCATGAAATCAAAGCAATATGTCTCCGCTATAAAGAGAGTTCAAGGGAAAAGAAATTCCATGAGAAGCCAAAAGAGTTGAGACAAACTGGATGTAACTGCATGGAGGGATTTCAACAGGACTTGTTCAGAAAATCTTGATCCACAAGGGACAAGGAAACTGTAATATGAACATACAACCTGAGCCTGACAATTATTTTGGATGCAGTTTGTCCCAGGAAGCTGCAGGCCATAAAATGAAAAATGCCACAATACAACAAGGTAAATACCTTTGAAATATAAATTGGAGCCTTGTTCCCACCGAACTTAAATATATGTAATGTTGCCAGATGGAACACAGGGAATCAACCAATGCTCTAAAAAGCACTAAAAAAAAAAAAAAAAAAAAAAAAAAAAAAAAAAAAATAGGGAAAAGCCGCAGACTTATTTATTCTGCACTGTGTTGGCAATTAGTAATGCACTCGTATTCCTGTAAGTATGTCAGCCTCTCCGTACCACTGAGGACAGCAGCTCTGATCAAACACAGTCAGCTGAGCAAATAACCAGAGAAATGGCATCCAAGGTCTTTGATGCATGAGGCCAGATTTCACTTCTGCATTCAAAATTAATTGCAGACACACAGCACTTCCAATTAAATATTGCTGTAGTTTGCAGGTGTGAAATACAGAAGCCAGCATTTGAAAATCCATCTAGTGGAAGGAACACTGGACAGTGCTGAATACCTGAGACTGCCAGGGCATTACATAAATTGCTACTGTGTTTATTCAAGCACCATTTCTGATCTCTGACATTTCAAAAGCAGATGAGGACTTTGTACTAATTTAAATGAAAAAAAATACAAATGAAATATTTACCGATATTTGTCAGAATCAATTTGAAATAAATATAGGGGCAAGAGTGCTCTAGAGTAAGAAATACGGATATAAGGACTAGATATTGAAATAATTGCAAATACATGACCAGTCTATACATGAACAACCCAGTTTTCTCCACATTTTGCTGTTTGTAGAAACATGTGACTTCAACTCGTCGAATCTTGACCTGGCAATAAAAACAAGACCTTTTGCCCATTACTTCTTCCCTCTAAAGGGTGGGGTCTCACCAAGTTCTCTGGAGCTGCCAGAAGTCAATGTATCCTTCCTATCCCAGCCACAGGCGGTACAAAGACCTCCTTGTAGTTTGTCAGGGGCATGCGTGATGTACAGCCCCAGGCATTTGAGCAGCTGCTCTGAGAGCCCACAATTCCCAAAAGCCATCACACTGTTTGAAAATCTCATCTGAAAGGTGTGGTGGCTTTTTAAAGACATCTATCCCACCTAATTATTCTTCATACCACCCCTCTTCCCTCAGTCAGTTAGAACTTTCTTAAGGATCTTTATAACTTAATCCCTAACAATATTTTATTTTTTAATGTATTATTCTTCGCAAACTTATGTAACTTATGTAACATGACTTTTTCCAGTCTGTAATTTCTAAAACCACAGTTATCAATATTTCTTAACAGAAAACTTTTTTTTCCCTTTCTTTAATAACTTGAATATGTAAAATCAGGTAATGGCACTACAGTAATTTTTCCAAGTCATACAAGCCAAAAGCTTCAAGGAATTTTACATTCTAATTCCAAAAAAAGCTTAAATATGAAAGTTTGTGTTGTGACCCTGTAAAGTATACCACAGCAAAAACATGTCTGTATCTACACAATTTTGTATTGTGTCTTCAAAAATACGTTTTCTAGACTTAAACATATTCTTCCATAGAGTATTGCCAGACCCTAAGTAAGAGAGAAAGAATTAAAGCCCAGGTGATAATACAGAATAATGTGAGATAGTCTAGAGCCTGAAACTTCAGTATAGACCAATGGGAAAAAAATTGGAAATTATTTAAATTGACTTTAGAAACCTGCAGAAATCAAGCAAAAAGCAATAATATATATATAAACATAATATATTCTAATTGAAATTTCAAATGCAGCAAGAAATTAATGTCTTTTATAGACATCTGACTCCTTTTTTAATGAGCTGTACATGGTTAAATTCCTTCTTTATACAGCAGAAGTCCTACCTTTGGAATGTTTTTTTAACTAACTTTCAGATTTTTTTATTCACCTAATAAAACTCTTTGATTCTTTTTTTCCTACTGCAAAAATTTTTGTAATGAATGGCCTCATGAAGCAACCTCAATCATTCAGTTAGAGGTCCTTTATCATCCCACCACATTTCATTTGATACCAAGATATTATCCTCAGCTTCCATCTCTCAATACCAAGATACAAACCTTTGCATGTGCCTAAACCACATTTTAACTCTCTGTTAAAACCACATTTTAACTCACTTTCTTATATTTTTGATAGTTTACAAAGCTGTATTATGGCAAGATAACCTGGTTTTGTGTAAGATCTGATCATCATTCATTTATCAAAATTATTAAGTTACTTGAGATTTGCAATTAATGAGTTTCCCTAACAGCCAGAACTAGCCATGGGCTTTGCCTCTGAGGGTGCTCCCAGTATCTCCTCCCCAGTTCCCAGGAGAATGCAGAACACAACACAGAGACCTTGGGACAACCACGTGCGTGGTGATCCCTCCTGTGCCATCCATCAAAGCTGGAATCCACTCCCACCTAGCCTTTCATGTTCCTCTTCAATACACAGACCTTCCTCCCACCAGCAGGGTAAAATATTCATTGAGAGTATTTTTAATACAAACTTATAAATGCTAAAAACCACACACATGGGAATTCTGCTTTTATTGGCAAGCAGTGCATCTGCTTCCATGTCATTATTTTTTTGGTACACTGTAACAACTGCTGGCACCTTCAGCAAAGATTTTGACTCTTGCATGATTTTTATAGAGCTCCTTGAACTAGATAAAGAAATCATTCTTCTGTAAAATCCAAATTCAATCTACAAGCATCTTCTAATCACACACAAAAAATGAGCTCTGAACCATGAGAATCATGATTCTCCCAATATAAAATACATGAGAAGTTTTATGTGACCTGATGCTTTGAAAACACATAGGTAATGAGGTAACAACATCTGCATGAAAAAAATCCCTCAGAACAACATCATCCTAGGGAAGAAGATGGAAATCATTGAAGACAAAGCGTTGTCCATTCCCCACTAAAGTTTGCTGACTTCCCACCCACTGTGCTGGAGAAGCTGTGGCTGTCCTGTTTCAAATGGATGCTTACTGCTGCCAGGCCATTCTTCTCAAAACAGGGATCTTACACTGAGGAGTAGAAAAGGCTTTAATGCAACCAGGCTCCCAACAGAGCCCGTGGCCTCAGTGAAGATGCAACAGGTTGCACTAACAGTGACAGGTTGATTCTAAACATCTTTACTTTTGTCTTGAGGTCCAGACACTGCCACTTAAACAGAGTCATTCTCAGGCCTAAGAAGGCCTTTGTAGGTAGATTGTTTAACTCCATTTTAATGTCTCTGCAATGCATGAAAGCCTGTAGTAATCACCAACAAATCTGAGGCTATCAAGACACCCACTAGGACCAGAGCACTTAGTGCTAGGTGGCTTTGACACATGTCCTTTCACTACATCTGAGAAATCAAATGAACCAGTCACTGTACTTCTGGAGTTTGAACAAATCAGGGGCAACATCAGGCAAGAACAAGCATTGGAGAATTCAGCTGCTTTTCTTACCAACACAATGGACAGCCTCACTCTATCCCTTCTCTATACTGCTCAATTTCCTCACCTGTGTGATGACTGACAGGGTGCACGTGTGCCTCATATGCACCTGTGCCATAACCCTAAAAGTCTTCCACATGCTACTCTTCACATGTTTACTGTTACTATTAAATAGGACAATGTCGTAAGTGGGTTCCACTATTGTCACAGTGTGACACAGGAGGGAAAAAATCTATCTTGAAAGCCTAATCACTGGCAGATCTTTTTAACTGTGGGGATAAACCACCCACTTGTCAAACTACTCAGGCAATTTTTTTTTTTTATTACAGTATCAGTTAAGTAGCCTCATTGTAAAAAGAGTATTTCTCAACTTAACTAACTCAGCTGAGCTAAGCAGGCAATGGTATGGGTAGCAAACACCTTCAGACTTCATAAACTGCCCTTCCTAAGCTTTTCTCCAAAATCACAGAGTTGGGAGATTTCCATCCAAAGGGTTATAAACTTAAGAAATCATCTCCTACAGCTTTGATGACTCACTTTGAATTAGACTCCAGAAATGCAGGTTTCCTAAAAATTCATTTTAAAAAAAGGGAGTTTGGGTTGTGGGGAAAGACCTGCTTGGGGCTTTTTTAATTTTCCCTTTATAGACAGACCATGGTTCTGTGGCACCTCTCCATGGAGAACTTAGCTATTGGAATGTCGTGGGGCTCATTCCAGGCTCTGCTGGGGCTGCTGCCCAGCCACCCATCTCCACTCCTTCTCACTGCTGCATGTGTATGCAAAACCCAGGGTGCTGCCAGGATGGCACCAACTTAGTTGAGTTTCAGAGCAGTCACACTTGCAATTAAAACTCAGTGTGGTGGAGACCCCACATTTAGTTGCAATGGCATTTTCCTACCAGAGGAAATAGTCAGGCATGGTACCTCTACATTTTCTGACAGGGGCTGAGAGGAGTCATTACCAGAAAACTACTTAAATGTCTAGGATATCTGATGACAAAAGGTGAATTTTAGATGGCTGCAGCGGACAAAGACTTCCTCCCTGAGCAAATCCCTCCTATCACTGTCTCACCTCTTCGAGGAACTTTCTGTTTTTCCAGGACTGCTCTCTGATGAACTGCCTTGCTTTGCTTTCCTGCACTCATCAGTTATCTCTTGATCTTCATCATGAGGTCTCTCTAGTTTTACAAAAGAATTGTAATGGATTCCTACAATGGTCACTCTAACATATAGGCATTCATGTCAGCCCCAAAAGCTATCCAATGTGGCATGTAGTTATTTAGAAATTAGCTGTGTCTACTTTGATTTCACACATTTTCAGAGTTGTAGAGACAGCAAAATCCTAACAGTGTTCAGGGAGGGATCCTACACAGGGAACATCGTACAGAAGTGAGCAAGTTCTGAGGGTAAATGGAAACAAAGTTAAACAGCATTATGAATAAAAAGGCATGAAACAACTCCTATGGCTGTCAGTAAGGGAGAGAACAGGGAAAAACAAGAGAAAAACATTGTCCTAAGAAAACATACCAGTTTTATCACTGGTACACAGTGAGAGAGAGAATTTTATCTCTGATATACTACAGCTTACTCAAAAGTTGAAATTCTTCTACCAAGGACATATTTAAATAAATGCATCAGTTCTGAGGGAAAGAAGAGCATTCCCAAGTATAATGGCTCCTGTGGGTGCTGACCAGCTGCATTGCCCAAGCAAAAGACAACTCATCTGTTGAGATTGTTCAGAAATCTCTACCCTTGAAACCACCAAGCCTAGCAGAAACTCTTGCAAATAGATGTCAAAAAAAAAAAAAAATTCCCACCTATTTGGCTGAAAGATGAAAAATACACAGAACATAGCCATTTTGGAGAGAATTTAAATAATATATAAGGGACCTGTTAGCATTTGTAGGCAAAATGAAGGAATCAGAACAGTTATAGACTGAGGCTGAATGCATCTTAAAACACATGTGGCAAACAGCAGTTTCATTGTGGGCTCCTACTAAAGCGGCCAGTGACCTGCAATTGCAGTGTGATACCTTCACAGGAGGTACAGAGGGTTCAAGCAGAAAACACTGCTCCCACCACTGGTGTGTCTTTAGTGTGGGAAACAGCCTCAAACTGCTAAAAGTTGTTATTCCTACAGCAAAGCCTGTAGAAATGTCAGGAAACCAAAGTTACAGTCACCTGCAGGCAACTGCAGGAAGTTCAACACTATTTTATGATGGCAACAAAATGGATTTTCTGACTCTCCAGATGAGTATTTGCAGGTTAATAGTATAGACTCCCTAAACTCTTTAATTTGGAGGAAATAAGTGAAGTATTATTTTACCCTCTTTCTTTATAAGTGGAAGAAGTAGGACTGAAAATGGAGTTAAGGACAGGAACATTTTGCAACAGGATTATCACAGACTACTTAAAAAGGTGAATTTGAGGAAAACCTCAAGGCTTTTAAAGACACTTACTGTAGAACTGCTGATTTCCCTCAGTGGCAATAGTGACAAAATAACTTAAATGACAAGTAATACACACTACTTCTCTCAGCTATGTGGTAATAAGGTCATGTTGCCCTCGGTGGAAAACGGCTGGGAGACATTTGGCAGCATCGACAAAGCATGAAGTGTCTCCAAGCTACACCATATTACAACTTCAACCCGAACCAGAAATAAACTAAGCTCCTGTATGAGGCAGTGGAGGTATTTCAGGATGGCAATAAAAGACAGGAAAGCAGAAATTTGCTTCAGAGGAGAGCAATCCCTACATTTTGCAAGAGCACAAAATGTGCCTGTGGAGCCTGTGATTAGCAAACTGTTACAGCTGCTGCTGATGCTGAGACAGAGATTACACACCCCAGCTGTGTGTAATCTTCTTTATCTCTCTCTCAATCCCCCTCTTCCCTCTCTGTTCTGCCTCTTCCACAACTCTCTGCATAATATTGTTCTGTAAAAAGAGGCAGTTAGGAAAAATTTTAAAACCAGTATTACATTAAGCCAAGAGCAGCACCTCTCTAGAGAAGGAAGGATGTAAAGGCAGGTGAGCAGTATGTCAACATTATTCACTGCCTTATCCAGTTGTACCCATGGCCACCTACTGCACCACCTACTAGTAATTCATTCTTAAATTATGGTTGGATTATTTTGCTGAACCAGGCTGGGGACAGACAAATATTTTGCAGACAGCTCAGCTATTAGAACCAAGAGATGGCATTTACTCATAGGGTGGGTGACAAATAGGAACATCAACCAAAATATCTGATCATCTCCAGTAGTGCATAGAAGTGGGTTCTGTCCTTCTTAGCTAACTGCAGTGAATGGATTGCCTTGTTCGTGGCTGTACAGAAACAGAATAGGAACTGTGCATGTCTAACGGGATTGAAGGGTTGCTCAGTGTTGCCACAAGAAGTCCACCAATGATACAAGAGATGTTATTCTTGCTGCCTGGCAGCTTGCACTTCTACGGGGTCAGCACTGCTCAAAATTTTCATCATGTGGGACTAGAGAAGGGAATGAGGATTCTGTTAAGAGAGGCAAAGGATTGGTATCTGCACATTTGGGTAAATTTGTTCATTGCTATGTCACCAGATATTAGTGGTGCATTTCAGGTGTAAAACTCTGCAAGGGTGAAATCCCCTAGTTTTCTATTACTTTGCTTTTCTGTTAACTTTAATCACAACTATATAAAACATATAAATATGTAGATCTAATTCAAATATGGAGGAATGAACAACCAACTTCGCAGTGTCTCATGGACTGGTATTCTGATGAACTTGCTCGGAGATCCTGTTCTTTACCTCTCACCCAGAGGAGGGTCCATCTGCCCTAAATGCTGGTACACACTGTCTCCTACTAAGCTGACAGCCAAGCTCAGCAGTCTCTGCTGAAGGATATCATTTCACGTTCTGTTACTCCTAATGCAGGGCTGACTTCAAGTCTGTTTTTGCTTAAACCTAAGATGTTTACCAAAGCCAGCTGTTCACAGGATAGCTTGGTAATTTTATGATGGCCCTTTTCTAATAAATCAAACACAGAGAGAGAAGGTAATGACAAGATAACATATGTATGCTATCTCATAAAACAAACAAAATAGAAACAACATAATAATATCATCAGCATGATTCCAGACATGCTTAAGCTGCCTTTCCTAAGCCCACATGCTAGACAGGTTCCTACCAAGTCCACTCAACCTTGCCAAGAGTTTGCCTAAATGAAGATGAATCTATAAGAGAATTACAAATGTAGATGCTATTGGAAAAAAAGACAGAGACTCTACTTGCTCCTCTCTTTATTGGGTCCTTATCAGTAGGCTACCTGTGTTTCCATCATGTTCAAGGCCCCTTGCCTCTACTTCCAGGTATTTTATGGCCCTGAACTCTTCATGGAGGGCACCTGCATCTCTGCTATCCTGGCTCCTCTCTGACCTGTTAGGAGCACAAGCTCCTCCTGTTCTGTTACACCTGTTGGTTCCCACAAACTCACTAGCAAAGCCTGCAGGGTCCTCTCCTTTCTCCAGCCCTGTGTTTCTGTTGCAGAGAGCCTTTCACCTCTGGTCTCCAGGAGGTGCCAGTTCATTATCATGTCAGGCCTGATTCAGTTTACATTTATAAATAATTTAGATGAGTATGTACTTTCACTGAGATACGTAGGTCTCTACCACAAACTGCAGTGACAGCAGCATTACAGAGATGACCTGTGGGTCTCACTCCAACAGGGCTTTTACAACTGATGTTTTCATTGATGTTTTGAAAAGTAAAAGAAGCCCTAAACTCAGATGCTCAAAATAAATAATCTTTTCTAATCAAAGTAATTGTGTAAAGCAAGAAAACTTCTCTGCTGTTCAAACTCCTTTTTTAAAACCAGTCCAGCCTGGTGTTCAAGAAGGGCCTGTAATGATGATTTTTGTTGTCAGTCTTCTCCGGCAAGGAAGCTATTTTTCTCTTCAGTTAATGATGCTCTGGAAACAAGGTTGCACAATTTATATCCTTACATAGCAACTGATTGGTCGGTTCAGCTGACAGAGCTTTACAAGATGCTCCTCTGCTGCTACTCAGCACTGACTGATATTTTTATAGTTTCCTTTGAAGGCTCAAATGATTCTTGTCTGTCTATGAAGTGGGGTTGCCTTAGGGTGACCAAGCTGAAAAGTACATGGTTTGCTGACCAGGCCATTCTGAGTAATATTGGCTGCAGTGCTTCTTTTCTTTAAGGAATGCTGTTTCCAGTAACACCTACACGTGATGTTTTTCCTGCTCAAAAACTTTAGAAAAACAAACTCAAGAACTAGTCTTTAAATGAATCAAAAAGTAAAGCCTGCATGTGACTTTTTGGGAGAAAAGAAATTAAGCAAAATGGAACAAAATACGAAAAGCAACCCTTTTGGTTCGCTGTGGTTTAATTAAATACCAACATACTTTGTCAGAAAAAAATCCTTCATTTTCTTTACCAAAAAGAATACTCAAACTACCTTACAAGAACTTATTAGAGTCAAAAGAGTCTTTCAAGAGATTTTTGGTGTCTTTTAATCTGAACTTTAAAGAACATGATGAAACTGTCATTATGGTAACAGAGGCATTTTTACCCAGGGAAGTTTACACAAGCCACAGCTCCAGTTACAGTAACCCTACCTCAGATCCCAGTTTAGAAGTTCCCTAGTCCTCACCAATGGAGAGAAATACCAGATAGGAAAAGCACACTTAAGATGTACCTTGAAATAAAGGACAAACATATGTACATGCCCTGACCCAAGGAGGCTTTTTACCATTTCCACTAATCCCTAGACCCTGGTGCTCATAACAAGATTGCTGCAACTTGATTCCCCCAGATAATTATAAATCCAGAAAAGATCATTGTAAAATTCATGGCCAGGAACCAAGACTCCTGAAGTCTGTCAATCTTTGTTATGTTCTTTGTTGTAATGTTTTACAGCTGCAAAGGAATAATTAGAAAAAAATGAAGGTCTGTATAACAAGTAGATTTTTCTATATTTTTTCCACTGAAATTTGCTCAGCTTGTTCTTATACTTTTTGCTTTTAGAGCACATTGGTTGTTCTTTCTTAAATGTCAACAAAATGAAAAAGCTGAGCATGTAGCAGAACATATCCGTAGCTTGTAATGATACCTGCCAAGATGAAACACAAACCTGGGCTCACCTTTTCATTTTTCTTCCTGAGCAGATCACCAGCTGTTGTCTCCGAGAAAATGTGCATTCTAAAGGGATGTCCAGCTCCTGCCTTGCAAACTTTACGTTTTTTAACATGATGTTTTACACTTGAATTATGAATTATTAATGTTTTCACCTTTTCTACCAGAGGTCCTACAAGTTTCTGTAGTCCAGAAACACTTTGTTCAAGTCCATCTAGCCTTTTAACCTGCTGCTCGGCTTTCCTGTTTATATCAGAAAGAGATTTTTTCATTTTAAGGCAAAGTCTCTTCATTTCATTATTTCTCATTTTTTTGTTTCTTTCCATCCTTGATCCAGGTTCAGATGTTTCTGCCTTTACCATCTCCATGTCTTTTTCAATGCAACAGATTTCTTGGGAAACACTGTTAAGCTTCTTAAGGACATTGTCTTGTAGAGTCAACAGTTTATCAATTTTCTCTTCAAGGGAGGCAAACTTCACATCCATGATGTTGAAACTTTCAGATGCGCTGACATCACTCCTCTCAGCATGAAGAATTTGAGGAGGTTCCATTCCATTATCTGGCCCTTGGCTTTGCAAAGTGTTTGGATCGAATATTTTGGCCAAGTTGTTGACCATAGACGTAGAAGAGCTCTGCCTGCTGGATGTGGTCATTTTGCTGGTTTGGGTAGGGGAAGGAAATGCTCTGATGATCAGCTGCTTGAGGACAATATCAGTTGCAAAGGCTTTCCATCCAGGCTGCTCAGATATACAGCCAAGTTTGGCAACTCCAGCTCAACTAATTTATAAACTACTCTCATGTATTTGACTAAAACAGAGAAAAGAGACACCCAAATTATTTAGCAGAAAAAAAGCCTTTCATCCATTCTTTTCTTTACATATATATATCTATCTATTTCCAAATGAAGTGAATGTAGAGATGCATATCCTAAATGCACTCAGTTCAGTGACATCAGCCCTAGCAAGGACCAAACTATTTGCACTCCAATGGCATTTGACAGCAAAAAGGCAACGCGACACATGAGAAGTCATTAAGGGTAGTGAGACTTTGGCAGCGGTGTTGTTGCTTTTCAAAAGCCTAGTATGTAATGTGATCCCTGCTCTGAAAAGAATAAGGGTCCTTACAGGGAACTGAAATGTGGCTGCTTGAAATTGCTGTTTTAAAGTAAACTTTTCAGATGAAAATTTCTATTCCTTGAAAAGCCTTTATTCCAGGCAGGAAGCCGTTATTCCAGGCAGGAAGACAATAGAGTGGTTAAAAAACAAATACATTACAGAAATTAAAACAAGAAGGAGATGATGGAATGAAAATATGTTGGGAAAAAAAAAAATAGAGCCCTATTCTAATGTTGCAGCTACCACATAGCGACTGTATGCACAAGTAATTAGCTCCATAGCTAATATCTTAATTTAGTACTGTATTTCGTTCTGTATTTATCAAGGCTGTTCTAACTTGTCACAAATTAAGAGGCTTATGTTTTACTATGCTCTGGTCATCCAAATACAAAAATAAAACATTTGATAGAAACTCAGCTCTTTTCTTTTTGTGCGTGACAGTAAATGGCTCATGATCAGTGATTAATATTCCTAGCTCAAACAGTACATTTAAGTTTTGCTTTTGCAAAAAAACTGTTTCTTTCAGAAAGACAACATTGGACAAAAAATAAATTTCATTACTGGAAACAGGTTTCCCCTAAGGGTAGGTCTGAATTGTTGAACACCTTTCATGTTGGTTAGAAAAATAAAAACAGAATTTAAAAGAAAGTATAAAACCAGAATTTCTCAAGTCAGCTATACTCCACAGGAGCAAGAAGAAAATCAGTATGGATCAACTCAATGGAGACAGGCTGCCTGTGAAACACAAAGAAACAGCTACCTTGAACAAATGACTGTCATAGATTGACCACACATAGGTCAGTCTGCACTGTTCCCACATTTCTTATACTAATAAATGCATAAAGTTGGCCAGCTGGTTGAAAAACAGCCAAACTGTTGCTCTGCTCAAAAGATCAAGAACTTCTTTTGTGATCCCTGTGAACTATTTCTTTTGCCAACCTCAGTTTCCCCATCCTTTAAACAGGGAACATGAGGGATAATTAGGTGAGGGATAATTAGGTAAGGGACATAGTGAGTTCTGAATAACTAACGCACTAAATAGTCTTTCAAAGTTGCATGGTCTTCTCTTCAATTTTAGGTGGCAAACATGTCTTTTAGATTTTAGATTGACTTTTAGAGTCAATCACAGCTGAAGTTCCCAAAAGCTTCCAAAGGCATTCTGCCACAATCATTTGTGACTCAACATGTAGTCAGTGTTGATAAGGATAAGCTAATTCAGGAGCTTGTTCTCCAATTACTGCAGGTTCATAACTGCATTTGTCACCTTCTGGGATCAGCATGTTACTGCAAGTGAAAGTGAACTGTGTTCATGCATGACCCTAGAACATGGACTGAAATCTCTTCTTTAAATAACAGACATTACCAAGAGGTGGCCATCATGTGTAACTGTGCACAGCATATTCAATAAGAAGGTTAAATATTTTTAAAATAGGAAACAGGATTTTAAAAAAACCAAAATAGTTTAAAGATCTCTATTTCATGAAAAGAATAATAATACAGGGCAGCAGTTAAAAAAAGAGGAAGTAATAACAAAGCAAAGAACATCACATCAGTTCCAGCAAAGTAGTTATGTTCGAAGCCCTTTTTCTTACTCTGTTCATCTCTGCTAGAAACATGAACTAAACTCTCCTGACAGTTTCACATCCGCAGAAGCCCCTGCTGGACACAAACTTCCAGAAGAGGCATTTGCATGTCAGTTAACTAGCCAGGTTTGAAAAGCCATTTATCTTGGATGAAACATCCCTGCAGGAGTTCATGCTTCCCCTGTCCCCCTGTCCCCTGCTGTCTCTGCAACAAAAAAAAAGGTTAAAGTTTAATTAGACCTTGCCACCCATTCAGCCAGGACTTCTGGTCTGGGGAATTTCATAGGCCAAGACTGTCAGGCTCCTATTCAAAAGGAACATTTTGTTAAAGCAAGAAATTATTAAAAGAAAAAAAGAAAAGGACATACAGATAGGAATGGTAAAATCATGTGTTATATTACTGTGCACAGACACATATGTTAACCATTAAAATCTCTCCTAACAGTTGCCCAGGGAAATACTATGTGAAATACCTCAAACCAGTACTATAAACACTAATAAAAATTTTAAGCTCTGTGAGGTAAGATCCTATTATCAAGTATCATCTGTAAAGTCCTACTGATTTAATATTTTACCATGACATACACTGAAAGGGTAGAAAGCAAACTATAAAAATGCTTCATTAAAAGCTCATCAGTATGTTAGCACTTCTGTCTGAAGCTGAAGAGAACTGGAAGAGAGAACTCCTCTGCAGGGGCTTGAAAATAGGAATAAATGAAAGAAAACTAACATCAACTTGCATTCTAGGCTCTTGCTCAGAAAGCTTCTTCATAGCTGGGAATCTGTGATCCCTGCCTCTTGGTCTGTAAACTGGAAATAACCTTACATATTCAGATGCTTTTCAAGAGTTCAGTGAGAATTAATTACTTCAGCGAAATTGTTCTGTAAAATAGTATGGTAAAGTATTTGAATATTTCCTTCTTAGTGCTGTGAATTATTACTGCTGCATTATGAAATTCAATAATAATATGTGTAAATAATTTGAGCCATTTTTAATAAATAGCTGAATGCAGTTTTCCTAGTAACTAAGATAATCTCTTAGCATCTGTACCTATCATTAATGCACAAAATAAGCCCAAATAACAGCACTCTTATTTTCATCTCACAAATTTTGGTGATGACTGATCACTGGATTTGCACAGCACCAAAAATGTGTTAAAGTCTGTTGGAAATTAAGAGTATGAGCTGCAGGAATGTTTACTTTTCTGTAACTGAAAAATTTTCTGTGAATTGAAAACAAAGAAACACAATTGATTGAAATACATTAGAAAGAAAGCAATTCCACTGGTTTTAAAGATGACTGGTTTTAAAGATGGTTTTAATGATTCCCCATGTTCCCAATATTGCATAATACTACATTTCAGAATATTAACACTGGGCCGCTGCACCATGGCAGTGACAATGTCATGTCCAAGGCTGACATTGAACCCTGGGAATTTTTGCACACAGGTGTAACAAACACCTGCTAATCAACTGAGAAAATGTATGGTTTGATTTTAATAAATCTGCCATACAGCTTAATTTCTTCTATACAATTGCTGCCCTGTTGATGATGAATTCTTTTGAGCAGCTTTTACATAAAAGAAAATTAACCTGTAGTTCTCTTTTACTTCAAGATCAGTTGGAAAAGGCCTTAAAGCAGCATATACAATTTTCCAAGTGTCGTGGCACTGAAAATTTGGAAGAAATATCAATGAAGTACCAATGGATACATTGCTGCTACTGTGACTTTCACATTTTTAACATGTCTGCAGACATGATACAGTGAGCCTGTAAGAGATTCCATAAAAATTTGTACCTTATATAGACATAGTTAAACAGGTTATAGGTGAAGATTGGACAGACTGGAGAAGTAAATTTTTCCTTCTGATTTCTCTCTTGAACTCAAATTTCAGCCAGTGTTTTTTTCTCTGCACATACAAATATGGAAAGCTGGCTAACATTAGGAAATTATCCCAGCATAATTATTTCCTCCCAAGCTCTATTAGCTGTCTGCTTCTGAGCAGTGATCCTCTAGTTCAGAGATGCCCAGACCAAGGTCAGTTTTCATCAATTCTTGGTCCTCTGATCATACAGCTGAGCTGTTAACTACCCTGACTTACCTTATCTTGTTCTGCTGAACCCATGTTACCAGGAGTTACCCTCTCCCTTCATGCTTTTTTAGACTGAGTCTTCTCAATTTAGTTCAGTTCAGTTCTTCATTTTTCTAACAATTAAAGGTCCAGATAGTGCACCTCATAAATTTATGTCTGCTGGCATCAAACATTATAAACAAGAAGACAAGTGGAAATGTTTTACTTGTAGACTCTTATTCCAACTTTTTTGGGCTGTAAGCCATGTATCAGGATATACCATATTTTGTGGAAGACTGCTACGACTGAAATTTATCTGGAGAACATGGTACACCTTCATAAATGTTGACTTGTTCTAAACAAGGTATCTCCAAAACTCCCATGTCCAGTTTGATATTTTATTGCAATGGAGGATTGGGGTGTTCTTCCCTCAAAAATAACATGGGGCCACCTGCCATGCATGAGTTTGCCACATGTGTGTGATGCATGCTCCACATTCCAGCAATTCCTCACTCATGTTCTCCTGACATTTCTGTACCTGTGTCCTGGCAATGATTTGGTTTACACAGGGAATATATTAAGGGAAGTGGGCTGCAGGTATGTGAACAATTAGCTCTGACTGACTTTCTGAGTTTTCCAAAAATACTATCTAAATTTCCCTTGGTTCAATTGAAGTTGATTTCTTCCCATGCCATCCATGGATGACTAGAATAATCTGTTCTCTTCTCGTCTGCAAACACATTTAATGTATTGAAGTTTATTATTACATCTCCTTCCCAGTGTTCTCTCAAATATATAGTTACATTGCACACAAAAACAAATTAGCATTTCCTAGAAGTGATCTGTATTGAGAAAAAATGGGGGGGAATTTTTTTCTTGAGTATTTTTCTGGAGAAGTTGCCTTCCTAGATGACAAGAAATTGGAAGATATTTTGTGTTTGTAGATTTTTAATAAATTCATTTGTGAAAATGGTACAAGCTAACATGTTATGCTGTATCTCCAAGAAAACAATGTAAGATTTTGCTTTCCTTAGAATATATGAATCTTCTTTTCTATTAAAAAAATTGCTTAAATCTTTAAAACAAAACCTCAGGTCAGAGAAAAGAAAAGCTTCATAAACATACAGTGGGATGCTTTTCAGGAGCCCACATAACAAAATTACTATCCATTGTTTTATATTTCAATGAGTTAAAATAAGACCTTCTACGATTATCTACAATTATCTTACTTTTCTGTGACTTCTCATTTATTTTTATTCTTTTAAATGTCTAGTTCATACCTTATATATCCCTGCCCTACGTATCTAGAATTTCCGTATTCTTCTTCCTTCCTTAAAATTATCTTCTGCCATTCTGACCACTGTTTTGTCTTCAGCATTTATCCTGTGGTTGATCTGAATTCACTTAATGAAAACTCATTCAGAAATTAAGAAAGGTCAGGGAATATTTGTTATCTTACTTTTATGAAGCTCTAGTTCAAATTAACTATTCTAATGATCTACCTTCTACAAATTAAAAAACAAACAAACAAACAAACAAACACAACCAACAAACCACTCCTTTTTCTGAAACTCTGATGAAGACAAATGCAGACTTTGCTCTCTGATTTTTCCCAGCAATGCATATTTTGTGGCTGGACTGGCTACAGCACATAGCAAAGAAGTTCCAATAGCATCTTTTATATCTGAATCACCAATTGTGTTTTAGAAATAAATCATATCTTTGTATTTTTCCCTATTGTGATAGTGGTCATAAACTGTAGATATCCCTAGCAAAAAAGCCTGTCTCCTTTAATCATTTGTAAATAAGGTGTTTTGAAGAAGACCCTTATACCATGCACAGAATATTTGTGTAGAAGTCTCAGTAAGACCCGTATCTCAGTAAGTCTCAAAGAAGGAACAACTTGAGACTTTAGGGAACAGGAAAGCCACTATCCTACTCAAAGATTTCTATGGGCTAGTCACAAAGCTGAGAATGCCTGTACACAGTAACGCATGTGAGAGTGAAAGCATGTCTGCTCTTTCTCCAGTGCACAAAAACATCTCCCTGAAAAACAGTATAAGCTTACAGCTGCCCAGCTCTGAAACAGATTAGAAAGCAAGCATGAAAGCTATGAACCAGATTCAGAAAGTCATGCTGTTTACTGAAAGTTCACAGATGTCCCTGATGGTAGAACAGAAAAACTATTCTCTTCCCTCTGCCCCCATTCCTCCCACCCTTCCCAATCAAAAAAGATCCATCAAGATAGATGAGGAAATTTATCCAAAAGGATGTATTTCTACAATCAGCAGTCATGTTGGACTCCTTCACCATGGGGGCTGAAATAACTGCATGCCTAAGATTAAGTAACATACTGTATCATAAGTGATATACCTTTATGGTTCCTCTGGGGACTGACCAAAACACTTGTCTGCAGCTCTGCTTAGGGTCAGGAAAGGAAACAGCTTCATACAGTGCAGGAGCATACAGCAAGAAAAGTCTGGCACTGAACTTCATGAGGTAGGACTAGGGAATTTACTGCTCCGCAGGGCTGTCTGCATACAACTACTCTATGACCTGTTAATTAATTATGAATTCTGACTTCCTTTACTGTAATGACTCTGGTAACTAAGTACCCTGGAATATCCTAGGGATAAATGATGAGAGCAAGCCCCAGAAACAAACTGCAGAGAGATCCCAACACAGTTCAGTGATAAATCTGCAGATGTCTGGTATTGGTCTTTCAGATACACTACCACCTTCAAATTTTGAGCTTCTCTGTACAAATGTGACCACCTTTTGCAGAAAAATAAATGTTAATTGATCTATATATCCTTCTGTAGAAAATATCTTTGAAGATTAAAATGATAACAGAAGGTACTATGCATGTTCTTGGAGTGAAATCTCTTGTAATCTAGAACTCTGAAGATCTCCTTCACGTGGAAAAGTATTTTCACAGGAAACATAGTGTAACTGCAAGTTGCATGGTGCAGCATGCAACATTTATCCAGGCAAAGAACACCTAGCTCATACATGGCATCCCAATGTTAATGGGTTTCTTTGGATGAATAAGAACTGCACAGCACATTAAAAAAGCCACCAAAATCAGCATCTGTCTGCTTAACAGTCAAAGTTCAAAGCACTTCACCATCGAAGTGCACGGTGTTCTTTCACTGAGGGTTGGTCTCCACTATCATCTCCTGCTGTCAAGATATCACATCAAGAGTCCCACCTTTGCTTAGCTGTCCCCAATTAACTACACTAAAAACAAAACAAACCTCAAAACCCAGAGTTTCTTAAGGCTGAAAAATACTGTGTGATAAATTACCCATTAATAGCCCAAAACTCTATTTCCAGGAAGCCTGTTTAAAGGAAAATTCCTGACTTTCTGAGGCTAAAGCAGAGGTGTCATAACTCTGAAACAGAGCAATGAAAGAAGTACTGTCTCCAGGTGCAGCAGGAGCTATACCTCATTTCATCTGCTGGGTAGACTGGTTAAAATCTTTGGTTTCAGTCCAAAACTTTCTGGCAGCTAGCATCCTGTATTAAAATTTATAAACTACAAAAGGCCTTTTCTTACAAAAAAGTTAATTCAGGATGGATAGGCTGAAAGACTTGAAAGGGACAGTCATCAGAAGTGGTTATATGGAAAATTGGATGTAAGTAACACCTTTTACTTCATCAGAAAATACTAAAAATACAGTAAATGCAATTTCAGTGAGAAAGGGAAACTGTACTGATTAAAAGATCTTTAAAAGAGCTGCGGAGAAGAGCCCCAGAGCTGCCTGTCCTGTTGAGAGGTAGAAGTTTTATAAAGTATGTATTATCCTTTCCAGAAGAAACACATTGATAGCTCAGTTTTCTTCAAGCTGCTAAACTTACCTACTGTTCAGCACAAAATAGCAGAGCCCTGGTCAGAAACAGTGGACATCCTCTGGGGTGACTGCCCAGTCAACAGGCAGAGCAGACAAGACCCTTGTGTGCCTTGGGCTGTTACTCTGTAATCAGCTGGCTTTACAAGCGAACCCTTACAACGCAAAGGCAATCATCTCCTGATTCCCTCAGAGTTAACCCATCTTCTCTGCTATAAGAACACTCCAAAAGATAACACCACCAGGCTAGTGAAGATCCCAGTGTGGCAAAGAGGGGAATGAAGTGCTCTTCTGATGAATGACAACTGATTCATTTTCACTCATGGTGGTTTATTCCCTGGTGCCTTCTACTGTGATACCGGCTATGGCAGTGCTAAAGTGGGAAGGAAATTTTACGGATTTCTGCTTGTTTGTTTCCTTAACATAACACTAAACACTACCCACAACTAACTGCTATTAGCCCAATTCTGTATCATACACTTACTGCACCAAAAAACAGGAATTCTCTCGCTCTGTAAGCCAGCCAGGGGACTGGTTATTTATCCAGGCAGACTCTGCTGAAGCAAACATTTTTTTACCAGTATGATTGCAACGAGATTTGGAATTAAACAGACTTTAACTAAGTAAATCAGCATAAAAAGCTGCATGCAGAAAATGCCTTGAATCATCTCTTGAAAATCTAGCAACAGAAAAAGTGAAATAAATGGCACATTCATATTAGGCATGGATGTCAGAATCCAGGACTGTGCGAAAAAAGAAAAAAGAAAAAGCACCATAAGATGCATATAGTGGCAACCAGTGTTTTCAGGAAAGGGGCAATTTGAGCTTATTTTATCTCTAGGGTTAGCTAATTCTGGTGAATGTCAATATTTTATTGAGATTGTAACCTGACCCTGGCAAGTTTCCATAGCATTACTTTATGCTTTAGGGATGAAGAATTCAAAGGAAGGGTGTTACCTAAAATTTAAGTTCTAATGTATATTAAAAAGCTCTAAAATCCAGGAAGCTAAGTATTAAAGTATTTCTCCCCTTTGATCTATTTGTTTTATATCAATTCAAATTGCCCATTTTGCTCGATTTCATGACAGACTGAATGGACATGAGGTAAATAAATGTCCCAGAAATCTTTTTCCTTGTCTTTCTGTCCTGCCCAGGGTGCACATGCTAATACCATTTTTCACTAGTAGATATTTTCAGCAACAGAAATGCCTTTTAGCTACAAGTCTTCTTTTTTAGCTATTTTCACCCAAAAAAAGTGTTCATTCCAAAATGAAACATGGCAAGTTTCCAGCCTTACAGCTGAACTTTGAAAGCCATCAAAATCATCACCTATTTTTGTCTCCTTTAAACCCCACATATTTCAACTAAATGATCATTCCAGATGCCTGGCCACCTGGCTGCAAAGATTAGCCACATTCAGTGCCCAACCAAAGACATTCAGCAAATTAAGAATATCAACAGCTGTTACAGAGACCCTGCATGTCACTTCTTCAATTTTGCATTACGTGGTGAGTTCAAAAATGTTCTCTGGTCACTGATAGGACACTGATATACAAAACAAAGTGAGATTCACCAAATATCTTCTATAATAAAGCTTTCTTTTTGTTTTAATTTGTCAGGTTTTGTTCAGCTTGAAAATATCCAAATATGAACATCAGTCTTGGCCTTACTTTGTGAGAAATTTCAAATTAAATTATTTCCAAGAAAAAAAAAAATTTAAAAGATGTTTTGTGTGTACTAAATATACTCTTATGATCACTTACAGAAAATCTTGGGAGAAGACTCTTGCTGCCAAGTGTTTGCCCTTGCTGACAGAGGAGGACTTTCCTGGCAGATGCAGGGAGCTTGAGAAGGATTTACCTTGCAGATGCTTTGTTCACCTTCAAGAACCCACAGTGGCCCTGGCAAATGCATCCCTGAACACTGATATTTTTTCTTCCCATCATTTCACTTCTGTCTATGACACCCTTCAGGCGTTCTAGAGTAAGTAAAGAACCTGTTTAAATGGAGAAGAGTGAGTATCACAAGGAAGGATGTTCTAAATAAGAAGAAACAAATGTTCTGAAAGCCAAGCTGTTGTAAACAGGCTTCTGTTTACCATCCAGGAAGGTGCCAAAAAAAGTAGTATGCATCCAGATGTTAAGACAGTCCATAAGAATTGGGGGAGAAACTCTGAGGCTGCACATTTGCCATTTTTCAACTTCAAGTGCTTTTCTTGGGAAGTAGTGTTTCTTAAGGCAGGCCAGAAATAAAATAACAGCTGTGTCATTCAGGAAAGAAGAGCTAAGGTTTTATTTTGTGGTGATGCTGCAGGAACACTGCTTTCAAAGGTCAGTTTGGACATCTGATGAGCACAGTGACCCAAAGCACACAGAGTTGGATCACAGTGCCCACAACTGAAACACTATTTCCCCACCTTAATGTACAGGTTAAGTAAAATCATGTAAGAGTTAAAGTGCTTGGCCTTTGGGCCAACCAGCTAAGCAAAAACAGCGCTTCCTTTGGCCAGCTGTAGCTTTTCCCAGACAGAAGTTTCTTTTCACAGAAATTTTATCAACATGTAACATTGGATAAGTCTGCAGTTTGAGTAAATAATAAAGTACACCAGTGTTACAGAAGCTGGCTAATTAAACAGGGGATGGTATTACTCATTTATTAATGTTCCTGAATATTAATGTGTTTCAGCTGTAAATACTGAGGAAATACTGTTTTTTTCTTTTTAGGAAAAAAATATTTTATTAGTTCTCTGCTGCCTGATGAGAAGCCTCATCTTCCTACCACATTGTATCACTTCCACACTTGCAGTCTTACCTCTTAAATCCCTTATTTCATGCAACTATCACAGTTTAGTCTTTCTTTTTTCTTCCAGAAAGTCCGATGCAGTCTTTCATTAGACTTTAAAGAACTCAGTAGTCAGATTATTAAGCTAGAGTCCAAAACAAAAGCCTTGTGTTAACAGAATGGCCTAAGTTAGATCACAAGTGCCAAAGGCCATGTATTTTCTCTCAGTGAGTACAGAAGAACCAAACCAATGAACTCAGTGTGTCTACTGAAGCTCAGCAGTTGTATCACTTCTTTGCCAAAATGCACACATTGTGCTTTCCTGTTGACACCTGCTCCAAATTAAAACTCTGTTACAGTGCACACCTGCAGGCCACCAAAGTGGAGGCTTTAAGCATTTGCTTGGTTCTTTCTGTGGGATTCAGCATTAGTTTTATGAGGACAATTTTAAGCTACAACACCAGAACTGAAGTATGAACCATTTAGGAGGGCCCATCCACTCAGGTGGTCAGAACAGGTGCAAGGTAACCTTTGCTGACAGTAGTCATGTTTCAGTGTTTCACCATCTGATGTCATTAGGTGCATCCAGAAGCATTTCTGACTGCTTTTTGAAAAGCCTTTGGGGAGAAGCTGTGCCTGCTGCTCATACTTGCTTGTATAAACTTCTGAACTCTAAAGCCTTCTGGAGTGTTCAGGTGAAAACAACTGCACTGCTGTGTGATAGGAGTGGGAACCCTTCAGAAGCTGAAGAAAAGAGCATTCTGAACAATTCATGTAGGATGCCAGCCACGTGCACTGGTAAACAGGCCGGGCTTCTTAGTAAAGCAGATGGTCAGAGCAGTGCTCTCCTAGAAACTTGTCCAGCAAAAAGACAGACAGGTGAGGAGTTTGTACCCTTATTTTTTCCCCACTAGCTCCATGTAGTTGGCCCAATCACTACCTGGATTTCTTATCCTATATGAGAACACAAAATGTTTAGACAGCATGGTTTTCTTGCACCTGTAACTTCCCCACTTCTGCATAAGAGGGGCTATAGATTCTCTAAATTGGAATGGTTAAAATGCAAAGAAACAGCAATCAGAAAAGTTGAGGCTCTTGCTGCATTGCACAATTGACCACAGCGAACATCCTATGTTATGCAGGAGTATAATAGTTAATAAACCTCACAAATAGGAAACTCTGACTTGAAAATAAAGCAGGAGTAATAAACATCATACCTATGCAATACAAGAAAACTAACATTTCCTAGGAGCCAGACGTATTGCATTTATTGAAGAATTTTCAGGCTAATTTGTTACATATTTTTTGTATTGAAAAAAAGGAAACATAATATTGCTTAGAGTAGGTTTGTTGTATTTATGTTAATGAAAGATCAGATCTGGATTCCTGAGTGTCTAGTGACTGCTTCTGGGACAGGGAAACACGAGAAGAGCAGTCATGTTATGAAACAAACTCTCCTCTTACCTCAAAGTCACTTTCCTCTCTTCTCCTGACCTATCCTCATCTGTCCCCTGCTTCTATTTACAGAACTCCATTAACGTTACACACTCTAATTTGATCACAAGTTTTTGGGTTCCATACATAAACCCCCTGGCCAATTTCCATGGCCTCTACACCATGGAAGGACAGACTGAAAGATGAAAATGGTCCTTTCTCATTTCATGCAACTGATGAAAGCCTATGTTATGGGCCTTTTTGCCTGTTAAACTCTGTTATATTTTTGGGATCACAGATACAAGTAGCATCCTCTTTCTCTCTCCTATTTGAACAGAAATCAGAGATAGATATAGCCCTACTGATAAAGCCGTACTGATACCCCTGTCTGGCTTTCCTCTTCTCCTCAGCAGGATAGTCAGCTATTACACTGGTTAAAGCACAAGTTATAGAACCTCTAAACCCTATAACCTAACTCTATTCATCCAAAAGATGTTTAGCCTATGTCTGGCATTTTGTATAGTCAAGGCAGAGAAAAAGTGAGCAATGAAGATGATGAAGGAGGACAAATGGAAAGAAGTGTCCTAGGTGGTATTGTTCTCCCTCCTGACTAAAGGAGGAGACCTGCTACTGTTTCAAGGACTGGGGCAGAGAAGACTAATCTCATCTTTTGCCCTCACTTCAACAAAGCTTAGAAAAATGTCTGTCATCACAGAAACTTGAATCATAGCTTTCATCATTGTTTAAGTTTTATCTCTCCCTGTCCTGGGCAAGAGCCAGACTTGTAACCTTCCTTCTACTGCACTGTTGCTTTAGGCTCTAATGAGAGAGCACAAAGAAACAGAACAGTTTCATTTCATTCTAAGTTCTTATCTTGGAACATCAAACAGTGGGGGATTGATTTTGTAAGAAGATGTGGTAGATGGTATTTTCATCATGATTTCTATCATGTAACTCATGAATGTTGCTTGGAAAAATGGCATTGGCAGGAATCATGGATTAAATCTTGTCCTAAGGGTAGGAAATATATGAGAACTGATCAGAAACCAAAAATTATTTCATCACTCTGCCTACACAATAAAGAGCAGCACTGCAAAAGGGATTGTTCTTCTCAAAATGTCTGATTTTCACTCATTCAAAAGGCAATTTTCACAAGCTGGAAAAAAATCCACAGTTTTTGGAAAGGTGTGGCATTTTCACAGAGCAATCTCACTTCACAATTAAGCTATGTTGTTCATTTTTTATTAGTCTGCTTAGCTGGTTTAATGGTTTCATAAAATAGTCGGTTCTTCTCTCATTTGCTCTTTCTTCCCCCTTTTTTTATTAATAAATACATGGTTTCTAACTAATCCTTATGCCTTCACGTCAGTACTCACTGAAGAGTCATACATCCACCTGTAAGAAGTACCATAGCTCTAGAAAATCATGACTGTTGTGACAAGATGAATAGGGAATGACTGAGTGACATTTCTCCCAGTGCAATAGGATACAGAAACTCAAAACAAGGACTTCACATCAGTTTCTAATCAGAAACAACAGATTCACACACTAATTACTTGTGGAGGAGCTCACTGACACAGGATATTGATGGAGTGGTGGAATAAGGGCAGATAAAAGGGCATTGGACAAAATTACAAAGGACAGTTGCATTAGGGACAATAGCAAAGATTAACTTCTGGCCATAGTCTGATGTCTGACTGAAGCTCAGAAGGTCTCCCTGGGTAAGAATTTCATCTGATGTTCCCCAGTTTTAGATACTGCTACTAGTCACCTGCAGCTGGGATGCTAGCCAACCTCTAAATCAAAAAAGCTCACATGAAAACCCCTGCTTTATTGCTTGTAAGCCTTTCTTTCTGCCACTAGAACATAGTGCTTGCACCTGGAAACATTTGGAAGCCTTGCCATGACCTCACTCACCTTTCTGCCTCTGGGATTCAATTTCGTGACTGCTGCATTTGTTTTTACCTAAATTTTTCATCTGACACTATGGAAAATGAACTGTGATTACCCAGAGCACAAGCTTCTATTCCCTGACCAACTCATATGATCCAACAGGAGAATTAAAAATAGTTGTCACTGGAGCTAACCAAAGAGTTTTGAAACAAAACACTGGAATGTGTTGGAAAATGATGGCTCATGAAAACAGAAGACTGATCAACACGTGATGTGCTAAGTAAAATTAACTAGGGAAGAAGGCAGAGCAATACTTGCAACCCTGCTAGAATGAAGCATGTCTATTTTTCATTTCAGTGCAGTTTTTCTTTTGCAGCCCTCTCTTCAAAGGTGTGAAATTATTACAATGAAATTCAAAACCTTATGAAATGAGCCAGATTATAAATTTCTTTGCAAACTAATTTCAGACAGTTTGCTTAGTCAAAGGCTTTTTCTGTCTTCTGGAGACCCACTGACTGAACTGAAATGTGCTTACTGTGAAATAGAATCAACTAAACTTGACATAAAAAGACAATTTTACATGAATCTGAAGGAAGCTAATCTTGGTTTTAGATGCTAGTCTTTATTTAACACAGCACACAGAGTTAAGACAGAGCATGGAGCTCTGACAACAGGTAGAAGTTCTGGGATCAGCACTGATTTTTTTAATATTTCCTCTTCATTTTCTCTTTTTAACTTGCATCACTACTTCCTGCTATTTTCCTTAAAAGATGGTATTTCTTAACATCAAGTTTCATCCACAGTATGTGCAGAGCACAGCAAAATTCTTCAATTCTTTGGTTCTGCTGTACTTGCTGTTTCGAGTTTACTTGCAGAGGTGAACATGCCACAATGGGGAACAGCACCATATATCAAGTAGCTGTAATCAGGCAGATTAGGTACCAGTAATTTTCCTAATAGAGACCCAGTGTCAGAGATCAAGCATGAAGGCTCAGATATCTGCATTGCCACTGTCCAGAATCAAGTGTCAGGGATCAGGACTGTAACCGCCAGGAATAAAGAGTCACGTGTGGCAGAGCAGGGAGCAGATCCCACCCCAGACTTCAGTGGGGAGGATGTGTCTCCAAAGCTTCGAGAGTTGAGGACTAATGCAGCAAAGGCAAGGGAGATTAAATGCTTGTCCTCCTAGGGGAACCCAACGCTTCTTTGCCAAGCATTGATTTGTTCATGCAGGTGTGTCTCTGGGCAGGCAACACCTGCAATTCTGTGTGCGCAGTTAATCTTTGCAGACACTGCTGGTCATGCCTTTGGCTTGCTGCTCAATATATAAATACTTGAATGTTTTCTTAAGGAATACACCCTGAATGCATGTAATGACAGGGGAACATCCTAAACTAGCACAGCAGTGCTCCTTAAGGGAGCTGAAGAGGCACAATTTCTTGAAAAGGTCCAATTTCAATATCAAGGACCTGTCAGTGCCCTCTACTCCTCTTGAACATATTATCAGTATGTCCAGTGCTATAGGACTTAGCCAAAACTGTAGTAGAATATAAAGTAAAAAAAGAAAAATAGGAAGGAAAAACCCCTAGGATTTAAAAAAAATTAAAGTATTTCCTCTCATTTGTATCTTGTTTCAGATTTTTGAGATCAAGGGGAAATAACAGGGAACTAAAGTCAGTCAGTACTTGCTTGCATCTCCGTAAGAAAGTTGTGTAATACCTTTCTGATTCAGTTTCTCCTTTTTTTCAAACAGAAAATAATACAGAAATGTCATTCATGTCACAACATGTTGAGAGCTTTGAGATTGGAAGAAATTCATCCAGCCATGAAAATGCACAGACTGTTACTTTGAAAGCTCTCCACAGGAGCAACTTTAACTGTCATGGACATAATCAGAACTGGAGTGGAGTAGATAACCATCACACAAACAGAAAAAATAAGTATGCCTCTTTTGAGTAATGATAGTTAAAGTAAGCAACCTCTTTTAAACTTTCCACTTTCTGAAACGCTCATATGATTGCCTGCTACTGTGGACACAAAGCAATAAGTAACAGATGAAGAGATGTGATTCTTTGAAATTTCAAGACATGATTCTCACTTAAATATCAAGGACCAGTCAGCCATCTGCACCTCTCAAACACATCACTGTGTTCATGTTGCTGTTTAGAAGCATTTTGTGCAAACCTGTTGAAACTTGTAACCTAGGTGTTTGGGCATGACAGAGCACCCATCGGCAGCATGCTCCCTGCCTCTCACTAACTCTGTGCACAGCAACCATTAGGCTCTCAAAGTATGCAGAAACATTCAAAGAATCATTGACTTAATCCATGTGTTAATACTAAATATGTAAAGGTTAAGTAGGGAGATCCTAGTAGGTTCTAAATCCACATCATTTCAGTGCACTAACACATGTTCACCTGCTTGAGCACACTAATCCAAATCAAGGAAAAATTTCACTGGGCAGGGGCACTGAGGGAGCATGCAAGAAACAATTTACATGGACCTTGAATATCCTACTCCACTGTGAGGTACAATAATTTACATGACCCAAACAGAGACTTAGAGGTGTGCTTTAATATGAATAAAAAATGCAATTTGTTCCTTGGGATTTCAGAACTCTTTAAAAATTGTAGAGACAGAGTTAAACCTGGTAGCAAAGTAAAAGTTTCAGATGTTTCATTAGTTCTGCAGTCCCTCTCATGGCACTGTAAGTTAGTCTGCCTAAGTTCAGGACAGATTATTTGAGTACAATTGTTTTAAAATATAGTTGATTTTTTAAATACTTAGCAAAAGAATCTGAGGCAACAATGTACAAAGAAGAAAGACAGGTAGAATGAAAAATAAAATTAAAAAATAAATTAATCTATTCCCTCTTTCGGGTGTCCCCACCTCACCTCCCCAGACTAAGGGTAAATATAATTGTCATTTGAAACATGAAACCCTGCAAATGCCTTTACATTGCAAAGAGCTTCAGTGGCTTGCATCCCAGCTTTCCTTCATCCAAGGTGGGATAGATAAAAGTTTCTAAGGAAGGCATCAGAAATTCTGTTTAGACTGATATCATTCATTCCTTATCTGGAAGCACAAATCTTATTTCTGCCCTGCTTCATCTTGAGCTGGGAAGTAACATTGGTGCATACAAGCAGCTTTACCTTTTTTTCTTAAGCTAATCACAAAGTCACAGATCTGTAGATTTTAAGATAGGATGGGCAGCTTATAATTGTGTATTCTAATTGTTTTGCATTAGTTCCTAAAGATTATCTTGTAATTCTCAAGAATCACTCAGAAAACAATTCATTGTCAAGATATGTACCGCTGCTGAACCAAAAAAAGGAAACACCTTTTGTTTCACCTTCCTGAAACACCTGTCCTCAGGAAGCACTTCTGGAAAGTACTGGCACAAGTAGGTTCACGGAGAATATCCAAAACTAGGGTTTGAAGCTATGACACATTTTCATAGTGCTTGGTATTAAGTCCTTGGCATATGAGCCATCTGTAAATCCCATCTATTATTAGCAGGGATAAAGAAATAAGACTGGAGCCATTTAAGGAACAGAAACAATTGAGGAGAGGTGGACTCCTTACAGTTAACATTCATAGCACTGAACACCACAATTTGAAAGTCTCATAAGCGCACAGGACTCATCACCATGTGCAGGTACTTCAGGTCCCAATTTGCTTTGATGTAAATGATTTATAAGCCAGAAGAGCAGAGCCAGCTACAGCCATTGCACCACCACATTTCATGTCATAGGTCTGAACCTTTGTCACTACAACACCTGCTGTTCTGCTGACAACTACAGTCTTCTAACTTTTCAAGCTGCTGTGACACCATCAGCATCTCTTCAGCGGTCCATGGTCTCTCAGAAAGGCATGAAACCTGATGTCTGTGTGTTCCACTGCCCAGAGTTTACCAGTGAAACCTTACAGGGAGAGCAGCACCTGCCTGCCACAGCAGAACCGTCCATGGTTATGCCTATCACCAATTCTTCACCTCAACTCCAATCTGAGCCTTGCTTCTTGCTGGCCTGGATAATGAGATGAATGGACTATTTTTATACATGTTTACTCCACAGCTATGAGCAATGTGCATTCGAATTCTAGGCATTTACAGGGTTCACGAGGAGCAGGCTACAGGGAGATTCCCAGGAGGCTAGGAAGCACCTTGCCAGCATGACACCCAACCTCCCTCCCTGTAGGATTTGAATATTCCCATGTACAAGCATAGTTGCCCCCTTGCAGCCCAGAGAAAGGAGTGCAGAAAGGTGGTCAATACAACAGGATCTTTCACTGTCAGTCACTGGGGTTGTGGCAAAGGTACAGCAAACCTCTGTAAAGGAAATACAGCAGCACTCAACTGATCTGTTTGGGAAGGATTTAGAAAAGCACAGTTTGTAGTAGAATATTTTGTGCTCTATCTTTCAGTGAGCTGCTCTGTTGTGTTGTTTAATTGTTCAGTTTGTTTCCCAAATTCTATTCTATCCAGAGGAAGACAAGGAACTCCAACAACATCTCAAATATTATCTCAGAGGTCCAAAGAAAGTTCGTGAGAATGAAAGATCCATAATAATCAGCAAAACTTAGTTCAGAAAATCAGCAAACAAGACTGTGCAAATTCTGAAACCTGTGCAAAATCTTCATGCCTAATTGGGTTTTATTCTGTTTATTTAGATATTCCCAGGAAAAAGCAACTCCCAGTATAACCATATTGTCAACTCAGAATATGTCCACTCAAGTAATGCACAGTGGATTTATATTCACAGCAGCTGTCTTAAGCCTGCTGATTTCTGATCCCTTGCATGTCTAGTACAGAGCACATTTACTTGGTATATGAAGTGCAAAAGAATGGACATCATCTGGGAAAGGCAAGTGATTCCTGCGTCATATTAACCCTAAAAATTTCTTCCCCACCCCTGTAAAACCACAAATGACCTGACATCTTGACTGCTCTTTGTAGAATTCAGCTCCATTTTCATTCCTGAAGACAGCTGTATATTTTCTACAGGGAAAGGTCAGTAATGCTGAGAAGTGGAAGTAAAGAATGCAGCTTATTCTGTGCTGCCCATAGTACAAAAGCCAGTGTAGGCAAAGAGAAATATTCCTCTATTAAAATTGCTATGAGGGACTCTAAAGCAAAAAGGCATATTCTTCCTTGAAGAATATGGAAATATTTTTCCTTCACTCTCAATGGCACATTCCAGCTTCATCAATTCCAAAAATCTACTTTTTCATACTATTTGTGGGGTTTAGGCTATCCAGATGACTAAACCTTTGCAGAATCAACTCAGCACAGACCACTGAAGAAACCACCTTACCCAAAACAGAAAAAGTCCTCAATGAACAACATATGTAAATATACGGAAAAGACAGAAAGAAAGATGTAGAAGAAGCTTTAAAGAAATTATGCGCATTGAAAAGACTATAAGAAAATCAATATTTCTGAGGGAAAGAAGAACAGAACTGATCTCATGCCATTATACCAGGAGACACCTAATCAAGCTTCATAGCTCATATGGCTCCAGTAGGACCATTGTCAGCTATTGTCAACCCAAAAAGTAAAAAGATTCTGAAACAAGAAAGAGCAGAAAGAAGAAAAATCCAAGGTTATTTTTTTTAAAAGCGACAACATAAACACAGCACAACACATGCTAAATCAGAATGTATCATGCTGTATAGAAGTTGCATCACCTAAACCCTTTGAAGAATGACTTTCAGATAAAATTGGGTATTAGCTCTGTTCTTCTTCCAGAAGAGGGTTTTCACCACTGGAGGTCACTGTGAACTGTAGTTGTTCTTTATCAGTTTCTTAAAAAAAAAAAAAAAAAAAAAAAAAAAAAAAAAAAAGAAAGAAAGAAAAAAATATTGCAGGCAAGTTATCTAGAATGCAGGACCTGAGGTGAGACAGAAATGAAATATCACTTACATAGCTTATAGAGTATTTGAAAAACACCCGTAGCTAATTGGTGAGGACTTCTCTTTGCTGGAGACAAACTTAGTCTTATTTCAACTCATTCCAAGTAGAGCAACTTGCAGACTGCTGAGAGTTTAGACATGTGCCTGCCTATACACAAGAGCCTCATTTTGCATGTCAGCTTTCCTCTCTCACTGGTCTTGCAGACACTCTCCCTGAACACCGGCAAGCTAACAACAGCTATGGTGATGGGCACACAATGGGAGACCTATTACTGCAACACAGGAAAATCACAGGGTTTTTTTTTTAGAAAACAAGGGTAGGATTACCTGCATTAGAATTAGGACCTGTTAAAAAAGACAAAGGCTTGGCAACAGTTCTGAATAAAAACAAAAGCCTCCAGGTTTGACGGTTTACATCCTATGTAATCCATAAATCACAGCTCCTCTGAATGTAACTTTCTTCTCTCATTTCATTGCATTCAGAGAACCATTACTGGGAACAAGCTTTCAAACATTTTCTAGCTCACCACATTCAATCAGATAGCAGGGCATACATACTATATTCATTGCTGATTTTAGACTGATGCTCAGACAGTGGAGGGATGTTTGTCTGAGTTTGTCTCCCATACTGTAGGAGTCCTACTGATACGAATATCAGAAGGAACAGCCAATGCTCACAAAACAGTAGTGGTGGGCCACTTCCAGGGGAAATAAGTATGAAAGCACTGGAAAAGAATAAAGATAAATGAGCTCAGCTAATTCCCAATGTATTACAAAAACATTAGCAGCTTCATAAACTAAAGAATTTACATTTCAAGTACACATCTGAAATTCCCACTTGACCACAATTTTGACAATGAATCAGTGACAGCTGGGCAAGTTTTATCTGAAATACAC
This sequence comes from Vidua macroura, assembly GCF_024509145.1. Classification (NCBI taxonomy): domain Eukaryota; kingdom Metazoa; phylum Chordata; class Aves; order Passeriformes; family Viduidae; genus Vidua; species Vidua macroura. The sequence continues at coordinate 71,398,172 of NC_071571.1, forward strand.
CATTTTATACACTGAAGTTATGGTTTTTAATATGAAAGGGGAATTATCCCAAAGGAGGTTTCTGTATTTTCTGGTCAGTGAAACACAGCAGACCACTTCTTGGCTTGTGTCAACCAGAATAATACCAAAGGAGTTTGGCCTTGTTCGACACAGATTGAGAACTTCCGTAAAAGACAAGTAATGTAAGTGTCTGAAAAATTGAAAATAAATTGAAAAGGGCCCAGCTTTTCTTCGCTCCTCTGATTTATCTTTTACTTTTCTCTTTATTCTTATGTACTTTAACCTATTTCAAGGAATCAGCAACTGAAGGTTTATCAGCGCAATCCATGGTACAGCAAAATCCTAACAAAGACCAAATCCTTCAGAATGAAGACTGAAAAAATTCTCTGATATGATTAAAGCATCACCCTTGTCAAGCACAGGCTAGCTACAAAAACAACTTCACTGAACAATAATGTTACTGCTTTGTTGTGCCATTCTTCTTTCATTTACCTTTACACTTAGAATATGAGCTCCTTGAAAATGCAGCTTTTCACTGGACGTATGCTCAGACAACCTCAATGTATATGAATATATGATGCCCAACAACCCTGATTTAACAAAGCATTTCAGCACATGCTTAACTTCAAGTATGTGAAGAGACTCACTGTAAATAATGTGTAATCTGAGACCACCCACTTGGTGAAGCATCTCTGCCTATATCCTTTAGCATGTCATTTTCACTTACTGGAAGATATAAAATCCCATCTTTCCTCTGGAACAAACAGTACTTGCTTATTTGCAATTATAATTGACAAACACAGAGCAGGACATTAAAAGTCTTACGTAGTTCAGAAAGCTATGCTTTAATTTCAGTTAGTCCTTTCTAATACTGGAGGAATCTTTTGAGCTACACGGAGTACCACAAAGACCAAACAAAGCATGCTTTTAAAGTTGAGGGGGGAAAAAAAGCCAGGACAGATACTGTACAATGGATAAACAGATGCTCCAAAGCAATGATTTTTGTAGGGTTTTTTTTCAGAGAAAACATTTTTTTGGCATAAACTTCAGTGCTTCCTTTGACAAATTAATTCTCATTCCAAATTCATGCTGATACAAGTTGTTTTTAACACCTCAGAATTGCATTTCTCTTCTTCTTGATTTCCCTGGCATTGATCGGTCTTTATAAATTATAATAATTTCCAAGGTAAAAGATAAAATGCAGTTTCTAAAGTCAAATGTTATTGAAAGATAATGCCCAGGGGAGGTTATTTTTAAGAGTCTAATTTTTCTTTGGTGTCTGCTGAACATTTTAGAAAATTCATAGATCCGGACACTGCATACATTAAGAGTATGATTCCAGATGCAGATGATCCTGGGAGGATTGGCAGACATGGAAATAGAGCTTAAATCATTATTACCAACCCATATTCCTTCAATTATGCATTCCACTGATTTTGGAACTCAGAGACAGCCAATACTCTCTACCACAGCCACATGATGCTGAAATGGAGATGACTGAATAATTCCCAGGGGGAAAAAAGCATCTCCCTCACACTTGGCAAATGCTAGTGATAACATGAAGGCTTTCATACAATGTGTCTCAGAGAATACAGCTCCAGATATAAGAAACAGGTGTGATAAGCAAGACATTTCTTTTATTGCAAGGGGGTCCCACTGCAGTAGCAGCATGACTTGGGCCCCAGTCTGGAAGTCAGAAAGTCTGACTTTCAGCCCTGCTTCTGTAACAGATCTGTTGGGTGACCTTGGATGCTTATTTCTATCCTTCTAAGCCCCTGCTTCTCCACTCAGTTTCATAACAGCCTGTCCACTTAGACTGTCGTGTCTCTGATGTGACAACTGTCACTCACAGTGCCCATAAATAATCTCTGATACATTTAAACTCTGTGTTGTCTGGGGATATAAGGAGCAAATTCTCATCCTGAGCTGGCTTCTGAAATATCTAACCATCCATGAAGTTATGGCTAACAAAGCAGGGGGACCTTGTAAAGCATAATGTGAGACAGGAACAGTGCATGGCACAAGCTTTCTTTACAAGTCCCATGCTGGCCCTCAAACACTTTGAATCAATCTGTTGGCAGTCGGTGGCAGCTAGAATTCCAAGCTAAAGATTTTCATGCCTGTTCTCTGGAGTAGCTGCCTGACAAAAAAATCGTAGTGCAATTTTTATGCAGCATTAAGTGCACAAGGTGCTCTCCTTAAGTAAGAAGAGTGGTGTAAATACTGTGCTTAACAAGTCCAATAACTAACAATGGCAGGAGAGGCAGTAGTTGCTTGTGGAATCAGTAAAAGAAAGAGAAGATGCTTTCAAAAACCTGCCTGATTTAAGTTTTTGGATAAATTCATGCCTTTCCATGTTTCTCTATTTCAACAGACAGTGAATTACTCTACAACTAAAAATGAAGTGAACACACAAGGGAGATTAAAGATACAGATCTTGGATGTAGTGCTGGAAAGATGAGGTTTAGGGGCTAGAATATTGTCTTGAAAAAAGGACAGCTTAAATGATTAGAAGTGACTAAAACAGAAAAATAAATTAATCATTTTAGTCAATTTGTCCTATTCACTTGTCCTAATCTTCTGAATTTTGTTCATTCGTCCATTTTAGTAATGCCATATGAAGTTATGTTTAGACCCCCCAGCTCTTTAAAAGCTCTCACCATCGAGTTACATTTCTGTATTATACATTTCTATTCTAATATAATAGGCTTCTTATGAAACCATTATAAAACCCTGCTAAGATATGAGTAGGAAAAAATACATAGGGTAGGTATAATAGGAGAATGTAGGATTCCTCTATTATGGTCTAAAACATGCAGGACCAAGAGGCTTTAGGCAATTGCTCCAGATTTAGAATTACCAAACATGGGTCTACTATGAGTTTCAGAAAGACAGCAGAACATGTTTGATTTGATAAAAGCAGTAATTCCTTTAGTAAACATGTCCTTTAAAATGTAGTTATGATAACAAGGGCTATGGCAGCATCAAAGGTCAAGGGAAAATAACCCCATATCTTGTTGTCTCCCTGCAAAATAGTCAAGTTTAAAGGCTGAGATTTTCTCTATCACCTTCAACTACAGTCCCTATTTAAGATATGAGGTAAACTAGACAGAGTCATAACTAGGTGGGATCATAACTGAAATTAAACCTATCTGCTCTATCACTGTCTAGTCCAGCCATAGTGTTAGGGAGACTTCATGTACCAGTATGTCTGCTTAGTTAGCCTTGAAGACAGGGAACAATGAAAAACTACTCTTTTTTTTTATTGTCAATAACAAATTAATTTATATGTATTATAACCACATCCGATGCATTTTCTTTAGCACAATGTCATATTATAAAGCCTCATTTTAATTTCTCTCAAGAATTTAATTTGTAAATGTCAAATAAGCACTTAAAAGTACCTGCCTACATAGCACTTGAAAAAATCCTCCATTACATACTGTACAATGCATGTCTAACTTCTGTTTTCAATATAAGCAATTCAGCAATTACTTTAACTCAGGAGAGTTAAAAAAAACATTTTCAGCAAACACAGAAGGACCAAACACCAGGAATTACATCAGGTTGTCCATATAAGTGGAAAAATAAAGATACTGAATCCCTTAAAATGTTCTTTACATGTGAGGTTTCCGTTCAAGGTAACAGAAATGTGCCTCTCCCACACAAGGGCCCTTGTTTGGAATTCTCATGCCACACTCAGTGCTGGAAAGTCACTTTTACTGCACCGTGACTTCTGCTAAACGTGTCCACAAGACATTGCACAAGGATGCCAGAAGAGAAAGGTCACAGGGACAGTCTGAATGTCTCTCCTCACACCTCCATGTATATTACAAATTGGTTGAGTAGGTAACAAGACACCTCTGAACGATCATGACCGAAAGAATTCTTTGCTAAGCTGTGCACCCAGGGTCAAAACGAAGTTTTTAAGGGAAGATAGACAAGATGCAACATCTTTTACACAGAAATAAATATATATGCCTTTGCTGTACTGAAACTGATCTGATTTTCAGATGCTTTAGTCATGTATTTAGTCATGTATTCCAAAGGTTACAATAAGACTTTAACCATATTATTCATATGATTGAAATAAAAATCAAGCAGAATTAACAAGGAGAGGACGAAGTGAATTGTATGTAAATGAACACCAGAAAAATAAAGAAGATATCTAGAAGATGCCAGAGATTTTTGAAATTTTAGATCCTGGACCAAATGGTGTGTAGGAGCTTTGCAAAGTAATCAGCACTCATGAAATGGCTGGGATCCAGCAGGCATGAGAGTTCAGAGACATGCCTCCCCTCAGACCTCAGCATATAGCCACATAAAGAGGACACAGGACACTAGACAGAGAGTCAGCAATTTCATTTCCACGTTGGACATGTCTCTGCACAGATGTCACTGACTGAGAGCATGACCTTAGCACAGTCTTCATCCATGTCTGTACCTGTTTCTCATTTCACTTCTCCCTTATCCAGCTGTTCAGACAATGAATTCTGTGGAGTGGATCTGACCTGTACTAAGCCTCACAAAGTCCGAGTTAGGGATCTGCTTGCTCATAATAATACATGAAATTATCACCAAAGGCCCTTCACAACCTGTTGAACACAGGGTCACCAACAGTCCAGCTACCTCCCACTGGCAGTAGTGTTCTGCTCTAGTATCACACACAGAAACAAAATGGATTTGCTGCTAGTTACTTGTTATAACTCTAAACATTTTTTCTCAATTAGCACTTCTTTGGGGAAGGAGTATCATGATTAAAGGGTAGCACTGTCCCCTTAAAGTCTCTTGGGAAGCCAAATTCATATTTTCACCAGAACTGCAGAAAAATGAGCAAGACCCATAGAGCTCTCTTGATCCAATTCCTGTTTTTCCTCATTTTAGGAGTTCAAGGAAGAACCATTCTCAAATATGAATACTGGTGAAAATCACCAGCCTTTCTCACCCCAGCAGTCCAAACCTTCACAGGTCTGAGAGCCATGGGACACATATCAGCATGCACAGGGACAAGGAAGCTCAAGGAACTGCTTTCTTGCAATTGACAACAATGCTTATCTGGAAAGAAAGAAGGATGAAATGGAATGGACATGCCATGGGGTCCTGAGGTGACAACAATCTTGGTTTCAGGCAGCTGTTGTCTCATTTCCTCCCAAAGCTAAGGATTCCAATTACCCAGGAATCCCTGCATGAGCACAGCCCTACTGCCAGTTCCTGGAAAGGACACTTGCCCTGCCCTTGAAATACTTGTGAGTCCAGGCCACCTTTCTATGTATGAGGACTTAGGAGACAGCCTGGGAAACTTGCACTTCATGGAGTGCACTTCTTTTGTGCACTCAAAAGCACAAATGTAACATACACAGAGCAATAAAAAAAAAAAAAAAGGGGGGGGGGGGGGAAGTCTAACAGATATTACCATTCTGAATTTCAGAAGGGGGTTAATGATGTGCAAGAAAACTGGCAAAGAGCTCTGAGTTAGGCCAGGTTCAGGAAAAAATACTTTAGTGCTAATAAGGACTAGAAAACAATCTCTGGTAGTCTTAATACAGGTTATTTTAAAACCTGTTTTCTTCACAGTGCAATTGATACAATTCTCTTGCTAGCAAATACCATGTATTATGTTAGCCTTAAGTCTTAAAAACTAAAAAATAGATTGATTGTAGCAAAACAGTAGAAGTGTAATAAAATGGAAGGAAATTAACAACAGATTTGATTTTTTTATTTGCCAGCTGATTTCTTTGTGAACCTTATTAATCTCGTGTGCTGACATGTGTAGCAATATTTCAATTATTCTCCTTATCACTATTGTGTGAAGTCCTTACACTATGTGTGAAAAATTCTGCTATAAAGTCACACAATAGGTCACAACTCTTTTGGCTGATAACACTGGAAGACTATACAAGTGTAAGGTTGCAGACTCTTCAGACCTCAAACTTTTGTCATGAAAACACTTTTGAGATTCTGCAAGTGGCTGTCTTCAAAGAAAGAAAGAAAAATATAATTTGTAGCAAACGAATTGAAATCCTAAGCATTTTGGCAATCTACATCCTTGGATATACTTTCGAAAAAAAGTGTGCTCTTTTTTGCCTTTCTAAACTCACCTGTTCCTTTTGTTTAAGTAATGTTTCCTGTTAGGAATTCTAAAAACTCTCAAGCTACCACATGATGGGTCATCCCTGCATTACTTTTTTGCTGGGAAACCACAGCAAACATGCATACTATCTTTGCAACGTGATGTAATAAAAAGTGATGCTAATTCTTTGGAGAGATAACGCTACATTCACTTGACAACAACAGGAAAATAAGGAGCTTACTAGGGATCTCTGAGTCCCGCAGCAAGAAGGGCTGGCAACCTTGCTCCCACCATGGCCACGGACGGTAACCTTGAGGCACTCCCTTGTACTGCACCCAGTAGAGGTCACTAGAGGATTTTTTAATGGCAAGACAAAGCCCTCCAACTGCAAGGGAAGAAGAGATGCACCTTGCTGAAAAGTACATCATCTGCCTAGGATTTACTGCCGGCCAGACACAGATACTGCCAGTATGAAAGAGAGAAATAAATGCTGCTCCAGGAAAAAAACAAATAGGTTTAACTGGTTACATTCGAACACAAGCAGCATTCATCCAGTTAAACAATACTGAGACTGAGCAGTGAAATGTATCTAATTTATTAAAAGTATATCTACTACCTGTGCATTTCCAGGTGCAGGGATCCCTTTCTTTCTTCCACAGCTTAACACAGTCCACAAGGTGTGCCAGAGAAATGAAGCCAAAAGACAGAAATTATCTACAATCCAGGCAGCATTTCTTTGCAGGATTAGATCCATTCCTTTAATTTTAATCATCTGATTAACTTGGTTCTCCTGCTCTAGCAGATGCAATTTGGCAGGCACCCTCAAAACCCTCCCCAGCTTTGTAAGTACCACCTAGCTAGACAAGGTTCAGACACGCCGCAAGATCCCATCTCACACTTCAACGCATTCCCTGAACCTATAAGGAAAAGAAGTGATGGATCACTGACAAGCATGAAACAGGTGCAGGGATCTACACGGGATGTGTATTGCACGTACTTGAAGGCAATTACTCTGACATTCCAGAACTTCTCCAATGAAAGCAAACTCTTAGCACAATCCATTTGCAGTTAACATTTCAGGCAATTGAGAATCTTTTTATTTTTTTCCCTTTTAATAGACAAGAAAGGGAAAAAAATTCAAGGCAATAACCTAACATGTGTCAGGGTGCATGTGCATAGAAAGGTCAGTTTGAAATGCCATCGTTCTACTGTCTTCAGTGTCTTCTGTTCCTGTGATTGCAGTGTATCTCCATTGCTCCATATCCAAACCAACACCTTGCAGGAAGAAAGTCCTACCTGTCTGCCCTTTCATATCCAGCATCTGCTCACCCGCCAACCATCAATTCCCTGATCCGAAGGATGGAAGGTGCCAAATTATTTCAACAACATGGATGTGAAACACTCAATATTATCATAAAAGTATCTTCTTTCCCCTAAAATTCCCAGAAGCAGATATACTGCTTTAGTTGAATTTTCCCAAGCAATTCACGGTGATGAAAATTCTGCATGGAAAATATTTGCTTGAGCAGACTAAACCTGGGAAATTTATAAACAACTAAAAACAAGATATTAAAACTGGAAATGTTAAGTAACATTAACCAAAAAAATCCTGCTACAAGCCCCATTGTAAGCCCAGAGAGATTTATTTCTAGAGATTAAAAAGTTAAAATCTGAGGAACAAAGCATCCTGTGGCTTATTGTCTAATAAATAAGGATATAAGGATATATGTAAGGATTGTGAAGAACCATTACATAAGGTCTCAGGTCTATATTTATGGAAGGAATCCTTATATACAAGGATTATACATATTCCATGCAACTGCTGCCCATAATTACAGTGCACCAAGAGTCATTGAAGACGTAAGAAGAAACTGTGCCATTTATTCTCTGCTTGAGTATTTACCTGATCAGAGATGAATAAGCAAAAAATATAAACACCAGCAATCTCAAGTGCTAAAAATTCACAAATCAACTTACAAATATCATGCCATCCTTTGGAAAAAGAAGTCATGAGATTAAAAAAAATTAATGACTGTTGCCCTTTCTTTAGTTAGCTTCTGACTTCTGTGACTCCAGAGCGCTTCCAAGCCACTTTTGAGTTTGTACATAGCTGTTATGTTGGGAAGGGTCAGTGTAGTGATAGGGATTTTTTCAGTCAGGAAACGCTGATATTCCCTTCTTTCTTTCTAAGAAAGACAGGAAAATACTCTCACAAGCATGGGAGCCGGGAGCATTAGGTAAAACAAAGCTACATGAAGTCACAGAATCACACACACATTGCCACATGACAAGAGAGCGCCATGAACTTGGGACGTGAAGAGGGCACCACAAAAAGGATATTGTGTAAAGCTGCACCAGGCTGAGGTTGGCAGCGCGGTATCTCATGACAGCATTCCAAGCAAGCTGAAAAGGCGCTTGGTAAAACAAAATGGACCCAAACTTGGCTGAAGTCCATTTCCAATTTCCTGACCATACCAAGGCAAGCTTTAGATGTGTTGCTTCAATTTCAAGGCTAAAGAAAGTCTTGAGGGTTTAAGTTTTACTCCAAATGTACCATGTCCCTTACAGGGTTTTGTTTAAAAAGCCATTCTTGACTAAAACTGTAAAAGAAATAGGTTTCTGTCAAAATATATAGCTCAGTATCTTGAACAGTGTTAGGGACCAGAGGAGAGTTATTTGGAGTTCATTGTGTCACAGTGATCATTTCTTCTCTGTACAAAATACTGCCGTAACTCTGGCCTCCCCTGGAAAAAGGAACTTGTAAAAGTATCGTAACCACCACAGCCATTTCCAGCACAGAACCTGCAAGGAAAGTAACTGCTAGATAAATGGTGGTAGTGGTGGAGAAGGAGGTGACAGAAGGCTCAAAGGATACAGGGAATTAGAGGACAATTAGCTATCCCCAGACCTAGTTTAACTGAACATCAAATACCAAGGGTATCCAACAGCTCTAGATGAACTAAATATTTATAAATTAGTCCTTAAACTGTTTTCAGAATATCAGCAAAAAGATAGCTTTGCACAGAAATGCTGTAAAATTATCTTCTTCAGAGTCAATGACTTGTGTTTAAACCCCAGCTCCATGATTCACAAGTGCAACTTGGTTGTTTCATATTGGTGATGCTCAGAACTATAGAAGCTCCCAGGCTCCTCTTTACCCAGTTAACTCACCCGCATTGGATAATAATTTCATGGCCACTTTTTGCAGATAGCAATTCAAGATCCAACAATTTGAATTGCATTCTGACACCAAATATTACCCAAGTAAGAGCCAGAGGGAAGAGACAGCAGGTTTGCGACCAACACAACCTTGTGACCAGCACACAGCTTTGGTTGAGCCATCAAATGCAATCCAGGTGTAAAACATGGAGCTCATTGGGATCTAATGCAGCTGGGTCAATTGTGTGGCAGTTTCACAATCAATTTACATTTGCATAAGCTAGTGCTGTTGTCAAAAGGAATTATTTCACCTTCTCACACCTACCCTGTGCCACCCCCTCCCTTGGACCAGCACCTTCAGATATCTCCGTGTGTCTGTTCAGTGCAACGGGTCAAGGACAGGTCTGGATTTTTAGTCTTCTTTTAACTTTTTCCTCACACATGAAAACAAAATGTCTCTTATTTGCCAACGTCTAACTGGAAGCAAAACTTCACATTCACTGAAGATAGAACCTAGCCAAGATACAAAGACATGTGCTGCCAACAAGTGCAAATGGGGGACAAGAGGGCATTCTGAACAAAGCACACATAAAATACGTAAGGAGCAGCTCTGTCACTAGCTGTTTTGCCATCCTGTCCAAGAGGGAAGTGGTCGATGGAGAGCTGGAGTGGCAAAGGGTGCCATCTAGGGGGCACCGACAGCAGAACTGCTCAACAGCACCAACCACTCATCATTGATGGTCAACGATTGAGGGGTTTGCTTTCCATTGAAGAATAGCTATGAAATTATTACTATTATTATTATTACTATTATTATTACTATTATTATTACTACTACTACTACTACACTGTGGTTGGGATTGAGCTTTTTTTACAAAAATATACTGTACCAAAAGACAAAAATTGTGTTTGCTTCTTTTATTACCAAAAAAAAAAAAAAAAAAATCTAGAGAAATAGTTGTTTTGAGGAAGTGGATCATTTTCTTCAATTATAATTAGGTAGTTTCAGACAGAATTCTTTTCTTCAGCAAGTACAGGCTTGACCACTGTCCTCTATTCAGTCTCTTGAGCTCCAACGTGTTCCCATTTAAGTGAATGGATGTTTTGTCATTGCTTTCACCCACAGAAATTACATACACAAGGACATACATCTGGGCAAGGTTTACCATATTTCCTGCCAACACACTCTTCTTTTCATCCTTTCCTAATCAATATAATAAAACTGCTCTTCAGATGGGCGGACTACACTAAAATCTTCTAAGGGTAGGTTTTGGTTTTCCTTTTATCAATATTAAAAGACAGGACCCAATATTTTATCCCATTGAGAAATTCCTAAAAAAAAAAAAAACACACACACAAGAAAAAAAAAAAAACAAAACCCAAAACAAACAAACCAACAAGCTGTGTGACAGTGAAGTTTTAAAAGCTTAGGAGAAATATAACTAATGTTTACATATCTGGAAGGCTCACTCTGGTGAGGTATATTACTAGAGTTCAATTAGATTGTCTTTCATCTTTGAAGTTTAGTTCCCAGGAGCCTGAAGAGCTAAAATGGGAATACAGAGCTATTTCTCCAGCTGGCAACTAGCCACCAGCTGTTCATCTTCTAAATGTATTCCTTTCTTCTCTACTGCACCACCAAAACCTCCCTAGCCTTTCTTACAGCGTTCTTAGGAAAGGGCCCATTCCAACTATCAGACTAAAGCGGCAACCATCAAGACAATGAATTAAGAGACTCTGCAGCACAAACTGGCAAAAAATCCCACCACCTTCAGTTACTATCTGCAATTCAGCATCAAGCTAAGATACATTAACACAGGCAAAGTAGCTTTCAGTCCTTTTGCTGATCTTTATGATCACTGGAAGAGCTATGTGGCAGAAACAGCAGTTTCTGCTGTCTCACTTGTGCAACTTGTTATTTTCACAATGGAAGTATACTTTCTTAAAAGAGCCAATAATATCTTCCAAACCCCAAACACTCAATTGTGGGGTTTTTTTTAATTCTCATTTTCACTGTAACACTAAATGAAACTCTCTAAAATAAAAACATCCTACTTACATGAGATATGATTTGTTTGTTTCAATATAAAGTTCTCTTTCTATGTCTACCAAGTAAAAAATTGTAGTACTTTCCTGATGACTGGAATAATTTTGAACAAAAGTGACTCAACAGATTAAGGAGTTCCAAAATTCAGTTTCTTGATTTGATAATACAAATGGAAACAGCATTAAATTTACTTTACACCAATGCTCCAGGGTATCATCTGAACACAAAAATATTCAGAATCCTTGAAAAAACTGCTCTGGCCATATCAGCACAATCAGCATACAAACAGCCACAGCACAAATTTTTCAAGTCTTTTCACAAACTGGCATGTAAAATTAATCTCTCATTCTCCTACTGCAAGTGGATTTTCTCAGTTCTTATCTAAATGATGCATCAGTAAAAATACTGCTTCCTTCAGATTCTTGCATGGAAAAAACCCATAATACAAGGAAATGTGATGTTATTTCTAAATGTATTTTGACTGATCACAGAGGCATTTTCCTACCAGAGACCCCATATCATGATGGCCTAACACCATTCTTACTGGAGAAAGGTGGAGAACAGAGCTACACTGTTAACACTCAGCCCTACAAATGTGGCACGCAGCATGTAACCACACTCTGCTCGCCAGGTAGCGGAGAGCAAAGCAGAGAGCTGCCTCAGTTCCTCTGGAGAATCTGCTCTTTCCATGGGATTCAGTCTCCACTAACTCTAGAGCTCTTAGACAGGACAGATGCTTTCAAAACATGAATCCAACAAAATCCATGTTTACTTTCTGATTTTGAAGGGTGGTAGAACCACACAACCCTTCTACAATTTCTGAATATTAAGTCCAGTCCTAATTAAACCTCAGAGTAACAACACATGCTTGCTTCTATGAACACAAAAATTAAAATATGCTAACCAGTCTGTAAGAACCTGAAGATCACAGTTGCCTGTCCCAAATACTCTTAGGGCCACAGAAGGACTTTGCCACAAGATAAGCACAGAATGGAGCAACAATGTGGTGATAACTCCAGACCTGGTGGAGGTGAGATCTGGTTAGCACATACTTGGTAATTCATCCAGACAAAAATTCCCAGTGTGGCAAACTGTGTAAAGAAGCAACTGCTTTTATGTATATCACCAAAGATCACCCCATGTTATGGGACAGATGGCATCTGCCACCACCAAAGCCCTCCCCCAAATACTTAAACTACTGTGATAAGAACTTGAAATAAGATAACAATGTTACTATTTTCCGAGTGTTATCTCAGACTGAGGAGAAGGTTAACAAAGCAAGGGAGAAGAATGTATCACTGAAAATGGACACAAAGAATGCAGAATTTATGGACCACAAGGAAAGCTTACTCAGCAACTGTGATGAAATCAGTTCTGACTGGGTAAAAAATAATTCTGGCAGGGGGAGATTGAAACCACCCACAAGTCAAGAAACCCACCGATCTAAATGAAAAGACTCAGCATGTGCAGTAATTAGTATTAGAAGTAAGGCAATCATTTAACCAACAGAAGAATAGAATTGTGCAACCAATGAACATCAATTCCTTTCTCTGCTAAGATATATAAATAGTGAAAAGTTTTGAATGACCTCAGGATCTCCACCACTGAGAAGCCATGTGTGAAAAAGGACCAATGGAATGTCATTTGATCTACAGGTGATGACTAGCTTCTACTCAACCTCTTTCTCTCCCCCTCCTCTTTTCAATTTCTATCTCTCTACCTCAAATTCATTATTAAATAAAATCCATACTATTGATTTTGGCATATGGTCTCATTTGCACTTTAATTTGGGCAGAGGCATCTCTCAATAGTCAGATCTTAACACAGCTGCAATTTTCACAGATGATAATGAAAAATTCAAGTCTACTGGAAAATACACAGAGTAAATTCCTTAACTAGCTGAAAAAAGAAAGAGGCAGTGCTTTTGGGAAAACAAAATTAATTATCCAGTTAGTTAGTTACCTTTTTCTCTTCTGTTCCAGGATCTGATTCACTGAATTTTTCTTCCTGAAAGCTTCTAGTCATCTTCATTTTCTCCACACTCTGAAAAAAGGCTGTTTTTTCTAGTCTGCTTGTGCTGAATTGTGTATTTATTTCTTCCAGCCTGTTAATCTTAAGTAGCTTCATACTATGTCCAGTTAATTTGCTGTCTGTTCTTCTCTCCACCTTAGATTCATAAACCAGTGAACACTCGTAACTTCTGATTTCTCCTCTTTCTTGGCTGTTCAAAAGAAAGATAAATAAAAGGTCTTAGTGTTATTCATGCATTTTGACTTAGAAAATTATCGTGTTGTAACACTTTATATTTCAACTCTCTCTCCTTATACTTGCCAAACCAGAGCATACAGCACTGCCTGTTCACAGAGACTGTTCTACACTGAACACCAGATAATTCAAGAAGGCTACAAGACCAATATAATTTAATTCATTCATAGAAACTATTTAGCTCAACAAAATCAATACCTACTGCTGTTGCTGCACACCTTGCTTATGGAGCACTCCTCACTTTTTAGCCATCTCAGTGGTCCCCTGCTGCTCAACATGTTCTCTTTTTTGTTGCAGTTCCAGCAAGTTGATAGGCAAGGACCCTGCTAATAAGTCCAGAAAGATTTTCAATACTAAACAAAGTAGTACAGGCATGAACACAGGCCTTTTCTCTCTCTCCCCACCATCCTGTACCATAAAAATAGGTAGTTGCCAAAATGGTGGCAATTTCTGGCCCTCTGTTGAAGGCTGCAGAAAAGCACAGTTCCAGCTGGGCTCTTCTCTGCAGGCCCTTGTGATGTGCCTGGCAAGTACAGGACGTAGGATTACCGAGGCTTGTCTAAAGTAGGATTGGTTGGAAGGCCACTGCAAGTCAAGCCTTCTCTGTAGAAGGCTTTTATTCCACAGCAAGGTTGTGGGTTCCCACCTCAAGTAATCACTTGGCTACACTTGGAATATATGTCCTTCTGAACTACTAATTTTTTTAAAAGAGTACTCTAAAATTTCACTTAGAATCTCTTTCTACACCCAGGAAATAGAGGACTAAAATATTTCTATTGCTGTTATTGCAACCCTTCCTGCACCATACTGGAAATCCAGCTACAAAAAAACAGTGCTAATGCCTTACCTCTATAAAGCTGAATCTGTTAAATCTCATTACACAGCTCATAGTTTCAATCTAACTTGCATAAACACCATAAATTATATGGTGTAATTAAGAACTTATATACAACCTTACAGTCACTGGCAGCAGAGAGAAACAGCTTTCAGTGTACAACCAAAGACCCAATTAAATCAGTTATTTTTACCCAAACACCTTCCAACAGAAAATGTTTCTCAGTGTTTTGACCCCACATCTGTGCATGTGCAGCAGATCAAATGTGTACCTATACCAAGTAACTGCTCTGCCCACAGTTAGCCCTCCAAGCTTCCCAGATGTGAAAGATGCCACATGCTATCCCATGTGACACAAGAGACAGTTGGATAATGGTGACATTTAAAGATGATGGACAGCAAAAAAACATGTAAGCTTGCAATTTTCAAATAAGCCTTCCAGAGAGATTCCTGCTACCATGTTGTTGTAGACTGTGCTGTTAATATGGGAAATGCAGGCACACCGTCGTGGGCCTGTATGGCATTCATCATCTGAAGAAGTCGTGCATCCAGTATGTAAAAATGTCCAGTCTGCTGCATCTAGCATCTCTCACCAACTTTCAAAGTTCTGACATCCCTCCCTTTCCATCGCCATCAACTTAAAGAACACTTCATGAGATTTTCTTCCCCCATTTCTCAAAAGCAGGTTTGTGGATTTTCTTAAAGGTTCTGACAATTGCAGGTGAAATACCCAACAGCTCAGTCTGACCTTCAAGCCATTATTCTACAGATCGTTTTATCTACTCCACAGCAAGGGATGATAAGATGTAATCTAAAGCTGTGAAAAAAAATGGGACACGTTTCCAGGTGCCCTCCTGCTACCTCCATGTCTGCAGCTACTCAAATTCTATGGTGATTTAGAGTGGCCTGGCCATGAAGACCTTGTGGCCTGACAGGACTGCAACCAAGGAAAGCTGATTCAGGCTCTCCATAGCTCTTCAAGGAGCACATCATCCTCTATGCTTTGATCACCAAATGTGGCCATCTATTGAGTGAGAATGACATGTCCTAATTAAAGGACATGTTTCTTCAAGCTGACCAGTGAGTTAGTTATCTGGGAAAATATTAATGGGATATCAAGCTCAAATGTCTTACTGGGCTCTGTTACCAAGCAGAGACTAGGATTGAGTCCAAATGTGATTGTGCTCTCCACCATTATTATCTCAATACATCCCTGAAACAAAAAGCTGAACAGTGGAATGTGAAATTTGTTTGCAAGTGCCTCCTCCGAAGTGCCAGAGAAGAAATCTCACCCTGATAATGTGCCACTGAGCAATGGGAAACTATGACCTTCACATGGTGTGAAGCTCCATTTTCCCCCAAAGGAGGGTGAAAACCTTTCCTCAATCATTTACATTTCCCTGGAAGATACTTTCCTCTACTTTCTGGGTCATCTTCAGCAAGCCAATTGCTCACTTCAAGCAAAATATCTTGCTTCATGAACCACATCTTCACTTACACTCTCGGAGACCACACATGTCATAAAAGCACTGCTTAGCTGTAAGCACAGGCAGTGCATACCTATGCTCTGGCTGCTTTTTCTACCCTATAGCAGCAAATCAATATATTTGCATTATAAATATATAAACAATGTAGTAATTGTTTCTAAAACTGATCAGGAGTAGAAATGGGTAGGCAAATAGGTATTAGCTGAAAAGTAGAACCCACAAACACCTCATTTCACTTTCAACATCTGAGTTTAGATTGTAATCCCTTCAGTAAGAGCTAGGTTTACATGATGAGCTGTGAAGCACTTTGCTTCAAACTCAGTCCTTTGGTATCCATCATCAGTTCAAATAAAAATTTTATTTCTGACCTGTTGGCCACTTTATAACCTGCCATTTTCAAATTTTAAGCCTGGGGGTACTGTTAGCCAGTAGCCAGACTTGTTTACCTCCTAATACAGCTGACATTAGAGTGACCTGAATTTTACAAGCTGGGAACTATTATGTCACAGTGTATAATTAAACCTAAACATATACTTTAAGAAAGAAAACAAGATGTAATGTGGAAAGAATTACCAATGGGTCAAGTTCGGGTCGTAAATTAGGATGCGAATGGTACCGCTTACTGTGCCCATCTTTGAAATACAACCTGCCCTGCATTCTGCATAACACAAGAGTTCAGTTTTGAATATCATTTTTTAAAAAATAATAATTTATTGATGTTTTTTTTCCACAGAGAATGACGTTTCCACATATTTCAATGAAAGACCAGGTGGACTCCAAGTCCAGAGACCTAGGCGATGCTGCTCAGCTCCCAAGGGCAGAAAAGCCCGGATGCTGGGGCGGGGAGCGGGCCCGGGCGGACTACAGCTCCCGAAGGGCTGCGGGCGGCTCCGCTTCCTGCCCCGGCCGCGGGAGCCCATGGAGCCGACGGAGGGCGCCGAGGAGGAGCGGCTGGTGCAGTGCCCCGTGTGCCTGCGGGAGCTGCCGGGCGCCGACATCAACCCGCACCTGGACCGCTGCTTGCAGGCCGGCGGGGCCGAGGCCGAGCCCCCCAGCAAGCGGCCGCGCCTCGCCGCCGCCCCGCCAGGCAGCCAGGCCGAGGGGCAGCCGGAGGAGACCCGCCCGGCCGCCGGGTCCCCCGTCTTCTCCCTCTTCCAGAAGGGCCGCGGTGGCGGGCAGAGCCCGGCGGCCGCCGGCGGGAGGAGCGGCGCGGGGCGGGACGAGGCCGCCGTGCCTCCGGGCCATGGATGCGCGGCCGCGCTCTGCGGGGAGAGCTTGGCGCAGAAGCTGGAGGGGAAGCCCCTGGCCGAGCGGCTGCGGCCGGACACGCTGGGGAACTACGTGGGGCAGGAGCGGGTGCTGGGGACGCAGACCCTGCTGCGGTCCCTGCTGGAATCCCACGAAATCCCCTCCCTCATCCTCTGGGGGCCGCCGGGCTGCGGGAAGGTGAGTGCGGGCGGCAAGCGCCCACTGCGGGGCCGGGCCGGCGCTGCTTCCCGTGGCTCTTGAGGCCGCTGTACGTAAAACGTGTTAATTTTCGGACTCACTGTTTTCTTCGCCCTTCTGTCTTGGTTTCTTTTGTAGGTTCCTTATGTTGGCTGATGTCCACTAGTTTTCACTTAAGATTACAAAAAACACAACCTGCCTCATGAATAAAATAGAATTGGTCCACCCCCATCAGCCCCACTCCATGCAATTTGAACTTAGGTTACACAAGGCCTCTCTTGCTTTCAGGTAATTCAGATTTTGTAACTCCAAAGTCCGTCCCTAAAACATAAGCCGTGGTTTAGTTAATGGCTGAGAAGCTGAAAACCAGCAACACAGAATCTCTAAATATGTCTAGGAAACCAGTAGATTGATACAGCACAATTTGCGAGTGCTAGGTTTGTTTTAGCCTACAAATTCTCACCCCTTAGAGAAGGCAGCACTGGTGTGGAAGGCAGGTAGCCTTATGGCTAGGCACTCATCCACCTTCAACCACTTTTGGGCTGATGGGTCTTTGTGGGATCTGACCACTGCATCTTCATGTTGTACCTCCTTAACATACCAGGGGCCATCATGAATCCCCAAAGACCCTCTAGCACAGCAGTGAAGGGATCTACAGTTGTTGTGAGGGAAGGACCAAAGGAATGCCTCAAGTGTGCTTGAGCAGTCTTTAAGATCTTGCCTTAATTTTGTCCTATTGTTCCGCGTATTTCAGATTTGCGGTGTGGCAGGGCAAACAAAATACAGTTTTCTCTGTCAGTCTAGTGTGTTCACAGCATTTAGTTTCACGTATTATATATTTATATAATTTGGTGTGTTGGCTGTGTGAGAGTATATTTGAGAAATCTGGGATAGAGGAAGTAATTAATGCTTAGCAGAGAAGTTAAGGACAGAGCAACAGCTTGCTCTTGTCAACATACTTAATTGAAAATAGACTTGCTATGTGGTGTTTGAATAATAATGCTAGTTAATCACAGTAAATAAGGAGCAGGTGTTAGAATTAGATGACTACTATTAGCAATGATGCAGCAGGTTTTTTAGGCTAGATAACACAGACCTCAAAAGAACCAACTAGTGAACTTCAGTAATTGCCACTTCCTTTAAAATAACAAAGTAATTGCAGAAAGTAAGAGCTCAGAATAGATGCGGTAAAGAAGGGCTGTTTCTGAAATCTGATTAAAGGGGAAGTGGATTGACTGAAGTAAGATGGCCAGAGAGAGAAGTGGAATTCAATTCTTTCATAAATAAGAATTCTCCTTTCTGAACGAGTAACACATTCAGGGTCTTGCTTCTATGTTTTTTGTGTTTTCCTGCCTTTTGTTTCTTGTTATCTCTGGCAACAGCATGTGCTTGCTCTTTCTTGAAGCCCTCTTTGCTCAGGAAAAAATAGCTGTAAAAGTACAGTGGTAGCAAAGCAAAGGCTGCAGAGCAGTCTCTGCAAACTGGCACTGGCTTCAGTGGCCTTCAGGTTGTGATCTGATTAATGCACCTGGCTTTGACCATGGAGGTGCTTTTTCATGAGCATGTGACAGCTTGACAGTTGTGTTCCAGGTCTTCTTTAGGAACCTTCTGTGGTCTCTTTGAAACCTTCTGAAAGTGTCTTTGAGTAATGGGCGATCTGTTTTATGCCTGTAATGTCACAGCTTTCATTCTCCTTTCATGTGACACATCCTGCTCACCCATATGCTTTACGCATAATTGTATTTAGTAAGCTTGCTTTTCACAGAGTTTAAATTCTGTTGCTCCTCGGTTGTCTGACTTGCATAATTTCTGTGCCTTTTGACCCATCGAAGAACAGTTCCACAACTCATCTGTTATATTTTTGCTCACTGAGTACTTATACTATTGGGTAACTTGTCTGCTTTCTAGGTTATTCCTTCTCGGCAGAGTTTTGAGTGTGTGTGCTTTCAGCTAGCTCCTGATGAAACATCCATTATTAGCTGAACCAGAAATTCCTTCTGCAAAAAGTTGAATTTTACCCCTTCACGTTTATCAGTATTTCTAGCATGGTGCTAGAGTTTTATCTCAGGCCTTCTTCCACATAAATCATATTGTCTGTCTGAGTTTAATATCTGAAAGTTCTATTCTTTTCTTAGATATGTCCTTGTAAAATTCCTCTCCTGACAGATTTAACATGCAAGCAAAGTAGTCTGCCTGAAGATGGAAAAGGAGATCTGTTATTGCCTGCCTATCTCACTCACTTACTATTTGAGTTGTATGTATATAATGTGTCTAAGAAAACATTTCATGAGAAAGCAACTTAAGGCTTGAAAACTTGAAAGATCCTGTGGAGGATAAATATTCTCACTGCTTCAGGACCTGGTTGGACTAATCAGCAAAAACTTCTTCTATTAAGTACAGTGCTTTTCAGCAGGAAAAACACTAAGAAATAACTGCATGCTGTATAGTCTCATATGTAACAAGGCCATATGCTAAGCTCTGCCTGTCAAAGAGCTAAAATAGCAGCATAATTAGATATGTTGGTCTAAATTCAGAAGTGCTGTGTAAGGTGGTCATACATTTCTTAAACCTCTTCAGGCTCTTGCTACCCATGGAATCTGGTTATTGCAGCCCATCTATGCCTTCTTCCATTTCTACAGCCAAATGCCATGCTAACTGATACTTTTGAAAAGGGTAGAGCAGAACTAAATGAAAAAAAAAAAAAGAACTAAACATGGAATAAATCATCAGGGCCAAATTTCAAATCAATTTATGTATTTTTCAGTCTGGACCTTTATGAAAAATTGTAGTTCAACAGACTTTTTCTAAACAAGAAGAAAATAATCTTGCATTTTAAAGTGCTATAAATGTAATCTTTCATATTGTAGGTCAAGAGCATTTTTGGAGAATTTTTATCATGAGAACAATAAAGCTAGGTATTGGAGTAAAAACATGTGTGCAATGTAACTGCTCTGCCCAAGTCAATTTTGGCCTCAGTTGCACTTGAATATTCAAAGAAACGTCCTCAAAATTGACAAAATTTGGGTATTTCCTTTGAGATCCTCTTTTCTTTTGAGTTTCCATCTGTACTGAGTCTTCTTACTTTAAGGGAACATGATCTTTGTACCTTGAATTTGTCATCCTAATTACATAGGAAGCCAAAGTGCTCTGTGTGAAAAGACTTTGACTTTTTGTTTGCATTTTTGTCACTCCGAAGTCTTGAACACAAGAGCCACTTTTCTTCTTTTAAGAAGCTGACCAGACTCAGGCCAGAAGAAACACTGCTTCAAAGAGATGCCGTGGTTATTAACTTAGGAACAGTTAGCTTGTTCATACTGACTATGCAAATTTTTAAAGGCCTGTATAAATCCGAGTGTAATGTGAGTAAGCTGTGCTGTGATTTATGGCACCTTAATACAGGGATTTAGATTTTTGCATGTCTGCCATTGGGGCACCAATTTTAGTAAAGAGTTAGCAGGGGGACACAGCGTAACTTGAGCACCGAATAATTTTGCTGCCACAGATGAAGTTTAAGCCTTATAAACCGAACATTCTGTATTTAAATACTGTAAACATTCCCTCTTATGACTGCTGCGTAACAAGAAAAAAATAGGTAGCAAGTGGCATGAACCCGCTCCTTATGGAAGATAAGACAAAGAGCATTCATGCATGATTTTTTGAGGTTCATGTGTGCACTCTAGTAAGATAAAATATGCAATGTTGGTATGAGTGCAAAACATAAAAACCCCCAGTAAGTGGTCTTTGAAGTTTCTATCAAATCTTCTCTGACATTATATTTTATTTCTAGAACTCCCTTGTATTTCTTTTCTTTGTTTGCATTCAATAAATGACTTACTGAAACACAAGTAGCAAGTCCAACACCTATTTTGGTGCCCATGTATTTTATCAGTGCTTCCTGTTTTGCTAATTCAAGTGATTACCTAACAGGCTGTTTGATTCCTTGAGTGTATTTCGTCTTCTCTTATTCATACAGCTTGGGGCTTGATTTTAACCATTTGAAGTAATGATTTCTTTCAATTGATTAGGATGAAATTTTAAACTGAAAATGCATCATGTCTTTTGCTGTAGTGTAAACTGCAACTCTGAAAAATGGGTTTGTCTTTGCAGTTGCCTGGGAGCAGTGTTGTAATGCAGTGTGCTTGGTTTTGCTTATGGCAATCTAAATCAGGAATAACTTGGAGTGGCTCTCTAGGAAGAGAACGCTGGAAGAGAAAATACAATTGTATCCATAAAGCAGTTGGAATGTAAGTACACAAATCAGGATGCAGCAAATGGAGATACAGCTCTATTTCAACAAACATTATGCAATGACCTTGCATCTGTTTATGCTTGGTTGGGCTTGGATTCTGGAAGTGCTGTAAAGCACATGCTGTGTCTCTTGTTCAGTGGCACTTACTCCTCCAGTAGTATCTCAGTGGGCTATTTGGGGTTTGAGGAACCAAACAAGATGGGTAAGAATAGCATCTGCCCTTATATAAATGCCAACTGCTGCTACTTTTGATTGTGTTTATCTGTATAGACAGTGTCCCCAGGCCATGTTCACCTGCTGTGCTGCCAATTTCCTTTAGACACGGCCTGGCTTATCTCCTGTGACGCAGTGTGGTACAGAGAACATCCACAGAGCTACATCCCAGAGAACTGCTGCCCTGTGCGGCATCCAGGGATGCTGTTGGTGTCTCCCTCAAGGCAGTGAAACAGAGCACGGCCTTTCCTGATTGCTTGGCAGCCACAATATAGTCCTGCTGCCAGCAAAGGGAGGGTTGAGGGTGAAGGGAGGCCATTGATGGCAACACCATGTAAACAAAGATTTGGAAATCCTGGCAAGAATAAAGGAAGAGCAAAAAATAGCCAGAAAGTCATGGTCAAACAGCAGCAAAGAAAATTAGGGTGCTAGTTCAGCACTGTGATAACATAGCTTAGACCCTACAAGTCTGTAGGTATCACTTGCCTGTTGTGTTTTGCACTAGGCTTACCAGTCTCTTGTCATCCCTGCCACAAACATAATTCACATTGTGGTTTGCTCTGAAACAAACTAGTAAAGTCACTTTTGGGGAAACCTAGATGCCAACTAGATTATCCCTGCTCAGGAATAATCCATGCTGCACTGCACTTGTGCCAGTCTCTGCCAGATCTGCTTTGGTCACCTAAATGTGGCTTGGCAGAGCCTACAGCCTTCCAGACTTGCTGGGAGAACCACGAAAGACCTTAGGTTTCACAGTATTCTTGATATGATCTAACCCCATGTTCTAATCCCTTCCCAGTTTTTTCCAATTCCACTTCCTCAAGTGAGCTAGGCAGTACCACTCTTCATTCTTGTAAGGAGCTTTGATGAGCTAATGTGATGAGCATAGTTTAATGGCCTGGTACAGGGCTGCAGAAATCAAAAAGACCACTTCTACTTCTGAGCAGGTAGTCCTCGAACATCAGCATCAGTAAGACTGGCTTAACTTGTACGAGCTTTTTACTGTTTTCTTCCAGCTGTGGATGTGAGGGAGCAGTGACTAATGGCAGTGCAGAGAGGAGAGAAATAGTTCATACATAAAGAGTGTTACCCAGTCAGGGAAACTTCTGGATATACAGAAAATTCTCGTCTCCTAGTACAGACACCCAGCTTACCAACAGCAAATCTGATTGACTTTTCTGCTCTCACAGTGGGAAGTGTGTGGAGCCAAGCATGCTTTGTGGGTTGCTTTTGTTTCATCCATAACTTGTATCAAAGCCTAGAAAAAGAGGTAGCATAGTTGCTGTGAGTGAGCTTGTTTGTTTGGTGGTTTTTTTGGTTGGTTGGTTGGTTGCTGGTTGTTTGTAAATCTGAGATCTTTTCAGCCGCTGGGAAGGGATATTCTCATTTGGGCTGACACAAAGCAATAGGTACAGGAAGAGTTTCAGTAGTTAAGTGTTTGTTCTGTGTGTAATGGGTCTGGAAATAAATGACCAAGGGCTAAAGTTAAGTGTTATTCATTGGTGAATAATGGTTCAGAAGTTTCTTGGTCAATATGTGTCTGTTTCAGATCAGCTTTTTATGATGTCACTGCTCTAGCTTGTCTAAACAGGTAGATCAGTAAGGTCTCACAATATTCAGCATAAAAGTTGAGATAATAGCTACAAGTTTGAATAGTTTAGCATCATAGTAGAAGAGAACTAAGAATGGTTTCTGGAAGGGGCAAGGATATTACACTGTGAGCTTTGTAAGGTGTTCTTTTTAGTCAAGTTAGCAAAAGGTTAGTTTGCAGGATCACTGGATCACTCCTGTTCTTAATTTGTGGGAAACAATATTGCTGCTCCTGCCCATAAAGAAAAAAACATGAACTAAATAAGAAACACCTGTATAATAAAAGGAGCACATTATCAACTTGTTTGGATTTCGTTTTTGTGCCTGTTATGCAGGTTCTGCTTTAGGGGTACTCACAGTGAATTGCAACATCAATGTCACTATTTTAAGAGATTTGTTTTCCACTGTAAGAATCAAACTTCAAAACTTATTTTAGCTGATGAAGGATAATCAGTGTGTTTTCTTCTGTCTTATTCTGTATCAGATTTCTAATTTTCTTCTTGTCCCTTAAATACATTGCCCGTGAGGGAAACTAGCATATGAGTTACAGTTGTTCTGTGCTAGTGCCTTCATACTTAAGCTTCTTTGCTTACATGAATTCTCCACTAGGTTATGTGTTCCTTTAGGTTGTAACCTGAAGTGACAAACAGGGAGAAAACTGTAGCTTGTTACTGACTTTTACTTGAGATGGCAGGACAAAAAGCAGTATAAAAAACCTGAACTCATGGGAGGCCTTTCAGAGGACCAGGGAAAGTTTTACATCTGTGTGATAGGCAGTTTGACTTGCTGAATGATTGATTGTGCAGAACAGAAGGAAGAGGCTGTGAACATGCCTGTCCTTGTCAAGCATTGCATTTGAAAGGCAATGTATGTTATTCTTATTGCAACCTTTGGTGACCCACAAGTTGGCAGAGGGGGAGAGGTATCTGCTGGCTGAGATCCATGCAGCAGATTTCAAGTTGATTCTTGGTTTAACAGTAACTTTCAAACAAATCTCTTTGATCATTTTTCCCTAAATTAGAGTTAGAAATACGGACTCCTGTGCATGTGTTTAAAACAAAGTCCTTACTGCTTTTTTTTGTAAATAGCAAAACTCTCTGAGTGACAGCCAGGGTACAATGTGAGTTACCAGTCCACGTAGAGCTACAAGAAGAGTAGCTGCTTTACTTTTTTTCTTCATTCTCTCACCACTGCCACTTTTAGAGAAGGAAGAGGTACATTTTCTTTTTTCATCCTCAAATTTGATATATTGATTCTTTCTGTGCTTTCAGAGATTTTTAAGGCATGGATATATCCTCTGAAGTTACACTCTGAATCAAGACCCTTTTGTAAGGAAACATGAATATTGGTTTTAATTTGGTAGCTCAGTTTCAAAGATAGTTTTCTTTTGGCTTTGGTGGAGTAGGGGTGAAATTTGCTTATTTGTTTATTTTCACAGATCTTTCTAATATCTGTCAGCTTTGCTGCAAACACTTTCCAACTATCTTTCCAGTCTTGTCCTCTGCAATGATACAAGTTGGGGATGGGCTGGTGGATTGAGCTCCAGGAAGCGAGGAAGAATCTGACATGGGATGCAAGTCTTGTATCAGGACCTGACATGACACCACTTCTGAAGGCAATCAGGAAGCCCTTACTAAAAGTAAAGCAAGAATAAATAACAATATATCCTGGTCCTTAGCCTCCCATTTTCTAACGGGCTAGTTGCGGTTTCAGGGACAAGGAGATCCATTAAATGGACAGAGCCGGGTACTGCAACACCGTTGGTAGCCAAGTGGTAGGTGCTTGTTTCTGCAGCCTCCCTGCAAGAGGATCAGGTTGACACCACCTGCTGCTTTAACCTCAGCACTTAGAATATCTCCTGAGGTGGTTTTGTTGGCACCTGTCCTAGTCCTCATCTGTTGAGGCTCTCCTGTCTTCAGTCTCCTTTGGATCCTTCTCTGATAAAACAGTGAGCTTAAAGGAAGAATTACCCATTTTCTCTAGCACTACTTTAAAATAGAGATACACTCTCTTTGGGGCATACACCTGTGTTTACTAAGGGTTGTGAAGGAAAGTCTCAAAATCCTGTATGTGATGTGTTCCAGTGTAGTAAATCTACCTAGGAGGTTGGTGGAGGTTGTGTCTGTGCTTTGGTAGGCTAAGTGAAATTATAAATAAATTTGGATTTGAAGAGGTTGTTCATAAGGACAGAAAAACAACATAGCTGCTTACTAAAAACAGCCAGTTTGTTCAGTCAGCTGCCTTTTGCTTCCCTGGGCCAGCATTTGATTACTGTTGACTATTTAGATTTAAGAGTTACATTTTCTTATGTACACTTGTAAATTTCTAATGCTAATGTTCTCATGCTTTTGTAGAAACTGTAGTCTGATTAATTTCATTTTTATGTGTATTTGAAATATAAAAGGGTTTAGTTAATAACATTGTAGCTTTTTATTTCTCACATGCAGTTGCACTGTAAGCTCTTAGGCAGGTGTCTTGGGGTAGTCCAGCTCTTTATCCATTAACATGCTCCACAAAATAACTGCACAGGGAATTGCAGTCAGCCCATCTTCTGTGACAGAAATGTATTTGGCAGAGAGTTCTTCTTCCGTGACAAAGGAGACAGCTGTCAGTGCTGTCCTTTTCAGTACTGAGGCTCACTGGGTCTGGTACGTAAAAGTGCAGGCATTGGAAATGCAGCAGAGGAATTGGCAGCTACCTCTAGCAGGAAGTTTTTAAGTCTTCTGTGCCCTAGAATAACGTGAGCTAAAATGCCTTAACTCTGTAAACTGTCAACACTGTCCCTTTGTCCAAAATATATATCTTTGTTCTTTACATATTCCCTTTAAATTGGTACTTTCTGTGTCTGAATTGATTTTTACAAAGCTTTCTCCTATTGCTGTTTCAGACTACACTGGCACACATCATAGCCAACAGCAGCAAAAAGAATGGCATGAGGTTTGTGACACTGTCAGCCACAAGTGCCAAGACAAATGATGTTCGAGATGTCATCAGCCAAGCCCAGAATGAAAAAAGGCTCTTCAAGAGAAAAACTATCCTCTTTATTGATGAGATCCATCGTTTCAATAAATCTCAGCAGGTATTGTACTACGCTGCTTTTTTAAAAGAGCCTTTGTCAGCACTTCTGTAAAATCTCCCACTTTGCCTTAAGGTGATACCTTCCTCTGGGCTTTTAATTTCAATGTTAATACTTTCAGTAGATGAATTTGGGAGAAACATAAAAATTAAATTCCTTAGATAACTTCCAACCAACATTTAATTATTGTGATTCAGGGATTTAAGTAAAAGGCTGAGTTATAGTTGACTTATGTGCCAGTCTTTATATGATACTTTTATGAGATTTTATTTTTGCAAAGTCATGTTAGTAATGTTTGCTGCATACATCTTCATTTCTGCCTCCATCTGGGGGGTAGCATTCTGTATTACCTTTACAAAGGTCTGGAATGTGAGTGTGCCAAAGGTGCGTATTTTAATGTTATCCTCTCTTCTTTGTGAGAAAAAATAAGTCATGGCATGGTACTTCATGACTTCAAGTGCAGCCATCACTTGGGCTTTTTTTCCTTTTTCCTTTCCTAGGTATAAGATTTTTTTCAGTTGTCCCATGGAAAGCTTGAATTCTGTACTACAGGTTGCAGTATTTAAATTGAACTGTTCTGTAATCTTCGTGTAGTTTTCTGAGTACAGAATTAGGCAGGGAATTGTAGCCCTAAAGGTTGATTCAAAGCTTATTTAGGAGTAGCCTCACTGTTTGTTATACTTGATAATGCAGTTTCATTATTTCTTGTGTTGCCATGCAATAAATCAAAGTCACACAAACCCAAAATTTGCGCATTTCTTTACCCTATTTCTTTTCAGCTGGTAGGGTCATTCTCAGTGCAGTCATTTATTATTAAGGTGTTGGGTGCATGAAATTAAATCATTTCCATATCTATGCAGATGAACTGCCTTGTCAATGTAGTTATTTGTCACATCAACAGGGAACCCAAAGTCTTACCAGATGCAAAAAAAAAGTAGCCTACTCACATGGGATGTTTCAGGTTGTCATTGATCGAGATCAGCTTTTTCTGCTTCCCTCCCATGCTCAGGACACTTTCCTTCCTCACGTCGAGTGTGGGACGGTGACCCTGATAGGAGCAACCACAGAAAACCCTTCCTTCCAAGTCAACGCCGCGCTCCTGAGCCGGTGCCGGGTGATCGTCCTGGAGAAGCTCTCGGCTGAAGCGATGGAGGCAATTCTGATGAGGGCCGTCAGGTTCTTAGGGCTCCAGGTTTTGGGCCAGGGCGACCAGCACGGCACCCCTGCGACTGGCAGCAGCAGCAGGAGCTCGGAGTGAGTACTTTATGGGCTGCAGGGTGTTAACGTGCACAGCCCGAGGAGCTGACTGCCTGCCAGGGAGAGAATGAAGCAGTTGGGGGGTGGGAAGAGAAACCCTAGCCACTTCTGATAGTAAAGAAAAGAAGTGGCAGCATATGGCAGGGGCGGGGGTGACAGGAGAGAGAGAATTCAAAGCATTGGCTCTCTCCATCCAAAACATAATCTCGCCGTCTGGATTAGAAGAGAATTTTATACTTGGATCCATAACTCCTGACTCACACTCTCAGGATATTTAAATCTGTTCTGCCACAGAGGATTTGCTGTGGAAGCCTGTATCTGGGTCTTTGTCATGTCCTAATGTGTGTTACTTCTTGCTACTGATTATAAAAGCATCGTGTTACAGTTAAGTGCTGGATGGGGTATCCCCTCTTAATTTGGAAGTGCCTGCCAGAAGTTTGTTGTTTTCCAAGAATTTTTTTTAAATAAGATTAGGGAGGATGATAGTGCTTCTGTTCTTTAGTTGCAGGATAAGTCCTGTGCTGTGTTTTAGGATATCCAGTGATGAGAGGAGGCTGTTGCTGTGAGACGCTAATAGATTGTTTTAAGAGAGACTTTGTTTTTCTCTGCTCCTTGATGTCCAGACAGATAAATGCATATTAAACACTTCAGAAAGTTTTGGAAAAAAACAACTTCCAGATTTGTCTGCAAGAGATGTTATCTGCCTTCTGAAACAGGAGGCTAGCAAATAAGAGTAATGTGTGGTATTGTGGTACTCACATGCAAGCTATTACACTTTCTTCATGTTGGTTCTTGGCTGCACTCCTAGTAATTTACAGTGCATTGGTATGGTGGTGATTGACAGACAGTATGAAATAAATGAGAGGGAGTCCACTTGAACTTTATCACAGAATGTAAGCACAAAGAATTGCCAACCTGAATGCTGAGGTCAGGACAGGTAAGGAAAGGTATTACTTTTTTATTTTTAGGTTACCCTGCCTCATGGTTTGCTCATTTGTAGGTTTTATGTGTTGTAGTAATGTGAATTTTAGAAGAGAAGGCAGTACTGCATGTCAGCATTAATGTAGTGGCACAGCTGTGGTAGTGGCTACACCCTGACTGGGGTTCAGAGACTTTCCTTTCTGTACAGGATTAAAGTACAAGGCATAGTTTCAGCTGCAGTTGTTTGGGTTTGGGTTTCGCTGGACTCTCCATGTCTGTAACCTTGCGACAGCTATGGATGATTTAAACAGCACGATTCTTCATCAAACTGAAAGAAGTCTGGCAGGCAGACTGTCAGACTAACACAGTTTCAGAAATCTATCCGTGGGGAGAGAGGGCCACACTCCAAAGGCAGTCATGGGAGCCAAGCCTTTAAAAATAAAAATGGGGGTTTGAATTTAGGAAGTTTTGTTGCAGTTGTGTGTCAGGTCTTTTTTATCTTTCATTATGCGATCTGGTGCTGGGCCACAATTCTTACATTCTGTTGCTGATAAGCTCAGATTTTTATAAGTCATACACCTTCCTGTGGATCTGGTTTGGATTCTTCATTGATTCCTGCTTCTTGCTTCAGTGTCCCTACCATTTCTGCTTCTTCATTTTCTCTCCACTACTCTGCAGGAGCAACTGTCTCAGCTTTTTGCTCCTTTGCCTCTATGGAACAGGACTGTCATTAGATGCAGGCAGGTAACTGTTCTTGCTGTCCTGAAGAATAAATGGAAACCACCAATTACAATTGATTTGGTTGTTAACGGTGGTGCTCACCTTTATTCCAGAGTGAGAAAAGGAGCTGTAAGGCAGCACATCCCCAAACAGTGGGGTGTACCCACTTTGAAAATGCTGCAGAGATCTAGCAGGAAGGCACAGGAGATGTGTACATTGAATTTTGGGTTTCATTTCCCATGTGAGTCTCCCTTTCCAAGCCACAGCAGTGTATTATGAAGTACTGCATGTGCTACTTGGCCTCAGTTAATCAGATGGTTTTAGTATCACATCTCTTGTTTGACAGGATGGCTTACCTAAAAGAGATTTTGAAGGAGAGGATGATTCTTTGTGGTCTCTCCTATTACCTTGAGGAATAAGGGAGGATGAATCTTCATTAGTCTTTACAGGCATCTTCTGTGCTTGGCAAGAATGCAGCCAGGTGATTCAATAGATTTCATCATCT
Source organism: Vidua macroura (assembly GCF_024509145.1). Classification (NCBI taxonomy): domain Eukaryota; kingdom Metazoa; phylum Chordata; class Aves; order Passeriformes; family Viduidae; genus Vidua; species Vidua macroura. Next base: position 71,428,011 of record NC_071571.1, read on the forward strand.
GCATTCCACAAGGAAAGTGCTCTACCCAAAACTGTTTCCTTAGATTTTCTTTGTAGATTTTTCTTACCTTGCTTCCACCATTGCTGCAGGTTTCTGATAAGGTTAGATCACCTGGATTCTCTTTTACTCCACCAGGACCTTTTCTTACTCTAAAGCTGGAGCAACTAGCAGTGGGTGTTACTTCGTGGATATCTTTCTATTTGTTGTGTCATTATGGCTCACAGAGGTTCTTTGACAGTTTTTATGTTAATTACTGGGTTTCTTTAGGATAATATGTGCTTTTTGTTATATTTTCATCAGCATTACTGCCATCAAACTGTGCATCTAAAGTCTTCAGTAAATCAAGCTGAAAGATGGAGAAATAGGAAAGGAAGAAACATACGATGAAGAAAAGTAAGAAGTCAATGCTAAAGATGTTTTTTATTGCTGCAACTGCTTGTGCTTTCTGCAGTTTATACTGTGTCAGTAACAGCACAAGCTGTTCCAGGTGTGCACTGATACATTACACTAGTACTGTGTCAGTGGTGGAAGAAACCAAATTATTCTCTTGGCTTTTTATTTTTGTCATTCAAGTGCTGCCCTCAGAATGGTATGTCTAATTAAAGTCAGACAGTAAACTGGATGGTTGATTAATGTGTTTGAAGCTAGATAGCTCAGAAGGCACACAGCTGAGGGAAATGGAAGGAACCCCAAGTTCCTGTTGGCAAGCCCCGACATCATGCAGTTCAGCTTGTTATTGGCTGTATTACAAGTTCTGGCATGTTTTGAATTCACTGGTTCGTAAATCACAACACTGAAGGTGGAATTCCTTTGGATCTTCGGTGTTCAATACTTTCTTGAAAATTATTCCTTTATTGGAATATCCATTCAATTTCCTTGAAGGATATGAGTTGCTGAGGTGAGAGGCAATACTGGAAGACAATGCTGTACGGCAGTGAGCAGTGCATATCGCATTGCAGTATTTCAATTCTTCAACTATTTACCTGTGAAAGTTTACCTGTGAAAGTGTTGGAATCTGCCGAAGAGTGAACATAGTGAGAATAATTGCACTGAGAAAGTAAGAAAGTACTGATTTATATGGGAAAGAAGCAGTGGGTGCTTTTTCTCATGTTTTGCTCAGTAATTTTTTAAATGTTTGATCACACAGATTCTCCTTGCTTGGGCTTATATTTACTCCCTGATACTGCTTATGCTTTCTTGTCATTGGCTCAAGTGCAGTGGTGCTGTGTGGGTTTAATGGGTAGTTCATCATACATTTTGTGTTGGTTCTTGGCACAAACTCGAGGGTATGGCGATAAAGAGGAACTGGAAGAAGGATTTATTATCCTGTAGTGGTAATTTTCCATTCCTTGAGCCTAGTATATCACCTTCAGCTTAGTGAGTGATGGATCTCAGCACGTCCCTTTTGGCATGTTTATGTTTTTGTCTCCAAGTATCATTGGTTACAAGGTACCAACATTGACCATTGGCATCCAGTGGGTGTTCAGTGTTAATTTTGGAAGTTGAATAAAATATGGGATTGCCCATCTGCAAGTGTATCAGGAGCTTGGAAAGAAGTCAGAAAGCATGGGAGTTATTCTGCCTTGCAGTTCTGATGGGTGCAGAAGTAGAAAAAATGGAGGGAGTAGGGCACTTGAGCATCTGAAGACAGGATGGGCTTAAAAATGTAAAACACAACAAATGGTTTTTGGAAGCCAAGGTATTGAAATAATTGCCATCCTGATTTTGAAATTAGACTCCTGCCTAGTGAAGTTAAATCATCAGAAAATGGAATTTAAGGTCTTAATTACTCAGAAAAAAACCTCAATTCAGTTATTCTGAGTATAACTTTTTATTATTTTGATATACCGAGTGTGTATGGAGCTGAGATTATGCAATAGGGAAGCACTATGTTATCTCCAATCAGTGATTCTCATCAATGTGCTGTGCAAACAGCTTGTATGTGGAAGTTTTCTCCATTTATTCTTGTTCTTTATCACATCCTTCATGTCATGCTATTGTAGGCATGGACTGGATCAGCCAATACATAATTCATTATTTGGATTGGAATTGCCATTGCCCTTAGGTTAAAACTGAAATTTCACCATGGAAATGGACAAGGCCATTGCTTGTAACCAGATTTTTCATACTTTCTTGTGAATATTTGTTTCACTTTCTGTAATATAAATTGCTTATGTTGAATCAACAGAGCAGTTAGAGTCCTATAGTGAAACAAGAGACAGGAATACAACTCAGCTTTAAATTAGGAGATAAATTGCAAAAGTACTCTGAGGCCTCAACTTTTTTTGGGAAAGACTGTACTTCTTCCAAGGTAGTACCTGCCTTTTACTGCTCTCAATGCTTCACCTCTACTTGCAGTCACTGCCTGCAGTCGTGGTATCAGTGTGAGGAGACTACAAGCACAGGGTCTTCTCTGCAAGCAGCAGGCAAAGAGCTTAGTCCTTGAAGGTGAAACCTTCTCTCAAGTATGCCTTGCTGGTGTGTGAGAAGTGTTTGCTCAGCATGTCGTATATTTGGGATAATTTCTGTTGAAGAAGGTATTAGCAGCAAGATGTCTGTGTGTAGTGTGTGCTGTTTTTTTTAAAACAGCTTTTGCTTTTCTTGCTGGCTTTTTTAATGTGTATGAAAGATCTGGTGCACATCTGTAGTGCTTAGGGATGAATGTTGCTTCCTGATTTTCAAGGAATTTGATGCTTGAGATAATTGACTGGATAAGTCCCTGTGCAGTTGTATTGTTCTGCTTCTTTGTTCGAAGACAATGTTTGAAACACCCTGGCAGAAGCGCCACTGTATGTGTGTTAATTTTTTTTTACTAGATTCATCAAATACATGGGAAATAAGGAGATGGAAAAAAGTAATGACGAGATGCATGTGATGCATCTATTTTTGCCAGGGTGTGATTCCTACTGTCTACTCTCTGCGGCATGGGATTTGCCCCTAGAAGACATTTGTCAGCTTTCACTTGCAGTGGTTGATTAAGATTGCAGCTCTAGTAGTTCTTCCTTTTTATGTCTGGCCATGAAAGACTCATATATTAACTGCTAAATTTTTTCCAGAACCTACAGTCTTCTTCTTTCATGTGACAAGTGCAAAGTGGGTTTGCAAGGAAGAAGAGAAGGCAAGTAATGAAAATCAGTGGACACGTCTGTCTGGGAGCCCTGACGCTGCCTTTTTCTACACCACTGGTTGTAATAGTAACACATCTTTTGGTAAATGAAGTGCAGGGCTGTTGTGAATCCTTAATTATTTGACACACAAGAGCTTTATAAGAAATGGCCTCTCACACCAAGCTCTATGTGCTAATCCTTACTGATACCTGTCACTCTTGATTTACAGGGCAGCTACTAGAAGTAGCTCAGTTAGGACCATTAATGTCATGTTTTAATTCCATTAGCTACTGTCTCAAAATCAGATCAGTTACACCCTCTGCCTGGCAGCACTTTAGATGTTACCTTGTCTACATAACTGAGATTTGAGGGTTAAATCCTCAACAGGGTGCCTGTGAAACATGCAGAGGTGAACTGGTTTTGATGTGTCCCAACAGTGAGGACTGCAGCCTAGCAGGTGAAAACCTAGAGAAAAAACTTGAGGACTTTGTTGTTCTCACAGATTTTTCATGGACTCACTAGTCTCAGGAGATTGTGCGGCTGCATTTTTCAGGTCTTCCCATATTCATAGAATCACTGAATAGTCTAAGCTGGAAGGGACCCACAAGGATCATCAAGTCCAGCTCTTAAGTGAATGGCCCATACAGGGATCAAACCCTTGATGTTATCAACACCATGCCCCAATCAACTGAGCTAATCTCAGTGACTTGTTCATTTAGATTGTGATTTCAGTGGAATTTGGCCTTTTTCACGTTTGTATAGTTCTGGCACATTTAGAGCAGTAGATGGCAAGAAGAGTCATGGACATGTGTTGGGATGCAGCTTCTTTCTAGTAAGATTTTTTTTTTGTACCCCAGTGACTAAGTTGTAATATCAAAAAAAGTAGGATGCATGTGCTTTACATTGTAAACAGTCTTTCCAGTTGTTGGTTTTTAAAGAACAACTGATAGCACCTCTTGCTGTTGTTAGTAGTTAGTTCAAAAGGTTATACTAATGACTTTATAACTCACTATATTCTCTTACCTGCATTTGGATAGCTTCCTGCCTTTTCACTGTTCTTCCACCAAGGAATTTGAAGTACTAGCAGTGAAATGCTGTTTGAGTAAAACCTTGTAAAGTTCAGCTGGCTGTATCAGAATTGGACTGTGGTAAAAACCTAACCCTAGTTTTTGTTGAATTTAATGAGGTGAGGAAAAATAAGGGGGTTAAATAGATGAGAGCTCCTGCCCTACATTTTTCATGTGCAATGGTATTTAGCAGGCATTGGAGCAGGAGGAAGAGGGTGGGCCCCTGGCTCTGCAGGAGGAGTTAAGACAAATCTTAAACCCAGCTGTGTATCAAGAAACTGTAAAGACATGTCATCTCCAGCACAGCAGGCAGGGAGAGGAGCGTGATGGGGGCTAAGGGTGTGTGGTTATTCTGTTGCAGATTCCCGGTGTACATAGAGGAGAAAGCTCTGAACACACTTGCCTATCTTTGCGATGGGGATGCCAGGACTGGGCTGAATGGACTCCAGTTGGCAGTTCAGGCCAGAGTAGCAGTGGGAAGGACCACTCCTTTGAACACCACTGCCAAAGGTGATGCTGCAGATGGCATTCTGGTAACAGAAGAGCATATAAAGGAGGGTCTCCAGCGATCTCACATCCTGTATGACCGAGCAGGTGAGTAACAGTTGCAATTTCTGAGATGCAGTGTTCTCAAAATGTGATAGCTTCTATAATTCCTCTTTCTTCTCCCTTTTTTGTACCAGCTGCTCGACTGAAACAGTGGTTGTACTGAAGTTTGTCCGAAAAGTTACTTTTCCTCTACAGTGTAGTTAAGCTGGAAATTCCTTCTCAACCAGGAAGTGTAAATTAGCTGAAAGACCTATTTGCTCTCTGGAGAACAGTTAGTTATGTGGTGAAATTATTTATTATTTAAGGTCTGTGAGGGTTTCAGTGAAAGGGGCAGAAGAATTTTATGGCGACATTTTTCTGGAAGGGTTGGATATCTTCCATTGCACTTCTACTCCTCTGAAAGTCTTGGAAGTGCTCACAACCATAGCAATATGTTATGTCAAAACCTGAGCAGTTTGCTTTATTTTTAGAGTTGCTTTTTAAGGTAATGAATTCTGTAGCTTGCTTACGGCAGGCCATATAAATCGTATTGCGCTTAATGCTCCCTAGTGTGATAACCACTCTTGCTAAATTTGTGACTTGGCAATCTTAGGCATCACAGTAGTTGGCCACCAAACCATTTTATGTTATAGGGTTAAAAATCAGTGAGTATCTGATTAGGTGAATCCCCTTGAATGGATATGCTAGTTCTTCAGCAACACTTGAATGACTGTGCAGAATAGTATGAGATGATTATGCCAAACAGTATTTGGAGAACTGATTTATTCTCTTTTTTTTTTTTTTTTTGCCACTGTTTCTGATATGCTGCATTAACTGATATGCTGCAATAACTGCCACTACATTAACTGCATAAAACCTGTCATGAGAGGTTTCTTGAGGTTGGTTGTAACATATGGCCGCTTGCAGCCTTCTTGCTACAAAGAAATAATGATGACTCACTGTCAGGAGAAAGGCAGCTGGGCAGATACTGATCTAATGGCAGCTGAGAAGTCGAGAGCAGGGGGAGGGAGAAGAAAAATTTTATGAGGTCTGTGGCAGGAAGAGGTCATGATTAGAAGGAAGTGGAAAATCTGACTGGTTCACTGGTACGAGTCTCTTGCACCGTGCAGGTCTCTTGTGTGTTTGCTGTCGCCTTGTGGCCACTGTCACACAGAACTCTTGGCTGTGTCCATTGCTCCCAGCTCTCCTGCACCTTCTTGCTCTAGTAGAGATGGCACAGAGTACCTCTTCCTGAGGCTTGCATCAAGTCTGGGTAGCATGTGTCAGGCCCTTCACTGATGCAGAAATCTTTGTTGTGGTTTATTGTGGGTTTTTTGGTCAGAGATTTTCAGAGTGGTGAGAGTAGTGAAAACTCTGTTTTTCTGGATTGTATAAATGCCAGAAAGCCTGACACAGATATTGTCACAGTAGCAGGTTGCCCGAGTACGTGCCTTTTCAGGGTTTCTCTCTTCTGTGGAATAGTCTGTGCTGACCACTGACTATTGACTGCAGGTTGACTGCTTTTGTCCACAGTAGAGATAGCTGTTTGTCCTTTTAAATACAAAGGACTTTCACATGGCGGCTACTGCTGAAAGTTTGGGGTTTTTTTTTGGTAGCATGTTTTATCTAACACATTTTGAATTACAGCTGTGGTGGTGGGATCTACAGTCCTCTAAAATGCTTCAGTCTTTTAAAGTGGAGGGTCTAATCATGATAACAGCAACACACGTGTTGCATGTTCATGTAGAAAGCACCAAGTAATTGATTAGTGTTCAGAGTGTAAATATGGACTTTTTACTTTACATTATTTTTTTTTACCTTCTGCAAAATTTGCCGAATTCATGTAGTTCAGCATTCTCTTCTGTATTTTCATCAAGTAATCTAGGAAAGAAATCATTCATAATGCAGTTGTTAGGCTGTTGTTCTAATCTATGTCCAGACTTGTAAAGAAAAGGTCTTTGTGCAGATAGTTTATGCATTTTAGCTGGAAGGACAAAGAACCAACTTTAATCAAATTTCACTGCCAGCAGCTGCCTAAAGCTCTTGCAGTTGGAGAGGAAACAAAAACTATTAGTCATATTTTAGCTTTTAATTGCAGTTGTTAAAATTTTGATCCTTTTAGAAAAATGATGCAGCAACTTAAAGTTTACCAGCACATGGGCAGTGACTAGATCTTTTAAATAGAGTTGTATTGTTGCCCCTTCCTTTTACAGATTGTATCACTCTGTTAACACTTAATAAGATAAATGTCAGTAATTTCACTGTCTGTGAGGTGACGTAACTTCATGAAGTTAATTTATTCTGCAGACTGGAACACAGTTTTTCCTTTACATTCTCTGGAGGAGAAAAGAGAAGGTATCTCACTGTCCTGGGTTTGCTGTTGGGGCAGAGCTTAGAGCCTTGTGGGCAGGAATAAGTTGCTATTCCATACCATGCACATCATTGCTGGGGTAGGGGAGTGGCTTATTTGGAGTTGGATTCCCAACTGGTGTTAAATCACCACACTCACACTATAATGTTTTTTTCCAGCTCAGTTTTTTTTCTGCTGGACCAGAAAGAGAAGTCTTTTTATCTATGCTGTTGGTCTAGTCTTACTTCCAAGGCTTTCTTCTTTCCTTCATCAATGAGCAGTTTGACGTTTACCTTTGGCTAAGATAGAAAATAATTTGAGATTGGAACTGGTTTTAGTTTTGCCCACTGTTTTGTGAGTAGGAATTGTTTAAGAAACTCAAATGTTAATTATGGTCAGTGAATGAGATCTTTTCCCTATCTTCTACCAATATGACTTGAGATAAATTAGCATCTTAAACTAGCATGAAAGCTCTCATGAGCACATAAAGCAATCTCTGGGCATATGTCAACAAGATTTATGCATCTGTATATGTCAGACACTAGAAAGCCCTCTCTTCCACAAAGCCTCTTGTGTAGTATCTTGTTTCAAAAAGGTATTTGCCTTTGTGGAAACTGCATTTAAATCAAAATTTATTTTGATTCCAAAAACTCTTCATAGTTTTGATTTCAAGAGGTACCTGGAATACAGCGGAGATAGATAAACTGGTATGTGTCTGTCTCTCAACTGAATTGATAAGGCCCAAACCTGTATGTTAGCTAACCAGCATGAGAAGGCTAATAAATAAAGGTCTACTAAAAGTTCTAGTTTTTTTAAAACTGCTTTTGATATCTCAGGCTATCTATAAATTATATTTTCAGATAAAATGTAAGATCTCTCTCCAATGCACATCACTGTATTTTGTCTTTAATTGATAATGCAATGTGATTATACTGATGTATAAGTATTGTCATTGTAGCTCTGTCACCAACACTAACTTTGTAAGGAAGGAAATAGAAGGCGAAAACTAATTCCCTTCTCAACCTGAAGTCTGAAGTTCCATGCAGGTATATATATCTAGACCAAACCTATCTGCTGGATTCCTTCTGCCTCTCCAGCTGGTATCCCCATATATGACACTTTACAGTAGCCCAAACAGCATATAAAAGCCTCCAGCAGAAAAATCTGGGTGAGTGCAACCTCTGGAGATATTTAAAGGCCATCTTCCTTACTTTTAAGAGACCAAGAGATGGCTCTTGCAAGAGGATGATGCGAGTTCAGCTGCTTGGGGTTATTGCTCCCGACTCAAGTGTTATGATGGAGCACGGACGTGCTGTTTGTGTTGGCTCGAATGAGGGCCGCATACCAGGGCTCGTTGTGTGGAGTCCTAGCAAAAATAGCTGTCTGACTGCCTGTGCTTGCCGGCAGCGTGTTGAATTCCCCACTGAATCACACTCCAGCAGGAGCAGAGATGGGGGCAATGGACCTGGGAGGTGGAGGTCTTGCTGGCTACAAAAGGAGCAACTGCAGCAGCTTGGTGATTTTAGTTCTCAAACTCACTCAGGCAGCCCTTTTATTTTTCAGGGCCTACAAGTGACTGGTGTGTTCTGATGTGGCCCTCAGGCTGTAAATCCTTTTAGCCTTAGGAAGAAGAGGAATACTAACAGATGGCTGTGCGTGCAGCTAGTTGCCTTTAAAATACATACTTAGCTGTGAGCCAAGGAATGCCAGGCACTTGAAAAAATAAAAAAGGCAGATAACATGGAAAGTTTAAAAATATTGCAGCATAATACTCTTACAAGTTTGATTAAAACACATGCGTAAGAATCAAAACCAGTCGCACAGAAGAAAATTGTAAGCAGGAAAGGTTCTCATTCAGTTTTTGTAATACTGACCCCCTATTTTTAAGTGTAGCCCTAGAAGATCAGTGGAATAGCTTTGTTTCTCCTTGGAGTTCAAATCTAATCATATATTAAGCTTTAAAATTAAAAAAAAAAAAAAAAATCCATGTATTTCTTTCAGTCTTCCCACTTTTTATTTAGCAGTCTGGCATTTCAAGTGTTGTTGCAGTAGTGCAGGTGTCCACAATTGAACTCAGCATTTCTTAGGGGTCTTCCAGGGTTGTGCACTGCAATTCTGTTTTTTCCAAATTGTATGATGTTCCATCATTGTATATCCATGGCATTTCCTTTTTTCTCACCTGTGTGCAGCACATCAAACTTGTGTTTTCCTGCGCACTTTATTTTCAAGTTTTAGATGATGTGAAATTTTTTTTCTAAAATATCACTACTGTATCACTGTATCCAGTGATATCCTGTATCACTGGATTTGTCTTGTCTTTGATTCTTGTGTTGTCTTCTCAGAGCTCCATGTGTATCCAAAAGCAATGATCAGTTATTTGTATGTGCTTCTACCTTTTGGCAATTATAAGGTATTTATGTAGAGTTTTCTTCCTAACTGCTTAAAGTATCTGGGGTTATTTTTTTTTTTCTTCTGAAGGGAAGGCAGTTAGGTTACAAAACCCAAATTGTTTGCCTAGCAATGTTTTACAAAAAACAAAACAACTTCAACAAATCAGAAGTTGCTCTGTTCCCTGTTTTGCTTATGTAGTTAGGGAATGATTCACATGGGAAACCATGGAGGCACTGAAAACATCAATGAATGCTGTAACCACATATCTGTAAAAAGAACTTGAAAAAGCAGCTTATGTTTACTGATGTGATCTCGTAAAATATATTCTGTTCCCTTAAATGCATTTCACTTAATTTCCTCCTAACAGCTTTGTGTATTGCTTCTCCCCCATCCTAAACAGGAGAAGAACATTACAACTGCATCTCTGCCCTGCACAAGTCTATGAGAGGCTCTGATGAAAATGCCTCCCTTTACTGGCTTGCTCGAATGCTTGAGGGCGGTGAGGATCCACTCTATGTGGCAAGGAGGCTGGTGAGGTTTGCAAGTGAAGATATAGGTCAGTATTTGCAGTATTTCACATTGGAATACCACATTCAATGAAGATCAGCCAGGCTTCTCTGGTTTCTAAAAGTTGGCTTTTGAAAAACAAACAAACCCAAAACAGTTATATGCAGAATAGGTACAAAATACTGAAATGCTCCATGTAGTATAAAAACTTCATATATGCAAGCAGAGACCTACATGAGGTGTCATTGTGATGATTACCTATTTCAGGAAAGACAAATGTTTTTGAGGTCAGGGTTGGTGTGTATTAATATGGATATATGAATTCTTTTAAACCCTGCTGGTTGTAGGTCACCAGTAAACTTGTGCAAACAGAGAGTGTGTATTTCAGGGATGTCTGATTTTCTAATAAGTCTGGCACATGAATACCTACCCTGACCTGCAGACCTCAGGTTTGATAGCTGTAAGGCATCTTTATTTACTTGTCAAAAGTAGCAGATCCAGCATCACTTTTAGCACATGTGTGATGGGTGAAGAGTTAGGGGACCTGTGGAAGCTATATCTGTATAGCAATATTTCCCCATGTCTTTATTAATTAATTTCAAAAAGTAGGAGAATCATATGTGGTCAGCTACTGCTCAGGCTGCCACTGTGTGGCAGCAGATTCAGTCTAAATTGTACCCACAGCTTAGACTTTTTTTTGGTTTGGTTTGGGTTTTTTTGGTGTTGGGTTTTTTTTTTTTTTTTTTGTGGTTTTTTTGTGCGGGTTTGTTTGTTTGTTTGTTTTTGGTTTTTTTGTTTTTTGTTTTTGTGGAGGAGGAAAGCTTGTGGGTGGAGAGAGTGTATCTTATGTATGGTGTGGTATTGTACCAGGAATTACAGTATCTGAGAAAGCAGCTCTGAAATGTGCATGGATACCTTAGAGGAAAGGAAAAAAAAAGTTTTTAAAAAAGACATTAAGTAAAGTAAATTGACTTTAGCCTGCTTTTATCTGATCCCTTTCTGTAGGACTGGCAGATCCTCTGGCTTTAACACAAGCAGTTGCTGCTTATCAAGGCTGTCACTTCATTGGAATGCCTGAGTGTGAGGTAAATGCTTTATTAATTCACTGATTTAAAAGTTCTGCAATCTGTAAAACCTATCTGTAACTATAAAAATAAGCAGATTGCAAGGACAGTGCAGATTTAGTTACTTGTTCATTCTGCATGCCCCTTCTTTGACAATAGAACATTGTAGCTCTTAAAATAGATGCTGTAGTTTAAAATGAAAGTCACTGCATATTTATTGTTAAAATGTGATACATGAACATAGATAATTTTTCTCTGCTTTTTTCTATGACAGATAAAGTAGCTATTATTTTTAGTAGTGAAAACCATGGAGCTATGGTGTTGTTAAATAATAGTATTCATATTATAGTAGCAGGCAGAGGTCAGTTTAAAAACAAAATTCCTGCCATGCTGTACAAAGAACCTGAAAAGCAGACCTTTTCCCAAAGAACTTAAAAGAAGTAATTTAACATTTCCCTCTGCTTGTTTGCAGGTGATTCTAGCACAGTGTGTAGTGTACTTTGCCAGAGCCCCAAAGTCTATAGAAGTGTACAGGGCATATGGCAATGTCAAGGAATGCCTGAGGACACACACAGGACCACTGCCCCCTGTTCCTCTGCACCTGAGAAACGCCCCAACAAGGCTCATGAAGAACTTGGGCTATGGAAAAGGCTACAAATACAACCCCATGTACAAGGAACCTGTGGAGCAGGACTATCTACCAGAAGAGTTGAAAGGAACAGACTTCTTCAAGGAACGAGATACGTGACTGCTGTGCTCAGAATGGGTTTTGATTTTATGACTCATATATTTCTACTGGGATAAAAATTCCCCTTACTGTGTCAGCTGCCTTTTACCATGGTTGAAAGAATTAAGCCACCATGCCTTCCAGATACTTTTTTATCCTTCTGCTTTTATTGCTGTTGTTCGGAAGGTATTTTGTAAAGAATTGCAGTTAGGCAGTGTAGAAATGCAAAAATAAGCTTTATCCATATAGTGCTATCACTGGTTTAAATGAAATTAAGAAAAAACAAGAGACTTGTGTTTCTGGCTCTTACTGTGAGACAAGAAATATTACTGTGCTGCTTTTTAAAATCAGCGTCTATTTCAGATTTTGAGAATATTGTTTTCCAGAAAAATAGTAAATTGTATTCCCTCTGCTAAAATACTGTACAAAATATAATTACAGAGTAATTTTTGCTTTTACGATGTTTCAGAGACCAATTTTGTATGACAGTTATTAAACCAATAAAGGTGTTACAAATAGTGTCTATGCATTTGTTTAAATACTGCTATGACAGCAGTGTGGTTTTGAAAGTTTGATATCTCTTTAATTTTATTATCCCTACTTTCCAGAACAAGTTTAATTCATTTTGTAAGCAGAATAGTCACAAAAATGGCCAGTGGAGTGGCTAAGCTTTTTGCACCTCTCTCCAGCTGTGATATGACCCAGCCACCTGTGGATCAGCTGTCTGAAGCACACAGGTAGGTGTATTTCTTGACAGCAGAGGTATTTGTGCTGTGTGGGGATTTGTGCTGCATGGGGCTTAGACCAGAGGGGTTGCCACAGCCACACGTCTGAAGTTCATTCAGAGCAGTGTTCACAAGCGAGGAGGTTTGTGGGCTGAGAATGCAGTGCCAAGTCTAGAAGCCAACTTTATTCTGCTTATTGCTCTTAATTCTCAAAACAGATTGCTGACCCTTGGCCTTGATCAAAAGTTTTGGATATACAGCCTCCAAAACTTTGTGATTTGTATTGGAGATTAATTTTGTTGTGAGGCTCCCTTCATACGAAGTCCTGTGTGATGTAGGGGTCAAGGCAAAGATCCTGGTGTAATTGAAATGTTTCAGAAATTGAACCTTTTGCATGATTGTGTACTGTTAGAGGGTTTGACTCATATTCTTTAAACATTTCTATGTTCTCCTACCTTAAATAAGTAGTTTTTGAATGCTTCGAGCAAAGTGTTGTTCTAAAGTATTTCAACAAACTTCATTTACATACATTTGCATGCTTTTCTTTTTAACACAATTCACTTTGTTGTTCGGTTGGAACTTCCTTATTGCATGAATTAAGGGGTTAATTAATTAGATTAATATTTTTATGCTGATAATCCTCTGAAATGCCTTTGGAAGAGTAAAGCAAGGTGTGGTTTTGTCCAATGCTGGACCAGCATGTGCTCACCTTCAGAGGGCAGCACAGGTTGGCAAGGGGTTCAGAGGTGGTGCTTCATTCCTCAGCCTCCGACAGAAGCAGAAATCGTGCCACTCAGGGCAGATCCATCATTCAGTGCTGTTTAATGGGCTACCAAAATTTGGTAACAAGTTAATGTTTCAAAGCCATTGTGCCACATGGCTGCTCTCTGAGCCAAGTATTAATGTACCTTTTCCCTTCCTCCCTGTGGTAATTGGCAGCACTGGAGAGTGGCTGCTTCCTGCTCTCTCCCTGCTGCTGCTGTGCATCTCTTATATCCCCTTACAGAAGGTCATCTCCTCTCTTTGAAGAACTCCATGCTCCATTAAAAAGTCCATCAGGATCAGATGCACTCAGAGGTTAACATTTCACCCCACACCCATCTCCCATCCCTCCAGAACAGACCCAAGGCAAAACCATCCATTTCCTCTCTTGGCAATTTATGCAGTCTCCACATAGGATTGGCAATGCTTTCAACAAGCAGAAGCCAATCTCCTAGTGAAACTGCTTCAAAAGAACAAGATGAAAGAATGAAATTTAAAAATCACAGAGCACATTTCTTTGTTTTCTAGATTTTGACTACCTAAAGTTTACCCTGAGAAGTTCACTGAAGGGCAATTGCATGCTAGTATAGTGGTGTATTTATTTACCTTTCAGAGTGTAGAGCTTTAGGGAAATACCAAACATTGCAGTGTCACTAGAAAATTTGGATTCTATAAAGTAACAGTTGCTTCTGCTGCAAGGAACACCATCAAAATCCACCATGTCACTATCTCTTTTTCTCTTACAGAAGTTGTGCCACTAAGAAATTATGTAGATCATGAGAAAGGCCATGTTCAAGCCATTCCATGTTGGGGAATTCAGTACTTTGAGAAACAAATTGTACTGAAATAAGTTGTTTCTTCCAGTCGTAACATGCCCTTGTGAGAGATACGGATAGCCACAACAGAAATAACAATTAAATAATTCCCCAAATTAGTTCCATTGCAGGATTTTTTTAGAAAATTACCTAATGAATATTGTTTCTAGCATTTAACTTGTTTGACTCTCACAGATAAAAATTTGGATGATAAAGCTGGCAAGGAATTGTCTTATACTAAATATTTATGTGAAATCATTACTTGAATTTTATTTTTCTTGTCCTGTTTTCTGTGCACAATAAGTTGAAATCCTCAGTTTAACCTCTGGACTGCATTTTTTTCCCTTTTCTGTGAGCATTTTCTCTCATGTTGAGAGAAAAGCACTTGACCAAAGTGACTGCATACCATTTTCCATAAAATGACTTAAAATATAAGTGTTTATACAAGCTGGTTGTTTGAATTCCCATCTGTCCTGAAGATACATTTTCTGGCTGCTGTGATGAGTTCATTATCTGAATTGCCAGCAGCTACCCTGCATGTTCAGCATGTTTCCAGACAGGCTGCACTCTCCAGGATTTTGGCTGTGGTTTTTGTCTTTTATTGTTACTAAGTAGTCTGGAATTGCGTAGGCCTCTTAATGAATATGGCTAATAGCGTGCATTTAGATCATACCACAAGATAATATGACAGAACTAGCAGTTCACTATAGTAAAAAGAGGAAACCCAAACCAAAAGCCAAGTTCTGATTTCAATTGTACCTTTTTATCTCAATAGGTGCAAGAGAACTGGACTGGTCTTATTTCTGTAATCAACCATAATAAATCACGACAAACATCCATCTCCAATACTGGATCAGGTTTATGTACTTAACGAGGATTTTGGTCATATGTAGACACATACAAACATAGAACAGCAAAAGTATAACTACACATGCTCTGAGTTAACTCATCAGTGTCAATTTATCGCTAGCAAATTTATCTCTAGTATAAGGTGATGTAAAATGCAGAGATAACTGTCTTCCTTATCCACACTAGGGTATGTATTTCCTAGGATGAGCAATTTCAACTCTATGAATCAGACAAAAAACAGGCAATGGGTGGTGGGTGGTGGTGGTTTTTCTATCTAAATCAAAACCAAAAGGCTTTCCTAGAAAGTCTGTTAGCAGAAGTACAAAGTCTGGATTACTCATCACAGCACAGTGACAAATATTTCTCAGAGTTTTGTCTTGTTATATAAAGGCTGGTCTGCTTAGGAGAGGCCAAAATGGAGAGGAGGGGGAATCCAGCTACTGCAATCCTCTATTTCACTGGAAGAAGCTCACATGTTGTCTATTCAAACCAGCAGCCTGTTGCAAATTGGTTTTGCACAGGGTACTCAAGTACTCAACGTGCTCAAGAATTTACCAATTCCCTCCCAGAAGTTTAACTGCAGTCAGGCTGACTTTTTAATGTTGCATTCCTAAGGGTTAATATAAACCAAAGATTTTGCAAGCAGAATTTTTTTATGTGGTGCATGTGGATTTATGAATGCTGCTTTGCTAAGACTAAGTTCCTGATTTTATATTGAAACTTCTAATGTTTCAGTCTCTCATCTTGTATCTCTTTAACTCATTAAAATTACATTTTCTACCATTTTACTCAGTTAAGACATCTACTCAAAATTACCCTGCTTTGAACTTAGTGAGGCCTGTGTTCATGCAGTAGTTCTACAAAAAAAATCCTTCTCAAGAGAACAGTTGAAGCAGCATACTATTATTTAGAAATGTGAATACAGATAGCACACCAGTTTTCTCTGTTGGAGTCAGCCGTTGTCAGTCATTTGTTCTGACGAGAGCTCAGGAAAAAAGCATGGAGTATTATGGAAAAACACAACCATCTCATTGTGGGACATAAATAATGGGAGGGGAATATTGGCCGGTAGGGTTGCTGGGTTTTTTTAAATGGTTGAATGTGAAGCTGATTTTATTGAGATTCTTATTGCTGAGATTTTGGTTTGTGCACCCTCTCTGTAGAAAACCAACTTGTCTCAATGTAATTGAGTTACAGTTCAATTACTGAATGCTGATACCAACACAATAAATACAGATAGACATCAGTCTCTTCATAAAGCTGATTTGTACTATTATGCAAGGTTTTATCTTTCTTCTGATTTCCTGGTAATTGCTGCCCTAAAAGCCTTCAGTCATGTATCTTGCACACATTGACTGAGTTTCTGCAAATAAAGATAAGGACGAAACTAAAATGGAGTTTTTGAGCCTTGCTTTGCTGTCTACAGCAGCAGCAGCTTTTTTGCTAGAGTGCTGAAACAAAGCCCAGAAACTCAGAACAAACACAACACCAAAGTGCTCCAAATTTTTCCATGGGTTTTGTGCTAGTACTTTTTGTTTGCAAGGCATTGGGTTTTTGAAGCACTCGGTGCAGAGATGATTGCATTCACATCTACAGCCTACCAGAGCCTTTGCAACCAGGCATTGCAAACCAAGTTCTTGTGCCATTTCATAAAACCACAACTCCTCCTGTTCCCTGCAGGGGCAAGCAGCTCAGCTTACACTTCCAGGGGAAGCTGCTGGCTCATGCAATTATCTCTTCTATTGAGCAATTTGGTTTTCAATATTTTTACCTACTCTGAACAACTTCAGACAGCCAGTCGCATCTGCTGCACCAGTGGTTTTCTGTGGCTCTACTCTTCAGACAGTTATTTTGGTACTCTGAAATACAAAAAATTTTGCATACAAAAAATTGCCATTTTGAACAAAGGTTTAAGTAAAAGACTTTTATTTCTTGCTTAAAGACAAGATTCAAATACAGTTTGCAATTATATAAATTACTGTGCCCCATTCAGAGCTAAGGTTGTGCAGGGAAATGTTACAGTACCCAAGATATAAGTAAATAACCTCCAAAAATAAACACAGAACATGACAGTAGGTAATTACACTGACTACCAGGAATAAGGCTGTGGTACAGCACCAGAGGTTTGTGCATAAAGAGGTAGTAGAAGTCAGCTCAGTAAATATACAATCCTTATACATAAAGAGAAACATCAGGTATTTCTTGCAGATGCTCCTCTGGAAAGCTGAAGTATCTTTTGGGAATGACAGAGGTATTGGCCAGAATCTAATATTGGCAGCTTCTGAACATTCAAAAAGGCACCTAAAACCTCTAATCCCTTAAACATTTTCTTTTAACATTTAAAGTAAATTTTAAAAATCCTCTTTAAACATGTCACCTAAAGTCTTACTCATTTTTTCTTTCTCATTCAAAAGCTGTGTTGCAATTTTTCTGGCTACCAGCTTCAAGGGGTTACTTTTGTTTAAATAGCTTAATCCTTTCTCTATTAATAGATGTCTCTAAACAAATGTTATCTGACCTTCTATTTCATGACAGAACTGGGTATACCCAGCTGTTTGAGACATGCCTTTTAGTGCCTAGAACAATTTTATTACAGTATTTTTGTAAAGCAAGATTTTAAGGAAGGGATAGCTTTGCAAGAACAACCTAGTATTTATGCATAAGGAGTGACTAGATTATTAAGGAGTGACTGGTTATCACAATGGGGAGCTGTGGACACAGAAAAACCCATGTGAGGATGCATAAAGGCTGATACTGTGCTTTAAGAGACATGTATTTCTTCCAAGAAAATTTATTTCTACTGCAAGATTTTCCTTGTTCAATTAAAGATGATGTCAATTTCAAGAAAGAAGAATAAATTACTCCCTTGTTTTCTCTGGGGTAGTTTTAATGGAAAGGCAGAATCTCAGTCAAATTACTAGGAACTCACAACAGGAGGATTAACTCATTCAGGAACAAAGCTTTCATTAACAACAGCAGGAACTGCTGCAAATGGTAAGTTTTCTTTTATGGGGAAGCAAATCTGCCCAAGAAGAGTATGCTTTGTGTTGGGTTGTGGCGAATAAAGAAAAGGAAAGGATGGTCAGCGTTGAAATCCTCTTCTATGGCCATGCAGAGCATAGCAATGCCAGCAGTGGCAGCTGCAGCTTCCGTGCCTTCTTCATTCACTTCCACAAAAGCCTTGTGGACAACTGCAGAGAGGAAGAGGTCACGTGCCCCTGACATTCCTGACAGGTCAGCCTTGCCACTGTCAAATACATCCAGCAAGCCCATAGCGGCTAAATCTGATTTAAGGTCATAGCTTTCCTCCAGCTTAAACTTTGGCAAGCGCACGTGAACGTCAGCGGAATACAGATGCTCTGGACGTGTCCATTCCTGGAGTTTCTCTAAGGTAAGCTGCTTTTCCATCTAGGATTAAAAGGACAGAGAGCATTACTTATCACCAGTGTAGTATTTCATTTTCAGTAACATTTATGAGGCTTTATTTACAGAACATTATATAAGGGTAAAGCAGCTATGCAAAAATGAACATACCCACATCTTTGATAGCTAAATAGAGATAAAAAAATACTATTAAAATTAGGTGGAGTCAGTGCAGTTTTTACTTTACAAAGCAATGCAGACATTCACTTCTTGCTGCAATGTACAGAACGGAAAATCATGCACTGATAGCAAGCCAGTCTTCGTACTGTTTCATCTAACTAAATGGAATTACCTAATTAAAAACAAGTAACAAAAATCATAATCAGGGAGCCCAAAGCAGCTGGTCATTTAATGGAAAACAGTCTCACTACTTTATGGTTAAGAAAATAAAGACTTTCAAAGCTACTGAAAGACTAATTCTGTCATTAAAAACAAACAATCAAGGCAAGATAATTCTCACAGTTAATTCTGTTTTCAGTATCCATCATGGTTCATTCAGTTCAGCAGAGGATACATGAACACAAGCTACAAAATTAAAACACAACTTCTCTTCCTGATGCAGTACATCCATTTATTCTTTATTAGTGTACTAGTAGAGAGTTGTCTAAAAATACACCAAATAGATCTGGTGCCCTGAGAACACAGGTTCACTAAGGCTTTAATTTTGAATGGCCAAACTTAAAAATATTGAACAACTGCATTGGCTTAGATGGGTCACCTTCTGCAGTCCAGTGGAGTCCTCTTCAGTGTCATCAGGTAACAGGACGATCATACTAAGTTCTCTTCCATCGTAAGGCAACTCTAAAACACGGATCTTCTCTTCAGGGATGTATCCAAAATTAAATTTCTTTTTCTGATACATCATTTTTACTGTCCTTTTTTCATTCTGGATGGATAAAAGGCACAAATAGTAACAGTTAAGGAAATATTTAAAGAACTGATAG
Source organism: Vidua macroura (assembly GCF_024509145.1). Taxonomy (NCBI): domain Eukaryota; kingdom Metazoa; phylum Chordata; class Aves; order Passeriformes; family Viduidae; genus Vidua; species Vidua macroura. The sequence goes on from NC_071571.1 coordinate 71,447,270, forward strand.
AAGACAAGTTAAAATTGCATTTATGTAAACATTTATCCTCCATTATAAAACTGATTTTTTCAGACTTCTGACTGCCTGTTTAAAACTATTTCTTTTGAAGAAATACTGAGTTTGTATTATATTTGGTTCTCCTTTGGCTTCTATAGCACAGTCATCACAGAAACCAAAACAGTTTCTTCAAACTGCTGTATGAAAATGTTAAGCCAACAAAGATCAACTCTGTTTAGCATAAAGCAGATGACTGCATACAGTAACTTGTAAAGCTGTTAACATAAGCAGAATATAGAACAAGAAGATGGGGCTTAATCAAAATGTCCTGTCATTTTAAGACTGCTTACCTAGCATCACAAACAGTTCATAGCTGCTGATCTGCTGCAGACAGAAACCCTGCTAGGTCCTAAACCATAGTTGAGAATTGTTTCTAATATTATTCTAGTAAGTGAAACAACAAATAGCTTGCTGAATATGGAAAAATATTAAAATCCATAAAAATAATAACAATATTACTAAAGTACTTCATATTTCTTAATTATTTTATCTGTAAGCAAAGCTTCACATTACCACCTATATAATTAGAACTTTTCATTAGATATGTCCTACCAGGACATATCTGTATTACCTTATTTAAGCGAAATGGTGCATCAGTGGTGTCAGCTTCTTGAAATTTCTCTGCCCAGTTCGCTTTGAAATAAATAGCATTCACCAGTACCAGCTTGGTCATGCTATCAACTGAGCCTTCAGACAGCAGATTGGGGATTTTGCCTTCAGAGACAGAATTAAAAAGAGTCACAACAAAATCATGTAGTAAGTTGATGGCATTAAAATATATATTGAGAAACTGATGCCACAGAAATACTACAAATATAAAACAAATCTATTCCTGTAATAACATGGATTTCAGTACCTGTCTCACCACTTCACCACACTTTTTCTTAATACATACTATTATAACTTTTGATATACAATGATTTGATGAAAACATAATATTGTTAGTCTAAACTGTCATATGCAACTCATCCACTCCTCATACAAAAACTACAGAACGCCCACATTAAGGAATACTGAATTTAGAAATATATATACAATATATATATGGACCAAGACAGACTAAGACAAATTCTCCAACTCGTGAGTACATCTCCATGTTTAGGCATCTCTCCTGCACTCATGGCCTGAGCACAAAACAGAATGGAAAACTCTCAGGACTTATGGAACTGGTTAAATGCTTTGCTTAGATAATTTCTGGTTCTGTTCATGTATCAAATGAGTACCCCGGGGCAGAATTAAACTGTTCTAAAGACAGCAGAGAATAAAGCCCATTCCTGCTCCCAAGATATGAAACACTGCCAGTTATTAAAAAAATACTAATTTACCTTCAGTTTTCTCCTCGACCCACTGGTTAATTTCTTTCCTGGCTTTATCACAAGCCTGAAGAAAATCAACTGTAGCCAAGTCAGCTCCATATAATTTCTGTGTATTAGTCAGGAAATCCTAGATTTTGAAACAATAAAATAGCTTTCACTGCATGCAGATAAGAAAACATCTAATTATCAGCTAGATAAGATGTACTCAGATTGTCACCAACTCTGAGGTGGGGTTCTAACAGTGTGCTGTTTGGGGGAATTCTGAAGTTAACAGGTTTTTTTCCCCACTCTTAGAGCAAGCCTCATAGTACACCAGCCATGTCTAGAGTTGATGGGGTGCTTACTGCAGGTGTTGCAATATTTACCTATCATTCTCCCGAAACAGGCTCAAGCACAGCTATGATAAAACAAAACTATCCAAAATAGCTGAAGATGGACAAAAATATCAACTTATTTCCACATAAAGTTGTAATTCCCTGGTAAAGAGGCATGTTGTTAAAAAAATATTGGATATCCCCTCCCAAAAAAATAGTGTTTTCAAAAATATTGACGTTATGTGGTATTACTCCGATGAAAATCCTAAAAAGCTGATTGCAACAGGAACAGAACTGGCTGCAACCTAAAAAGCTGGTTGCAATAGAGTGGGATGTCATGAGAATACTCTAAACTAAGAACATAGACCAGTGATTCTTCTCTTGAGGACAAGAATGGCAGAAGTGAACAGGAAAAGGGTTTGCTGTGTTACATCCTTTAGGTGAGAGGCACAGATGCTCACAGCTGTGGAAATGCACATGGCAAGTATGAAGCACTCTTGTCAAGTTCCCAGAAAAATTTAGAAATAGGCTTGGAAATAGTTCTACTTCATAAATATTCAAGCAGCTGCACTTTACCCCCAGATCCCACCACAGGCCATCCTGATGTGCACCACTGTACCTGCAGAAAGCTGTAGGACTTCTCTCCAAAGAGGCGACTGGCCAGCCGTAAGAGATAGGGTGCATTGCTTCTGTTTATATCCATTGTCAGAGCCTGGAATCTTGAATGAACATCTTCAACTTTGTCAAGGTGGAGCGTCTGAAATAAAAAGAAGTGAACTAGCTGCTGTTAATACTGTCTTAAAAGAACACATGGGGAATCTGTAGGGTAGGCCTGATGCAGCAGGGTAGGATCCAGTAGGTAGGCTGAAGAAAGAGAAAAGAAAAGGCTGGAAGCTGCTTAGAGACTTCCGTAAACCTCAAAGAATGAGTCAAACTGTCCCTCGGTGCTACGCTGCCCATGTCAGCCAAACCAAGTACTGTGATCCTGGTTTATAGGCAGTCACAGCTGAAGCTCTTGATCACAACCCCAAGTCCTGTCTGCATTTCTGAGGGCCTCTCCTCTGTGAGCGACTGGGCCCAAGAACTCATTCCCAGGTGAGGATCAAAAAGAGAGATGATACCATGGAGACTCTTGCTTTCTTGGTTCCCCCTTTGGTCCAAGGGGATGTGGGGTTGTATATTTTCAGAATATACAATCATCACTATCACAGGTGAGGTATTAAGAAAATTTAGAGCAACTACCCTTTATAATTCTATGAAAATTCTATAACTCCATAAATATATATGCACTTCATATATACTTTTAACATATATATATATATATATATATATATACACACATGTATAGATATATGAGTAAGTATTAGATTTAAGATCAAATGCATTACTGCAATATCTCTTTATCAGTACCCTCTCTTCCAGAGGCAAGCTGGCTGGGAGAAGCTGCCAGACCTCATGGACAGGGATGGCCACACCAAAGCAGGGACATTGATATTCAAACTTAAACCATGTGTTTCCCAGTAGGGAAGACTGCTGTGAAGCAGTGATTGGATTCAAAGGGAAGCCTTCTCTTTCTCTCACTGGGTATTTGGTCAGGATTTGCCAACCACCTCAGTACAAGCTGTGCTGTACAGGTGCATGGCTAAGCAAGATCATCACGGAGGCAACCTTACAATAGAATTATGATCCCGGAAATAAATTTTTATGTCCTTGCAAACAGCTCTTGACAATTGCTAATCGCTGCCTCTTTAATTAGCACTGTGTTCATAAGTGAAGTATTATGGTACAGAAACATGCCCTGTTGAGGATTACTATGTTGAAAGACATTTATTTCCCCCCCAAGTTTCTTTTGCATGATTTGTGCTGTCAGTAGGTTTATCCTAGGTGGGGCTGTCAGTCTGATTACATGAAATATGTTCAAAGTCTGTTTGAACAAGTAGTGGGGAAGTAATTTTATTGAGTAAGCACAGCAACACTCAGCAGTATAAAAAAGCTCCTCCTAAAGTCCAGAATACAAAGGTGAAATTATTCATAGGCAAATGCATGAGGATGACTGCAATGAGGAGACTCACACACCTTTTTACAGGCGTCAGCCTAACGAGAGTGCAAAAATAACAGTGACTGAGTCCCTTCCATGACGGAGGTTTCAGGGGAAACTGGCACACTCCTATGTGCACCAGTTTTGCAATTTATAAGGAGTTTTTTTTAAACTATCCTACCGACCCTAAAGCTGTGGTAAGGATAATCATGCAGACTTAGCTCCTTCAAGATATCCGAGTGCCTGTTAGTGAGAGATTGATACTTAGGTAGCATCACCATGTATCATCATAGCTTTAGATATAAAACTATAGAATGCTACTGTGATTTTTACAAAAACACACAGAAATATTGAAAATGAACATACCAAATGAACAACACCAACATACATTAGTGATCTTGTGTTATAAAGTAATAGCTTGTCAAAATGTCTCATGAAAACTTATAGAGCCTTGCTGCTGGAAGTTATGATCAATTTCAAAGGAGACTGACTAATGTAATTAGTCTCCTCTGTCAAGAATTAACTACTGAAATTAAATGAGCAACAAGGGCCATAGAAAATATAGACAGAGGGCTCTGGAGCAGGGTAGGCAGAGGGTAACTAGCTGCAGAGTCTGAGGAAAACTGAGCGTGCATGACAGAAATCTTGTCCTGAACCAATAAAAATACCCTCATTTCATCTTCCCTCCTCTAAAACACAACCCCTTTTAATGTAAATAAAATGTAAAATTAATGACCATTTTATTTTACTAACCTTCAACACCTGGGCTTCAGTATTACCTTTGGCCCCCAAAAGGACCATGGCCAGAGCAGCAGAGATACTGACAGGAGAAAAGAAGACATTTCCTGTTGGGCTGGCCTCACTAAACCTTCTGAGCAGATCAAGTGCAAATCTGCTGTTGGCATTGAACAGGCTCTCCATGGTTATACCTGAAGAAGAAAACAGTTGATAAGGACCCTGGGAAACATTCTTCAAACACCTTGTCTAACCTTGTGTGACTCACAGAGTAAAGACTGGATTAAACTGGATGCAGCTGCTTACAGAAGCAAGAATATTGTTGTCAGAGCACCTTATTCTTAAAAAAATCAGTCACATTGAAAAAGCAGGGGATTTTTTCCATGTTATTTGTGTGTTCCAAACTTCCTTATCATACTAACTTTATAGACATTATTTTTTAAAAATTCTTTTCCTGCAGATTTGAAATTGGAAATATATGTGGCGGTAGGATTGCCAAAGTCCCGCACCCTCACAGACCCAGCACATGGCAGGGCTCTCCCTCCTACAGCATTCCCTCTGCTCCTTTACAATGCTCAGGGACATTCAGACACCTCTCAGTAACCCTCCTGTCTTCATGCCACAAATCCATGCCCCTGAGCGGTGTCAACCCTGCCAAAGGCTTGCGTGCACGCTGACTTTCAGCGTCAGGAGCACGGAGCTGCTCGCCACATCCAGGACCACCGGGGCTGGGTGGCCCTAAAGGCACGGGCAGGGAGCCCGGCGTTCCGGGGGCTGCAGGGACACAATCGGGGACACAAGTGAAGCGCAGAATAGGCAAAGCGGCAGGGTTGACACTGAGCAGCGATGCGCTTCGGGGAGATGCTCACGAGCAGGCTGAATGGCGCAAAAGAGCCGGGTCAGGCGCAAAACCCCACCCAAGGGCCAGTGGCGGCACCGCTGGATGCTGCGCCAGCTTCCCGCTCGCCCAGCTCAGAGTCCGGCTGCTCTGTGCTTGCTTGCAGCCGGAGTCTTGATTTGTTTCTTTCTCTCCTCTGGACGCAACTGCGTGGAGGATTTTATACCAAAATTTGGGTGTTTCCTGCACAGTCTTTCTACAGCAATTGCAAATTATCGCTACCGGCTTCCTCCGTGCCAGACAGATAAACACCCGGCAGCTTTGCGACGTACTTACCGAGCTGTAGGCTAAAGACCACCAACACTCCTAAAAATACCCAAACCCAAGCCCCAAGGCGTACTTTCACTTTCGTTTACCTACACCTCACTGCGCCAGCCTTTCACCCAAACCAGCTGTTGGACAGTGCCCACCCCCGATGCCCGAGAAGCGCCCCCCTCTCCGCGCAGACCCCGCCCGCTGAGACGGACGGAGAGGAAAAATTTCCCCTTCTCGTCCCGTCACCGTCCCTTTCCCGTAGGATGCGCCGGGGGCAGGGACGGGGGCTCCCCCGCGGAGCCCCAGCTCAGCCAAGGGCCGCTTGGCCGCCTACCTGCAGGCTGGGATGGGACGGATCGGAAAGAGCCGAGCGGAGCAGTGACACCGCGGTGTCACCCGCGAGGACCCCACCGGGGCGGGGCGGGGCGGGGCGGCCGCTCCCGTCCGGGTGTCCCCGGTTTCCCGGTGGAGAGAAGAGGGAGCTTCGGAAGAGGGACTAAACAACAACCCCCACCTTGCGCCAACAATAAGAGATCCAGGGGTTTTAGACCCATGGGGCAAGTGCACCCCTTGCGCAGGGAGGCTCCTCTCTGCATTCCCACCCTGTGTCTCTATTTACACTCATCTTTTATAAAGTTATTTCACTTTTTTTTTTTCTTTTTCATTTCAAAGAAACTAACTGCATGGGGAGTTTTCTGTGGTTTATCACGATCTTCGTTCTCCATCAGTCCTTGGTCTGGCTCCCAGGGCATCCCCAGCTGTACTGCCCATATTGGTTTCAGGTGCATAGCTTTTAACTGCAGTGTATGGCAGGCATCCTGGTGACAAAAGTGTTGGGTCTCATCCCTCTCCCCTGCACATAATGGTTTTGTTTGCTTCACCTGAGACAGCTGGGTTACTGTGCACTGAATAAAGGATAGGCCCATCTAGCACCTTTTGGATAATGTCCACCAAGCCTTGATGTCAACCTGTGCAAAAAACTAAGAGGAAACATTGCAGTGCTTCCCAGAAAAAAATTGTTATCTAGGGACCCCATTGGTATCCTTTGAAATACCTTGAAATCCTTTCAAGGCCAACCACTAATTCATAGTGGCCCAAGTAAACACCTCGGGTTTCACTATCCAGAAAAAAATTGTGTTTCAGCAAAGAATTCCAAACAAGATACACAAAAGCGGGTATTGCAAGAAATAATATTCAGAAAACTGGTTAAAAATATGCAATATTAATAGTAGCAAAAAGAAACAGACCTCTACAGCACTTAGAGTTCTTTCAGTATTTCAAAAACAGAAAGTGCAAAAAACATCCCCGTGTCAGGAAAGCTGTTTCAGCTTTGTCTTTGGTATTCTAAAGTTAGACTACATTCTTGTTACAGGACTAGAACCAGGTGAAAGATAAAAAACTCAAGATCTCCTGTGGTGATGGTTCTCACCATAAACACCCTCAAAGGACATCTGTTGCAAAATTGTTCTTTTCTTAGTTTTGGTCCAGTTGTTAGCCAAAACCCCACATCTACACAACAAGCTCAGCAATACTTAGAAAAGGCTGTCAAAGACACCTTTCAGCTCCAGGCAAGGTATCAAGGCACTAAATGGATGAGTCTTGAAGATAAAAGGGGAAGGAAGCTACAAATGTGCTCCAGCCTTGTCATAAACAAAAGCAAAAACTTCACTCCCATGAGCTATCACTGCCTGACTCTACCTGGTGGACACCAAAAGTGAAGTCAAGGACAGAAGAAGTACTCATGGAGCAAGTGGGATGGTCCTTGTGTCAGCAAGAACCTGGAGACCCCTGCACACAGGCACAGGAGGGGTTGGACATGGCAGGTGCTCTGTTTGTGTAAGCAGCTCTGTTATTCCTGCCAAGCCCAAGATGAAGATCACAGAAGAGAGTGCAGGCACAGCTGAAAGAGACAATTAGTACAGAAGAAATCACCTTGTTCTAGGGAAATGTAAATTTATTTTGTGATGGCACATATGCAGCCAAGACATCTCCTCCTTAGGGACAGCAAAATCTGCCACAGAACAAAATGCTGGAAGTTTTGTTGTGCCGGATGAAGAAGAGGAAGGGATGATCAGCAGTGAATTCTGGAACTATCATTGCACAGCACATCATCATCACTGCAGCTGTGGCAGCAGCTGCCTCAGTGCCTTCTTCATTGACTTCCACAAAGGATTTGTGAACCACTTCAGAGAGCACCAGCTGGTTGCCAGATGAGATTCCTGAGAAGTCTGCCTTTCCCAAATCAAATGCATCAGGCATTCCCATGCCGCTCAGAAGCGGTTTCAGATCATAATCTTCTTCCAGTTTAAATCTGGGTAAAGACACCCTCACTTTGGTAGAGTCCATCATTTCAGGATTGATCCAATCTATTAGCTTCTCATATGTAAGTTCTCTTTCCAGCTGAAGAAAAAGTCCAAATTTACTTAATTACAATGGGAATTGAATCAGTGTTACAAGCAAAAGAAGTGATTATGGGTTTTGTTTATATAGTGCATAGGATGCATCTTTTTAAACCTGGTTAGTGTGTCTTAAGCCAGAACTGTAAGTCATACCTATCACTAGAGAATACTGGCTCCATGAAGATCATTACCAAATGTTTGTTCTGGTAGCTATAATAGGGATCAATCCCCTCCATGTAATGTTTCCTTCTACAGAACATGTTTAATTGTTTAGGGTTTTTAAAAATTTTTACTTATGGGACAGAAAGGAACAGAAGAATAGCTAACAAGGACCCAAAGAAACCAAACCCAGTTTCTTCTATCTCTTTACCAAAAGAGTCAGGTCCTTCAGGTCAGTCAGCAGCAGCATGAAAACAGTGTGTTCACAAAGGCCCTTTGCAGTCAGTCTTAGAAAGCTTTATTCATAAACTCCTTGTCCAGAGTGCCAAAGAGATCAAACTTGTATCCCAACCTACCACAAAAGAGATCCTGTCCTTTCCTGTGAGCCTCTTTCCAGGCAGTGAGCTACACACCACCTGCCACCTGCTCAGCACAGAAGGCCTACAGGACAAGCCACAGGACTTCCAAAGAGCCCACCCAAAATCCCCCTCTCCACATTCCATCATCACCTTACTGTGCCTTCACCACAACCACAGCTGACCTCTGCTCCTGAGCAGGGCCAGCTCATCTTCCAGAGCCTCTGCCTAAGGGAGCAGCACACAGCCTGAGCAGCACTGACATAGCAGGGGCTGTCACCTTGGGCACATGGAGGAGAGGGACATTTCTCCTGGCCTTGAGCACCAGCCACACAATTGCTCTGGAACTGAACTGCAGATCTCTGTGCTATTCAGACTTTCTTCCCTGGAAGGATTCAGGCTGTCTTTGCACTCAGCTCGACAACTTACTCTTTCCAAGCCTGTGGATCCATCCTGGATTGCATCAGGGAGCAGGATGATCATGCTCAGTTCATTACCCACATATGGGAGTTCAAGGATTTTGGTCTGGAAATCCCCAATGTAGGTCATGTTAAAATTTGCCTCCTTGAACATCATCTGAACAGGTTTGGTCTCATTCTAGAAATGAAGAGATGTCAACAGTTAGTGCTGAGCTTCTCTGCTGGTCTCAAACTACAAAGCAGGCAGCAAGTTACTTTGGGCCTTTTAGGATTTGACCAAAGAGAACTGATCACACACCACAGAGTGCAGCCCTACCACTGCCTTTTGGAAAGCATGAGGTACAAACAGTGCATGATATTCCATAACAACTCAAAAGGAGATTATTCATAAACCCTATATCTGTTTTGGTGTTGCATCTTGAAACCTGGTTCTAAGCTTGCACAGCTGCAGGGAATAGAAAATGCAACAGTGACTCTGGATACTCCTGCCAGCTTTTTCAACACATTCCAACAGGGAGAGAGCAAGTGGCAGGAACCGAGTCACTCCACCAGTCTCTGAAGTGCTGTCAGAGAGAGTGTTTTGCTAAGCAAAAACATTCCCTTATTTAAAAGTTATATCAGCACTTTCAAATATTCTTGGATTTATTTCACCACTACAGGGAGGGACAGTTTCCAGACAGCCATGAGGGCTTCCATTTTCCATAATGGTTGCTTCAAGCAGGTGAATTAAGGAAGGCACATTTACCATTCTTGTTCATGACTCCTGGAGACCAACCGAGGGCTGCACAGAATCCTGAGGGGCAGCCATGGCCTGCCCATGCCAGGGGCCAAGTCCTCCTCAAGAGCACTGACCTACTTCTAAAATCAAGACTGCAGAGCATGGACTTCTTAAAAAGATATTTGTTTCCATTTAATTTGGATTGGTTCAGGGACAGATATTCAGCCGAGAAGCTCTGACTGAAGAAGACTTAAATTCACAAACTCTCACACCTGTCTTTGTGCTATATGAAAGGTTCTAGTAATTACGTGAAAAGTTCAGAGAAACTCAGCAAAGAGATACTTCCTATGAAAGGGAGGGGGCATAAGCAATCTCATACAGCCTATCTAAGGTAACTGTGCTTGAGAGATTTAATTTCTCCTTAAAGGTGTTCATTTCAGACAACAAATATCCACCTAACAGTGTATTGTCAGCATTTTAGAACATCATACCTTATTAATTTGGAATGGCCTTTCTGTGGTACTCTGTTTGTTGAACTGCTCTTCCCAATTGCCTTTGAAATAGATGGCATTCACCAACACAAGTCTGGTCAGGGAATCGAGAGTCCCCTCTGCCAACAGGTTCTGAATTTTACCTTCATGACACAAAAGAAAAAAATCACATTTTTTTAATAGTTGGAAATGTATCTAAATATTATCCAAGATATTATCTGCTCTGCAATTAATGAACAATAGAGAAGAGAATTATGTACCAGACACAGCAACAGCTCATCATCTGAGTTGTCTGAATTCACAATCCTATACCCAGGGCTAGGTGTTTACCCAAACAATGGCTGCCATTAAACACAAATGGGCACTTGGAAAACCACTCACCTTCAGTCCTTTCCTCTACCCAGCCATTGATTTGTTTCCTGGAATCCTCCCAAGCATGCAGAAAGTCCATCTGTTCCAGGCCAGCATGGTAGGACTTCTGACTGGACTCTGTAAAAGACTAACAGGGACATTCACAACAGATTTTCAGCAAGAGATTTACTCTCATTCACACAGATGATTCTTGCATTCTCCAAGGAAATCTCCCTGTTTCCCTTCCCCAGCTTCATATACAGCCCTTAAAGTTCTCACTGACAAGTTCCTACGAGGATTTATACCACTTATTTGAACTAGCAATCGATATTAGTGATATGACTTATGCACTCTACAACAAACTTATACACTTCATTGGCAATAATGGGCCATGGTGTTTTCCTTGTTTTTATTTTGTGCTTCTGGGACCTGACATATGATTTTATAAGTTTGCTAATAAGATTTTGATAAGAGATACATCAACCATTTGTCCCACAACCAAATATATGAATGGATCACAGAACCATCAAGGGTAGAGAATGATGGATTTTACTCTGCTTGGCATCACTTCTCCACTCAGAACACAAATTATTTAAAGAAGATTCTCCACCACATTTGGACACCAGGCTCTGGCAGAATCTATTGCACTCCTGGCTCTCAGCACAGAAAATCTGGAAGGCAAACCCCAAAGCCTGCCTTGACCTCCAGAGGAAAGAAGTAGCAAGTACATTATCCTAAGAATCACAACAAATTTAACGGCTACTTACTGGAAGAAACTCAAAGGTCTTTTCTCCATAGAGCCGGTTCGCAGTTCTCAGGATGTATTTGGTGTTTGGATCATTAATTTCAGAGAGAAGGGATTGATACCCATTGTGAGCATCCTGGACATTGTTCAGAGAAAGCACCTGCACAAAGACAACATCCACAGCTGTGTACATAACTTCTCTAAACACACTTGCTACAGCATGATTGATTTTAGATTAAAATTACATTTAAGTTAAATACTGTGATATGAAGTCACGAGAATTTTTCACCACACCTCCCACATCCGGAGCTTATCATGCCAGGCATATCTGATGTAACCAGCAAGATGCTGGACAAATCATAAATTAGGGAGCAGCAGAGTAACAAGTCCTGATTTTCCTTCCCTCAAGCCAAGTGCTACAGGATCACAGAATGGCTCAGGTGGGAAGGGACCTGTGGGGACAATCTGCTACAAAGCCCTGCCCAAGCAGGGATACCTAGAGCTGGTAGCTCAGACTGTATCCAGATAGATTTTGGGTATCTATAACTATGACAACAACAAAGGTTTTTGAGAAATTTTTATAAAGTACATGGAACAAAATATGAGTTTATACTTCTCTCCCACTTTACAAAGGAAGAAAACATCCAAGCCAAAATGACTGCTCCTGCACTCAATACTGTCACTTCCTGCATAAAACACATACTAAGAGATATTTGCTCTTTTTATCAGCAAATTTTTCAAAAGGAGTAAATCAGGTTGCAGTTACCAGGTTGAAATGTAGACAGTAGGATTGTAAAGATATTTTTAATGTGCCTGACTTCATTTCCAGAACATGTGTCATATGATTTTAAACCCAAGTAAGGAAGGAAAAGAAAATAATGTATGTAGTGATCTATTGATCAATAAAATTACTCCAGGGACATCCTAATTACATAAAAAAAAAAAGATCAGTCTCAAAAATCGCAAAAAACCCTGCACAAACTAAATCCAGAAATATCTTCATTTCATACTGAACAAAGCTCAGACGAAAAAACCAAAGAAAACAGGTTCTGTTTACACACACACCAGAGGAAGAGCTCTGTTCTCTCACAGTTTAAATCACACTGTGCTAAACCACAGTTTAGCAGAAGTGCATGTCACAGACTGGAACACACATCTGTTTCTCATATGATCCCATCAAATGCAATCCACCTAGTTTATTTTGACCTACCTTGCTTATTTGGGCTTCAGTGCTACCTCTGGAACCCAGCAAAACCATAGACAAAGCAGAAGAAATACTAAATGGTGAAAAGAACACATTCTGCCCCCTTTTCTTCTCACACAGCTTTCTTAACAGGTCCACAGCAAAAGTGCTGTTTGCTGCACAGAGGCCTTCCATGCTTCCCAGCCTGGGACATAAAACACAGAACGAGAATGGATCAAATTTATTTGAATACAAATCAGTTGTTTCTTTCTTTTAAACTTCCCAGCATAAACTAGGCAGCAAAGGTTGGAAAATTATCAGCTCAGTGGAGACTGATTTGGTGCCTCAAGCACCTGAGATCCCAAACTACACATTTGAGTTATTTCTGCAATTTACAGTCTGCTACTGGATTTCAATCCCATACCTACACAGTGTGACATCTTTTGAGGTGACCAAGCACAAGAGCATTTTGTTCAGGACTTCCTGAAAGAAGTTTCTCTTGACTTCACACACAGAAAAGAATTTCCTGTCATTGGGCCACAAATGACGAGCCAAAGTTGGACTTCAGAACAGCAGAACTGCCAGCTCTTACCTTCTGGAAGTCTACAGACCTTCAGCAGTACCTGCAGCTTGCTCTGCATGTGCACGCTCGGTTTCAAATCTGCCAGCAAGGCTGGGAGAAGCCAGCAATTCTTTGCCTACTAGAAACAAAACTAGCAGGAATTCATTGTCACTGCAGCATTCTCTTGCCAAAAAAAAAAAACCCAAAAAAACCCCATACAATCAAACCGAAAAGAAGCACAATAAGAAATCCCAAACAAACTGAAATCACCAACCATATTCAGCAAATATTAATCACATTATAATAGGTCATTTCTTCCCCACAAAGCCAACAACTATACTTATCACTCCATGTTAATGGTACTATATACAAAAGAAAAATCCGTTGCATTATAACTGGAAACTGGAAGGATTTTGCTGCCATATCCACGTTAAAGTTCTTCAGACTCACAGACACTGCACACCCACACATTCACTCACACAGCAGCTTTCTTCTTAAAGCAGAACCGTCATGGCTGTCTGCTTCCTTTCAGACCCAAACACGGGGAGGAGTTTGCATCAGAATTTACGAATTTCCTGCACTGCCCGCACACAGAAATTCCAAATATCACTGTCAGCTCCCTCCGGCAGACACACAATCGGCACGGCGGCTCTGCAATGGTCTTTTATCAAGATCTGTGATGAAAGAAACACCAGCAGCTCCCGAGCCAACATCTAAACCAATTCCCCAGTGGTGCCTTCACTTTCCTTTCCTTACAACACCCGTGCGAGCCCCGCACCCTCGCTGCCCGAGAAGCGCTGCGATTGCGGGAGGCGAGGAAACATTTCGGCGTTTTATGCCGACACCGCCCCATTCCCGTAGGATGCCCCCCGGGCGGGGACAGGCCGGAGGCTGCCCCGATCCCCTCCCACTCGCGCAGCCGAGGCCGCTTGGCCGCGTCCCTGCCCGGCCGGCGACAACCGCGGCGACAGCGCCCGCCCGGGCCGGGCCGGGCCAGCGACACCGAACCCCGCTGGGCTCCGCGACAAGTCTTCTCCTCCTGCCACAGCATGACAAATACGTGTATAATTTAGGATTGAAAAAGGAGAAATAGGCGCATGCAGTGCTTACACTTCTTTTATTATTACAGGAACAGGACCCACAAAACGCATCCTAATACAAGGAGAGCTATTGCACCTCTGAGTTTGGTATTCTACTGGTAAACTGTGGTGTCTAAGAAAATATTAATAGGATAAACATATAACAGTAGCAAGAGAAAAAATTGAAATTAAGACTTTGTCATTCAAATATTGCATAGGTAACATGTACCCTTCTGTTAACATTCTTTATTAAAGGACCAGAACCAGGTGACCAGGAATAAACCTAGTTGTCCTGGGGTGATGAAATAAAGGTACTCGCCCCACAGATACCTCACAGAGACATCTGGTACAAAAGCAGACTTTCATTCCCATTCTTGCCTAAGTGCTGGTTCAATTGTTAGCCAAAAACCCACATCTATGCAGGATGTTCAGTAATACCAGGAACAGGCTGCCAAAAACTCATTTCAGGCATTGCTCCAGGCAATGATACATTGCTCCAGGCAAGGTATCAAGGCACTAAATTGATGCATCTGGAAGATAAAAGGGGAAAGCAGCTACAAATGTGCTCCAGCCTTGTCACAAGCAAAAGTAACAACTTCACTCCCATGAGCTGTCACTGCCTGACTCTGCCTGGTGGACACCAAAAGTGAAGTCAAGGACAGAAGAAGCACTCGCAGAGCAAATGGGATGGCTCTTGTGTCAGCAAGAACCTGGAGACCCCTGCACACAGGCACAGGAGGGGTTGGACATGGCAGGTGCTCTGTTTGTCTAAGCAGCTCTGATATTCCTGCCAAGCCCAAGGTCACGGAAGAGGGTGCAGATACAGCTGAAAGAGACAATTAGTACAGAAGAAATCACCTTGTTCTAGGGAAATGTAAATTTATTTTGTGATGGCACATATGCAGCCAAGACATCTCCTCCTTAGGGACAGCAAAATCTGCCACAGAACAAAATGCTGGAAGTTTTGTTGTGCCGGATGAAGAAGAGGAAGGGATGATCAGCAGTGAATTCTGGAACTATCATTGCACAGCGCATCATCATCACTGCAGCTGTGGCAGCAGCTGCCTCAGTGCCTTCTTCATTGACTTCCACAAAGGATTTGTGAACCACTTCAGAGAGCACCAGCTGGTTGCCAGATGAGATTCCTGAGAAGTCTGCCTTTCCCAAATCAAATGCATCAGGCATTCCCATGCCGCTCAGAAGCGGTTTCAGATCATAATCTTCTTCCAGTTTAAATCTGGGTAAAGACACCCTCACTTTGGTAGAGTCCATCATTTCAGGATTGATCCAATCTATTAGCTTCTCATATGTAAGTTCTCTTTCCAGCTGAAGAAAAAGTCCAAATTTACTTAATTACAATGGGAATTGAATCAGTGTTACAAGCAAAAGAAGTGATTATGGGTTTTGTTTATATAGTGCATAGGATGCATCTTTTTAAACCTGGTTAGTGTGTCTTAAGCCAGAACTGTAAGTCATACCTATCACTAGAGAATACTGGCTCCATGAAGATCATTACCAAATGTTTGTTCTGGTAGCTATAATAGGGATCAATCCCCTCCATGTAATGTTTCCTTCTACAGAACATGTTTAATTGTTTAGGGTTTTTAAAAATTTTTACTTATGGGACAGAAAGGAACAGAAGAATAGCTAACAAGGACCCAAAGAAACCAAACCCAGTTTCTTCTATCTCTTTACCAAAAGAGTCAGGTCCTTCAGGTCAGTCAGCAGCAGCATGAAAACAGTGTGTTCACAAAGGCCCTTTGCAGTCAGTCTTAGAAAGCTTTATTCATAAACTCCTTGTCCAGAGTGCCAAAGAGATCAAACTTGTATCCCAACCTACCACAAAAGAGATCCTGTCCTTTCCTGTGAGCCTCTTTCCAGGCAGTGAGCCACACACCACCTGCCACCTGCTCAGCACAGAAGGCCTACAGGACAAGCCACAGGACTTCCAAAGAGCCCACCCAAAATCCCCCTCTCCACATTCCATCATCACCTTACTGTGCCTTCACCACAACCACAGCTGACCTCTGCTCCTGAGCAGGGCCAGCTCATCTTCCAGAGCCTCTGCCTAAGGGAGCAGCACACAGCCTGAGCAGCACTGACATAGCAGGGGCTGTCACCTTGGGCACAGGGAGGAGAGGGACCCTTCTCCTGGCCTTGAGCACCAGCCACACAATTGCTCTGGAACTGAACTGCAGATCTCTGTGCTATTCAGACTTTCTTCCCTGGAAGGATTCAGCTCGACAACTTACTCTTTCCAAGCCTGTGGATCCATCCTGGATTGCATCAGGGAGCAGGATGATCATGCTCAGTTCATTACCCACATATGGAAGTTCAAGGATTTTGGTCTGGAAATCCCCAATGTAGGTCATGTTAAAATTTGCCTCCTTGAACATCATCTGAACAGGTTTGGTCTCATTCTAGAAATGAAGAGGTGTCAACAGTTAGTGCTGAGCTTCTCTGCTGGTCTCAAACTACAAAGCAGGCAGCAAGTTACTTTGGGCCTTTTAGGATTTGACCAAAGAGAACTGATCACACACCACAGAACACAGACACCACACTGTCCTTTGTAAATAACAAATATCCTGATATTTTCTTTTTAATTATTATTGCAAAAATGTTTTTGAAGATTCCTTTAAGGTAAATACATGTCCCTACCTTTTTGTTAACTTAAGAACTAGTGACAAGTACTAAAGTGAGCTAGTAATAAGCAGGGACATTGTCCTTCACAATAAATGAATAAGTTATTTCAATTTACGTATTGTTAGTCTGTCTGGTTCCAAGTGCTATAACAAAGACTTAAAATATTTTAAAATGTATATACTAAAACTACCAAGAAAGAGTATTCTTTTGAATTCTTAAAAGTCATAAGGATATTAATAAGCGGAGAGATTTTATTCTCATTTTCATTTTCTGCTATCTTATTCCATTTCCACATGGAGCATCAGCTATTATTGTTTACATCATTATTTTCCTTCTTCTCAGTTTCACTGCTTTCTCCTTTCCCTTAATAAGATTGTCACATAAGTAGCTTTTTGTTATTAAAGTAGTGCCTATTAGAATAATGCCCAGAGAGAATATGGCAGAAATTATTTTGCAGAAGCAATGACATATAAAAAGGTTTGAAAAGCAAAAGGAAAGCCACACAGCAATAGAAAATCATCCAGTGAGTCATAAGAAGTGCAAGAGTCACAGAAATAATTTCACAGGATGTTGGAAATGTTCCTGGGATGTCAAAGTAACTCTTTGTTACTTACTGAATAACATGTAAAATAACTAGCTTAAGGTTTCAGCTTACACCTTGCATTTCCAGGTGTTCACAGAGGACAAGGTGTCAGGAACCAAGCCAGTCCAGCAGTTTCTGAACTGCTCTTGTACAGAGTATGGGGTGAAGAGTAACATTCCCTTATTTAAATGTGCTAGTAGCACTTAAGAGGCTTGTTAGATTTATTTCACCACTGTGGGGAGGGACAGTTTCCACACAGGCATGAGGTCTTCAATTTTCCTCAAAGAAGGCTTCAAGCAGCTGAGTTAAGGAAGGCACATTACCCGTTCTTGTTCATGACTCCTGGAGCCCAACCCAGGTCTACAGGGGATCCTGAAGGGCAGCCATGGCCAGCCCATGCCAGAGGCCAAGTCCTCCTCAAGAGCACCAATCTACTTCGAAAATCAAGACTGCAGAGAACACAGGTCTTCAAAGGAAATTTGTTTTCCATTTATTCTGGATTGGCTCAGGGGCAGAAATGAAGCAGGGAAGCTCTGACTGACGAAGACTTAAATTCACAATCTTTCACACCTGTCTTTGTGCTATATGAAAGGTTCCAGTAATTATGTGAAAAGTTCAGAGAAACTCAGCAAAGAGAGACTTCCTATGAAAGGGAGGGGGCAGAAAGAATCTCATAAAGCCCACCCAAGGTAACCCTGCTTGAAAAATTTAATTTCTTTTTAAAGGTTGTCATTTCAGGCTACTTCAGATTAATGGTGTATTGTCAGCATTTTAGCACATCATACCTTATTAATTTGGAATGGCCTTTCTGTGGTACTCTGTTTGTTGAACTGCTCTTCCCAATTGCCTTTGAAATAGATGGCATTCACCAACACAAGTCTGGTCAGGGAATCTAGAATCCCCTCTGCCAACAGGTTCTGAATTTTACCTTTATGACACAAAAGAAAAAAAAATCACATTTTTTTAATAGTTGGAAATGTGTCTAAATATTATCCAAGATATTATCTGCTCTGCAATTAATGAACAATAGAGAAGAGAATTATGTACCAGACACAGCAACAGCTCATCATCTGAGTTGTCTGAATTCACAATCCTATACCCAGGGGTAGGTGTTTACCCAAACAATGGCTACCATTAAACACAAATGGGCACTTGGAAAACCACTCACCTTCAGTCCTTTCCTCTACCCAGCCATTGATTTGTTTCCTGGAATCCTCCCAAGCATGCAGAAAGTCCATCTGTTCCAGGCCAGCATGGTAGGACTTCTGACTGGACTCTATAAACGACTAACAGGGATATTCACAACAGATTTTCAGCAAGAGATTTACTCTCATTCACACAGATGATTCTTACATTCTCCAAGGAAATCTCCCTGTTTCCCTTCCCCAGCTTTATATACAGCCCTTAAAAGTTCTCACTGACAAGTTCCTACGAGGATTTATACCACTTCTTTGAACTAGCAATTGTTATTAAATCAAATGGCTCACGCACTGTAGTACAAACGTCTACATAAATTCATTTAAAATGATATGGTTATTTTTTTCCCCTGTTTTTATTTTATGCTTCATGGACGTAACATATAATTTTATAAGTTTGTTTATCAGTCTCTTGCTAAGAGATACACCAACCATTTCTCCCACAGCCAAATATATGAATGGATCACAGAACCATCAAGGGTAGATACTGCTTTGCCATGTTCAGATGATGTGTTATTTAAAAAAGATTCTCCACCACGTTTGGACACCAGGCTCTGGCAGAATCTATTTCACTCGTGACTCTCAGCACAGAAAATCTGGAAGGCAAACTCCAAGGACTGTCTTGACCTCCAGAGGAAAGAGGTAGCAAGCACATTATCCTAAGAATCACAACAGATTTAACAGCTACTTACTGGAAGAAACTCAAAGGTCTTTTCTCCATAGAGCCGGTTCGCAGTTCTCAGGATGTATTTGGTGTTTGGATCATTAATTTCGGAGAGAAGGGATTGATACCCATTGTGAGCATCCTGGGCATTGTTCAGAGAAAGCACCTGCACAAAGACAACCTCTGCAGTGCTTGCACAAGTCATAAACTAGGGAGCAGCAGAGTCAGCAGTCCTGATTTTCCTTCCCTTAAGCCAAGCGCTACAGGATCACAGAATGGCTCAGGTGGGAAGGGACCTGTGGGGACAATCTGCTACAAAGCCCTGCCCAAGCAGGGACATCTACTGCCCGTAGTCCAGATGGCTTTTCAGTATCTCCAGCTATGGCAACAACATAAGTTTTTGAGAAACTTTTATTAATAGTAAATAATTTTTAAAAATACAGGTTTTTACTCATCTCTCACTTTGCAAAAGAGCCCAACATCAGAAGCTAAAGGACTGATCTGCACTTAATTTTGTCAGGTCATATGTAAAACACATGACAAGCACTACTTGCTTCCTAAGCAAGTTTAAAACAAAAAAGTGTAA
Source organism: Vidua macroura (assembly GCF_024509145.1). Lineage (NCBI taxonomy): Eukaryota > Metazoa > Chordata > Aves > Passeriformes > Viduidae > Vidua > Vidua macroura. Next base: position 71,467,008 of record NC_071571.1, read on the forward strand.
ACCATGGTAACAGTTTGATATTCAGTTGCTGTGGATTTCTTTTTTTATGTGTCTGGATAAGTTTTGAAAACATATATCGTCTGATATTAAGTCCAAACAAGGAAGCAGAAGGTAATATTTTATGGAGCTAGAAATTGATCAAGCTAAATTAAAAAAAAAAAAAAAAAAAAAAAAAAACCAAAAAACAAAAAACACACATACCTCACAATTACATATTAAAGAAGATCTGTCTCAAAAATCACAAAATCCCCACACAACAAAACCCAGGAAACTTCATTTCATAATGAAGGAATCTCACACTTCAAAAACAATGAAAATTGATTCTCGTTAAACACACCCCAGAGGAGGAACTCTGCTCTCTCACACCATAGTGACAATCACAGTTCAGCAAAAGTGCATGTCACAGACTGGAACACACATCTATTCTTCATATGTCCCATCAAATGCAATCCACCGAGTTTATTTTGACCTACCTTGCTTATTTGGGCTTCAGTGCTACCTCTGGAACCCAGCAAAACCATAGACAAAGCAGAAGAAATACTAAATGGTGAAAAGAACACATTCTGCCCCCTTTTCTTCTCACACAGCTTTCTTAACAGGTCCACAGCAAAAGTGCTGTTTGCTGCACAGAGGCCTTCCATGCTTCCCAGCCTGGGACATAAAACACAGAACGAGAATGGATCAAATTTATTTGAATACAAATCAGTTGTTTCTTTCTTTTAAACTTCCCAGCATAAACTAGGCAGCAAAGGTTGGAAAATTATCAGCTCAGTGGAGACTGATTTGGTGCCTCAAGCACCTGAGATCCCAAACTACACATTTGAGTTATTTCTGCAATTTAAAGTCTGCTACTGGATTTCAATCCCATACCTACACAGTGTGACATCTTTTGAGGTGACCAAGCACAAGAGCATTTTGTTCAGGACTTCCTGAAAGAAGTTTCTCTTGACTTCACACAGAAAATAATCCCCCTTTATTGGGCCACCAGAGCCAAAGTTAGACATCAGAATGGTAGAAATACCAAATCTTACCTTCTCTAAGTCTACAGACTTCCAGTGGTATCTGCAGCTTGTTTCTATGTGTGCACGCTGTGTTTTAAACCTGCCAGGCTGGGAGAAGCCAGCAGAATGACTTGGCCTACTAGATAAAAGAAGGAAAGAAAAAAATTTATTTCACCTGCCAGCATGACAGGTGACTGCCATTTCCTGCTGTATTACAAAGAAAAAAAAAATCAAAGTTCATTTTAGTTCCATTTTATTGCCTGCAACATGGCAACGCCCACAATCATAAACCGTCATACTCTGTTATAGGCAGTGAATCTGAGATCCACTGCTATACATATATCTGCTTTAGGCAGTGAATCTGAGGTTAAACACCACACCTATTAAGTGAGTAATATGTACTAGAATACTGAGTTGACTACAGATAAGTATCATAAGTCATAATAAGATAAATGCTGATAGCTTTTACTATCTCTGTCTTTTGTTCTTCCCTTTAGGCAGGGCCTAGTGTTGACATGTTGCTACCAAATACAAAACCAGCTCCTAATTCATACTACTGATTCATTATATTAGACAGAGAGTTGAAAAGAGCAAGTTTCCACATGCATGCTTTTCAAACCAAGAAAATTCTTTGCTAGCAGCTTTACTATAAACAGTAGCAATTTTATCCTATTTCTGTTCTCCCATAACTTGAAAAAAGTACAACCAAAAAACAAGCATACTGAGATGGAAACAATCCTCCCATTGTGTCTGAATGAGTAATTTATGCACGTCACAAAATAAAGAAGAGACACATGGCATTCACATTGGTTACACTGAAGACCAGAATTTTCCTACTACCCCAGTATCTGCAGATTGCTAACAATAAGGTTTTTTTGACCTCCTGGTCAAAACACACAGGAATAGTGACACCAACAGGCAGTTATTTTCTACAAAGTGTCTGTAGGGCTTCCCCAACAGGCAAGAATTTACAGAAAAAAGGACACAAACTGACACTATTTGCCTGCCTGAAAACCAGAGGCATTTAAATAATATTCATAAATATCATAAATAATATTCAACTGCTGGGACACAAGGCTAGGAATTACATCTGCACAGTCAACTATGCTTTCTCTGCAGCTCAGGAGTAGCAACATAACTACGGACACCCTCCTCATCAGAGACAATGCACAATTTGGAATCCACAGTTTCAGAGACAATACACAATGACCACACTTTAAGGAACAAAAAACCTCACTATAAAAGTACATATTTGTCAGTCAGTTGTAAACTGCTGCAAAGCCCTCAGTGGTCAAAGGGTTTGCTGACAGCAGCTCATTCCTTACTCTCTCTCCCTATGCTCTGCAGGTCAACAAACTTGTGTGGAGGTTTTGTATTCCTACCACTCTGAATTTGAAGTGTATATTCTCAGCAATTGACACCTATGCTCCAGGACAGTCTTTACTGACCCAAAGGCTGTATGTAGATCAATCAGCAGACAACAACTGCAGGGCCTTGCCACGGGGAACCATAACAGTGTGCAGCTCTCCTCCAGCCCGCAGCCCAAGAGACACTTCCCACAAAAACTACGACGTGGATCAGTGTCCAGCAAACAAGGACACTTCCCCACATTGTGTCAGCTATATCAGGAGTCTCAAGCTGACTCTTTCCAACTCATCCCCGGAGGGAACTCAGGGCGATGAGCACCAGACCATGTCCATCTCCACAGACAAATCTCTGTCCGTGGCACAGACAGCCCTTTTTCCCACGTGATGAACCAAAACAGGTTTCCTTGAGGGAAAAGGCTTCATTTAGGATTTAGAGTTGGGAGCAATATCAAAATACTTGCAGGGCGAGACCGCGGACAGCTCTTGGTGATGTCCCTTGGCATCACAGCTCTCCCTGGGACGCAGGGAATGACACGGCCCCGCTGCTATCAGGCTCCTGACCCCTGTGCCTCTGCAGGGGCCAGGAGGGGCAGGGAGAAGCCTGACACCGTCCCAGCAAGCTGAGGCACAAAAAGCCAAAAGTTTGGCCCTCCCTGGAGGGAAGAGTTCCTCTTCCGCCCTCGCCACAGGCTTGGCCTGACGGGAGACGTCGCAACCCCGCGGAGCTCCCGGCGCTCCCACAAGAAGCGTTCCAGCCCCACCGCCGCGGCTGCAGCTGGCAACAAGCAGCGGTGTTTAGGGAATGTCACGAAAGAGGGAAGAAAAAAAAAGAAAATACAAAGCACAGAAAAAGCAACGCCATTCAGCTCGACTTCCTAGAAAAACCCGCAAAACAAGAAAACCCTAAAAAACACAGGCACAGGCTTTCCCGTGTGAAAACCTTCAGGACAACGCAGCAGCGGCAACAGCAACGCGGCCGCTGCACTCACCCCGCCGGCCGCCGCGCTCCCTGTTCCCGGAAGCGCAGCTGAGCAGAGGGAAAGGACGGGAGCCCGGCCCTTGCCGGGATCTAGGCAGAGGCTAAGGTGCTTTACCCTTGGCCGCCGGGAACGGGAGGCGACGCAGCCCTTCCCGGTAAAATGGCGGCCCCCCCCCGCCTCAGGGAGTCCTGGCAGCCGTATCTCCCCTCCCCTTGCAGCTCCGCCGGGCACGGCCCGTGTTTCTCCACCTGTGCCTCCCTCTCGTGGCAGAGCTGACAGAAAACACCCCAGGTCCATGAGGGTTATTAATTACTATTACTTATTTCTGAAGCTAGGATTGCTTTGAGCCAAACTGAGATGTTGCTGTAGCCAGACACCGTACGGGCTTAACCCTTTCTCGCATTCCTGAGGGTCTGAGTGAGGAAAATAGCCCATAGAGAGGTGTACTTTAAAAAAAATATATTTTATTAGAAGGAATCTGTGGAGCAACATGAGAGTTATTGGGAGCTGATGAAGACTTGGGAGTTGGGATGTGGAAGGAAAGCAAGGGAATGGCCACAGGGTGAAGGCTGGGAGGATCTGCCTCCAGTAGTAACTCCAGGGCTTAGTTTAGGGCTAAAAAAAAGGAGCTGGGTCTGATTGCTGCAGGCTGGGGGTACATGCTAGGATCACATCAGGATAAGTGGCCCTCATCATAAGGGTAAGGAGAAAGATTCTGGCAAAATATACATGTGCACAGTGCTGTGAGTGGGAGATAGAAATGCCATGGTGATACATAGTGATAAGGACATGATGGCCTGATCCAAATGATAGCCAGGATTGCTCTGTGGGTGCAAGGCATTGCACAATCCCTGTGGCACTGCCACAGCTGTCCCTTCAGCTTAGGAAGGAGGCATTGGAGGAGCTGTGCCTCAAGCACCAGGGTCGGTGGTCTGATGAAGAAGGGGTTCAAGTCCTGCTCCCCCGGTTGCAGAGAGCCTCAGGTTTGGGGTTTGCCTCTGTGCTAGCAAGCAAGCATCTCCTGCTCTGCAGTGGAGGGACTCACTGACTAGGGTGAGCAAAATCTGCCAAAGAAGAGGATGGTTTGTGATTTGTTGTGTCTGATAAAGAAGATAAAAGGGTGGTCAGCTTTGAAAGTCATTGTTGGGACTCTCGATCTCATCATCAAGACACCTGTGGCAGCTGCTGCCTCCGTACCTTCTTCATTGACCTCCACAAAAGCTTTGTGAATAACTTGTGAGATGAAAAGATCCTTCTTCACTGACATCCCTGTGAAATCAGCCTGACTTGGATCAAAAGCATTTTGTATCCCCATGCTGCTCAGAGGGGATTTAAGGTCATAATTTTCTTCCAGCTTCAACTTGGGCAGGTATAGATCCACTTCAGCTTTCATCATATTGTCTGATTTGGTCCATTCAGACAGTTTCTCATATGTCAGCTCTCTTTCCACCTGCGACGAGTTGAGGAAGAAAACAGTTGGGATGTGAAGGACAGAGACAAGACATGCACAGACCAATGTCTTATTGCTCATCAAAAACATGTAAAGCAAGACTCAACTACCAGCAGTGACTACAGATGGAACATGTATCATATTTAGAGGGCATGATTTGACAAAGTGCTGAGTGACTTATACTCCTATTTATTTTCTTAAAGGTGGTGAGGTGTAGACCTGAAGCCTTAGAGTAGTTTGTCATTTTTTTCTCTGGTGTGAAGAACATTGCTTTTTTTTTGCAATGCATTACTTATAATAATAATAATAAGTGCTTAATGTGTGTGTATATGGATAAATTTTCTCTTAGTAGTGATAAATAAATGGGATGCATAGGAACTAAGGTACAAATAAAAATATTTGCCCTGCTCTGTTTAGAATCTGAACCTGGTCCTGGCATAGTCATGAGTTGCTGTTGGCACCTTCTGGGTCAGGGTAGTCAGCACATAGTTTGAGAAAGCTCACCACAAACTATCATCTGGAAATCCAGACTGACAATTATATAAACATTAATTAATACAGCCCTCAGGAGAAGATAACTCTAGGGCACAGTGATTCAGAGGTGATCCTTGCTTTCCCTATGCTATCCTGGCAATAGGAAAGAGGATACAAAATAGTCTAAGACAGTTGTGTGGACATAGGTTTTAGAAATACTATGTTTGTAATGTTATTGCATGTCCTGAATCCTAAACTGAAAATTATGGTGTTACAGTTTCTGAAACAAAGTATGAGCACATCAGAGCTATTCTAGTGTAATTTTGAAGCTTGTTTTTCCTCACTCTTTTAATCTCTTTCTGTTACTGTTTCATGGTGTATGTGATGCAACAGTAGGTCGGCTTTACCAGCTCCAGGCCAGTAGTGTTATCACCGATGTCATCGGGAAGGAGAACGAACATGCTGAGTTCATTTTCCACATATGGCAGCTCAATGATTCTGAATTTCATGGTGGTTTCATGAAGTATAAAAAATTTATCTTTCAAAAACATCATGTGTACTGGTGTAGTCTTGGTCTGGAAAAAATTGAGACATAAAAATTACCTTACACATTAAAAGTATGATAAAATTTACTTGCTTCATTGAACTGAAAACAAGTACAAGATTCAGCAGCATCTGGATACCCAGGACCCTCTTCTTTAGACAGTATCACATACACCCCCTTTTCAAAGTCTTGGAGATCTTTATAAAAATTTGTATAAACACACAAGCTAAATACCTACTAACTGAATCCCATGTAATGTATTTCTAAATTTAAAATAAAGATTAAGCTTTGATAATCAAGTAACTCTCTTTGCAGGCCTTGGTATTCACCCTGTGAATTAGACCCTTTCTGGCACCGATATGTTTGGTTTACTTGGTAGTGGGGAAGGTGCAGGGATGGCTTCTGTGAGGAGACATCAGAATATGCCTCTGTCAGGCAGAGCCAGTTTCAGCTGGCCCCAGGACGGACCTGCTACTGTCCAAATCTGAGCCAGTCAGTGATATTGGTAGTGCCTCTGTGGTTATGTATTTAAGAAAGGGTAAAAAATGCTGCACAAAAGCAGCTGGGAGAGCCGAGTGAGATGATGTGGGAGAAACTGTCCTGAAGACACCCAAGTCAGCTAGGAAGAAGGGGGAGAAGGTGCTCGAGGCCCTGGAGCTGAGATTCCCGTGCAGTCCATGGTGAAGACAATGGTGGTACAAATATCCACCCTGCAACCTCTGGAGAACCCATGCTGGACCAAGCTCCTGGCAGGACCTATGATGCTGTGGAGAGCAGCCCTTTTCTGGCATCACCTGTGACCTCACAGTGGACTCAAACTGGAGCAGTTCTTGCAAAATTGCAGACCATGGGAAGGACTCACATTGGGTGTGAAGGACTTTATCCCATGGATAGGACCCCGCACCTGAGCAGAGGAGAAGTGTGAGGAGGAGGAAGGGGCTGTAGAGACAACACGCGATGAGCTGACTACAATATTAGCCAATTCCCAGTCCCCTGCACTGCTTTGGGGCACAGATGAGTCATAAGTGAAGTTGAAGGGAGGGTGGGGGAAGCACTTTCTGTTTGGTTTACTTCACTAATTTTCTCTGAGAATTGGCAATAAATTCATTTATTGAAGTTGAGCCTGTTCTGCCCATGATGGCAGTTGGTAAATGCTCTCCCTGTTCTTTCCCTGACCCATGACCTTTTCATCCTATTTTTCTCCCCCTACCCTGTTGACAAGGGGCAGTGATAGGGAGTCTCAGTGGGCACCTGGTGGCTGGCCAAGGTCACCCACCACAACCATCTGCTATGACAGATCCTAAAATTGCACACGTAGTGCAGTAGGTTTCGAGTACAGAGTCACATCAGTTGCTTCACACTGTCTGGCATACAAAAGGTATTTGCACCCGTAATCTATGTCAAACAAAATGTTTGTTTCCATTGACAATTAGTTTTGCTTGCTTTTGACACAGTCCAAAAATATGTGTGCAGTCAGCTACTGGGAATTGTCAGTGCGTGATCATTTAAATACTGTGAGCTCAATGAATAGGTCATCTGAATGGATCACCCTCATACACTCAGCTAAAATAAAAAACCCTGTGAAAATTCCCTGTGAGGTTTGTATGTGTGGGAAGAACAGCTGGATGAGATCCCATGATTTCAGGGTGCCAAGAGCAGAAGCGAGCTCTAGGTGTGTAAACATTGCTCTCCAAAGCAACCTGGTCCTGTTTGAAAATGGTATTTAGAGAAATTTCTTCTGTTCCTTAAGCTACCTTCCTTAACTTACTTTGCTTAGCTTACTTTTTAAAAATTAACTTTAACTGTTCCCAAGTATTTTGATACTAAGAAGTTATAAATTTAAAATCCAGTTTTCATGGATATGCATAAATAAGACAATGCTGAGTTATTTTCACAGTTGGTGTTCTCCCTGAGTTTATACCACTTTCTTGGCTATACATAGTGTTGCAGTGGCATATGAAATACAGGTGAAGTATTTTCTCCTCAGTAATAGACATATTGACATAGGACAACAGGCATATCGACAAGGAATTTACCTTGCTTATTCTGAAGGGCATCTCAGAAGTATTTTTCTCCAGAAATTTCTTCTCCCACTTTCCTTTGAAATAAATGGCATTTACTAGGACCAACACAGTGCGAGAATTGAGAGATCCTGCAGGCAGCAGACTCTGTATTTTCCCTTCAAAATCAGACAAAGATATTGTTATTTCAGTGTGACTGCACAACTTGTCAATTTTAATTGTTCCTTGTCTGTGCCCACCTCTCTTTCAAAAATGTTCACATTGGGAGGTTTTTTTTACTGTATGTATTTATGTTGTACATATGGTAAAAATGACCTTTTGAAGTATCTCTGTATCCTTTGTCCAGAGAAGTTGTGGATGCCCCATCCCTGGAAGTGTTCAAGGCCAGGTTGGATGGGGCTTTGAGCAACCTGGTCTAGTGGAAGATGTCTCTCTCCATGGCAGGGGGCTTGGAATGAGATGATTCTTAAGTTCCCTACCAACCTAAAACCATTCTATGAATTCTCTGGTTTTCTTTTAAATTATAGTTTTTGGAGTTTTGGTAGTAAATGGCATTGGAAAGTGGGTAAAGCGGAATAGCTTGGATTTTCTGTCAAGTTGGTTGCAAGCAGCTGGAGAATGCAGAAGTAAAACCCTCACTAATCATTGTGTAGCCACAGAGTATCTACCTGTGCAGGCCTTCGAACAGCAATGATTCAGAGGAGGCTACAGCGTAAAGAATTCAGGGAAGGACCTTGTAAGGAGCAGCAGTTAGGCTGGAGAGAGGCATTCTTCAGACTGTTTAGCTGTACTTTACTCATCACCTCCCTGCCCTGAGTTTCCACCTTTTATGGATTCTTGGCTGCGAGAGCAATAAATGTGGAAATACAAAATATTTGGACAAGAAAAAAAAAAAAAACATTAGAATGATACTTACTCTCAGTTTTATTTTCTACCCATGAATTGATCTGTGCTCTGACTTGTTCTGCAGCTCTCTTAAAGTTTACAGCTTGTGGCTTTGCATTGTAATAGCTTGTAATGAGTTGCAAGAACTTCTGAAAGATAGGATTAAAGAATGTGCTTATTTAGTTAAACTTGAGTTATAAAAATATTAGTAGTAATCAGTTTAACAAATTATACAATCCACTAATACATAATTTAAGAAAACTTGGTTTATATGCAGTAACCTTTATAATAAGGCCTGATACATTCTATTCTAAATATTAAGTAAGGACAGATCAAACTTCAGTCTCAAGGAAACTGATACTTCAAATTTCTGTGTTTGAAATCAAAGGTGGAAATTTTTAGTTTTGAAATATCCATGAAACCTTTACATTTTTTTAAATTTCTCAAAATGACATTTTTATATAATTTAAATACTATTTTTTCCTGCTTTATGAAGTACTATTCAGTACAAGATGGAATAATAGTCTCATATAAAGTTGAACAAAGGCTTTTAGTTTGCTTCAGAGGTGAGGAACCTGCAAAAATTTGTGAGGACAATAAAAAGAATATTCTGGTAGAATAAAGTCATGGCAGAAAAGCAGAATTAACGTTTCCATTGCTGTCTGCTGTGAAATCATTCATGGAGATTCCCAGCAGGAAATTCCCTTGATTCTCTGTAAAGCAAATGTACATGAGATTATGGAGAAAATGAGTAATACACATCTAGAAGGACAAATTGCTGATTACTCAGGAAACCAAACAAACTCCAAAATCAAAGAACAGTAATCTCATTTAAAACCCCCTTCCAAGGACCTGGAAGATGATTAATACAACATCAGTTCTGAAAAGATTTCAGAGATACAGATAATTACAAACTCATTAGTCAGTGTGGGGCAAATGAACAGAATGGGTGTAGTGGGTGTATGGGTTAACGTGACTTATTGGAGAAGTGCCAACAACATTTTGTAATAGGAAATTGAAAATCACAAATCTGTTGGAGTTTTCTGAAGGTGTTAGGAAGCATTTGGGTAAAAGGACTGAGCCATTACAGTCTTTTTGGGTTACCAAAATGCATTTTGTGGGACTTGTCACCAAAGGCTGAGCATCCATGGGACTACAGAGATATGTCTCATTTGTTTAAAAGACTGGAAACCAAGAGTAGGAGGAAAAAACATTCACAGTGAAGGGTTATTTCTGCTGGAGTACCACAAGGATGTGTACTGGCATCTGTACTACAGTATTTTTTCTATAAGACCAAAGTCTAGATGTTTACATTAAAATATATATATTAACATATTTATAGGTGATGCAGTAAAGTGTAAGATATAGGAAGTGATTGTTACAATTTAGGAATGAGGTATTGAAGCTGTAATGGACAGGTGCATGAAAAAACCTGCCTAATCATGGCCAAAAATACAAATGAAAATTTAGGAACTATGAAGAAAAGAGTAGGCAACAAAAGAGAATTTTCCATAATGGCACTTTATAATGCTATAGTATGTCCACTCTCTGAGCTTGCAATGCAGCTGTGGCCTCCCTGGTCTCAGAAATGCTACAGTAACAAAAATACAGACACAGGGGACGAGGGTGACCAGAGATTTGGAGAAATGTCCTTCAGAACAGAGATGAACCAGCAGCAATGCCAACAGGCAGCAAGCTCAGAAAGTCCAGGTGCTTCCTGCAGTGTATAGCTCAGCTGTGGAAATCCTGGTGGTGAGGGCTGATGTAGATTCAAAAGACAAGTGTGCAAAGTCCTGAAACAACAGCTCATCATGGTCACTTTAGACATGCCCTCAGGTTCAACGAGTCCCCGAGCTGCAGATCAGTTGGTGGCCACAGCAGATTCTAGAGAAGAATCACTGCACAGTTTTCTCATGCACTTGCCAAACTATTGCCCACTGCTGAAAACAGATGGACTTCTTGCCTCCCCAAGGCTAGCCCTCTGTGGCTGTCCTCGTGTTCTCACTTAAGCCCCAGTGCTATCATTTGGAAATTTTTTATTGTCTCTATTGATAATCACTCTTAATGTCAGCATATTCCCACATAAAGATGTTCAACTCACAGGCAGTAATGGGTAGGTCTTTTCCTCATACAGTCGGTTGGCACTCTTCAGCAAGTAAGTGCTTCTGCGTTTGTTGATGTCACATAGGAGCTTTTTGAAGCCAGAGTGGATGTTTTCTGCTCCCTCATGCTCAGGATCCTTGGAAAGAGACACAATTAATATGGATTTATTCTTTTTGTCTGATGCACCTGCTTTATTTAAATTGTTCATGTTGTTTTAATTAAAAAGGAGTTTCAGGGAATGAAACTTTTTTGAGAATGTTGCATGTTTGCAGCACTGTGTATAACTAGATAAATGGGATTCTACCTGTAGGGCAATGATTTATTTCTGCCGTGCTTTGTAGGCATTTGGGGCATCATCTGATGGTGCACCAAGGAAGCTGAGTTTCCTCATTTTTGTCATTTTCAGGCCTGATTTTCAGTTTCACAAGACCTTTCAGTTTCTCAAGGATCCATTAATGCAGCCTGGCAGCTTTTGAGAAGGTGTTCTACCCTCACAGAAACGAGCGTCAGGGACGGACTTACCAACTATTCACATTTTCCTGTTTCACATGGGTGTTTTCTGTTGCTGTTTGGATTTTGGAGAGAGCTTGTTCTGGATGTCAGTGTTGATGGTTTTAGGGAGGATGAGGTTGCTTGCCAGCTGTTTCCAGCTGTTGCTTTGCAAATGGAGGAATGAACTGCTACATGTCAGCTGCTCCCCACCAGCTGCCTGGATGCAGCGTCCTCCCCCATGTCATGTACTGTGCCCTGCATGTGAGACACGGAGAGTCTCTGCCACTGACTCAGGGTGACTCGTCTGTCATTCCTTGCTATGATCTTTTCTCACTCATGCTGAGACATGGGCTGCCAGGAAGGACACCTAGGAAAGAATTTGGTGGCCAGAGGACGCAGGATAGCAGAGGCTGTTTTTTTCTCAA